>NC_079212.1:65701843-66354922 GCF_029633865.1 Lampris incognitus | reverse complement strand
ACGCCGTGTGTCAGTATGAGGGAAGGACGCTGTGTGTCAGTATCAGGGAAGGATGCGGCGTGTCTGTATCAGGGAAGGACGCAGTGTGTCAGTGTCAGGGACTGACGCAGTGTGTCAGTGTCAGGGAGGGACGCAGTGTGTCAGTGTCGGGGACGGACGCAGTGTGTCAGTATCGGGGACGGACGCAACGTGTCAGTATCACGGATGGACGCAGAGTGTCAGTATCGGGGACGGACGCAGCGTGTCAGTATCACGGAAGGACTCAATGTGTCAGTGTCAGGGAGGTACGCAGTGTGTCAGTGTCAGGGAAGGACGCAGTGTGTCAGTATCAGGGACGGACGCAGTGTGTCAGTGCCGGGGACGGACGTAGCATGTCAGTATCAGGGGCGGACGCAGTGTGTCAGTGTCGGGGACGGAAGCAGTGTGTCAGTGTCAGGGACGGACGCAGAGTGTCAGTATCAGAGATGGACGCAGTGTGTCAGTGTCAGGGACGGACGCAATGTGTCAGTATCAGAGATGGACGCAGTGTGTCAGTATCAGAGAAGGACGCAGTGTGTCAGTATCAGAGATGGACGCAGTGTGACAGTATCAGGGACGGACGCAGTGTGTCAGTATCAGAGATGGACGCAGTGTGTCAGTGTCAGGGACGGACGCAGTGTGTCAGTATCAGAGATGGACGCAGTGTGTCAGTATCAGAGAAGGACTCAGTGAGTCAGTATCAGAGATGGACGCAGTGTGACAGTGTCGGGGACGGACGCAGTGTGTCGGTATCAGGGAAGGACTTAGCGTATCAGTATCAGGGACGGACGCAGTGTGTCAGTATCAGAGATGGACGCAGTGTGTCAGTGTCAGGGACGGACGAAGTGTGTCAGAATCAGGGACGGTCGTACCGTGTCAGTATCAGGGAAGGACGCAGTGTGTCAGTGTCAGGGAAGGACGCAGTGTGTCAGTGTCAGGGACGTACGCAGTCTGTCAGTATCAGAGATGGACGCAGTGTGTCAGTGTCGGGGACGGACGCGGCGTGTCAGTATCATGGACTGACGCAGTGTGTCAGTGTCGGGGATGGACGCAGTGTGTCAGTGTCGGGGACGGACGCAGTGTGTCAGTGTCGGGGACGGACGCAGTGTGTCAGTATCAGGGACGGACGTAGCGTGTCAGTGTCAGGGAATGACGGAGTGTGTCAGTATCAGGGACGGACGTAGCGTGTCAGTGTCAGGGGGGGACGCAGTGTGTCAGTGTCGGGGACGGACTCAGTGTGTCAGCCTCAGGGAAGGACGCAGTGTGTCAGTGTCGGGGATGGACGCAGTGTGTCAGTGTCGGGGACGGACTCAGTGTGTCAGTGTCGGGGACGGACGCAGTGTGTCAGTGCCGGGGACGGACGCAACGTGTCAGTATCACGGATGGACGCAGAGTGTCAGTATCGGGGACGGACGCAGCGTGTCAGTATCACGGAAGGACGCAATGTGTCAGTGTCAGGGAGGTACGCAGTGTGTCAGTGTCAGGGAAGGACGCAGTGTGTCAGTATCAGGGACGGACGCAGTGTGTCAGTGCCGGGGACGGACGTAGCGTGTCAGTATCAGGGGCGGACGCAGTGTGTCAGTATCGGGGACGGAAGCAGTGTGTCAGTGTCAGGGACGGACGCAGAGTGTCAGTATCAGAGATGGACGCAGTGTGTCAGTGTCAGGGACGGACGCAGTGTGTCAGTATCAGAGATGGACGCAGTGTGTCAGTATCAGAGAAGAACGCAGTGTGTCAGTATCAGAGATGGACGCAGTGTGACAGTGTCGGGGACGGACGCAGTGTGTCAGTATCAGGGAAGGACGTAGCGTGTCAGTATCAGGGACGGACGCAGTGTGTCAGTATCAGAGATGGACGCAGTGTGTCAGTGTCAGGGACGGACGAAGTGTGTCAGAATCAGGGACGGTCGTACCGTGTCAGTATCAGGGAAGGACGCAGTGTGTCAGTGTCAGGGAAGGACGCAGTGTGTCAGTGTCAGGGACGTACGCAGTCTGTCAGTATCAGAGATGGACGCAGTGTGTCAGTGTCGGGGACGGACGCGGCGTGTCAGTATCAGGGACTGACGCAGTGTGTCAGTGTCGGGGATGGACGCAGTGTGTCAGTGTCGGGGACGGACGCAGTGTGTCAGTGTCGGGGACGGACGCAGTGTGTCAGTGCCGGGGACGGACGTAGCGTGTCAGTATCAGGGGCGGACGCAGTGTGTCAGTATCGGGGACGGAAGCAGTGTGTCATTATCAGAGATGGACGCAGTGTGTCAGTGTCAGGGACGGACGCAGTGTGTCAGTATCAGAGATGGACGCAGTGTGTCAGTGTCAGGGACGGACGCAGTTTGTCAGTATCAGAGATGGACGCAGTGTGTCAGTATCAGAGAAGGACGCAGTGTGTCAGTATCAGAGATGGACGCAGTGTGACAGTGTCGGGGACGGACGCAGTGTGTCAGTATCAGGGAAGGACGTAGGGTGTCAGTATCAGGGACGGACGCAGTGTGTCAGTATCAGAGATGGACGCAGTGTGTCAGTGTCAGGGACGGACGCAGTGTGTCAGTATCAGAGATGGACGCAGTGTGTCAGTATTAGAGAAGGACGCAGTGTGTCAGTATCAGAGATGGACGCAGTGTGACAGTGTCGGGGACGGACGCAGTGTGTCAGTATCAGGGAAGGACGTAGCGTGTCAGTATCAGGGACGGACGCAGTGTGTCAGTATCAGAGATGGACGCAGTGTGTCAGTGTCAGGGACGGACGAAGTGTGTCAGAATCAGGGACGGTCGTACCGTGTCAGTATCAGGGAAGGACGCAGTGTGTCAGTGTCAGGGAAGGACGCAGTGTGTCAGTGTCAGGGACGTACGCAGTCTGTCAGTATCAGAGATGGACGCAGTGTGTCAGTGTCGGGGACGGACGCGGCGTGTCAGTATCAGGGACTAACGCAGTGTGTCAGTGTCGGGGATGGACGCAGTGTGTCAGTGTCGGGGACGGACACAGTGTGTCAGTGTCGGGTACGGATGCAGTGTGTCAGTATCAGGGACGGACGCAGTGTGTCAGTGTCAGGGAGGGACGCAGTGTGTCAGTGTCGGGGACGGACGCAGTGTGTCAGTATCAGGGAAGGACACAGTGTGTCAGTGTCGGGGAGGGACGCAGTGTGTCAGTATCACGGACGGACGCAGTGTGTCAGTATCAGGGAGGGACGCAGTGTGTCAGTGTCAGGGAAAGACGCCGTGTGTCAGTATCAGGGAAGGACGCAGTGTGTCAGTGTCAGGGAGGGACGCAGTGTATCAGTGTCGGAGAGGGACGGAGTGTGTCAGTATCAGGGACGGACGCCGTGTGTCAGTGTCAGGGATGGACGTAGAGTGTCAGTATCAGATGTGGACGCAGTGTGTCAGTGTCAGGGACGGACGCAGTGTGTCAGTATCAGAGATGGACGCAGTGAGTCAGTATCAGAGAAGGACGCAGTGTGTCAGTATCAGAGATGGACGCAGTGTGACAGTGTCGGGGACGGACGCAGTGTGTCAGTATCAGGGAAGGACGTAGCGTGTCAGTATCAGGGAGGGACGCAGTATGTCAGTATCAGAGATGGACGCAGTATGTCAGTGTCAGGGACTGACGAAGTGTGTCAGAATCAGGGACGGTCGTACCGTGTCAGTATCAGGGAAGGACGCAGTGTGTCAGTGTCACGGAAGGACGCAGTGTGTCAGTGTCGGGGACGTACGCAGTCTGTCAGTATCAGAGATGGACGCAGTGTGTCAGTGTCGGGGACGGACGTGGCGTGTCAGTATCAGGGACTGACGCAGTGTGTCAGTGTCGGGGATGGACGCAGTGTGTCAGTGTCGGGGACGGACGCAGTGTGTCAGTGTCGGGGACGGACGCAGTGTGTCAGTATCAGGGACGGACGTAGCGTGACAGTGTCAGGGAAGGACGGAGTGTGTCAGTATCAGGGACGGACGTAGCGTGTCAGTGTCAGGGGGGACGCAGTGTGTCAGTGTCGGGGACGGACTCAGTGTGTCAGTGTCGGGGACGGACGCAGTGTGTCAGTATCAGAGATGGACGCAGTGTGTCAGTATCAGAGAAGGACTCAGTGAGTCAGTATCAGAGATGGACGCAGTGTGACAGTGTCGGGGACGGACGCAGTGTGTCGGTATCAGGGAAGGACTTAGCGTATCAGTATCAGGGACGGACGCAGTGTGTCAGTATCAGAGATGGACGCAGTGTGTCAGTGTCAGGGACGGACGAAGTGTGTCAGAATCAGGGACGGTCGTACCGTGTCAGTATCAGGGAAGGACGCAGTGTGTCAGTGTCAGGGAAGGACGCAGTGTGTCAGTGTCAGGGACGTACGCAGTCTGTCAGTATCAGAGATGGACGCAGTGTGTCAGTGTCGGGGACGGACGCGGCGTGTCAGTATCATGGACTGACGCAGTGTGTCAGTGTCGGGGATGGACGCAGTGTGTCAGTGTCGGGGACGGACGCAGTGTGTCAGTGTCGGGGACGGACGCAGTGTGTCAGTATCAGGGACGGACGTAGCGTGTCAGTGTCAGGGAATGACGGAGTGTGTCAGTATCAGGGACGGACGTAGCGTGTCAGTGTCAGGGGGGGACGCAGTGTGTCAGTGTCGGGGACGGACTCAGTGTGTCAGCCTCAGGGAAGGACGCAGTGTGTCAGTGTCGGGGATGGACGCAGTGTGTCAGTGTCGGGGACGGACTCAGTGTGTCAGTGTCGGGGACGGACGCAGTGTGTCAGTGCCGGGGACGGACGCAACGTGTCAGTATCACGGATGGACGCAGAGTGTCAGTATCGGGGACGGACGCAGCGTGTCAGTATCACGGAAGGACGCAATGTGTCAGTGTCAGGGAGGTACGCAGTGTGTCAGTGTCAGGGAAGGACGCAGTGTGTCAGTATCAGGGACGGACGCAGTGTGTCAGTGCCGGGGACGGACGTAGCGTGTCAGTATCAGGGGCGGACGCAGTGTGTCAGTATCGGGGACGGAAGCAGTGTGTCAGTGTCAGGGACGGACGCAGAGTGTCAGTATCAGAGATGGACGCAGTGTGTCAGTGTCAGGGACGGACGCAGTGTGTCAGTATCAGAGATGGACGCAGTGTGTCAGTATCAGAGAAGAACGCAGTGTGTCAGTATCAGAGATGGACGCAGTGTGACAGTGTCGGGGACGGACGCAGTGTGTCAGTATCAGGGAAGGACGTAGCGTGTCAGTATCAGGGACGGACGCAGTGTGTCAGTATCAGAGATGGACGCAGTGTGTCAGTGTCAGGGACGGACGAAGTGTGTCAGAATCAGGGACGGTCGTACCGTGTCAGTATCAGGGAAGGACGCAGTGTGTCAGTGTCAGGGAAGGACGCAGTGTGTCAGTGTCAGGGACGTACGCAGTCTGTCAGTATCAGAGATGGACGCAGTGTGTCAGTGTCGGGGACGGACGCGGCGTGTCAGTATCAGGGACTGACGCAGTGTGTCAGTGTCGGGGATGGACGCAGTGTGTCAGTGTCGGGGACGGACGCAGTGTGTCAGTGTCGGGGACGGACGCAGTGTGTCAGTGCCGGGGACGGACGTAGCGTGTCAGTATCAGGGGCGGACGCAGTGTGTCAGTATCGGGGACGGAAGCAGTGTGTCATTATCAGAGATGGACGCAGTGTGTCAGTGTCAGGGACGGACGCAGTGTGTCAGTATCAGAGATGGACGCAGTGTGTCAGTGTCAGGGACGGACGCAGTTTGTCAGTATCAGAGATGGACGCAGTGTGTCAGTATCAGAGAAGGACGCAGTGTGTCAGTATCAGAGATGGACGCAGTGTGACAGTGTCGGGGACGGACGCAGTGTGTCAGTATCAGGGAAGGACGTAGGGTGTCAGTATCAGGGACGGACGCAGTGTGTCAGTATCAGAGATGGACGCAGTGTGTCAGTGTCAGGGACGGACGCAGTGTGTCAGTATCAGAGATGGACGCAGTGTGTCAGTATTAGAGAAGGACGCAGTGTGTCAGTATCAGAGATGGACGCAGTGTGACAGTGTCGGGGACGGACGCAGTGTGTCAGTATCAGGGAAGGACGTAGCGTGTCAGTATCAGGGACGGACGCAGTGTGTCAGTATCAGAGATGGACGCAGTGTGTCAGTGTCAGGGACGGACGAAGTGTGTCAGAATCAGGGACGGTCGTACCGTGTCAGTATCAGGGAAGGACGCAGTGTGTCAGTGTCAGGGAAGGACGCAGTGTGTCAGTGTCAGGGACGTACGCAGTCTGTCAGTATCAGAGATGGACGCAGTGTGTCAGTGTCGGGGACGGACGCGGCGTGTCAGTATCAGGGACTAACGCAGTGTGTCAGTGTCGGGGATGGACGCAGTGTGTCAGTGTCGGGGACGGACACAGTGTGTCAGTGTCGGGTACGGATGCAGTGTGTCAGTATCAGGGACGGACGCAGTGTGTCAGTGTCAGGGAGGGACGCAGTGTGTCAGTGTCGGGGACGGACGCAGTGTGTCAGTATCAGGGAAGGACACAGTGTGTCAGTGTCGGGGAGGGACGCAGTGTGTCAGTATCACGGACGGACGCAGTGTGTCAGTATCAGGGAGGGACGCAGTGTGTCAGTGTCAGGGAAAGACGCCGTGTGTCAGTATCAGGGAAGGACGCAGTGTGTCAGTGTCAGGGAGGGACGCAGTGTATCAGTGTCGGAGAGGGACGGAGTGTGTCAGTATCAGGGACGGACGCCGTGTGTCAGTGTCAGGGATGGACGTAGAGTGTCAGTATCAGATGTGGACGCAGTGTGTCAGTGTCAGGGACGGACGCAGTGTGTCAGTATCAGAGATGGACGCAGTGAGTCAGTATCAGAGAAGGACGCAGTGTGTCAGTATCAGAGATGGACGCAGTGTGACAGTGTCGGGGACGGACGCAGTGTGTCAGTATCAGGGAAGGACGTAGCGTGTCAGTATCAGGGAGGGACGCAGTATGTCAGTATCAGAGATGGACGCAGTATGTCAGTGTCAGGGACTGACGAAGTGTGTCAGAATCAGGGACGGTCGTACCGTGTCAGTATCAGGGAAGGACGCAGTGTGTCAGTGTCACGGAAGGACGCAGTGTGTCAGTGTCGGGGACGTACGCAGTCTGTCAGTATCAGAGATGGACGCAGTGTGTCAGTGTCGGGGACGGACGTGGCGTGTCAGTATCAGGGACTGACGCAGTGTGTCAGTGTCGGGGATGGACGCAGTGTGTCAGTGTCGGGGACGGACGCAGTGTGTCAGTGTCGGGGACGGACGCAGTGTGTCAGTATCAGGGACGGACGTAGCGTGACAGTGTCAGGGAAGGACGGAGTGTGTCAGTATCAGGGACGGACGTAGCGTGTCAGTGTCAGGGGGGACGCAGTGTGTCAGTGTCGGGGGCGGACTCAGTGTGTCAGTGTCGGGGACGGACACAGTGTGTCAGTGTCAGGGACGGACGCAGTGTGTCAGTATCAGAGATGGACGCAGTGTGTCAGTGTCAGGGACGGACGCAGTGTGTCAGTATCAGAGATGGACGCAGTGTGTCAGTATCAGAGAAGGACGCAGTGTGTCAGTATCAGAGATGGACGCAGTGTGACAGTGTCGGGGACGGACGCAGTGTGTCAGTATCAGGGAAGGACGTAGGGTGTCAGTATCAGGGACGGACGCAGTGTGTCAGTATCAGAGATGGACGCAGTGTGTCAGTGTCAGGGACGGACGCAGTGTGTCAGTATCAGAGATGGACGCAGTGTGTCAGTATTAGAGAAGGACGCAGTGTGTCAGTATCAGAGATGGACGCAGTGTGACAGTGTCGGGGACGGACGCAGTGTGTCAGTATCAGGGAAGGACGTAGCGTGTCAGTATCAGGGACGGACGCAGTGTGTCAGTATCAGAGATGGACGCAGTGTGTCAGTGTCAGGGACGGACGAAGTGTGTCAGAATCAGGGACGGTCGTACCGTGTCAGTATCAGGGAAGGACGCAGTGTGTCAGTGTCAGAGAAGGACGCAGTGTGTCAGTGTCAGGGACGTACGCAGTCTGTCAGTATCAGAGATGGACGCAGTGTGTCAGTGTCGGGGACGGACGCGGCGTGTCAGTATCAGGGACTAACGCAGTGTGTCAGTGTCGGGGATGGACGCAGTGTGTCAGTGTCGGGGACGGACACAGTGTGTCAGTGTCGGGTACGGATGCAGTGTGTCAGTATCAGGGACGGACGCAGTGTGTCAGTGTCAGGGAGGGACGCAGTGTGTCAGTGTCGGGGACGGACGCAGTGTGTCAGTATCAGGGAAGGACACAGTGTGTCAGTGTCGGGGAGGGACGCAGTGTGTCAGTATCACGGACGGACGCAGTGTGTCAGTATCAGGGAGGGACGCAGTGTGTCAGTGTCAGGGAAAGACGCCGTGTGTCAGTATCAGGGAAGGACGCAGTGTGTCAGTGTCAGGGAGGGACGCAGTGTATCAGTGTCGGAGAGGGACGGAGTGTGTCAGTATCAGGGACGGACGCCGTGTGTCAGTGTCAGGGATGGACGTAGAGTGTCAGTATCAGATGTGGACGCAGTGTGTCAGTGTCAGGGACGGACGCAGTGTGTCAGTATCAGAGATGGACGCAGTGAGTCAGTATCAGAGAAGGACGCAGTGTGTCAGTATCAGAGATGGACGCAGTGTGACAGTGTCGGGGACGGACGCAGTGTGTCAGTATCAGGGAAGGACGTAGCGTGTCAGTATCAGGGAGGGACGCAGTGTGTCAGTATCAGAGATGGACGCAGTATGTCAGTGTCAGGGACTGACGAAGTGTGTCAGAATCAGGGACGGTCGTACCGTGTCAGTATCAGGGAAGGACGCAGTGTGTCAGTGTCACGGAAGGACGCAGTGTGTCAGTGTCGGGGACGTACGCAGTCTGTCAGTATCAGAGATGGACGCAGTGTGTCAGTGTCGGGGACGGACGTGGCGTGTCAGTATCAGGGACTGACGCAGTGTGTCAGTGTCGGGGATGGACGCAGTGTGTCAGTGTCGGGGACGGACGCAGTGTGTCAGTGTCGGGGACGGACGCAGTGTGTCAGTATCAGGGACGGACGTAGCGTGACAGTGTCAGGGAAGGACGGAGTGTGTCAGTATCAGGGACGGACGCAGTGTGTCAGTGTCGGGGACGGACGCAGTGTGTCAGTATCGGGGACGGACGCAACGTGTCAGTATCACGGATGGACGCAGAGTGTCAGTATCAGGGAAGGATGCGGCGTGTCAGTATCAGGGACTGACGCAGTGTGTCAGTGTCGGGGATGGACGCAGTGTGTCAGTGTCGGGGACGGACGCAGTATGTCAGTGTCGGGGACGGACGCAGTGTGTCAGTATCAGGGACGGACGTAGCGTGTCAGTGTCAGGGAAGGACGGAGTGTGTCAGTATCAGGGACGGACGTAGCGTGTCAGTGTCAGGGGGGGACGCAGTGTGTCAGTATTAGGGACGGACGCCGTGTGTCAGTATGAGGGAAGGACGCTGTGTGTCAGTATCAGGGAAGGATGCGGCGTGTCTGTATCAGGGAAGGACGCAGTGTGTCAGTGTCAGGGACTGACGCAGTGTGTCAGTGTCAGGGAGGGACGCAGTGTGTCAGTGTCGGGGACGGACGCAGTGTGTCAGTATCGGGGACGGACGCAACGTGTCAGTATCACGGATGGACGCAGAGTGTCAGTATCGGGGACGGACGCAGCGTGTCAGTATCACGGAAGGACTCAATGTGTCAGTGTCAGGGAGGTACGCAGTGTGTCAGTGTCAGGGAAGGACGCAGTGTGTCAGTGCCGGGGACGGACGTAGCATGTCAGTATCAGGGGCGGACGCAGTGTGTCAGTGTCGGGGACGGAAGCAGTGTGTCAGTGTCAGGGACGGACGCAGAGTGTCAGTATCAGAGATGGACGCAGTGTGTCAGTGTCAGGGACGGACGCAATGTGTCAGTATCAGAGATGGACGCAGTGTGTCAGTATCAGAGAAGGACGCAGTGTGTCAGTATCAGAGATGGACGCAGTGTGACAGTATCAGGGACGGACGCAGTGTGTCAGTATCAGAGATGGACGCAGTGTGTCAGTGTCAGGGACGGACGCAGTGTGTCAGTATCAGAGATGGACGCAGTGTGTCAGTATCAGAGAAGGACTCAGTGAGTCAGTATCAGAGATGGACGCAGTGTGACAGTGTCGGGGACGGACTCAGTGTGTCGGTATCAGGGAAGGACTTAGCGTATCAGTATCAGGGACGGACGCAGTGTGTCAGTATCAGAGATGGACGCAGTGTGTCAGTGTCAGGGACGGACGAAGTGTGTCAGAATCAGGGACGGTCGTACCGTGTCAGTATCAGGGAAGGACGCAGTGTGTCAGTGTCAGGGAAGGACGCAGTGTGTCAGTGTCAGGGACGTACGCAGTCTGTCAGTATCAGAGATGGACGCAGTGTGTCAGTGTCGGGGACGGACGCGGCGTGTCAGTATCATGGACTGACGCAGTGTGTCAGTGTCGGGGATGGACGCAGTGTGTCAGTGTCGGGGACGGACGCAGTGTGTCAGTGTCGGGGACGGACGCAGTGTGTCAGTATCAGGGACGGACGTAGCGTGTCAGTGTCAGGGAATGACGGAGTGTGTCAGTATCAGGGACGGACGTAGCGTGTCAGTGTCAGGGGGGGACGCAGTGTGTCAGTGTCGGGGACGGACTCAGTGTGTCAGCCTCAGGGAAGGACGCAGTGTGTCAGTGTCGGGGATGGACGCAGTGTGTCAGTGTCGGGGACGGACTCAGTGTGTCAGTGTCGGGGACGGACGCAGTGTGTCAGTGCCGGGGACGGACGCAACGTGTCAGTATCACGGATGGACGCAGAGTGTCAGTATCGGGGACGGACGCAGCGTGTCAGTATCACGGAAGGACGCAATGTGTCAGTGTCAGGGAGGTACGCAGTGTGTCAGTGTCAGGGAAGGACGCAGTGTGTCAGTATCAGGGACGGACGCAGTGTGTCAGTGCCGGGGACGGACGTAGCGTGTCAGTATCAGGGGCGGACGCAGTGTGTCAGTATCGGGGACGGAAGCAGTGTGTCAGTGTCAGGGACGGACGCAGAGTGTCAGTATCAGAGATGGACGCAGTGTGTCAGTGTCAGGGACGGACGCAGTGTGTCAGTATCAGAGATGGACGCAGTGTGTCAGTATCAGAGAAGAACGCAGTGTGTCAGTATCAGAGATGGACGCAGTGTGACAGTGTCGGGGACGGACGCAGTGTGTCAGTATCAGGGAAGGACGTAGCGTGTCAGTATCAGGGACGGACGCAGTGTGTCAGTATCAGAGATGGACGCAGTGTGTCAGTGTCAGGGACGGACGAAGTGTGTCAGAATCAGGGACGGTCGTACCGTGTCAGTATCAGGGAAGGACGCAGTGTGTCAGTGTCAGGGAAGGACGCAGTGTGTCAGTGTCAGGGACGTACGCAGTCTGTCAGTATCAGAGATGGACGCATTGTGTCAGTGTCGGGGACGGACGCGGCGTGTCAGTATCAGGGACTGACGCAGTGTGTCAGTGTCGGGGATGGACGCAGTGTGTCAGTGTCGGGGACGGACGCAGTGTGTCAGTGTCGGGGACGGACGCAGTGTGTCAGTGCCGGGGACGGACGTAGCGTGTCAGTATCAGGGGCGGACGCAGTGTGTCAGTATCGGGGACGGAAGCAGTGTGTCATTATCAGAGATGGACGCAGTGTGTCAGTGTCAGGGACGGACGCAGTGTGTCAGTATCAGAGATGGACGCAGTGTGTCAGTGTCAGGGACGGACGCAGTTTGTCAGTATCAGAGATGGACGCAGTGTGTCAGTATCAGAGAAGGACGCAGTGTGTCAGTATCAGAGATGGACGCAGTGTGACAGTGTCGGGGACGGACGCAGTGTGTCAGTATCAGGGAAGGACGTAGGGTGTCAGTATCAGGGACGGACGCAGTGTGTCAGTATCAGAGATGGACGCAGTGTGTCAGTGTCAGGGACGGACGCAGTGTGTCAGTATCAGAGATGGACGCAGTGTGTCAGTATTAGAGAAGGACGCAGTGTGTCAGTATCAGAGATGGACGCAGTGTGACAGTGTCGGGGACGGACGCAGTGTGTCAGTATCAGGGAAGGACGTAGCGTGTCAGTATCAGGGACGGACGCAGTGTGTCAGTATCAGAGATGGACGCAGTGTGTCAGTGTCAGGGACGGACGAAGTGTGTCAGAATCAGGGACGGTCGTACCGTGTCAGTATCAGGGAAGGACGCAGTGTGTCAGTGTCAGGGAAGGACGCAGTGTGTCAGTGTCAGGGACGTACGCAGTCTGTCAGTATCAGAGATGGACGCAGTGTGTCAGTGTCGGGGACGGACGCGGCGTGTCAGTATCAGGGACTAACGCAGTGTGTCAGTGTCGGGGATGGACGCAGTGTGTCAGTGTCGGGGACGGACACAGTGTGTCAGTGTCGGGTACGGATGCAGTGTGTCAGTATCAGGGACGGACGCAGTGTGTCAGTGTCAGGGAGGGACGCAGTGTGTCAGTGTCGGGGACGGACGCAGTGTGTCAGTATCAGGGAAGGACACAGTGTGTCAGTGTCGGGGAGGGACGCAGTGTGTCAGTATCACGGACGGACGCAGTGTGTCAGTATCAGGGAGGGACGCAGTGTGTCAGTGTCAGGGAAAGACGCCGTGTGTCAGTATCAGGGAAGGACGCAGTGTGTCAGTGTCAGGGAGGGACGCAGTGTATCAGTGTCGGAGAGGGACGGAGTGTGTCAGTATCAGGGACGGACGCCGTGTGTCAGTGTCAGGGATGGACGTAGAGTGTCAGTATCAGATGTGGACGCAGTGTGTCAGTGTCAGGGACGGACGCAGTGTGTCAGTATCAGAGATGGACGCAGTGAGTCAGTATCAGAGAAGGACGCAGTGTGTCAGTATCAGAGATGGACGCAGTGTGACAGTGTCGGGGACGGACGCAGTGTGTCAGTATCAGGGAAGGACGTAGCGTGTCAGTATCAGGGAGGGACGCAGTATGTCAGTATCAGAGATGGACGCAGTATGTCAGTGTCAGGGACTGACGAAGTGTGTCAGAATCAGGGACGGTCGTACCGTGTCAGTATCAGGGAAGGACGCAGTGTGTCAGTGTCACGGAAGGACGCAGTGTGTCAGTGTCGGGGACGTACGCAGTCTGTCAGTATCAGAGATGGACGCAGTGTGTCAGTGTCGGGGACGGACGTGGCGTGTCAGTATCAGGGACTGACGCAGTGTGTCAGTGTCGGGGATGGACGCAGTGTGTCAGTGTCGGGGACGGACGCAGTGTGTCAGTGTCGGGGACGGACGCAGTGTGTCAGTATCAGGGACGGACGTAGCGTGACAGTGTCAGGGAAGGACGGAGTGTGTCAGTATCAGGGACGGACGTAGCGTGTCAGTGTCAGGGGGGACGCAGTGTGTCAGTGTCGGGGGCGGACTCAGTGTGTCAGTGTCGGGGACGGACACAGTGTGTCAGTGTCAGGGACGGACGCAGTGTGTCAGTATCAGAGATGGACGCAGTGTGTCAGTGTCAGGGACGGACGCAGTGTGTCAGTATCAGAGATGGACGCAGTGTGTCAGTATCAGAGAAGGACGCAGTGTGTCAGTATCAGAGATGGACGCAGTGTGACAGTGTCGGGGACGGACGCAGTGTGTCAGTATCAGGGAAGGACGTAGGGTGTCAGTATCAGGGACGGACGCAGTGTGTCAGTATCAGAGATGGACGCAGTGTGTCAGTGTCAGGGACGGACGCAGTGTGTCAGTATCAGAGATGGACGCAGTGTGTCAGTATTAGAGAAGGACGCAGTGTGTCAGTATCAGAGATGGACGCAGTGTGACAGTGTCGGGGACGGACGCAGTGTGTCAGTATCAGGGAAGGACGTAGCGTGTCAGTATCAGGGACGGACGCAGTGTGTCAGTATCAGAGATGGACGCAGTGTGTCAGTGTCAGGGACGGACGAAGTGTGTCAGAATCAGGGACGGTCGTACCGTGTCAGTATCAGGGAAGGACGCAGTGTGTCAGTGTCAGAGAAGGACGCAGTGTGTCAGTGTCAGGGACGTACGCAGTCTGTCAGTATCAGAGATGGACGCAGTGTGTCAGTGTCGGGGACGGACGCGGCGTGTCAGTATCAGGGACTAACGCAGTGTGTCAGTGTCGGGGATGGACGCAGTGTGTCAGTGTCGGGGACGGACACAGTGTGTCAGTGTCGGGTACGGATGCAGTGTGTCAGTATCAGGGACGGACGCAGTGTGTCAGTGTCAGGGAGGGACGCAGTGTGTCAGTGTCGGGGACGGACGCAGTGTGTCAGTATCAGGGAAGGACACAGTGTGTCAGTGTCGGGGAGGGACGCAGTGTGTCAGTATCACGGACGGACGCAGTGTGTCAGTATCAGGGAGGGACGCAGTGTGTCAGTGTCAGGGAAAGACGCCGTGTGTCAGTATCAGGGAAGGACGCAGTGTGTCAGTGTCAGGGAGGGACGCAGTGTATCAGTGTCGGAGAGGGACGGAGTGTGTCAGTATCAGGGACGGACGCCGTGTGTCAGTGTCAGGGATGGACGTAGAGTGTCAGTATCAGATGTGGACGCAGTGTGTCAGTGTCAGGGACGGACGCAGTGTGTCAGTATCAGAGATGGACGCAGTGAGTCAGTATCAGAGAAGGACGCAGTGTGTCAGTATCAGAGATGGACGCAGTGTGACAGTGTCGGGGACGGACGCAGTGTGTCAGTATCAGGGAAGGACGTAGCGTGTCAGTATCAGGGAGGGACGCAGTGTGTCAGTATCAGAGATGGACGCAGTATGTCAGTGTCAGGGACTGACGAAGTGTGTCAGAATCAGGGACGGTCGTACCGTGTCAGTATCAGGGAAGGACGCAGTGTGTCAGTGTCACGGAAGGACGCAGTGTGTCAGTGTCGGGGACGTACGCAGTCTGTCAGTATCAGAGATGGACGCAGTGTGTCAGTGTCGGGGACGGACGTGGCGTGTCAGTATCAGGGACTGACGCAGTGTGTCAGTGTCGGGGATGGACGCAGTGTGTCAGTGTCGGGGACGGACGCAGTGTGTCAGTGTCGGGGACGGACGCAGTGTGTCAGTATCAGGGACGGACGTAGCGTGACAGTGTCAGGGAAGGACGGAGTGTGTCAGTATCAGGGACGGACGCAGTGTGTCAGTATCGGGGACGGACGCAGTGTGTCAGTATCGGGGACGGACGCAACGTGTCAGTATCACGGATGGACGCAGAGTGTCAGTATCGGGGACGGACGCAGCGTGTCAGTATCACGGAAGGACTCAATGTGTCAGTGTCAGGGAGGTACGCAGTGTGTCAGTGTCAGGGAAGGACGCAGTGTGTCAGTATCAGGGACGGACGCAGTGTGTCAGTGCCGGGGACGGACGTAGCATGTCAGTATCAGGGGCGGACGCAGTGTGTCAGTGTCGGGGACGGAAGCAGTGTGTCAGTGTCAGGGACGGACGCAGAGTGTCAGTATCAGAGATGGACGCAGTGTGTCAGTGTCAGGGACGGACGCAATGTGTCAGTATCAGAGATGGATGCAGTGTGTCAGTATCAGAGAAGGACGCAGTGTGTCAGTATCAGAGATGGACGCAGTGTGACAGTATCAGGGACGGACGCAGTGTGTCAGTATCAGAGATGGACGCAGTGTGTCAGTGTCAGGGACGGACGCAGTGTGTCAGTATCAGAGATGGACGCAGTGTGTCAGTATCAGAGAAGGACTCAGTGAGTCAGTATCAGAGATGGACGCAGTGTGACAGTGTCGGGGACGGACGCAGTGTGTCGGTATCAGGGAAGGACGTAGCGTATCAGTATCAGGGACGGAAGCAGTGTGTCAGTATCAGAGATGGACGCAGTGTGTCAGTGTCAGGGACGGACGAAGTGTGTCAGAATCAGGGACGGTCGTACCGTGTCAGTATCAGGGAAGGACGCAGTGTGTCAGTGTCAGGGAAGGACGCAGTGTGTCAGTGTCAGGGACGTACGCAGTCTGTCAGTATCAGAGATGGACGCAGTGTGTCAGTGTCGGGGACGGACGCGGCGTGTCAGTATCATGGACTGACGCAGTGTGTCAGTGTCGGGGATGGACGCAGTGTGTCAGTGTCGGGGACGGACGCAGTGTGTCAGTGTCGGGGACGGACGCAGTGTGTCAGTATCAGGGACGGACGTAGCGTGTCAGTGTCAGGGAATGACGGAGTGTGTCAGTATCAGGGACGGACGTAGCGTGTCAGTGTCAGGGGGGGACGCAGTGTGTCAGTGTCGGGGACGGACTCAGTGTGTCAGTATCAGGGAAGGACGCAGTGTGTCAGTGTCGGGGATGGACGCAGTGTGTCAGTGTCGGGGACGGACTCAGTGTGTCAGTGTCGGGGACGGACGCAGTGTGTCAGTGCCGGGGACGGACGCAACGTGTCAGTATCAAGGATGGACGCAGAGTGTCAGTATCGGGGACGGACGCAGCGTGTCAGTATCACGGAAGGACGCAATGTGTCAGTGTCAGGGAGGTACGCAGTGTGTCAGTGTCAGGGAAGGACGCAGTGTGTCAGTATCAGGGACGGACGCAGTGTGTCAGTGCCGGGGACGGACGTAGCGTGTCAGTATCAGGGGCGGACGCAGTGTGTCAGTATCGGGGACGGAAGCAGTGTGTCAGTGTCAGGGACGGACGCAGAGTGTCAGTATCAGAGATGGACGCAGTGTGTCAGTGTCAGGGACGGACGCAGTGTGTCAGTATCAGAGATGGACGCAGTGTGTCAGTATCAGAGAAGGACGCAGTGTGTCAGTATCAGAGATGGACGCAGTGTGACAGTGTCGGGGACGGACGCAGTGTGTCAGTATCAGGGAAGGACGTAGCGTGTCAGTATCAGGGACGGACGCAGTGTGTCAGTATCAGAGATGGACGCAGTGTGTCAGTGTCAGGGACGGACGAAGTGTGTCAGAATCAGGGACGGTCGTACCGTGTCAGTATCAGGGAAGGACGCAGTGTGTCAGTGTCAGGGAAGGACGCAGTGTGTCAGTGTCAGGGACGTACGCAGTCTGTCAGTATCAGAGATGGACGCAGTGTGTCAGTGTCGGGGACGGACGCGGCGTGTCAGTATCAGGGACTGACGCAGTGTGTCAGTGTCGGGGATGGACGCAGTGTGTCAGTGTCGGGGACGGACGCAGTGTGTCAGTGTCGGGGACGGACGCAGTGTGTCAGTATCAGGGACGGACGTAGCGTGTCAGTGTCAGGGAAGGACGGAGTGTGTCAGTATCGGGGACGGACGCAGCGTGTCAGTATCACGGAAGGACGCAATGTGTCAGTGTCAGGGAGGTACGCAGTGTGTCAGTGTCAGGGAAGGACGCAGTGTGTCAGTGCCGGGGACGGACGTAGCGTGTCAGTATCAGGGGCAGACGCAGTGTGTCAGTATCGGGGACGGAAGCAGTGTGTCAGTATCAGAGATGGACGCAGTGTGTCAGTGTCAGGGACGGACGCAGTGTGTCAGTATCAGAGATGGACGCAGTGTGTCAGTGTCAGGGACGGACGCAGTTTGTCAGTATCAGAGATGGACGCAGTGTGTCAGTATCAGAGAAGGACGCAGTGTGTCAGTATCAGAGATGGACGCAGTGTGACAGTGTCGGGGACGGACGCAGTGTGTCAGTATCAGGGAAGGACGTAGGGTGTCAGTATCAGGGACGGACGCAGTGTGTCAGTATCAGAGATGGACGCAGTGTGTCAGTGTCAGGGACGGACGCAGTGTGTCAGTATCAGAGATGGACGCAGTGTGTCAGTATTAGAGAAGGACGCAGTGTGTCAGTATCAGAGATCGACGCAGTGTGACAGTGTCGGGGACGGACGCAGTGTGTCAGTATCAGGGAAGGACGTAGCGTGTCAGTATCAGGGACGGACGCAGTGTGTCAGTATCAGAGATGGACGCAGTGTGTCAGTGTCAGGGACGGACGAAGTGTGTCAGAATCAGGGACGGTCGTACCGTGTCAGTATCAGGGAAGGACGCAGTGTGTCAGTGTCAGGGAAGGACGCAGTGTGTCAGTGTCAGGGACGTACGCAGTCTGTCAGTATCAGAGATGGACGCAGTGTGTCAGTGTCGGGGACGGACGCGGCGTGTCAGTATCAGGGACCAACGCAGTGTGTCAGTGTCGGGGATGGACGCAGTGTGTCAGTGTCGGGGACGGACACAGTGTGTCAGTGTCGGGTACGGATGCAGTGTGTCAGTATCAGGGACGGACGCAGTGTGTCAGTGTCAGGGAGGGACGCAGTGTGTCAGTGTCGGGGACGGACGCAGTGTGTCAGTATCAGGGAAGGACACAGTGTGTCAGTGTCGGGGAGGGACGCAGTGTGTCAGTATCACGGACGGACGCAGTGTGTCAGTATCAGGGAGTGACGCAGTGTGTCAGTGTCAGGGAAAGACGCCGTGTGTCAGTATCAGGGAAGGACGCAGTGTGTCAGTGTCAGGGAGGGACGCAGTGTATCAGTGTCGGAGAGGGACGGAGTGTGTCAGTATCAGGGACGGACGCCGTGTGTCAGTGTCAGGGATGGACGTAGAGTGTCAGTATCAGATGTGGACGCAGTGTGTCAGTGTCAGGGACGGACGCAGTGTGTCAGTATCAGAGATGGACGCAGTGAGTCAGTATCAGAGAAGGACGCAGTGTGTCAGTATCAGAGATGGACGCAGTGTGACAGTGTCGGGGACGGACGCAGTGTGTCAGTATCAGGGAAGGACGTAGCGTGTCAGTATCAGGGAGGGACGCAGTGTGTCAGTATCAGAGATGGACGCAGTATGTCAGTGTCAGGGACTGACGAAGTGTGTCAGAATCAGGGACGGTCGTACCGTGTCAGTATCAGGGAAGGACGCAGTGTGTCACTGTCACGGAAGGACGCAGTGTGTCAGTGTCGGGGACGTACGCAGTCTGTCAGTATCAGAGATGGACGCAGTGTGTCAGTGTCGGGGACGGACGTGGCGTGTCAGTATCAGGGACTGACGCAGTGTGTCAGTGTCGGGGATGGACGCAGTGTGTCAGTGTCGGGGACGGACGCAGTGTGTCAGTGTCGGGGACGGACGCAGTGTGTCAGTATCAGGGACGGACGTAGCTTGACAGTGTCAGGGAAGGACGGAGTGTGTCAGTATCAGGGACGGACGTAGCGTGTCAGTGTCAGGGGGGACGCAGTGTGTCAGTGTCGGGGACGGACTCAGTGTGTCAGTGTCGGGGACGGACACAGTGTGTCAGTGTCAGGGACGGACGCAGTGTGTCAGTATCAGAGATGGACGCAGTGTGTCAGTGTCAGGGACGGACGCAGTGTGTCAGTATCAGAGATGGACGCAGTGTGTCAGTATCAGAGAAGGACGCAGTGTGTCAGTATCAGAGATGGACGCAGTGTGACAGTGTCGGGGACGGACGCAGTGTGTCAGTATCAGGGAAGGACGTAGGGTGTCAGTATCAGGGACGGACGCAGTGTGTCAGTATCAGAGATGGACGCAGTGTGTCAGTGTCAGGGACGGACGCAGTGTGTCAGTATCAGAGATGGACGCAGTGTGTCAGTATTAGAGAAGGACGCAGTGTGTCAGTATCAGAGATGGACGCAGTGTGACAGTGTCGGGGACGGACGCAGTGTGTCAGTATCAGGGAAGGACGTAGCGTGTCAGTATCAGGGACGGACGCAGTGTGTCAGTATCAGAGATGGACGCAGTGTGTCAGTGTCAGGGACGGACGAAGTGTGTCAGAATCAGGGACGGTCGTACCGTGTCAGTATCAGGGAAGGACGCAGTGTGTCAGTGTCAGGGAAGGACGCAGTGTGTCAGTGTCAGGGACGTACGCAGTCTGTCAGTATCAGAGATGGACGCAGTGTGTCAGTGTCGGGGACGGACGCGGCGTGTCAGTATCAGGGACTAACGCAGTGTGTCAGTGTCGGGGATGGACGCAGTGTGTCAGTGTCGGGGACGGACACAGTGTGTCAGTGTCGGGTACGGATGCAGTGTGTCAGTATCAGGGACGGACGCAGTGTGTCAGTGTCAGGGAGGGACGCAGTGTGTCAGTGTCGGGGACGGACGCAGTGTGTCAGTATCAGGGAAGGACACAGTGTGTCAGTGTCGGGGAGGGACGCAGTGTGTCAGTATCACGGACGGACGCAGTGTGTCAGTATCAGGGAGGGACGCAGTGTGTCAGTGTCAGGGAAAGACGCCGTGTGTCAGTATCAGGGAAGGACGCAGTGTGTCAGTGTCAGGGAGGGACGCAGTGTATCAGTGTCGGAGAGGGACGGAGTGTGTCAGTATCAGGGACGGACGCCGTGTGTCAGTGTCAGGGATGGACGTAGAGTGTCAGTATCAGATGTGGACGCAGTGTGTCAGTGTCAGGGACGGACGCAGTGTGTCAGTATCAGAGATGGACGCAGTGAGTCAGTATCAGAGAAGGACGCAGTGTGTCAGTATCAGAGATGGACGCAGTGTGACAGTGTCGGGGACGGACGCAGTGTGTCAGTATCAGGGAAGGACGTAGCGTGTCAGTATCAGGGAGGGACGCAGTGTGTCAGTATCAGAGATGGACGCAGTATGTCAGTGTCAGGGACTGACGAAGTGTGTCAGAATCAGGGACGGTCGTACCGTGTCAGTATCAGGGAAGGACGCAGTGTGTCAGTGTCACGGAAGGACGCAGTGTGTCAGTGTCGGGGACGTACGCAGTCTGTCAGTATCAGAGATGGACGCAGTGTGTCAGTGTCGGGGACGGACGTGGCGTGTCAGTATCAGGGACTGACGCAGTGTGTCAGTGTCGGGGATGGACGCAGTGTGTCAGTGTCGGGGACGGACGCAGTGTGTCAGTGTCGGGGACGGACGCAGTGTGTCAGTATCAGGGACGGACGTAGCGTGACAGTGTCAGGGAAGGACGGAGTGTGTCAGTATCAGGGACGGACGTAGCGTGTCAGTGTCAGGGGGGACGCAGTGTGTCAGTGTCGGGGACGGACTCAGTGTGTCAGTGTCGGGGACGGACACAGTGTGTCAGTGTCGGGTACGGACGCAGTGTGTCAGTATCAGGGACGGACGCAGTGTGTCAGTGTCAGGGAGGGACGCAGTGTGTCAGTGTCGGGGACGGACGCAGTGTGTCAGTATCAGGGAAGGACACAGTGTGTCAGTGTCGGGGAGGGACGCAGGGTGTCAGTATCAGAGATGGACGCAGTATGTCAGTGTCAGGGACTGACGAAGTGTGTCAGAATCAGGGACGGTCGTACCGTGTCAGTATCAGGGAAGGACGCAGTGTGTCAGTGTCACGGAAGGACGCAGTGTGTCAGTGTCGGGGACGTACGCAGTCTGTCAGTATCAGAGATGGACGCAGTGTGTCAGTGTCGGGGACGTACGTGGCGTGTCAGTATCAGGGACTGACGCAGTGTGTCAGTGTCGGGGATGGACGCAGTGTGTCAGTGTCGGGGACGGACGCAGTGTGTCAGTGTCGGGGACGGACGCAGTGTGTCAGTATCAGGGACGGACGTAGCGTGTCAGTGTCAGGGAAGGACGGGGTGTGTCAGTATCAGGGACGGACGCAGTGTGTCAGTATCAGAGATGGACGCAGTGTGTCAGTGTAAGGGACGGACGCAGTGTGTCAGTATCAGAGATGGACGCAGTGTGTCAGTATCAGAGAAGGACGCAGTGTGTCAGTATCAGAGAAGGACGCAGTGTGACAGTGTCGGGGACGGACGCAGTGTGTCAGTATCAGGGAAGGACGTAGCGTGTCAGTATCAGGGACGGACGCAGTGTGTCAGTATCAGAGATGGACGCAGTGTGTCAGTGTCAGGGACGGACGAAGTGTGTCAGAATCAGGGACGGTCGTACCGTGTCAGTATCAGGGAAGGACGCAGTGTGTCAGTGTCAGGGAAGGACGCAGTGTGTCAGTGTCAGGGACGTACGCAGTCTGTCAGTATCAGAGATGGACGCAGTGTGTCAGTGTCGGGGACGGACGCGGCGTGTCAGTATCATGGACTGACGCAGTGTGTCAGTATCGGGGATGGACGCAGTGTGTCAGTATCAGAGATGGACGCAGTGTGTCAGTATCAGAGAAGGACGCAGTGTGTCAGTATCAGAGATGGACGCAGTGTGTCAGTATCAGAGAAGGACGCAGTGTGTCAGTATCAGAAATGGACGCAGTGTGACAGTGTCGGGGACGGACGCAGTGTGTCATTATCAGGGAAGGACGTAGCGTGTCAGTATCAGGGACGGACGCAGTGTGTCAGTATCAGAGATGGACGCAGTGTGTCAGTATCAGAGAAGGACGCAGTGTGTCAGTGTCGGGGATGGACGCAGTGTGTCAGTGTCGGGGACGGACTCAGTGTGTCAGTGTCGGGGACGGACGCAGTGTGTCAGTGCCGGGGACGGACGCAACGTGTCAGTATCACGGATGGACGCAGAGTGTCAGTATCGGGGACGGACGCAGCGTGTCAGTATCACGGAAGGACGCAATGTGTCAGTGTCAGGGAGGTACGCAGTGTGTCAGTGTCAGGGAAGGACGCAGTGTGTCAGTATCAGGGACGGACGCAGTGTGTCAGTGCCGAGGACGGACGTAGCGTGTCAGTATCAGGGGCGGACGCAGTGTGTCAGTGTCGGGGACGGAAGCAGTGTGTCAGTGTCAGGGACGGACGCAGAGTGTCAGTATCAGAGATGGACGCAGTGTGTCAGTGTCAGGGACGGACGCAGTGTGTCAGTATCAGAGATGGACGCAGTGTGTCAGTATCAGAGAAGGACGCAGTGTGTCAGTATCAGGGACGGACGCAGTGTGTCAGTGCCGGGGACGGACGTATTGTGTCAGTATCAGGGGCGGACGCAGTGTGTCAGTATCGGGGACGGAAGCAGTGTGTCAGTGTCAGGGACGGACGCAGAGTGTCAGTATCAGAGATGGACGCAGTGTGTCAGTGTCAGGGACGGACGCAGTGTGTCAGTATCAGAGATGGACGCAGTGTGTCAGTATCAGAGAAGGACGCAGTGTGTCAGTATCAGAGATGGACGCAGTGTGACAGTGTCGGGGACGGACGCAGTGTGTCAGTATCAGGGAAGGACGTAGCGTGTCAGTATCAGGGACGGACGCAGTGTGTCAGTATCAGAGATGGACGCAGTGTGTCAGTGTCAGGGACGGACGAAGTGTGTCAGAATCAGGGACGGTCGTACCGTGTCAGTATCAGGGAAGGACGCAGTGTGTCAGTGTCAGGGAAGGACGCAGTGTGTCAGTGTCAGGGACGTACGCAGTCTGTCAGTATCAGAGATGGACGCAGTGTGTCAGTGTCGGGGACGGACGCGGCGTGTCAGTATCAGGGACTGACGCAGTGTGTCAGTGTCGGGGATGGACGCAGTGTGTCAGTGTCGGGGACGGACGCAGTGTGTCAGTGTCGGGGACGGACGCAGTGTGTCAGTATCAGGGACGGACGTAGCGTGTCAGTGTCAGGGAAGGACGGAGTGTGTCAGTATCGGGGACGGACGCAGCGTGTCAGTATCACGGAAGGACGCAATGTGTCAGTGTCAGGGAGGTACGCAGTGTGTCAGTGTCAGGGAAGGACGCAGTGTGTCAGTGCCGGGGACGGACGTAGCGTGTCAGTATCAGGGGCGGACGCAGTGTGTCAGTATCGGGGACGGAAGCAGTGTGTCAGTATCAGAGATGGACGCAGTGTGTCAGTGTCAGGGACGGACGCAGTGTGTCAGTATCAGAGATGGACGCAGTGTGTCAGTGTCAGGGACGGACGCAGTTTGTCAGTATCAGAGATGGACGCAGTGTGTCAGTATCAGAGAAGGACGCAGTGTGTCAGTATCAGAGATGGACGCAGTGTGACAGTGTCGGGGACGGACGCAGTGTGTCAGTATCAGGGAAGGACGTAGGGTGTCAGTATCAGGGACGGACGCAGTGTGTCAGTATCAGAGATGGACGCAGTGTGTCAGTGTCAGGGACGGACGCAGTGTGTCAGTATCAGAGATGGACGCAGTGTGTCAGTATTAGAGAAGGACGCAGTGTGTCAGTATCAGAGATGGACGCAGTGTGTCAGTGTCAGGGACGGACGCAGTGTGTCAGTATCAGAGATGGACGCAGTGTGTCAGTGTCAGGGACGGACGAAGTGTGTCAGAATCAGGGACGGTCGTACCGTGTCAGTATCAGGGAAGGACGCAGTGTGTCAGTGTCAGGGAAGGACGCAGTGTGTCAGTGTCAGGGACGTACGCAGTCTGTCAGTATCAGAGATGGACGCAGTGTGTCAGTGTCGGGGACGGACGCGGCGTGTCAGTATCAGGGACTAACGCAGTGTGTCAGTGTCGGGGATGGACGCAGTGTGTCAGTGTCGGGGACGGACACAGTGTGTCAGTGTCGGGTACGGATGCAGTGTGTCAGTATCAGGGACGGACGCAGTGTGTCAGTGTCAGGGAGGGACGCAGTGTGTCAGTGTCGGGGACGGACGCAGTGTGTCAGTATCAGGGAAGGACACAGTGTGTCAGTGTCGGGGAGGGACGCAGTGTGTCAGTATCACGGACGGACGCAGTGTGTCAGTATCAGGGAGTGACGCAGTGTGTCAGTGTCAGGGAAAGACGCCGTGTGTCAGTATCAGGGAAGGACGCAGTGTGTCAGTGTCAGGGAGGGACGCAGTGTATCAGTGTCGGAGAGGGACGGAGTGTGTCAGTATCAGGGACGGACGCCGTGTGTCAGTGTCAGGGATGGACGTAGAGAGTCAGTATCAGATGTGGACGCAGTGTGTCAGTGTCAGGGACGGACGCAGTGTGTCAGTATCAGAGATGGACGCAGTGAGTCAGTATCAGAGAAGGACGCAGTGTGTCAGTATCAGAGATGGACGCAGTGTGACAGTGTCGGGGACGGACGCAGTGTGTCAGTATCAGGGAAGGACGTAGCGTGTCAGTATCAGGGAGGGACGCAGTGTGTCAGTATCAGAGATGGACGCAGTATGTCAGTGTCAGGGACTGACGAAGTGTGTCAGAATCAGGGACGGTCGTACCGTGTCAGTATCAGGGAAGGACGCAGTGTGTCAGTGTCACGGAAGGACGCAGTGTGTCAGTGTCGGGGACGTACGCAGTCTGTCAGTATCAGAGATGGACGCAGTGTGTCAGTGTCGGGGACGGACGTGGCGTGTCAGTATCAGGGACTGACGCAGTGTGTCAGTGTCGGGGATGGACGCAGTGTGTCAGTGTCGGGGACGGACGCAGTGTGTCAGTGTCGGGGACGGACGCAGTGTGTCAGTATCAGGGACGGACGTAGCGTGACAGTGTCAGGGAAGGACGGAGTGTGTCAGTATCAGGGACGGACGTAGCGTGTCAGTGTCAGGGGGGACGCAGTGTGTCAGTGTCGGGGACGGACTCAGTGTGTCAGTGTCGGGGACGGACACAGTGTGTCAGTGTCAGGGACGGACGCAGTGTGTCAGTATCAGAGATGGACGCAGTGTGTCAGTGTCAGGGACGGACGCAGTGTGTCAGTATCAGAGATGGACGCAGTGTGTCAGTATCAGAGAAGGACGCAGTGTGTCAGTATCAGAGATGGACGCAGTGTGACAGTGTCGGGGACGGACGCAGTGTGTCAGTATCAGGGAAGGACGTAGGGTGTCAGTATCAGGGACGGACGCAGTGTGTCAGTATCAGAGATGGACGCAGTGTGTCAGTGTCAGGGACGGACGCAGTGTGTCAGTATCAGAGATGGACGCAGTGTGTCAGTATTAGAGAAGGACGCAGTGTGTCAGTATCAGAGATGGACGCAGTGTGACAGTGTCGGGGACGGACGCAGTGTGTCAGTATCAGGGAAGGACGTAGCGTGTCAGTATCAGGGACGGACGCAGTGTGTCAGTATCAGAGATGGACGCAGTGTGTCAGTGTCAGGGACGGACGAAGTGTGTCAGAATCAGGGACGGTCGTACCGTGTCAGTATCAGGGAAGGACGCAGTGTGTCAGTGTCAGGGAAGGACGCAGTGTGTCAGTGTCAGGGACGTACGCAGTCTGTCAGTATCAGAGATGGACGCAGTGTGTCAGTGTCGGGGACGGACGCGGCGTGTCAGTATCAGGGACTAACGCAGTGTGTCAGTGTCGGGGATGGACGCAGTGTGTCAGTGTCGGGGACGGACACAGTGTGTCAGTGTCGGGTACGGATGCAGTGTGTCAGTATCAGGGACGGACGCAGTGTGTCAGTGTCAGGGAGGGACGCAGTGTGTCAGTGTCGGGGACGGACGCAGTGTGTCAGTATCAGGGAAGGACACAGTGTGTCAGTGTCGGGGAGGGACGCAGTGTGTCAGTATCACGGACGGACGCAGTGTGTCAGTATCAGGGAGGGACGCAGGGTGTCAGTGTCAGGGAAAGACGCCGTGTGTCAGTATCAGGGAAGGACGCAGTGTGTCAGTGTCAGGGAGGGACGCAGTGTATCAGTGTCGGAGAGGGACGGAGTGTGTCAGTATCAGGGACGGACGCCGTGTGTCAGTGTCAGGGATGGACGTAGAGTGTCAGTATCAGATGTGGACGCAGTGTGTCAGTGTCAGGGACGGACGCAGTGTGTCAGTATCAGAGATGGACGCAGTGAGTCAGTATCAGAGAAGGACGCAGTGTGTCAGTATCAGAGATGGACGCAGTGTGACAGTGTCGGGGACGGACGCAGTGTGTCAGTATCAGGGAAGGACGTAGCGTGTCAGTATCAGGGAGGGACGCAGTGTGTCAGTATCAGAGATGGACGCAGTATGTCAGTGTCAGGGACTGACGAAGTGTGTCAGAATCAGGGACGGTCGTACCGTGTCAGTATCAGGGAAGGACGCAGTGTGTCAGTGTCACGGAAGGACGCAGTGTGTCAGTGTCGGGGACGTACGCAGTCTGTCAGTATCAGAGATGGACGCAGTGTGTCAGTGTCGGGGACGGACGTGGCGTGTCAGTATCAGGGACTGACGCAGTGTGTCAGTGTCGGGGATGGACGCAGTGTGTCAGTGTCGGGGACGGACGCAGTGTGTCAGTGTCGGGGACGGACGCAGTGTGTCAGTATCAGGGACGGACGTAGCGTGACAGTGTCAGGGAAGGACGGAGTGTGTCAGTATCAGGGACGGACGTAGCGTGTCAGTGTCAGGGGGGACGCAGTGTGTCAGTGTCGGGGACGGACTCAGTGTGTCAGTGTCGGGGACGGACACAGTGTGTCAGTGTCAGGGACGGACGCAGTGTGTCAGTATCAGAGATGGACGCAGTGTGTCAGTGTCAGGGACGGACGCAGTGTGTCAGTATCAGAGATGGACGCAGTGTGTCAGTATCAGAGAAGGACGCAGTGTGTCAGTATCAGAGATGGACGCAGTGTGACAGTGTCGGGGACGGACGCAGTGTGTCAGTATCAGGGAAGGACGTAGGGTGTCAGTATCAGGGACGGACGCAGTGTGTCAGTATCAGAGATGGACGCAGTGTGTCAGTGTCAGGGACGGACGCAGTGTGTCAGTATCAGAGATGGACGCAGTGTGTCAGTATTAGAGAAGGACGCAGTGTGTCAGTATCAGAGATGGACGCAGTGTGACAGTGTCGGGGACGGACGCAGTGTGTCAGTATCAGGGAAGGACGTAGCGTGTCAGTATCAGGGACGGACGCAGTGTGTCAGTATCAGAGATGGACGCAGTGTGTCAGTGTCAGGGACGGACGAAGTGTGTCAGAATCAGGGACGGTCGTACCGTGTCAGTATCAGGGAAGGACGCAGTGTGTCAGTGTCAGGGAAGGACGCAGTGTGTCAGTGTCAGGGACGTACGCAGTCTGTCAGTATCAGAGATGGACGCAGTGTGTCAGTGTCGGGGACGGACGCGGCGTGTCAGTATCAGGGACTAACGCAGTGTGTCAGTGTCGGGGATGGACGCAGTGTGTCAGTGTCGGGGACGGACACAGTGTGTCAGTGTCGGGTACGGATGCAGTGTGTCAGTATCAGGGACGGACGCAGTGTGTCAGTGTCAGGGAGGGACGCAGTGTGTCAGTGTCGGGGACGGACGCAGTGTGTCAGTATCAGGGAAGGACACAATGTGTCAGTGTCGGGGAGGGACGCAGTGTGTCAGTATCACGGACGGACGCAGTGTGTCAGTATCAGGGAGGGACGCAGTGTGTCAGTGTCAGGGAAAGACGCCGTGTGTCAGTATCAGGGAAGGACGCAGTGTGTCAGTGTCAGGGAGGGACGCAGTGTATCAGTGTCGGAGAGGGACGGAGTGTGTCAGTATCAGGGACGGACGCCGTGTGTCAGTGTCAGGGATGGACGTAGAGTGTCAGTATCAGATGTGGACGCAGTGTGTCAGTGTCAGGGACGGACGCAGTGTGTCAGTATCAGAGATGGACGCAGTGAGTCAGTATCAGAGAAGGACGCAGTGTGTCAGTATCAGAGATGGACGCAGTGTGACAGTGTCGGGGACGGACGCAGTGTGTCAGTATCAGGGAAGGACGTAGCGTGTCAGTATCAGGGAGGGACGCAGTGTGTCAGTATCAGAGATGGACGCAGTATGTCAGTGTCAGGGACTGACGAAGTGTGTCAGAATCAGGGACGGTCGTACCGTGTCAGTATCAGGGAAGGACGCAGTGTGTCAGTGTCACGGAAGGACGCAGTGTGTCAGTGTCGGGGACGTACGCAGTCTGTCAGTATCAGAGATGGACGCAGTGTGTCAGTGTCGGGGACGGACGTGGCGTGTCAGTATCAGGGACTGACGCAGTGTGTCAGTGTCGGGGATGGACGCAGTGTGTCAGTGTCGGGGACGGACGCAGTGTGTCAGTGTCGGGGACGGACGCAGTGTGTCAGTATCAGGGACGGACGTAGCGTGACAGTGTCAGGGAAGGACGGAGTGTGTCAGTATCAGGGACGGACGTAGCGTGTCAGTGTCAGGGGGGACGCAGTGTGTCAGTGTCGGGGACGGACTCAGTGTGTCAGTGTCGGGGACGGACACAGTGTGTCAGTGTCAGGGACGGACGCAGTGTGTCAGTATCAGAGATGGACGCAGTGTGTCAGTGTCAGGGACGGACGCAGTGTGTCAGTATCAGAGATGGACGCAGTGTGTCAGTATCAGAGAAGGACGCAGTGTGTCAGTATCAGAGATGGACGCAGTGTGACAGTGTCGGGGACGGACGCAGTGTGTCAGTATCAGGGAAGGACGTAGGGTGTCAGTATCAGGGACGGACGCAGTGTGTCAGTATCAGAGATGGACGCAGTGTGTCAGTGTCAGGGACGGACGCAGTGTGTCAGTATCAGAGATGGACGCAGTGTGTCAGTATTAGAGAAGGACGCAGTGTGTCAGTATCAGAGATGGACGCAGTGTGACAGTGTCGGGGACGGACGCAGTGTGTCAGTATCAGGGAAGGACGTAGCGTGTCAGTATCAGGGACGGACGCAGTGTGTCAGTATCAGAGATGGACGCAGTGTGTCAGTGTCAGGGACGGACGAAGTGTGTCAGAATCAGGGACGGTCGTACCGTGTCAGTATCAGGGAAGGACGCAGTGTGTCAGTGTCAGGGAAGGACGCAGTGTGTCAGTGTCAGGGACGTACGCAGTCTGTCAGTATCAGAGATGGACGCAGTGTGTCAGTGTCGGGGACGGACGCGGCGTGTCAGTATCAGGGACTAACGCAGTGTGTCAGTGTCGGGGATGGACGCAGTGTGTCAGTGTCGGGGACGGACACAGTGTGTCAGTGTCGGGTACGGATGCAGTGTTTCAGTATCAGGGACGGACGCAGTGTGTCAGTGTCAGGGAGGGACGCAGTGTGTCAGTGTCGGGGACGGACGCAGTGTGTCAGTATCAGGGAAGGACACAGTGTGTCAGTGTCGGGGAGGGACGCAGTGTGTCAGTATCACGGACGGACGCAGTGTGTCAGTATCAGGGAGGGACGCAGTGTGTCAGTGTCAGGGAAAGACGCCGTGTGTCAGTATCAGGGAAGGACGCAGTGTGTCAGTGTCAGGGAGGGACGCAGGGTATCAGTGTCGGAGAGGGACGGAGTGTGTCAGTATCAGGGACGGACGCCGTGTGTCAGTGTCAGGGATGGACGTAGAGTGTCAGTATCAGATGTGGACGCAGTGTGTCAGTGTCAGGGACGGACGCAGTGTGTCAGTATCAGAGATGGACGCAGTGAGTCAGTATCAGAGAAGGACGCAGTGTGTCAGTATCAGAGATGGACGCAGTGTGACAGTGTCGGGGACGGACGCAGTGTGTCAGTATCAGGGAAGGACGTAGCGTGTCAGTATCAGGGAGGGACGCAGTGTGTCAGTATCAGAGATGGACGCAGTATGTCAGTGTCAGGGACTGACGAAGTGTGTCAGAATCAGGGACGGTCGTACCGTGTCAGTATCAGGGAAGGACGCAGTGTGTCAGTGTCACGGAAGGACGCAGTGTGTCAGTGTCGGGGACGTACGCAGTCTGTCAGTATCAGAGATGGACGCAGTGTGTCAGTGTCGGGGACGGACGTGGCGTGTCAGTATCAGGGACTGACGCAGTGTGTCAGTGTCGGGGATGGACGCAGTGTGTCAGTGTCGGGGACGGACGCAGTGTGTCAGTGTCGGGGACGGACGCAGTGTGTCAGTATCAGGGACGGACGTGGCGTGACAGTGTCAGGGAAGGACGGAGTGTGTCAGTATCAGGGACGGACGTAGCGTGTCAGTGTCAGGGGGGACGCAGTGTGTCAGTGTCGGGGACGGACTCAGTGTGTCAGTGTCGGGGACGGACACAGTGTGTCAGTGTCGGGTACGGACGCAGTGTGTCAGTATCAGGGACGGACGCAGTGTGTCAGTGTCAGGGAGGGACGCAGTGTGTCAGTGTCGGGGACGGACGCAGTGTGTCAGTATCAGGGAAGGACACAGTGTGTCAGTGTCGGGGAGGGACGCAGTGTGTCAGTATCATAGATGGACGCAGTATGTCAGTGTCAGGGACTGACGAAGTGTGTCAGAATCAGGGACGGTCGTACCGTGTCAGTATCAGGGAAGGACGCAGTGTGTCAGTGTCACGGAAGGACGCAGTGTGTCAGTGTCGGGGACGTACGCAGTCTGTCAGTATCAGAGATGGACGCAGTGTGTCAGTGTCGGGGACGTACGTGGCGTGTCAGTATCAGGGACTGACGCAGTGTGTCAGTGTCGGGGATGGACGCAGTGTGTCAGTGTCGGGGACGGACGCAGTGTGTCAGTGTCGGGGACGGACGCAGTGTGTCAGTATCAGGGACGGACGTAGCGTGTCAGTGTCAGGGAAGGACGGGGTGTGTCAGTATCAGGGACGGACGCAGTGTGTCAGTATCAGAGATGGACGCAGTGTGTCAGTGTCAGGGACGGACGCAGTGTGTCAGTATCAGAGATGGACGCAGTGTGTCAGTATCAGAGAAGGACGCAGTGTGTCAGTATCAGAGAAGGACGCAGTGTGACAGTGTCGGGGACGGACGCAGTGAGTCAGTATCAGGGAAGGACGTAGCGTGTCAGTATCAGGGACGGACGCAGTGTGTCAGTATCAGAGATGGACGCAGTGTGTCAGTGTCAGGGACGGACGAAGTGTGTCAGAATCAGGGACGGTCGTACCGTGTCAGTATCAGGGAAGGACGCAGTGTGTCAGTGTCAGGGAAGGACGCAGTGTGTCAGTGTCAGGGACGTACGCAGTCTGTCAGTATCAGAGATGGACGCAGTGTGTCAGTGTCGGGGACGGACGCGGCGTGTCAGTATCATGGACTGACGCAGTGTGTCAGTATCGGGGATGGACGCAGTGTGTCAGTATCAGAGATGGACGCAGTGTGTCAGTATCAGAGAAGGACGCAGTGTGTCAGTATCAGAGATGGACGCAGTGTGTCAGTATCAGAGAAGGACGCAGTGTGTCAGTATCAGAAATGGACGCAGTGTGACAGTGTCGGGGACGGACGCAGTGTGTCATTATCAGGGAAGGACGTAGCGTGTCAGTATCAGGGACGGACGCAGTGTGTCAGTATCAGAGATGGACGCAGTGTGTCAGTATCAGAGAAGGACGCAGTGTGTCAGTGTCGGGGATGGACGCAGTGTGTCAGTTTCGGGGACGGACTCAGTGTGTCAGTGTCGGGGACGGACGCAGTGTGTCAGTGCCGGGGACGGACGCAACGTGTCAGTATCACGGATGGACGCAGAGTGTCAGTATCGGGGACGGACGCAGCGTGTCAGTATCACGGAAGGACGCAATGTGTCAGTGTCAGGGAGGTACGCAGTGTGTCAGTGTCAGGGAAGGACGCAGTGTGTCAGTATCAGGGACGGACGCAGTGTGTCAGTGCCGAGGACGGACGTAGCGTGTCAGTATCAGGGGCGGACGCAGTGTGTCAGTGTCGGGGACGGAAGCAGTGTGTCAGTGTCAGGGACGGACGCAGTGTGTCAGTATCAGAGATGGACGCAGTGTGTCAGTGTCAGGGACGGACGCAGTGTGTCAGTATCAGAGATGGACGCAGTGTGTCAGTATCAGAGAAGGACGCAGTGTGTCAGTGTCAGAGATGGACGCAGTGTGACAGTGTCGGGGACGGACGCAGTGTGTCCTTATCAGGGAAGGACGTAGGGTGTCAGTATCAGGGACGGACGCAGTGTGTCAGTATCAGAGATGGACGCAGTGTGTCAGTATCAGAGAAGGACGCAGTGTGTCAGTATCAGAGATGGACGCAGTGTGACAGTGTCGGGGACGGACGCAGTGTGTCAGTATCAGGGAAGGACGTAGCGTGTCAGCATCAGGGACGGACGCAGTGTGTCAGTATCAGAGATGGACGCAGTGTGTCAGTGTCAGGGACGGACGAAGTGTGTCAGAATCAGGGACGGTCGTACCGTGTCAGTATCAGGGAAGGACGCAGTGTGTCAGTGTCAGGGAAGGAAGCAGTGTGTCAGTGTCAGGGACGTACGCAGTCTGTCAGTATCAGAGATGGACGCATTGTGTCAGTGTCGGGGACGGACGCGGCGTGTCAGTATCATGGACTGACGCAGTGTGTCAGTGTCGGGGAAGGACGCAGTGTGTCAGTGTCGGGGACGGACGCAGTATGTCAGTGTCGGGGACGGACGCAGTGTGTCAGTATCAGGGACGGACGTAGCGTGTCAGTGTCAGGGAAGGACGGAGTGTGTCAGTATCAGGGACGGACGTAGCGTGTCAGTGTCAGGGGGGGACGCAGTGTGTCAGTATTAGGGACGGACGCCGTGTGTCAGTATGAGGGAAGGACGCTGTGTGTCAGTATCAGGGAAGGATGCGGCGTGTCTGTATCAGGGAAGGACGCAGTGTGTCAGTGTCAGGGACTGACGCAGTGTGTCAGTGTCAGGGAGGGACGCAGTGTGTCAGTGTCGGGGACGGACGCAGTGTGTCAGTATCGGGGACGGACGCAACGTGTCAGTATCACGGATGGACGCAGAGTGTCAGTATCGGGGACGGACGCAGCGTGTCAGTATCACGGAAGGACTCAATGTGTCAGTGTCAGGGAGGTACGCAGTGTGTCAGTGTCAGGGAAGGACGCAGTGTGTCAGTATCAGGGACGGACGCAGTGTGTCAGTGCCGGGGACGGACGTAGCATGTCAGTATCAGGGGCGGACGCAGTGTGTCAGTGTCGGGGACGGAAGCAGTGTGTCAGTGTCAGGGACGGACGCAGAGTGTCAGTATCAGAGATGGACGCAGTGTGTCAGTGTCAGGGACGGACGCAATGTGTCAGTATCAGAGATGGACGCAGTGTGTCAGTATCAGAGAAGGACGCAGTGTGTCAGTATCAGAGATGGACGCAGTGTGACAGTATCAGGGACGGACGCAGTGTGTCAGTATCAGAGATGGACGCAGTGTGTCAGTGTCAGGGACGGACGCAGTGTGTCAGTATCAGAGATGGACGCAGTGTGTCAGTATCAGAGAAGGACTCAGTGTGTCAGTATCAGAGATGGACACAGTGTGACAGTGTCGGGGACGGACGCAGTGTGTCGGTATCAGGGAAGGACGTAGCGTATCAGTATCAGGGACGGACGCAGTGTGTCAGTATCAGAGATGGACGCAGTGTGTCAGTGTCAGGGACGGACGAAGTGTGTCAGAATCAGGGACGGTCGTACCGTGTCAGTATCAGGGAAGGACGCAGTGTGTCAGTGTCAGGGAAGGACGCAGTGTGTCAGTGTCAGGGACGTACGCAGTCTGTCAGTATCAGAGATGGACGCAGTGTGTCAGTGTCGGGGACGGACGCGGCGTGTCAGTATCATGGACTGACGCAGTGTGTCAGTGTCGGGGATGGACGCAGTGTGTCAGTGTCGGGGACGGACGCAGTGTGTCAGTGTCGGGGACGGACGCAGTGTGTCAGTATCAGGGACGGACGTAGCGTGTCAGTGTCAGGGAATGACGGAGTGTGTCAGTATCAGGGACGGACGTAGCGTGTCAGTGTCAGGGGGGGACGCAGTGTGTCAGTGTCGGGGACGGACTCAGTGTGTCAGTATCAGGGAAGGACGCAGTGTGTCAGTGTCAGGGACGTACGCAGTCTGTCAGTATCAGAGATGGACGCATTGTGTCAGTGTCGGGGACGGACGCGGCGTGTCAGTATCATGGACTGACGCAGTGTGTCAGTGTCGGGGAAGGACGCAGTGTGTCAGTGTCGGGGACGGACGCAGTATGTCAGTGTCGGGGACGGACGCAGTGTGTCAGTATCAGGGACGGACGTAGCGTGTCAGTGTCAGGGAAGGACGGAGTGTGTCAGTATCAGGGACGGACGTAGCGTGTCAGTGTCAGGGGGGGACGCAGTGTGTCAGTATTAGGGACGGACGCCGTGTGTCAGTATGAGGGAAGGACGCTGTGTGTCAGTATCAGGGAAGGATGCGGCGTGTCTGTATCAGGGAAGGACGCAGTGTGTCAGTGTCAGGGACTGACGCAGTGTGTCAGTGTCAGGGAGGGACGCAGTGTGTCAGTGTCGGGGACGGACGCAGTGTGTCAGTATCGGGGACGGACGCAACGTGTCAGTATCACGGATGGACGCAGAGTGTCAGTATCGGGGACGGACGCAGCGTGTCAGTATCAAGGAAGGACTCAATGTGTCAGTGTCAGGGAGGTACGCAGTGTGTCAGTGTCAGGGAAGGACGCAGTGTGTCAGTATCAGGGACGGACGCAGTGTGTCAGTGCCGGGGACGGACGTAGCATGTCAGTATCAGGGGCGGACGCAGTGTGTCAGTGTCGGGGACGGAAGCAGTGTGTCAGTGTCAGGGACGGACGCAGAGTGTCAGTATCAGAGATGGACGCAGTGTGTCAGTGTCAGGGACGGACGCAATGTGTCAGTATCAGAGATGGACGCAGTGTGTCAGTATCAGAGAAGGACGCAGTGTGTCAGTATCAGAGATGGACGCAGTGTGACAGTATCAGGGACGGACGCAGTGTGTCAGTATCAGAGATGGACGCAGTGTGTCAGTGTCAGGGACGGACGCAGTGTGTCAGTATCAGAGATGGACGCAGTGTGTCAGTATCAGAGAAGGACTCAGTGTGTCAGTATCAGAGATGGACACAGTGTGACAGTGTCGGGGACGGACGCAGTGTGTCGGTATCAGGGAAGGACGTAGCGTATCAGTATCAGGGACGGACGCAGTGTGTCAGTATCAGAGATGGACGCAGTGTGTCAGTGTCAGGGACGGACGAAGTGTGTCAGAATCAGGGACGGTCGTACCGTGTCAGTATCAGGGAAGGACGCAGTGTGTCAGTGTCAGGGAAGGACGCAGTGTGTCAGTGTCAGGGACGTACGCAGTCTGTCAGTATCAGAGATGGACGCAGTGTGTCAGTGTCGGGGACGGACGCGGCGTGTCAGTATCATGGACTGACGCAGTGTGTCAGTGTCGGGGATGGACGCAGTGTGTCAGTGTCGGGGACGGACGCAGTGTGTCAGTGTCGGGGACGGACGCAGTGTGTCAGTATCAGGGACGGACGTAGCGTGTCAGTGTCAGGGAATGACGGAGTGTGTCAGTATCAGGGACGGACGTAGCGTGTCAGTGTCAGGGGGGGACGCAGTGTGTCAGTGTCGGGGACGGACTCAGTGTGTCAGTATCAGGGAAGGACGCAGTGTGTCAGTGTCGGGGATGGACGCAGTGTGTCAGTGTCGGGGACGGACTCAGTGTGTCAGTGTCGGGGACGGACGCAGTGTGTCAGTGCCGGGGACGGACGCAACGTGTCAGTATCACGGATGGACGCAGAGTGTCAGTATCGGGGACGGACGCAGCGTGTCAGTATCACGGAAGGACGCAATGTGTCAGTGTCAGGGAGGTACGCAGTGTGTCAGTGTCAGGGAAGGACGCAGTGTGTCAGTATCAGGGACGGACGCAGTGTGTCAGTGCCGGGGACGGACGTAGCGTGTCAGTATCAGGGACGGACGCGGCGTGTCAGTATCAGGGACTGACGCAGTGTGTCAGTGTCGGGGATGGACGCAGTGTGTCAGTGTCGGGGACGGACGCAGTGTGTCAGTGTCGGGGACGGACGCAGTGTGTCAGTATCAGGGACGGACGTAGCGTGTCAGTGTCAGGGAAGGACGGAGTGTGTCAGTATCGGGGACGGACGCAGCGTGTCAGTATCACGGAAGGACGCAATGTGTCAGTGTCAGGGAGGTACGCAGTGTGTCAGTGTCAGGGAAGGACGCAGTGTGTCAGTGCCGGGGATGGACGTAGCGTGTCAGTATCAGGGGCGGACGCAGTGTGTCAGTATCGGGGACGGAAGCAGTGTGTCAGTATCAGAGATGGACGCAGTGTGTCAGTGTCAGGGACGGACCTAGTGTGTCAGTATCAGAGATGGACGCAGTGTGTCAGTGTCAGGGACGGACGCAGTTTGTCAGTATCAGAGATGGACGCAGTGTGTCAGTATCAGAGAAGGACGCAGTGTGTCAGTGTCGGGGACGTACGCAGTCTGTCAGTATCAGAGATGGACGCAGTGTGTCAGTGTCGGGGACGGACGTGGCGTGTCAGTATCAGGGACTGACGCAGTGTGTCAGTGTCGGGGATGGACGCAGTGTGTCAGTGTCGGGGACGGACGCAGTGTGTCAGTGTCGGGGACGGACGCAGTGTGTCAGTATCAGGGACGGACGTAGCGTGACAGTGTCAGGGAAGGACGGAGTGTGTCAGTATCAGGGACGGACGTAGCGTGTCAGTGTCAGGGGGGACGCAGTGTGTCAGTGTCGGGGACGGACTCAGTGTGTCAGTGTCGGGGACGGACACAGTGTGTCAGTGTCGGGTACGGACGCAATGTGTCAGTATCAGGGACGGACGCAGTGTGTCAGTGTCAGGGAGGGACGCAGTGTGTCAGTGTCGGGGACGGACGCAGTGTGTCAGTATCAGGGAAGGACACAGTGTGTCAGTGTCGGGGAGGGACGCAGTGTGTCAGTATCAGAGATGGACGCAGTATGTCAGTGTCAGGGACTGACGAAGTGTGTCAGAATCAGGGACGGTCGTACCGTGTCAGTATCAGGGAAGGACGCAGTGTGTCAGTATCAGAGATGGACGCAGTGTGTCAGTGTCGGGGACGTACGTGGCGTGTCAGTATCAGGGACTGACGCAGTGTGTCAGTGTCGGGGATGGACGCAGTGTGTCAGTGTCGGGGACGGACGCAGTGTGTCAGTGTCGGGGACGGACGCAGTGTGTCAGTATCAGGGACGGACGTAGCGTGTCAGTGTCAGGGAAGGACGGGGTGTGTCAGTATCAGGGACGGACGCAGTGTGTCAGTATCAGAGATGGACGCAGTGTGTCAGTGTCAGGGACGGACGCAGTGTGTCAGTATCAGAGATGGACGCAGTGTGTCAGTATCAGAGAAGGACGCAGTGTGTCAGTATCAGAGATGGACGCAGTGTGACAGTGTCGGGGACGGACGCAGTGTGTCAGTATCAGGGGAGGACGTAGCGTGTCAGTATCAGGGATGGACGCAGTGTGTCAGTATCAGAGATGGACGCAGTGTGTCAGTGTCAGGGACGGACGAAGTGTGTCAGAATCAGGGACGGTCGTACCGTGTCAGTATCAGGGAAGGACGCAGTGTGTCAGTGTCAGGGAAGGACGCAGTGTGTCAGTGTCAGGGACGTACGCAGTCTGTCAGTATCAGAGATGGACGCAGTGTGTCAGTGTCGGGGACGGACGCGGCGTGTCAGTATCATGGACTGACGCAGTGTGTCAGTATCGGGGATGGACGCAGTGTGTCAGTATCAGAGATGGACGCAGTGTGTCAGTATCAGAGAAGGACGCAGTGTGTCAGTATCAGAGATGGACGCAGTGTGTCAGTATCAGAGAAGGACGCAGTGTGTCAGTATCAGAAATGGACGCAGTGTGACAGTGTCGGGGACGGACGCAGTGTGTCATTATCAGGGAAGGACGTAGCGTGTCAGTATCAGGGACGGACGCAGTGTGTCAGTATCAGAGATGGACGCAGTGTGTCAGTATCAGAGAAGGACGCAGTGTGTCAGTGTCGGGGATGGACGCAGTGTGTCAGTGTCGGGGACGGACTCAGTGTGTCAGTGTCGGGGACGGACGCAGTGTGTCAGTGCCGGGGACGGACGCAACGTGTCAGTATCACGGATGGACGCAGAGTGTCAGTATCGGGGACGGACGCAGCGTGTCAGTATCACGGAAGGACGCAATGTGTCAGTGTCAGGGAGGTACGCAGTGTGTCAGTGTCAGGGAAGGACGCAGTGTGTCAGTATCAGGGACGGACGCAGTGTGTCAGTGCCGAGGACGGACGTAGCGTGTCAGTATCAGGGGCGGACGCAGTGTGTCAGTGTCGGGGACGGAAGCAGTGTGTCAGTGTCAGGGACGGACGCAGAGTGTCAGTATCAGAGATGGACGCAGTGTGTCAGTGTCAGGGACGGACGCAGTGTGTCAGTATCAGAGATGGACGCAGTGTGTCAGTATCAGAGAAGGACGCAGTGTGTCAGTGTCAGAGATGGACGCAGTGTGACAGTGTCGGGGACGGACGCAGTGTGTCAGTATCAGGGAAGGACGTAGGGTGTCAGTATCAGGGACGGACGCAGTGTGTCAGTATCAGAGATGGACGCAGTGTGTCAGTATCAACGAAGGACGCAGTGTGTCAGTATCAGAGATGGACGCAGTGTGACAGTGTCGGGGACGGACGCAGTGTGTCAGTATCAGGGAAGGACGTAGCGTGTCAGCATCAGGGACGGACGCAGTGTGTCAGTATCAGAGATGGACGCAGTGTGTCAGTGTCAGGGACGGACGAAGTGTGTCAGAATCAGGGACGGTCGTACCGTGTCAGTATCAGGGAAGGACGCAGTGTGTCAGTGTCAGGGAAGGAAGCAGTGTGTCAGTGTCAGGGACGTACGCAGTCTGTCAGTATCAGAGATGGACGCATTGTGTCAGTGTCGGGGACGGACGCGGCGTGTCAGTATCATGGACTGACGCAGTGTGTCAGTGTCGGGGATGGACGCAGTGTGTCAGTGTCGGGGACGGACGCAGTATGTCAGTGTCGGGGACGGACGCAGTGTGTCAGTATCAGGGACGGACGTAGCGTGTCAGTGTCAGGGAAGGACGGAGTGTGTCAGTATCAGGGACGGACGTAGCGTGTCAGTGTCAGGGGGGGACGCAGTGTGTCAGTATTAGGGACGGACGCCGTGTGTCAGTATGAGGGAAGGACGCTGTGTGTCAGTATCAGGGAAGGATGCGGCGTGTCTGTATCAGGGAAGGACGCAGTGTGTCAGTGTCAGGGACTGACGCAGTGTGTCAGTGTCAGGGAGGGACGCAGTGTGTCAGTGTCGGGGACGGACGCAGTGTGTCAGTATCGGGGACGGACGCAACGTGTCAGTATCACGGATGGACGCAGAGTGTCAGTATCGGGGACGGACGCAGCGTGTCAGTATCACGGAAGGACTCAATGTGTCAGTGTCAGGGAGGTACGCAGTGTGTCAGTGTCAGGGAAGGACGCAGTGTGTCAGTATCAGGGACGGACGCAGTGTGTCAGTATCAGAGATGGACTCAGTGTGTCAGTATCAGAGATGGACGCAGTGTGTCAGTGTCGGGGACGGACGCAGTGTGTCGGTATCAGGGAAGGACGTAGCGTATCAGTATCAGGGACGGACGCAGTGTGTCAGTATCAGAGATGGACGCAGTGTGTCAGTGTCAGGGACGGACGAAGTGTGTCAGAATCAGGGACGGTCGTACCGTGTCAGTATCAGGGAAGGACGCAGTGTGTCAGTGTCAGGGAAGGACGCAGTGTGTCAGTGTCAGGGACGTACGCAGTCTGTCAGTATCAGAGATGGACGCAGTGTGTCAGTGTCGGGGACGGACGCGGCGTGTCAGTATCATGGACTGACGCAGTGTGTCAGTGTCGGGGATGGACGCAGTGTGTCAGTGTCGGGGACGGACGCAGTGTGTCAGTGTCGGGGACGGACGCAGTGTGTCAGTATCAGGGACGGACGTAGCGTGTCAGTGTCAGGGAATGACGGAGTGTGTCAGTATCAGGGACGGACGTAGCGTGTCAGTGTCAGGGGGGGACGCAGTGTGTCAGTGTCGGGGACGGACTCAGTGTGTCAGTATCAGGGAAGGACGCAGTGTGTCAGTGTCGGGGATGGACGCAGTGTGTCAGTGTCGGGGACGGACTCAGTGTGTCAGTGTCGGGGACGGACGCAGTGTGTCAGTGCCGGGGACGGACGCAACGTGTCAGTATCACGGATGGACGCAGAGTGTCAGTATCGGGGACGGACGCAGCGTGTCAGTATCACGGAAGGACGCAATGTGTCAGTGTCAGGGAAGGACGCAGTGTGTCAGTATCAGGGACGGACGCAGTGTGTCAGTGCCGGGGACGGACGTAGCGTGTCAGTATCAGGGGCGGACGCAGTGTGTCAGTATCGGGGACGGAAGCAGTGTGTCAGTGTCAGGGACGGACGCAGAGTGTCAGTATCAGAGATGGACGCAGTGTGTCAGTGTCAGGGACGGACGCAGTGTGTCAGTATCAGAGATGGACGCAGTGTGTCAGTATCAGAGAAGGACGCAGTGTGTCAGTATCAGAGATGGACGCAGTGTGACAGTGTCGGGGACGGACGCAGTGTGTCAGTATCAGGGAAGGACGTAGCGTGTCAGTATCAGGGACGGACGCAGTGTGTCAGTATCAGAGATGGACGCAGTGTGTCAGTGTCAGGGACGGACGAAGTGTGTCAGAATCAGGGACGGTCGTACCGTGTCAGTATCAGGGAAGGACGCAGTGTGTCAGTGTCAGGGAAGGACGCAGTGTGTCAGTGTCAGGGACGTACGCAGTCTGTCAGTATCAGAGATGGACGCAGTGTGTCAGTGTCGGGGACGGACGCTGCGTGTCAGTATCAGGGACTGACGCAGTGTGTCAGTGTCGGGGATGGACGCAGTGTGTCAGTGTCGGGGACGGACGCAGTGTGTCAGTGTCGGGGACGGACGCAGTGTGTCAGTATCAGGGACGGACGTAGCGTGTCAGTGTCAGGGAAGGACGGAGTGTGTCAGTATCGGGGACGGACGCAGCGTGTCAGTATCACGGAAGGACGCAATGTGTCAGTGTCAGGGAGGTACGCAGTGTGTCAGTGTCAGGGAAGGACGCAGTGTGTCAGTGCCGGGGATGGACGTAGCGTGTCAGTATCAGGGGCGGACGCAGTGTGTCAGTATCGGGGACGGAAGCAGTGTGTCAGTATCAGAGATGGACGCAGTGTGTCAGTGTCAGGGACGGACGCAGTGTGTCAGTATCAGAGATGGACGCAGTGTGTCAGTGTCAGGGACGGACGCAGTTTGTCAGTATCAGAGATGGACGCAGTGTGTCAGTATCAGAGAAGGACGCAGTGTGTCAGTGTCAGAGATGGACGCAGTGTGACAGTGTCGGGGACGGACGCAGTGTGTCAGTATCAGGGAAGGACGTAGGGTGTCAGTATCAGGGACGGACGCAGTGTGTCAGTATCAGAGATGGACGCAGTGTGTCAGTGTCAGGGACGGACGCAGTGTGTCAGTATCAGAGATGGACGCAGTGTGTCAGTATTAGAGAAGGACGCAGTGTGTCAGTATCAGAGATGGACGCAGTGTGACAGTGTCGGGGACGGACGCAGTGTGTCAGTATCAGGGAAGGACGTAGCGTGTCAGTATCAGGGACGGACGCAGTGTGTCAGTATCAGAGATGGACGCAGTGTGTCAGTGTCAGGGACGGACGAAGTGTGTCAGAATCAGGGACGGTCGTACCGTGTCAGTATCAGGGAAGGACGCAGTGTGTCAGTGTCAGGGAAGGACGCAGTGTGTCAGTGTCAGGGACGTACGCAGTCTGTCAGTATCAGAGATGGACGCAGTGTGTCAGTGTCGGGGACGGACGCGACGTGTCAGTATCAGGGACTAACGCAGTGTGTCAGTGTCGGGGATGGACGCAGTGTGTCAGTGTCGGGGACGGACACAGTGTGTCAGTGTCGGGTACGGATGCAGTGTGTCAGTATCAGGGACGGACGCAGTGTGTCAGTGTCAGGGAGGGACGCAGTGTGTCAGTGTCGGGGACGGACGCAGTGTGTCAGTATCAGGGAAGGACACAGTGTGTCAGTGTCGGGGAGGGACGCAGTGTGTCAGTATCACGGACGGACGCAGTGTGTCAGTATCAGGGAGGGACGCAGTGTGTCAGTGTCAGGGAAAGACGCCGTGTGTCAGTATCAGGGAAGGACGCAGTGTGTCAGTGTCAGGGAGGGACGCAGTGTATCAGTGTCGGAGAGGGACGGAGTGTGTCAGTATCAGGGACGGACGCCGTGTGTCAGTGTCAGGGATGGACGTAGAGTGTCAGTATCAGATGTGGACGCAGTGTGTCAGTGTCAGGGACGGACGCAGTGTGTCAGTATCAGAGATGGACGCAGTGAGTCAGTATCAGAGAAGGACGCAGTGTGTCAGTATCAGAGATGGACGCAGTGTGACAGTGTCGGGGACGGACGCAGTGTGTCAGTATCAGGGAAGGACGTAGCGTGTCAGTATCAGGGAGGGACGCAGTGTGTCAGTATCAGAGATGGACGCAGTATGTCAGTGTCAGGGACTGACGAAGTGTGTCAGAATCAGGGACGGTCGTACCGTGTCAGTATCAGGGAAGGACGCAGTGTGTCAGTGTCACGGAAGGACGCAGTGTGTCAGTGTCAGGGACGGACGCAGTGTGTCAGTATCAGAGATGGACGCAGTGTGTCAGTGTCAGGGACGGACGCAGTGTGTCAGTATCAGAGATGGACGCAGTGTGTCAGTATCAGAGAAGGACGCAGTGTGTCAGTATCAGAGATGGACGCAGTGTGACAGTGTCGGGGACGGACGCAGTGTGTCAGTATCAGGGAAGGACGTAGGGTGTCAGTATCAGGGACGGACGCAGTGTGTCAGTTTCAGAGATGGACGCAGTGTGTCAGTGTCAGGGACGGACGCAGTGTGTCAGTATCAGAGATGGACGCAGTGTGTCAGTATTAGAGAAGGACGCAGTGTGTCAGTATCAGAGATGGACGCAGTGTGACAGTGTCGGGGACGGACGCAGTGTGTCAGTATCAGGGAAGGACGTAGCGTGTCAGTATCAGGGACGGACGCAGTGTGTCAGTATCAGAGATGGACGCAGTGTGTCAGTGTCAGGGACGGACGAAGTGTGTCAGAATCAGGGACGGTCGTACCGTGTCAGTATCAGGGAAGGACGCAGTGTGTCAGTGTCAGGGAAGGACGCAGTGTGTCAGTGTCAGGGACGTACGTAGTCTGTCAGTATCAGAGATGGACGCAGTGTGTCAGTGTCGGGGACGGACGCGGCGTGTCAGTATCAGGGACTAACGCAGTGTGTCAGTGTCGGGGATGGACGCAGTGTGTCAGTGTCGGGGACGGACACAGTGTGTCAGTGTCGGGTACGGATGCAGTGTGTCAGTATCAGGGACGGACGCAGTGTGTCAGTGTCAGGGAGGGACGCAGTGTGTCAGTGTCGGGGACGGACGCAGTGTGTCAGTATCAGGGAAGGACACAGTGTGTCAGTGTCGGGGAGGGACGCAGTGTGTCAGTATCACGGACGGACGCAGTGTGTCAGTATCAGGGAGGGACGCAGTGTGTCAGTGTCAGGGAAAGACGCCGTGTGTCAGTATCAGGGAAGGACGCAGTGTGTCAGTGTCAGGGAGGGACGCAGTGTATCAGTGTCGGAGAGGGACGGAGTGTGTCAGTATCAGGGACGGACGCCGTGTGTCAGTGTCAGGGATGGACGTAGAGTGTCAGTATCAGATGTGGACGCAGTGTGTCAGTGTCAGGGACGGACGCAGTGTGTCAGTATCAGAGATGGACGCAGTGAGTCAGTATCAGAGAAGGACGCAGTGTGTCAGTATCAGAGATGGACGCAGTGTGACAGTGTCGGGGACGGACGCAGTGTCTCAGTATCAGGGAAGGACGTAGCGTGTCAGTATCAGGGAGGGACGCAGTGTGTCAGTATCAGAGATGGACGCAGTATGTCAGTGTCGGGGACTGACGAAGTGTGTCAGAATCAGGGACGGTCGTACCGTGTCAGTATCAGGGAAGGACGCAGTGTGTCAGTGTCGGGGACGTACGCAGTCTGTCAGTATCAGAGATGGACGCAGTGTGTCAGTGTCGGGGACGGACGTGGCGTGTCAGTATCAGGGACTGACGCAGTGTGTCAGTGTCGGGGATGGACGCAGTGTGTCAGTGTCGGGGACGGACGCAGTGTGTCAGTGTCGGGGACGGACGCAGTGTGTCAGTATCAGGGACGGACGTAGCGTGACAGTGTCAGGGAAGGACGGAGTGTGTCAGTATCAGGGACGGACGTAGCGTGTCAGTGTCGGGGGGGACGCAGTGTGTCAGTGTCGGGGACGGACTCAGTGTGTCAGTGTCGGGGACGGACACAGTGTGTCAGTGTCGGGTACGGACGCAGTGTGTCAGTATCAGGGACGGACGCAGTGTGTCAGTGTCAGGGAGGGACGCAGTGTGTCAGTGTCGGGGACGGACGCAGTGTGTCAGTATCAGGGAAGGACACAGTGTGTCAGTGTCGGGGAGGGACGCAGTGTGTCAGTATCAGAGATGGACGCAGTATGTCAGTGGCAGGGACTGACGAAGTGTGTCAGAATCAGGGACGGTCGTACCGTGTCAGTATCAGGGAAGGACGCAGTGTGTCAGTGTCACGGAAGGACGCAGTGTGTCAGTGTCGGGGACGTACGCAGTCTGTCAGTATCAGAGATGGACGCAGTGTGTCAGTGTCGGGGACGTACGTGGCGTGTCAGTATCAGGGACTGACGCAGTGTGTCAGTGTCGGGGATGGACGCAGTGTGTCAGTGTCGGGGACGGACGCAGTGTGTCAGTGTCGGGGACGGACGCAGTGTGTCAGTATCAGGGACGGACGTAGCGTGTCAGTGTCAGGGAAGGACGGGGTGTGTCAGTATCAGGGACGGACGCAATGTGTCAGTATCAGAGATGGACGCAGTGTGTCAGTGTCAGGGACGGACGCAGTGTGTCAGTATCAGAGATGGACGCAGTGTGTCAGTATCAGAGAAGGACGCAGTGTGTCAGTATCAGAGATGGACGCAGTGTGACAGTGTCGGGGACGGACGCAGTGTGTCAGTATCAGGGAAGGACGTAGCGTGTCAGTATCAGGGACGGACGCAGTGTGTCAGTATCAGAGATGGACGCAGTGTGTCAGTGTCAGGGACGGACGAAGTGTGTCAGAATCAGGGACGGTCGTACCGTGTCAGTATCAGGGAAGGACGCAGTGTGTCAGTGTCAGGGAAGGACGCAGTGTGTCAGTGTCAGGGACGTACGCAGTCTCTCAGTATCAGAGATGGACGCAGTGTGTCAGTGTCGGGGACGGACGCGGCGTGTCAGTATCATGGACTGACGCAGTGTGTCAGTATCGGGGATGGACGCAGTGTGTCAGTATCAGAGATGGACGCAGTGTGTCAGTATCAGAGAAGGACGCAGTGTGTCAGTATCAGAGATGGACGCAGTGTGTCAGTATCAGAGAAGGACGCAGTGTGTCAGTATCAGAGATGGACGCAGTGTGACAGTGTCGGGGACGTACGCAGTGTGTCATTATCAGGGAAGGACGTAGCGTGTCAGTATCAGGGACGGACGCAGTGTGTCAGTATCAGAGATGGACGCAGTGTGTCAGTGTCAGGGACGGACGAAGTGTGTCAGAATCAGGGACGGTCGTACCGTGTCAGTATCAGGGAAGGACGCAGTGTGTCAGTGTCAGGGAAGGACGCAGTGTGTCAGTGTCAGGGACGTACGCAGTCTGTCAGTATCAGAGATGGACGCAGTGTGTCAGTGTCTGGGACGGACGCGGCGTGTCGGTATCATGGACTGACGCAGTGTGTCAGTGTCGGGGATGGACGCAGTGTGTCAGTGTCGGGGACGGACGCAGTGTGTCAGTGTCGGGGACGGACGCAGTGTGTCAGTATCAGGGACGGACGTAGCGTGTCAGTGTCAGGGAATGACGGAGTGTGTCAGAATCAGGGACGGTCGTACCGTGTCAGTATCAGGGAAGGACGCAGTGTGTCAGTGTCACGGAAGGACGCAGTGTGTCAGTGTCGGGGACGTACGCAGTCTGTCAGTATCAGAGATGGACGCAGTGTGTCAGTGTCGGGGACGTACGTGGCGTGTCAGTATCAGGGACGGACGTAGCGTGTCAGTGTCAGGGAAGGACGGAGTGTGTCAGTATCAGGGACGGACGCAGTGTGTCAGTATCAGAGATGGACGCAGTGTGTCAGTGTCAGGGACGGACGCAGTGTGTCAGTATCAGAGATGGACGCAGTGTGTCAGTATCAGAGAAGGACGCAGTGTGTCAGTATCAGAGATGGACGCAGTGTGACAGTGTCGGGGACGGACGCAGTGTGTCAGTATCAGGGAAGGACGTAGCGTGTCAGTATCAGGGACGGACGCAGTGTGTCAGTATCAGAGATGGACGCAGTGTGTCAGTGTCAGGGACGGACGAAGTGTGTCAGAATCAGGGACGGTCGTACCGTGTCAGTATCAGGGAAGGATGCAGTGTGTCAGTGTCAGGGAAGGACGCAGTGTGTCAGTGTCAGGGACTTACGCAGTCTGTCAGTATCAGAGATGGACGCAGTGTGTCAGAGTCGGGGACGGACGCGGCGTGTCAGTATCATGGACTGACGCAGTGTGTCAGTATCGGGGATGGACGCAGTGTGTCAGTATCAGAGATGGACGCAGTGTGTCAGTATCAGAGAAGGACGCAGTGTGTCAGTATCAGAGATGGACGCAGTGTGTCAGTATCAGAGAAGGACGCAGTGTGTCAGTATCAGAGATGGACGCAGTGTGACAGTGTCGGGGACGGACGCAGTGTGTCATTATCAGGGAAGGACGTAGCGTGTCAGTATCAGGGACGGACGCAGTGTGTCAGTATCAGAGATGGACGCAGTGTGTCAGTGTCAGGGACGGACGAAGTGTGTCAGAATCAGGGACGGTCGTACCGTGTCAGTATCAGGGAAGGACGCAGTGTGTCAGTGTCAGGGAAGGACGCAGTGTGTCAGTGTCAGGGACGTACGCAGTCTGTCAGTATCAGAGATGGACGCAGTGTGTCAGTGTCGGGGACGGACGCGGCGTGTCAGTATTATGGACTGACGCAGTGTGTCAGTGTCGGGGATGGACGCAGTGTGTCAGTGTCGGGGACGGACGCAGTGTGTCAGTGTCGGGGACGGACGCATTGTGTCAGTATCAGGGACGGACGTAGCGTGTCAGTGTCAGGGAATGACGGAGTGTGTCAGTATCAGGGACGGACGTAGCGTGTCAGTGTCAGGGGGGGACGCAGTGTGTCAGTGTCGGGGACGGACTCAGTGTGTCAGTATCAGGGAAGGACGCAGTGTGTCAGTGTCGGGGATGGACGCAGAGTGTCAGTGTCGGGGACGGACTCAGGGTGTCAGTGTCGGGGACGGACGCAGTGTGTCAGTGCCGGGGACGGACGCAACGTGTCAGTATCACGGATGGACGCAGAGTGTCAGTATCGGGGACGGACGCAGCGTGTCAGTATCACGGAAGGACGCAATGTGTCAGTGTCAGGGAGGTACGCAGTGTGTCAGTGTCAGGGAAGGACGCAATGTGTCAGTATCAGGGACGGACGCAGTGTGTCAGTGCCGGGGACGGACGTAGCGTGTCAGTATCAGGGGCGGACGCAGTGTGTCAGTGTCGGGGACGGAAGCAGTGTGTCAGTGTCAGGGACGGACGCAGAGTGTCAGTATCAGAGATGGACGCAGTGTGTCAGTGTCAGGGACGGACGCAGTGTGTCAGTATCAGAGATGGACGCAGTGTGTCAGTATCAGAGAAGGACGCAGTGTGTCAGTATCAGAGAAGGACGCAGTGTGTCAGTATCAGAGATGGACGCAGTGTGACAGTGTCGGGGACGGACGCAGTGTGTCAGTATCAGGGAAGGACGTAGGGTGTCAGTATCAGGGACGGACGCAGTGTGTCAGTATCAGAGATGGACGCAGTGTGTCAGTGTCAGGGACGGACGCAGTGTGTCAGTATCAGAGATGGACGCAGTGTGTCAGTATTAGAGAAGGACGCAGTGTGTCAGTATCAGAGATGGACGCAGTGTGACAGTGTCGGGGACGGACGCAGTGTGTCAGTATCAGGGACGGACGTAGCGTGTCAGTGTCAGGGGGGACGCAGTGTGTCAGTGTCGGGGACGGACTCAGTGTGTCAGTGTCGGTGACGGACACAGTGTGTCAGTGTCGGGTACGGACGCAGTGTGTCAGTATAAGGGACGGACGCAGTGCGTCAGTGTCAGGGAGGGAAGCAGTGTGTCAGTGTGGGGGAGGGACGCAGTGTGTCAGTATCAGAGATGGACGCAGTATGTCAGTGTCAGGGACTGACGAAGTGTGTCAGAATCAGGGACGGTCGTACCGTGTCAGTATCAGGGAAGGACGCAGTGTGTCAGTGTCACGGAAGGACGCAGTGTGTCAGTGTCGGGGACGTACGCAGTCTGTCAGTATCAGAGATGGACGCAGTGTGTCAGTGTCGGGGACGGACGTGGCGTGTCAGTATCAGGGACTGACGCAGTGTGTCAGTGTCGGGGATGGACGCAGTGTGTCAGTGTCGGGGACGGACGCAGTGTGTCAGTGTCGGGGACGGACGCAGTGTGTCAGTATCAGGGACGGACTTAGCGTGTCAGTGTCAGGAAAGGACGGAGTGTGTCAGTATCAGGGACGGACGTATTGTGTCAGTGTCAGGGGGGACGCAGTGTGTCAGTGTCGGGGACGGACTCAGTGTGTCAGTGTCGGGGACGGACACAGTGTGTCAGTGTCGGGTACGGACGCAGTGTGTCAGTATCAGGGACGGACGCAGTGTGTCAGTGTCAGGGAGGGACGCAGTGTGTCAGTGTCGGGGACGGACGCAGTGTGTCAGTATCAGGGAAGGACACAGTGTGTCAGTGTCGGGGAGGGACGCAGTGTGTCAGTATCACGGACGGACGCAGTGTGTCAGTATCAGGGAGGGACGCAGTGTGTCAGGGAAGGACGCAGAGTGTCAGTATCAGAGATGGACGCAGTGTGTCAGTATCAGAGATGGACGCAGTGTGTCAGTGTCAGGGACGGACGTAGCGTGTCAGTATCAGGGAAGGACGCAGTGTGTCAGTATCAGGGAAGGACGCAGTGTGTCACTATCAGGGAAGGACGCAATGTGTCAGTGTCAAGGAAGGACGCAGTGTGTCAGTGTCAGGGAGGTACGCAGTGTGTCAGTGTCAGGGAAGGACGCAGTGTGTCAGTATCAGGGACGGACGCAGCGTGTCAGTATCAGGGAAGGACGCAGTGTGTCAGTGCCGGGGACGGACGTAGCGTGTCAGTATCAGGGAGGGACGCAGTGTGTAAGTGTCGGGTACGGACGCAGTGTGTCAGTATCAGTAACGGACGCAGTGTGTCAGTGTCAGGGAGGGACGCAGTGTGTCAGTGTCGGGCACGGACGCAGTGTGTCAGTATCAGGGAAGGACACAGTGTGTCAGTGTCGGGGAGGGACGCAGTGTGTCAGTATCACGGACGGACGCAGTGTGTCAGTATCAGGGAGGGACGCAGTGTGTCAGGGAAGGACGCACAGTGTCAGTATCAGAGATGGACGCAGTGTGTCAGTATCAGAGATGGACGCAGTGTGTTAGTGTCAGGGACGGACGTAGCGTGTCAGTATCAGCGAAGGACGCAGTGTGTCAGTATCAGGGAAGGAAGCAGTGTGTCAGTGTCGGGGATGGACGCAGTGTGTCAGTATCACGGAAGGACGCAGTGTGTCACTATCAGGGAAGGACGCAATGTGTCAGTGTCAAGGAAGGACGCAGTGTGTCAGTGTCAGGGAGGTACGCAGTGTGTCAGTGTCAGGGAAGGACGCAGTGTGTCAGTATCAGGGACGGACGCAGCGTGTCAGTATCAGGGAAGGACGCAGTTTGTCAGTGCCGGGGACGGACGTAGCGTGTCAGTATCAGGGACGGACGCAGTGTGTCAGTGTCGGGGACGGAAGCAGTGTGTCAGTGTCTGGGACTGACACATAGAGTGTCAGTATCAGAGATGGACGCAGTGTGTCAGTGTCAGGGACGGACGCAGTGTGTCAGTATCCGGGATGGACGCAGTGTGTCAGTGTCAGGGACGGACGTTGCGTGTCAGTATCACGGACGCACGCAGTGTGTCAGTGTCAGGGAAGGACGCCGTGTGTCAGTGTCAGGGAGGGACGCAGTGTCTCAGTATCAGGGACGGACGCAGTGGGTCACTATCAGGGAAGGACGCAGTGTGTCAGTGTCGAGGACGGACACAGTGTGTTAGTGTCCGGGACGGACGCAGTGTGTCAGTGTCGGGGACGGACGCAGCGTGTCAGTATCAAGGATGGACGTAGCGTGTCAGTATCAAGGACGGACGCAGTGTTTCAATGTCAGGGACGGACGAAGTGTGTCAGAATCAGGGACGGTCGTACCGTGTCAGTATCAGGGAAGGACGCAGTGTGTCAGTGTCAGGGAAGGACGCAGTGTGTCAGTGTCGGGGACGTACGCAGTCTGTCAGTATCAGAGATGGACGCAGTGTGTCAGTATCGGGGACGGAAGGCGGCGTGTCAGTATCAGGGACTGACGCAGTGTGTCAGTGTCGGGGATGGACGCAGTGTGTCAGTGTCGGGGACGGACGCAGTGTGTCAGTGTCGGGGACGGACGCAGTGTGTCAGTATCAGGGACGGACGTAGCGTGTCAGTGTCAGGGAAGGACGGAGTGTGTCAGTATCAGGGACGGACGTAGCGTGTCAGTGTCAGGGGGGGACGCAGTGTGTCAGTGTCGGGGACGGAATCAGTGTGTCAGTGTCGGGGACGGACACAGTGTGTCAGTGTCGGGTACGGACGCAGTGTGTCAGTATCAGGGACGGACGCAGTGTGTCAGTGTCAGGGAGGGACGCAGTGTGTCAGTGTCGGGGACGGACGCAGTGTGTCAGTATCAGGGAAGGACGTAGCGTGTCAGTATCAGGGACGGACGCAGTGTGTCAGTATCAGAGATGGACGCAGTGTGTCAGTGTCAGGGACGGACGCAGTGTGTCAGTATCCGGGATGGACGCAGTGTGTCAGTGTCAGGGAAGGACGTTGCGTGTCAGTACCACGGACGCACGCAGTGTGTCAGTGTCAGGGAAGGACGCCGTGTGTCAGTGTCAGGGAGGGACGCAGTGTCTCAGTATCAGGGACGGACGCAGTGGGTCACTATCAGGGAAGGACGCAGTGTGTCAGTGTCGAGGACGGACACAGTGTGTTAGTGTCCGGGACGGACGCAGTGTGTCAGTGTCGGGGACGGACGCAGCGTGTCAGTATCAAGGATGGACGCAGTGTTTAAATGTCAGGGACGGACGAAGTGTGTCAGAATCAGGGACGGTCGTACCGTGTCAGTATCAGGGAAGGACGCAGTGTGTCAGTGTCAGGGACGGACGTAGCGTGTCAGTGTCAGGGGGGACGCAGTGTGTCAGTGTCGGGGACGGACTCAGTGTGTCAGTGTCGGGGACGGACACAGTGTGTCAGTGTCGGGTACGGACGCAGTGTGTCAGTATCAGGGACGGACGCAGTGTGTCAGTGTCAGGGAGGGACGCAGTGTGTCAGTGTCGGGGACGGACGCAGTGTGTCAGTATCAGGGAAGGACACAGTGTGTCAGTGTCGGGGAGGGACGCAGTGTGTCAGTATCACGGACGGACGCAGTGTGTCAGTATCAGGTAGGGACGCAGTGTGTCAGTGTCAGGGAAAGACGCCGTGTGTCAGTATCAGGGAAGGACGCAGTGTGTCAGTGTCAGGGAGGGACGCAGTGTATCAGTGTCGGAGAGGGACGGAGTGTGTCAGTATCAGGGACGGACGCCGTGTGTCAGTGTCAGGGACGGACGCAGTGTGTCAGTGTCGGGTACGGACGCAGTGTGTCAGTGTCGGGGACGGACGCAGTGTGTCAGTGTCAGGGAGGGACGCAGTGTGTCAGTGTCGGGGACGGACGCTGTGTGTCAGTATCAGGGAAGGACGCAGTGTGTCAGTGTCGGGGAGGGACGCAGTGTGTCAGTATCACGGACGGACGCAGTGTGTCAGTATCAGGGAGGGACGCAGTGTGCCAGGGAAGGACGCAGAGTGTCAGTATCAGAGATGGACGCAGTGTGTCAGTATCAGAGATGGACGCAGTGTGTTAGTGTCAGGGACGGACGTAGCGTGTCAGTATCAGGGAAGGACGCAGTGTGTCAGTATCAGGGAAGGAAGCAGTGTGTCAGTGTCGGGGATGGACGCAGTGTGTCAGTATCACGGAAGGACGCAGTGTGTCACTATCAGGGAAGGACGCAATGTGTCAGTGTCAAGGAAGGACGCAGTGTGTCAGTGTCAGGGAGGTACGCAGTGTGTCAGTGTCAGGGAAGGACGCAGTGTGTCAGTATCAGGGACGGACGCAGCGTGTCAGTATCAGGGAAGGACGCAGTGTGTCAGTGCCGGGGACGGACGTAGCGTGTCAGTATCAGGGACGGACGCAGTGTGTCAGTGTCGGGTACGGACGCAGTGTGTCAGTATCAGTAACGGACGCAGTGTGTCAGTGTCAGGGAGGGACGCAGTGTGTCAGTGTCGGGGACGGACGCAGTGTGTCAGTATCAGGGAAGGACGCAGTGTGTCAGTGTCGGGGAGGGACGCAGTGTGTCAGTATCACGGACGGACGCAGTGTGTCAGTATCAGGGAGGGACGCAGTGTGTCAGGGAAGGACGCAGAGTGTCAGTATCAGAGATGGACGCAGTGTGTCAGTATCAGAGATGGACGCAGTGTGTTAGTGTCAGGGACGGACGTAGCGTGTCAGTATCAGGGAAGGACGCAGTGTGTCAGTATCAGGGAAGGAAGCAGTGTGTCAGTGTCGGTGATGGACGCAGTGTGTCAGTATCACGGAAGGACGCAGTGTGTCACTATCAGGGAAGGACGCAATGTGTCAGTGTCAAGGAAGGACGCAGTGTGTCAGTGTCAGGGGGGTACGCAGTGTGTCAGTGTCAGGGAAGGACGCAGTGTGTCAGTATCAGGGACGGACGCAGCGTGTCAGTATCAGGGAAGGACGCAGTGTGTCAGTGCCGGGGACGGACGTAGCGTGTCAGTATCAGGGACGGACGCAGTGTGTCAGTGTCGGGGACGGAAGCAGTGTGTCAGTGTCTGGGACTGACACATAGAGTGTCAGTATCAGAGATGGACGCAGTGTGTCAGTGTCAGGGACGGACGCAGTGTGTCAGTATCCGGGATGGACGCAGTGTGTCAGTGTCAGGGACGGACGTTGCGTGTCAGTATCACGGACGCACGCAGTGTGTCAGTGTCAGGGAAGGACGACGTGTGTCAGTGTCAGGGAGGGACGCAGTGTCTCAGTATCAGGGACGGACGCAGTGGGTCACTATCAGGGAAGGACGCAGTGTGTCAGTGTCGAGGACGGACACAGTGTGTTAGTGTCCGGGACGGACGCAGTGTGTCAGTGTCGGGGACGGACGCAGCGTGTCAGTATCAAGGATGGACGTAGCGTGTCAGTATCAAGGACGGACGCAGTGTTTCAATGTCAGGGACGGACGAAGTGTGTCAGAATCAGGGACGGTCGTACCGTGTCAGTATCAGGGAAGGACGCAGTGTGTCAGTGTCAGGGAAGGACGCAGTGTGTCAGTGTCGGGGACGTACGCAGTCTGTCAGTATCAGAGATGGACGCAGTGTGTCAGTATCGGGGACGGAAGGCGGCGTGTCAGTATCAGGGACTGACGCAGTGTGTCAGTGTCGGGGATGGACGCAGTGTGTCAGTGTCGGGGACGGACGCAGTGTGTCAGTGTCGGGGACGGACGCAGTGTGTCAGTATCAGGGACGGACGTAGCGTGTCAGTGTCAGGGAAGGACGGAGTGTGTCAGTATCAGGGACGGACGTAGCGTGTCAGTGTCAGGGGGGACGCAGTGTGTCAGTGTCGGGGACGGAATCAGTGTGTCAGTGTCGGGGACGGACACAGTGTGTCAGTGTCGGGTACGGACGCAGTGTGTCAGTATCAGGGACGGACGCAGTGTGTCAGTGTCAGGGAGGGACGCAGTGTGTCAGTGTCGGGGACGGACGCAGTGTGTCAGTATCAGGGAAGGACGTAGCGTGTCAGTATCAGGGACGGACGCAGTGTGTCAGTATCAGAGATGGACGCAGTGTGTCATTGTCAGGGACGGACGCAGTGTGTCAGTATCCGGGATGGACGCAGTGTGTCAGTGTCAGGGAAGGACGTTGCGTGTCAGTACCACGGACGCACGCAGTGTGTCAGTGTCAGGGAAGGACGCCGTGTGTCAGTGTCAGGGAGGGACGCAGTGTCTCAGTATCAGGGACGGACGCAGTGGGTCACTATCAGGGAAGGACGCAGTGTGTCAGTGTCGAGGACGGACACAGTGTGTTAGTGTCCGGGACGGACGCAGTGTGTCAGTGTCGGGGACGGACGCAGGGTGTCAGTATCAAGGATGGACGCAGTGTTTAAATGTCAGGGACGGACGAAGTGTGTCAGAATCAGGGACGGTCATACCGTGTCAGTATCAGGGAAGGACGCAGTGTGTCAGTGTCAGGAGAGGACGTAGCGTATCAGTGTCAGGGGGGGACGCAGTGTGTCAGTGTCGGGGACGGAATCAGTGTGTCAGTGTCGGGGACGGACACAGTGTGTCAGTGTCGGGTACGGACGCAGTGTGTCAGTATCAGGGACGGACGCAGTGTGTCAGTGTCAGGGAGGGACGCAGTGTGTCAGTGTCGGGGACGGACGCAGTGTGTCTATATCAGGGAAGGACGTAGCGTGTCAGTATCAGGGACGGACGCAGTGTGTCAGTATCAGAGATGGACGCAGTATGTAGGTTTCAGGGACGGACGAAGAGTGTCAGAATCAGGGAAGGAGGCAGTGTGTCAGTGTCAGGGAAGGACGCAGTGTGTCAGTGTCGGGGACGTACCCAGTCTGTCAGTATCAGAGATCGACGCAGTGTGTTAGTGTCGGGGACGGACGCGGCGTGTCAGTATCATGGACTGACGCAGTGTGTCAGTGTCGGGGATGGACGCATTGTGTCAGTGTCGGGGACGGACGCAGTGTGTCAGTGTCGGGGTCGGACGAAGTGTGTCAGTATCAGGGACGGACGTAGCGTGTCAGTGTCAGGGGGGACGCAGTGTGTCAGTGTAGGGGACGGACTCAGTGTGTCAGTGTCGGGAACGGACACAGTGTGTCAGTGTCGGGTACGGACGCAGTGTGTCAGTATCAGGGACGGACGCGGTGTGTCAGTGTCAGGGAGGGACGCAGTGTGTCAGTGTCGGGGACGGACGCAGTGTGTCAGTATCAGGGAAGGACACAGTGTGTCAGTGTCGGGGAGGGACGCAGTGTGTCAGTATCACGGACGGACGCAGTGTGTCAGTATCAGGTAGGGACGCAGTGTGTCAGTGTCAGGGAAAGACGCCGTGTGTCAGTATCAGGGAAGGACGCAGTGTGTCAGTGTCAGGGAGGGACGCAGTGTATCAGTGTCGGAGAGGGACGGAGTGTGTCAGTATCAGGGACGGACGCCGTGTGTCAATGTCAGGGACGGACGAAGTGTGTCAGAATCAGGGACGGTCATACCGTGTCAGTATCAGGGAAGGACGCAGTGTGTCAGTGTCAGGAGAGGACGTAGCGTATCAGTGTCAGGGGGGGACGCAGTGTGTCAGTGTCGGGGACGGAATCAGTGTGTCAGTGTCGGGGACGGACACAGTGTGTCAGTGTCGGGTACGGACGCAGTGTGTCAGTATCAGGGACGGACGCAGTGTGTCAGTGTCAGGGAGGGACGCAGTGTGTCAGTGTCGGGGACGGACGCAGTGTGTCTATATCAGGGAAGGACGTAGCGTGTCAGTATCAGGGACGGACGCAGTGTGTCAGTATCAGGGAAGGAAGCAGTGTGTCAGTGTCGGTGATGGACGCAGTGTGTCAGTATCACGGAAGGACGCAGTGTGTCACTATCAGGGAAGGACGCAATGTGTCAGTGTCAAGGAAGGACGCAGTGTGTCAGTGTCAGGGAGGTACGCAGTGTGTCAGTGTCAGGGAAGGACGCAGTGTGTCAGTATCAGGGACGGACGCAGCGTGTCAGTATCAGGGAAGGACGCAGTGTGTCAGTGCCGGGGACGGACGTAGCGTGTCAGTATCAGGGACGGACGCAGTGTGTCAGTGTCGGGGACGGAAGCAGTGTGTCAGTGTCTGGGACTGACACATAGAGTGTCAGTATCAGAGATGGACGCAGTGTGTCAGTGTCAGGGACGGACGCAGTGTGTCAGTATCCGGGATGGACGCAGTGTGTCAGTGTCAGGGACGGACGTTGCGTGTCAGTATCACGGACGCACGCAGTGTGTCAGTGTCAGGGAAGGACGACGTGTGTCAGTGTGAGGGAGGGACGCAGTGTCTCAGTATCAGGGACGGACGCAGTGGGTCACTATCAGGGAAGGACGCAGTGTGTCAGTGTCGAGGACGGACACAGTGTGTTAGTGTCCGGGACGGACGCAGTGTGTCAGTGTCGGGGACGGACGCAGCGTGTCAGTATCAAGGATGGACGCAGCGTGTCAGTATCAAGGACGGACGCAGTGTTTCAATGTCAGGGACGGACGAAGTGTGTCAGAATCAGGGACGGTCGTACCGTGTCAGTATCAGGGAAGGACGCAGTGTGTCAGTGTCAGGGAAGGACGCAGTGTGTCAGTGTCGGGGACGTACGCAGTCTGTCAGTATCAGAGATGGACGCAGTGTGTCAGTATCGGGGACGGAAGGCGGCGTGTCAGTATCAGGGACTGACGCAGTGTGTCAGTGTCGGGGATGGACGCAGTGTGTCAGTGTCGGGGACGGACGCAGTGTGTCAGTGTCGGGGACGGACGCAGTGTGTCAGTATCAGGGACGGACGTAGCGTGTCAGTGTCAGGGAAGGACGGAGTGTGTCAGTATCAGGGACGGACGTAGCGTGTCAGTGTCAGGGGGGACGCAGTGTGTCAGTGTCGGGGACGGAATCAGTGTGTCAGTGTCGGGGACGGACACAGTGTGTCAGTGTCGGGTACGGACGCAGTGTGTCAGTATCAGGGACGGACGCAGTGTGTCAGTGTCAGGGAGGGACGCAGTGTGTCAGTGTCGGGGACGGACGCAGTGTGTCAGTATCAGGGAAGGACGTAGCGTGTCAGTATCAGGGACGGACGCAGTGTGTCAGTATCAGAGATGGACGCAGTGTGTCATTGTCAGGGACGGACGCAGTGTGTCAGTATCCGGGATGGACGCAGTGTGTCAGTGTCAGGGAAGGACGTTGCGTGTCAGTACCACGGACGCACGCAGTGTGTCAGTGTCAGGGAAAGACGCCGTGTGTCAGTGTCAGGGAGGGACGCAGTGTCTCAGTATCAGGGACGGACGCAGTGGGTCACTATCAGGGAAGGACGCAGTGTGTCAGTGTCGAGGACGGACACAGTGTGTTAGTGTCCGGGACGGACGCAGTGTGTCAGTGTCGGGGACGGACGCAGCGTGTCAGTATCAAGGATGGACGCAGTGTTTAAATGTCAGGGACGGACGAAGTGTGTCAGAATCAGGGACGGTCATACCGTGTCAGTATCAGGGAAGGACGCAGTGTGTCAGTGTCAGGAGAGGACGTAGCGTATCAGTGTCAGGGGGGGACGCAGTGTGTCAGTGTCGGGGACGGAATCAGTGTGTCAGTGTCGGGGACGGACACAATGTGTCAGTGTCGGGTACGGACGCAGTGTGTCAGTATCAGGGACGGACGCAGTGTGTCAGTGTCAGGGAGGGACGCAGTGTGTCAGTGTCGGGGACGGACGCAGTGTGTCTATATCAGGGAAGGACGTAGCGTGTCAGTATCAGGGACGGACGCAGTGTGTCAGTATCAGAGATGGACGCAGTATGTAGGTGTCAGGGACGGACGAAGAGTGTCAGAATCAGGGAAGGAGGCAGTGTGTCAGTGTCAGGGAAGGACGCAGTGTGTCAGTGTCGGGGACGTACCCAGTCTGTCAGTATCAGAGATCGACGCAGTGTGTTAGTGTCGGGGACGGACGCGGCGTGTCAGTATCATGGACTGACGCAGTGTGTCAGTGTCGGGGATGGACGCATTGTGTCAGTGTCGGGGACGGACGCAGTGTGTCAGTGTCGGGGTCGGACGAAGTGTGTCAGTATCAGGGACGGACGTAGCGTGTCAGTGTCAGGGGGGACGCAGTGTGTCAGTGTAGGGGACGGACTCAGTGTGTCAGTGTCGGGAACGGACACAGTGTGTCAGTGTCGGGTACGGACGCAGTGTGTCAGTATCAGGGACGGACGCGGTGTGTCAGTGTCAGGGAGGGACGCAGTGTGTCAGTGTCGGGGACGGACGCAGTGTGTCAGTATCAGGGAAGGACACAGTGTGTCAGTGTCGGGGAGGGACGCAGTGTGTCAGTATCACGGACGGACGCAGTGTGTCAGTATCAGGTAGGGACGCAGTGTGTCAGTGTCAGGGAAAGACGCCGTGTGTCAGTATCAGGGAAGGACGCAGTGTGTCAGTGTCAGGGAGGGACGCAGTGTATCAGTGTCGGAGAGGGACGGAGTGTGTCAGTATCAGGGACGGACGCCGTGTGTCAATGTCAGGGACGGACGAAGTGTGTCAGAATCAGGGACGGTCATACCGTGTCAGTATCAGGGAAGGACGCAGTGTGTCAGTGTCAGGAGAGGACGTAGCGTATCAGTGTCAGGGGGGGACGCAGTGTGTCAGTGTCGGGGACGGAATCAGTGTGTCAGTGTCGGGGACGGACACAGTGTGTCAGTGTCGGGTACGGACGCAGTGTGTCAGTATCAGGGACGGACGCAGTGTGTCAGTGTCAGGGAGGGACGCAGTGTGTCAGTGTCGGGGACGGACGCAGTGTGTCTATATCAGGGAAGGACGTAGCGTGTCAGTATCAGGGACGGACGCAGTGTGTCAGTATCAGAGATGGACGCAGTATGTAGGTGTCAGGGACGGACGAAGAGTGTCAGAATCAGGGAAGGAGGCAGTGTGTCAGTGTCAGGGAAGGACGCAGTGTGTCAGTGTCGGGGACGTACCCAGTCTGCCAGTATCAGAGATCGACGCAGTGTGTTAGTGTCGGGGACGGACGCGGCGTGTCAGTATCATGGACTGACGCAGTGTGTCAGTGTCGGGGATGGACGCATTGTGTCAGTGTCGGGGACGGACGCAGTGTGTCAGTGTCGGGGTCGGACGAAGTGTGTCAGTATCAGGGACGGACGTAGCGTGTCAGTGTCAGGGGGGGACGCAGTGTGTCAGTGTAGGGGACGGACTCAGTGTGTCAGTGTCGGGAACGGACACAGTGTGTCAGTGTCGGGTACGGACGCAGTGTGTCAGTATCAGGGACGGACGCGGTGTGTCAGTGTCAGGGAGGGACGCAGTGTGTCAGTGTCGGGGACGGACGCAGTGTGTCAGTATCAGGGAAGGACACAGTGTGTCAGTGTCGGGGAGGGACGCAGTGTGTCAGTATCACGGACGGACGCAGTGTGTCAGTATCAGGTAGGGACGCAGTGTGTCAGTGTCAGGGAAAGACGCCCTGTGTCAGTATCAGGGAAGGACGCAGTGTGTCAGTGTCAGGGAGGGACGCAGTGTATCAGTGTCGGAGAGGGACGGAGTGTGTCAGTATCAGGGACGGACGCCGTGTGTCAATGTCAGGGACGGACGCAGTGTGTCAGTGTCGGGTACGGGAGCAGTGTGTCAGTATCAGGGACGGACGCAGTGTGTCAGTGTCAGGGAGGGACGCAGTGTGTCAGTGTCGGGGACGGACGCAGTGTGTCAGTATCAGGGAAGGACGCAGTGTGTCAGTGTCGGGGAGGGACGCAGTGTGTCAGTATCACGGACGGACGCAGTGTGTCAGTATCAGGGAGGGACGCAGTGTGTCAGGGAAGGACGCAGTGTGTCAGTATCAGAGATGGACGCAGTGTGTCAGTGTCAGCGACGGACGCAGTGTGTCAGTATCAGAGATGGACGCAGTGTGTTAGTGTCAGGGACGGACGTAGCTTGTCAGTATTAGGGACGGACGCAGTGTGTCAGTATCAGAGATGGACGCAGTTAGTCAGTATCAGAGAAGGACGCAGTGTGTCAGTATCAGAGATGGACGCAGTGTGACAGTGTCGGGGACGGACGCAGTGTGTCAGTATCAGGGAAGGACGTAGCGTGTCAGTATCAGGGACGGACGCAATGTGTCAGTATCAGAGATGGACGCAGTATGTCAGTGTCAGGGACTGACGAAGTGTGTCAGAATCAGGGACGGTCGTACCGTGTCAGTATCAGGGAAGGACGCAGTGTGTCAGTGTCACGGAAGGACGCAGTGTGTCAGTGTCGGGGACGTACGCAGTATGTCAGTATCAGAGATGGACGCAGTGTGTCAGTGTCGGGGACGGACGTGGCGTGTCAGTATCAGGGACTGACGCAGTGTGTCAGTGTCGGGGATGGACGCAGTGTGTCAGTGTCGGGGACGGACGAAGTGTGTCAGTGTCGGGGACGGACGCAGTGTGTCAGTAGCAGGGACGGACGTAGCGTGTCAGTGTCAGGGAAGGACGGAGTGTGTCAGTATCAGGGACGGACGTAGCGTGTCAGTGTCAGGGGGGACGCAGTGTGTCAGTGTCGGGGAAGGACTCAGTGTGTCAGTGTCGGTGACGGACACAGTGTGTCAGTGTCGGGTACGGACGCAGTATGTCAGTATAAGGGACGGACGCAGTGTGTCAGTGTCAGGGAGGGACGCAGTGTGTCAGTGTCGGGGACGGACGCAGTGTGTCAGTGTCGGGGTCGGACGAAGTGTGTCAGTATCAGGGACGGACGTAGCGTGTCAGTGTCAGGGGGGACGCAGTGTGTCAGTGTAGGGACGGACTCAGTGTGTCAGTGTCGGGAACGGACACAGTGTGTCAGTGTCGGGTACGGACGCAGTGTGTCAGTATCAGGGACGGACGCGGTGTGTCAGTGTCAGGGAGGGACGCAGTGTGTCAGTGTCGGGGACGGACGCAGTGTGTCAGTATCAGGGAAGGACACAGTGTGTCAGTGTCGGGGAGGGACGCAGTGTGTCAGTATCACGGACGGACGCAGTGTGTCAGTATCAGGGACGGACGCAGTGTGTCAGTGTCAGGGAGGGACGCAGTGTGTCAGTGTCGGGGACGGACGCAGTGTGTCTATATCAGGGAAGGACGTAGCGTGTCAGTATCAGGGACGGACGCAGTGTGTCAGTATCAGAGATGGACGCAGTATGTAGGTGTCAGGGACGGACGAAGAGTGTCAGAATCAGGGAAGGAGGCAGTGTGTCAGTGTCAGGGAAGGACGCAGTGTGTCAGTGTCGGGGACGTACCCAGTCTGTCAGTATCAGAGATCGACGCAGTGTGTTAGTGTCGGGGACGGACGCGGCGTGTCAGTATCATGGACTGACGCAGTGTGTCAGTGTCGGGGATGGACGCATTGTGTCAGTGTCGGGGACGGACGCAGTGTGTCAGTGTCGGGGTCGGACGAAGTGTGTCAGTATCAGGGACGGACGTAGCGTGTCAGTGTCAGGGGGGACGCAGTGTGTCAGTGTAGGGGACGGACTCAGTGTGTCAGTGTCGGGAACGGACACAGTGTGTCAGTGTCGGGTACGGACGCAGTGTGTCAGTATCAGGGACGGACGCGGTGTGTCAGTGTCAGGGAGGGACGCAGTGTGTCAGTGTCGGGGACGGACGCAGTGTGTCAGTATCAGGGAAGGACACAGTGTGTCAGTGTCGGGGAGGGACGTAGCGTGTCAGTATCAGGGACGGACGCAGTGTGTCAGTATCAGAGATGGACGCAGTGTGTCAGTGTCAGGGACGGACGAAGTGTGTCAGAATCAGGGACGGTCGTACCGTGTCAGTATCAGGGAAGGACGCAGTGTGTCAGTGTCAGGGAAGGACGCAGTGTGTCAGTGTCAGGGACGTACGCAGTCTGTCAGTATCAGAGATGGACGCAGTGTGTCAGTGTCGGGGACGGACGCGGCGTGTCAGTATCAGGGACTGACGCAGTGTGTCAGTGTCGGGGATGGACGCAGTGTGTCAGTGTCGGGGACGGACGCAGTGTGTCAGTGTCGGGGACGGACGCAGTGTGTCAGTATCAGGGACGGACGTAGCGTGTCAGTGTCAGGGAAGGACGGAGTGTGTCAGTATCGGGGACGGACGCAGCGTGTCAGTATCACGGAAGGACGCAATGTGTCAGTGTCAGGGAGGTACGCAGTGTGTCAGTGTCAGGGAAGGACGCAGTGTGTCAGTGCCGGGGACGGACGTAGCGTGTCAGTATCAGGGGCGGACGCAGTGTGTCAGTATCGGGGACGGAAGCAGTGTGTCAGTATCAGAGATGGACGCAGTGTGTCAGTGTCAGGGACGGACGCAGTGTGTCAGTATCAGAGATGGACGCAGTGTGTCAGTGTCAGGGACGGACGCAGTTTGTCAGTATCAGAGATGGACGCAGTGTGTCAGTATCAGAGAAGGACGCAGTGTGTCAGTATCAGAGATGGACGCAGTGTGACAGTGTCGGGGACGGACGCAGTGTGTCAGTATCAGGGAAGGACGTAGGGTGTCAGTATCAGGGACGGACGCAGTGTGTCAGTATCAGAGATGGACGCAGTGTGTCAGTGTCAGGGACGGACGCAGTGTGTCAGTATCAGAGATGGACGCAGTGTGTCAGTATTAGAGAAGGACGCAGTGTGTCAGTATCAGAGATGGACGCAGTGTGTCAGTGTCAGGGACGGACGCAGTGTGTCAGTATCAGAGATGGACGCAGTGTGTCAGTGTCAGGGACGGACGAAGTGTGTCAGAATCAGGGACGGTCGTACCGTGTCAGTATCAGGGAAGGACGCAGTGTGTCAGTGTCAGGGAAGGACGCAGTGTGTCAGTGTCAGGGACGTACGCAGTCTGTCAGTATCAGAGATGGACGCAGTGTGTCAGTGTCGGGGACGGACGCGGCGTGTCAGTATCAGGGACTAACGCAGTGTGTCAGTGTCGGGGATGGACGCAGTGTGTCAGTGTCGGGGACGGACACAGTGTGTCAGTGTCGGGTACGGATGCAGTGTGTCAGTATCAGGGACGGACGCAGTGTGTCAGTGTCAGGGAGGGACGCAGTGTGTCAGTGTCGGGGACGGACGCAGTGTGTCAGTATCAGGGAAGGACACAGTGTGTCAGTGTCGGGGAGGGACGCAGTGTGTCAGTATCACGGACGGACGCAGTGTGTCAGTATCAGGGAGTGACGCAGTGTGTCAGTGTCAGGGAAAGACGCCGTGTGTCAGTATCAGGGAAGGACGCAGTGTGTCAGTGTCAGGGAGGGACGCAGTGTATCAGTGTCGGAGAGGGACGGAGTGTGTCAGTATCAGGGACGGACGCCGTGTGTCAGTGTCAGGGATGGACGTAGAGAGTCAGTATCAGATGTGGACGCAGTGTGTCAGTGTCAGGGACGGACGCAGTGTGTCAGTATCAGAGATGGACGCAGTGAGTCAGTATCAGAGAAGGACGCAGTGTGTCAGTATCAGAGATGGACGCAGTGTGACAGTGTCGGGGACGGACGCAGTGTGTCAGTATCAGGGAAGGACGTAGCGTGTCAGTATCAGGGAGGGACGCAGTGTGTCAGTATCAGAGATGGACGCAGTATGTCAGTGTCAGGGACTGACGAAGTGTGTCAGAATCAGGGACGGTCGTACCGTGTCAGTATCAGGGAAGGACGCAGTGTGTCAGTGTCACGGAAGGACGCAGTGTGTCAGTGTCGGGGACGTACGCAGTCTGTCAGTATCAGAGATGGACGCAGTGTGTCAGTGTCGGGGACGGACGTGGCGTGTCAGTATCAGGGACTGACGCAGTGTGTCAGTGTCGGGGATGGACGCAGTGTGTCAGTGTCGGGGACGGACGCAGTGTGTCAGTGTCGGGGACGGACGCAGTGTGTCAGTATCAGGGACGGACGTAGCGTGACAGTGTCAGGGAAGGACGGAGTGTGTCAGTATCAGGGACGGACGTAGCGTGTCAGTGTCAGGGGGGACGCAGTGTGTCAGTGTCGGGGACGGACTCAGTGTGTCAGTGTCGGGGACGGACACAGTGTGTCAGTGTCAGGGACGGACGCAGTGTGTCAGTATCAGAGATGGACGCAGTGTGTCAGTGTCAGGGACGGACGCAGTGTGTCAGTATCAGAGATGGACGCAGTGTGTCAGTATCAGAGAAGGACGCAGTGTGTCAGTATCAGAGATGGACGCAGTGTGACAGTGTCGGGGACGGACGCAGTGTGTCAGTATCAGGGAAGGACGTAGGGTGTCAGTATCAGGGACGGACGCAGTGTGTCAGTATCAGAGATGGACGCAGTGTGTCAGTGTCAGGGACGGACGCAGTGTGTCAGTATCAGAGATGGACGCAGTGTGTCAGTATTAGAGAAGGACGCAGTGTGTCAGTATCAGAGATGGACGCAGTGTGACAGTGTCGGGGACGGACGCAGTGTGTCAGTATCAGGGAAGGACGTAGCGTGTCAGTATCAGGGACGGACGCAGTGTGTCAGTATCAGAGATGGACGCAGTGTGTCAGTGTCAGGGACGGACGAAGTGTGTCAGAATCAGGGACGGTCGTACCGTGTCAGTATCAGGGAAGGACGCAGTGTGTCAGTGTCAGGGAAGGACGCAGTGTGTCAGTGTCAGGGACGTACGCAGTCTGTCAGTATCAGAGATGGACGCAGTGTGTCAGTGTCGGGGACGGACGCGGCGTGTCAGTATCAGGGACTAACGCAGTGTGTCAGTGTCGGGGATGGACGCAGTGTGTCAGTGTCGGGGACGGACACAGTGTGTCAGTGTCGGGTACGGATGCAGTGTGTCAGTATCAGGGACGGACGCAGTGTGTCAGTGTCAGGGAGGGACGCAGTGTGTCAGTGTCGGGGACGGACGCAGTGTGTCAGTATCAGGGAAGGACACAGTGTGTCAGTGTCGGGGAGGGACGCAGTGTGTCAGTATCACGGACGGACGCAGTGTGTCAGTATCAGGGAGGGACGCAGGGTGTCAGTGTCAGGGAAAGACGCCGTGTGTCAGTATCAGGGAAGGACGCAGTGTGTCAGTGTCAGGGAGGGACGCAGTGTATCAGTGTCGGAGAGGGACGGAGTGTGTCAGTATCAGGGACGGACGCCGTGTGTCAGTGTCAGGGATGGACGTAGAGTGTCAGTATCAGATGTGGACGCAGTGTGTCAGTGTCAGGGACGGACGCAGTGTGTCAGTATCAGAGATGGACGCAGTGAGTCAGTATCAGAGAAGGACGCAGTGTGTCAGTATCAGAGATGGACGCAGTGTGACAGTGTCGGGGACGGACGCAGTGTGTCAGTATCAGGGAAGGACGTAGCGTGTCAGTATCAGGGAGGGACGCAGTGTGTCAGTATCAGAGATGGACGCAGTATGTCAGTGTCAGGGACTGACGAAGTGTGTCAGAATCAGGGACGGTCGTACCGTGTCAGTATCAGGGAAGGACGCAGTGTGTCAGTGTCACGGAAGGACGCAGTGTGTCAGTGTCGGGGACGTACGCAGTCTGTCAGTATCAGAGATGGACGCAGTGTGTCAGTGTCGGGGACGGACGTGGCGTGTCAGTATCAGGGACTGACGCAGTGTGTCAGTGTCGGGGATGGACGCAGTGTGTCAGTGTCGGGGACGGACGCAGTGTGTCAGTGTCGGGGACGGACGCAGTGTGTCAGTATCAGGGACGGACGTAGCGTGACAGTGTCAGGGAAGGACGGAGTGTGTCAGTATCAGGGACGGACGTAGCGTGTCAGTGTCAGGGGGGACGCAGTGTGTCAGTGTCGGGGACGGACTCAGTGTGTCAGTGTCGGGGACGGACACAGTGTGTCAGTGTCAGGGACGGACGCAGTGTGTCAGTATCAGAGATGGACGCAGTGTGTCAGTGTCAGGGACGGACGCAGTGTGTCAGTATCAGAGATGGACGCAGTGTGTCAGTATCAGAGAAGGACGCAGTGTGTCAGTATCAGAGATGGACGCAGTGTGACAGTGTCGGGGACGGACGCAGTGTGTCAGTATCAGGGAAGGACGTAGGGTGTCAGTATCAGGGACGGACGCAGTGTGTCAGTATCAGAGATGGACGCAGTGTGTCAGTGTCAGGGACGGACGCAGTGTGTCAGTATCAGAGATGGACGCAGTGTGTCAGTATTAGAGAAGGACGCAGTGTGTCAGTATCAGAGATGGACGCAGTGTGACAGTGTCGGGGACGGACGCAGTGTGTCAGTATCAGGGAAGGACGTAGCGTGTCAGTATCAGGGACGGACGCAGTGTGTCAGTATCAGAGATGGACGCAGTGTGTCAGTGTCAGGGACGGACGAAGTGTGTCAGAATCAGGGACGGTCGTACCGTGTCAGTATCAGGGAAGGACGCAGTGTGTCAGTGTCAGGGAAGGACGCAGTGTGTCAGTGTCAGGGACGTACGCAGTCTGTCAGTATCAGAGATGGACGCAGTGTGTCAGTGTCGGGGACGGACGCGGCGTGTCAGTATCAGGGACTAACGCAGTGTGTCAGTGTCGGGGATGGACGCAGTGTGTCAGTGTCGGGGACGGACACAGTGTGTCAGTGTCGGGTACGGATGCAGTGTGTCAGTATCAGGGACGGACGCAGTGTGTCAGTGTCAGGGAGGGACGCAGTGTGTCAGTGTCGGGGACGGACGCAGTGTGTCAGTATCAGGGAAGGACACAATGTGTCAGTGTCGGGGAGGGACGCAGTGTGTCAGTATCACGGACGGACGCAGTGTGTCAGTATCAGGGAGGGACGCAGTGTGTCAGTGTCAGGGAAAGACGCCGTGTGTCAGTATCAGGGAAGGACGCAGTGTGTCAGTGTCAGGGAGGGACGCAGTGTATCAGTGTCGGAGAGGGACGGAGTGTGTCAGTATCAGGGACGGACGCCGTGTGTCAGTGTCAGGGATGGACGTAGAGTGTCAGTATCAGATGTGGACGCAGTGTGTCAGTGTCAGGGACGGACGCAGTGTGTCAGTATCAGAGATGGACGCAGTGAGTCAGTATCAGAGAAGGACGCAGTGTGTCAGTATCAGAGATGGACGCAGTGTGACAGTGTCGGGGACGGACGCAGTGTGTCAGTATCAGGGAAGGACGTAGCGTGTCAGTATCAGGGAGGGACGCAGTGTGTCAGTATCAGAGATGGACGCAGTATGTCAGTGTCAGGGACTGACGAAGTGTGTCAGAATCAGGGACGGTCGTACCGTGTCAGTATCAGGGAAGGACGCAGTGTGTCAGTGTCACGGAAGGACGCAGTGTGTCAGTGTCGGGGACGTACGCAGTCTGTCAGTATCAGAGATGGACGCAGTGTGTCAGTGTCGGGGACGGACGTGGCGTGTCAGTATCAGGGACTGACGCAGTGTGTCAGTGTCGGGGATGGACGCAGTGTGTCAGTGTCGGGGACGGACGCAGTGTGTCAGTGTCGGGGACGGACGCAGTGTGTCAGTATCAGGGACGGACGTAGCGTGACAGTGTCAGGGAAGGACGGAGTGTGTCAGTATCAGGGACGGACGTAGCGTGTCAGTGTCAGGGGGGACGCAGTGTGTCAGTGTCGGGGACGGACTCAGTGTGTCAGTGTCGGGGACGGACACAGTGTGTCAGTGTCAGGGACGGACGCAGTGTGTCAGTATCAGAGATGGACGCAGTGTGTCAGTGTCAGGGACGGACGCAGTGTGTCAGTATCAGAGATGGACGCAGTGTGTCAGTATCAGAGAAGGACGCAGTGTGTCAGTATCAGAGATGGACGCAGTGTGACAGTGTCGGGGACGGACGCAGTGTGTCAGTATCAGGGAAGGACGTAGGGTGTCAGTATCAGGGACGGACGCAGTGTGTCAGTATCAGAGATGGACGCAGTGTGTCAGTGTCAGGGACGGACGCAGTGTGTCAGTATCAGAGATGGACGCAGTGTGTCAGTATTAGAGAAGGACGCAGTGTGTCAGTATCAGAGATGGACGCAGTGTGACAGTGTCGGGGACGGACGCAGTGTGTCAGTATCAGGGAAGGACGTAGCGTGTCAGTATCAGGGACGGACGCAGTGTGTCAGTATCAGAGATGGACGCAGTGTGTCAGTGTCAGGGACGGACGAAGTGTGTCAGAATCAGGGACGGTCGTACCGTGTCAGTATCAGGGAAGGACGCAGTGTGTCAGTGTCAGGGAAGGACGCAGTGTGTCAGTGTCAGGGACGTACGCAGTCTGTCAGTATCAGAGATGGACGCAGTGTGTCAGTGTCGGGGACGGACGCGGCGTGTCAGTATCAGGGACTAACGCAGTGTGTCAGTGTCGGGGATGGACGCAGTGTGTCAGTGTCGGGGACGGACACAGTGTGTCAGTGTCGGGTACGGATGCAGTGTTTCAGTATCAGGGACGGACGCAGTGTGTCAGTGTCAGGGAGGGACGCAGTGTGTCAGTGTCGGGGACGGACGCAGTGTGTCAGTATCAGGGAAGGACACAGTGTGTCAGTGTCGGGGAGGGACGCAGTGTGTCAGTATCACGGACGGACGCAGTGTGTCAGTATCAGGGAGGGACGCAGTGTGTCAGTGTCAGGGAAAGACGCCGTGTGTCAGTATCAGGGAAGGACGCAGTGTGTCAGTGTCAGGGAGGGACGCAGGGTATCAGTGTCGGAGAGGGACGGAGTGTGTCAGTATCAGGGACGGACGCCGTGTGTCAGTGTCAGGGATGGACGTAGAGTGTCAGTATCAGATGTGGACGCAGTGTGTCAGTGTCAGGGACGGACGCAGTGTGTCAGTATCAGAGATGGACGCAGTGAGTCAGTATCAGAGAAGGACGCAGTGTGTCAGTATCAGAGATGGACGCAGTGTGACAGTGTCGGGGACGGACGCAGTGTGTCAGTATCAGGGAAGGACGTAGCGTGTCAGTATCAGGGAGGGACGCAGTGTGTCAGTATCAGAGATGGACGCAGTATGTCAGTGTCAGGGACTGACGAAGTGTGTCAGAATCAGGGACGGTCGTACCGTGTCAGTATCAGGGAAGGACGCAGTGTGTCAGTGTCACGGAAGGACGCAGTGTGTCAGTGTCGGGGACGTACGCAGTCTGTCAGTATCAGAGATGGACGCAGTGTGTCAGTGTCGGGGACGGACGTGGCGTGTCAGTATCAGGGACTGACGCAGTGTGTCAGTGTCGGGGATGGACGCAGTGTGTCAGTGTCGGGGACGGACGCAGTGTGTCAGTGTCGGGGACGGACGCAGTGTGTCAGTATCAGGGACGGACGTGGCGTGACAGTGTCAGGGAAGGACGGAGTGTGTCAGTATCAGGGACGGACGTAGCGTGTCAGTGTCAGGGGGGACGCAGTGTGTCAGTGTCGGGGACGGACTCAGTGTGTCAGTGTCGGGGACGGACACAGTGTGTCAGTGTCGGGTACGGACGCAGTGTGTCAGTATCAGGGACGGACGCAGTGTGTCAGTGTCAGGGAGGGACGCAGTGTGTCAGTGTCGGGGACGGACGCAGTGTGTCAGTATCAGGGAAGGACACAGTGTGTCAGTGTCGGGGAGGGACGCAGTGTGTCAGTATCATAGATGGACGCAGTATGTCAGTGTCAGGGACTGACGAAGTGTGTCAGAATCAGGGACGGTCGTACCGTGTCAGTATCAGGGAAGGACGCAGTGTGTCAGTGTCACGGAAGGACGCAGTGTGTCAGTGTCGGGGACGTACGCAGTCTGTCAGTATCAGAGATGGACGCAGTGTGTCAGTGTCGGGGACGTACGTGGCGTGTCAGTATCAGGGACTGACGCAGTGTGTCAGTGTCGGGGATGGACGCAGTGTGTCAGTGTCGGGGACGGACGCAGTGTGTCAGTGTCGGGGACGGACGCAGTGTGTCAGTATCAGGGACGGACGTAGCGTGTCAGTGTCAGGGAAGGACGGGGTGTGTCAGTATCAGGGACGGACGCAGTGTGTCAGTATCAGAGATGGACGCAGTGTGTCAGTGTCAGGGACGGACGCAGTGTGTCAGTATCAGAGATGGACGCAGTGTGTCAGTATCAGAGAAGGACGCAGTGTGTCAGTATCAGAGAAGGACGCAGTGTGACAGTGTCGGGGACGGACGCAGTGAGTCAGTATCAGGGAAGGACGTAGCGTGTCAGTATCAGGGACGGACGCAGTGTGTCAGTATCAGAGATGGACGCAGTGTGTCAGTGTCAGGGACGGACGAAGTGTGTCAGAATCAGGGACGGTCGTACCGTGTCAGTATCAGGGAAGGACGCAGTGTGTCAGTGTCAGGGAAGGACGCAGTGTGTCAGTGTCAGGGACGTACGCAGTCTGTCAGTATCAGAGATGGACGCAGTGTGTCAGTGTCGGGGACGGACGCGGCGTGTCAGTATCATGGACTGACGCAGTGTGTCAGTATCGGGGATGGACGCAGTGTGTCAGTATCAGAGATGGACGCAGTGTGTCAGTATCAGAGAAGGACGCAGTGTGTCAGTATCAGAGATGGACGCAGTGTGTCAGTATCAGAGAAGGACGCAGTGTGTCAGTATCAGAAATGGACGCAGTGTGACAGTGTCGGGGACGGACGCAGTGTGTCATTATCAGGGAAGGACGTAGCGTGTCAGTATCAGGGACGGACGCAGTGTGTCAGTATCAGAGATGGACGCAGTGTGTCAGTATCAGAGAAGGACGCAGTGTGTCAGTGTCGGGGATGGACGCAGTGTGTCAGTTTCGGGGACGGACTCAGTGTGTCAGTGTCGGGGACGGACGCAGTGTGTCAGTGCCGGGGACGGACGCAACGTGTCAGTATCACGGATGGACGCAGAGTGTCAGTATCGGGGACGGACGCAGCGTGTCAGTATCACGGAAGGACGCAATGTGTCAGTGTCAGGGAGGTACGCAGTGTGTCAGTGTCAGGGAAGGACGCAGTGTGTCAGTATCAGGGACGGACGCAGTGTGTCAGTGCCGAGGACGGACGTAGCGTGTCAGTATCAGGGGCGGACGCAGTGTGTCAGTGTCGGGGACGGAAGCAGTGTGTCAGTGTCAGGGACGGACGCAGTGTGTCAGTATCAGAGATGGACGCAGTGTGTCAGTGTCAGGGACGGACGCAGTGTGTCAGTATCAGAGATGGACGCAGTGTGTCAGTATCAGAGAAGGACGCAGTGTGTCAGTGTCAGAGATGGACGCAGTGTGACAGTGTCGGGGACGGACGCAGTGTGTCCTTATCAGGGAAGGACGTAGGGTGTCAGTATCAGGGACGGACGCAGTGTGTCAGTATCAGAGATGGACGCAGTGTGTCAGTATCAGAGAAGGACGCAGTGTGTCAGTATCAGAGATGGACGCAGTGTGACAGTGTCGGGGACGGACGCAGTGTGTCAGTATCAGGGAAGGACGTAGCGTGTCAGCATCAGGGACGGACGCAGTGTGTCAGTATCAGAGATGGACGCAGTGTGTCAGTGTCAGGGACGGACGAAGTGTGTCAGAATCAGGGACGGTCGTACCGTGTCAGTATCAGGGAAGGACGCAGTGTGTCAGTGTCAGGGAAGGAAGCAGTGTGTCAGTGTCAGGGACGTACGCAGTCTGTCAGTATCAGAGATGGACGCATTGTGTCAGTGTCGGGGACGGACGCGGCGTGTCAGTATCATGGACTGACGCAGTGTGTCAGTGTCGGGGAAGGACGCAGTGTGTCAGTGTCGGGGACGGACGCAGTATGTCAGTGTCGGGGACGGACGCAGTGTGTCAGTATCAGGGACGGACGTAGCGTGTCAGTGTCAGGGAAGGACGGAGTGTGTCAGTATCAGGGACGGACGTAGCGTGTCAGTGTCAGGGGGGGACGCAGTGTGTCAGTATTAGGGACGGACGCCGTGTGTCAGTATGAGGGAAGGACGCTGTGTGTCAGTATCAGGGAAGGATGCGGCGTGTCTGTATCAGGGAAGGACGCAGTGTGTCAGTGTCAGGGACTGACGCAGTGTGTCAGTGTCAGGGAGGGACGCAGTGTGTCAGTGTCGGGGACGGACGCAGTGTGTCAGTATCGGGGACGGACGCAACGTGTCAGTATCACGGATGGACGCAGAGTGTCAGTATCGGGGACGGACGCAGCGTGTCAGTATCACGGAAGGACTCAATGTGTCAGTGTCAGGGAGGTACGCAGTGTGTCAGTGTCAGGGAAGGACGCAGTGTGTCAGTATCAGGGACGGACGCAGTGTGTCAGTGCCGGGGACGGACGTAGCATGTCAGTATCAGGGGCGGACGCAGTGTGTCAGTGTCGGGGACGGAAGCAGTGTGTCAGTGTCAGGGACGGACGCAGAGTGTCAGTATCAGAGATGGACGCAGTGTGTCAGTGTCAGGGACGGACGCAATGTGTCAGTATCAGAGATGGACGCAGTGTGTCAGTATCAGAGAAGGACGCAGTGTGTCAGTATCAGAGATGGACGCAGTGTGACAGTATCAGGGACGGACGCAGTGTGTCAGTATCAGAGATGGACGCAGTGTGTCAGTGTCAGGGACGGACGCAGTGTGTCAGTATCAGAGATGGACGCAGTGTGTCAGTATCAGAGAAGGACTCAGTGTGTCAGTATCAGAGATGGACACAGTGTGACAGTGTCGGGGACGGACGCAGTGTGTCGGTATCAGGGAAGGACGTAGCGTATCAGTATCAGGGACGGACGCAGTGTGTCAGTATCAGAGATGGACGCAGTGTGTCAGTGTCAGGGACGGACGAAGTGTGTCAGAATCAGGGACGGTCGTACCGTGTCAGTATCAGGGAAGGACGCAGTGTGTCAGTGTCAGGGAAGGACGCAGTGTGTCAGTGTCAGGGACGTACGCAGTCTGTCAGTATCAGAGATGGACGCAGTGTGTCAGTGTCGGGGACGGACGCGGCGTGTCAGTATCATGGACTGACGCAGTGTGTCAGTGTCGGGGATGGACGCAGTGTGTCAGTGTCGGGGACGGACGCAGTGTGTCAGTGTCGGGGACGGACGCAGTGTGTCAGTATCAGGGACGGACGTAGCGTGTCAGTGTCAGGGAATGACGGAGTGTGTCAGTATCAGGGACGGACGTAGCGTGTCAGTGTCAGGGGGGGACGCAGTGTGTCAGTGTCGGGGACGGACTCAGTGTGTCAGTATCAGGGAAGGACGCAGTGTGTCAGTGTCAGGGACGTACGCAGTCTGTCAGTATCAGAGATGGACGCATTGTGTCAGTGTCGGGGACGGACGCGGCGTGTCAGTATCATGGACTGACGCAGTGTGTCAGTGTCGGGGAAGGACGCAGTGTGTCAGTGTCGGGGACGGACGCAGTATGTCAGTGTCGGGGACGGACGCAGTGTGTCAGTATCAGGGACGGACGTAGCGTGTCAGTGTCAGGGAAGGACGGAGTGTGTCAGTATCAGGGACGGACGTAGCGTGTCAGTGTCAGGGGGGGACGCAGTGTGTCAGTATTAGGGACGGACGCCGTGTGTCAGTATGAGGGAAGGACGCTGTGTGTCAGTATCAGGGAAGGATGCGGCGTGTCTGTATCAGGGAAGGACGCAGTGTGTCAGTGTCAGGGACTGACGCAGTGTGTCAGTGTCAGGGAGGGACGCAGTGTGTCAGTGTCGGGGACGGACGCAGTGTGTCAGTATCGGGGACGGACGCAACGTGTCAGTATCACGGATGGACGCAGAGTGTCAGTATCGGGGACGGACGCAGCGTGTCAGTATCAAGGAAGGACTCAATGTGTCAGTGTCAGGGAGGTACGCAGTGTGTCAGTGTCAGGGAAGGACGCAGTGTGTCAGTATCAGGGACGGACGCAGTGTGTCAGTGCCGGGGACGGACGTAGCATGTCAGTATCAGGGGCGGACGCAGTGTGTCAGTGTCGGGGACGGAAGCAGTGTGTCAGTGTCAGGGACGGACGCAGAGTGTCAGTATCAGAGATGGACGCAGTGTGTCAGTGTCAGGGACGGACGCAATGTGTCAGTATCAGAGATGGACGCAGTGTGTCAGTATCAGAGAAGGACGCAGTGTGTCAGTATCAGAGATGGACGCAGTGTGACAGTATCAGGGACGGACGCAGTGTGTCAGTATCAGAGATGGACGCAGTGTGTCAGTGTCAGGGACGGACGCAGTGTGTCAGTATCAGAGATGGACGCAGTGTGTCAGTATCAGAGAAGGACTCAGTGTGTCAGTATCAGAGATGGACACAGTGTGACAGTGTCGGGGACGGACGCAGTGTGTCGGTATCAGGGAAGGACGTAGCGTATCAGTATCAGGGACGGACGCAGTGTGTCAGTATCAGAGATGGACGCAGTGTGTCAGTGTCAGGGACGGACGAAGTGTGTCAGAATCAGGGACGGTCGTACCGTGTCAGTATCAGGGAAGGACGCAGTGTGTCAGTGTCAGGGAAGGACGCAGTGTGTCAGTGTCAGGGACGTACGCAGTCTGTCAGTATCAGAGATGGACGCAGTGTGTCAGTGTCGGGGACGGACGCGGCGTGTCAGTATCATGGACTGACGCAGTGTGTCAGTGTCGGGGATGGACGCAGTGTGTCAGTGTCGGGGACGGACGCAGTGTGTCAGTGTCGGGGACGGACGCAGTGTGTCAGTATCAGGGACGGACGTAGCGTGTCAGTGTCAGGGAATGACGGAGTGTGTCAGTATCAGGGACGGACGTAGCGTGTCAGTGTCAGGGGGGGACGCAGTGTGTCAGTGTCGGGGACGGACTCAGTGTGTCAGTATCAGGGAAGGACGCAGTGTGTCAGTGTCGGGGATGGACGCAGTGTGTCAGTGTCGGGGACGGACTCAGTGTGTCAGTGTCGGGGACGGACGCAGTGTGTCAGTGCCGGGGACGGACGCAACGTGTCAGTATCACGGATGGACGCAGAGTGTCAGTATCGGGGACGGACGCAGCGTGTCAGTATCACGGAAGGACGCAATGTGTCAGTGTCAGGGAGGTACGCAGTGTGTCAGTGTCAGGGAAGGACGCAGTGTGTCAGTATCAGGGACGGACGCAGTGTGTCAGTGCCGGGGACGGACGTAGCGTGTCAGTATCAGGGACGGACGCGGCGTGTCAGTATCAGGGACTGACGCAGTGTGTCAGTGTCGGGGATGGACGCAGTGTGTCAGTGTCGGGGACGGACGCAGTGTGTCAGTGTCGGGGACGGACGCAGTGTGTCAGTATCAGTGACGGACGTAGCGTGTCAGTGTCAGGGAAGGACGGAGTGTGTCAGTATCGGGGACGGACGCAGCGTGTCAGTATCACGGAAGGACGCAATGTGTCAGTGTCAGGGAGGTACGCAGTGTGTCAGTGTCAGGGAAGGACGCAGTGTGTCAGTGCCGGGGATGGACGTAGCGTGTCAGTATCAGGGGCGGACGCAGTGTGTCAGTATCGGGGACGGAAGCAGTGTGTCAGTATCAGAGATGGACGCAGTGTGTCAGTGTCAGGGACGGACGCAGTGTGTCAGTATCAGAGATGGACGCAGTGTGTCAGTGTCAGGGACGGACGCAGTTTGTCAGTATCAGAGATGGACGCAGTGTGTCAGTATCAGAGAAGGACGCAGTGTGTCAGTGTCGGGGACGTACGCAGTCTGTCAGTATCAGAGATGGACGCAGTGTGTCAGTGTCGGGGACGGACGTGGCGTGTCAGTATCAGGGACTGACGCAGTGTGTCAGTGTCGGGGATGGACGCAGTGTGTCAGTGTCGGGGACGGACGCAGTGTGTCAGTGTCGGGGACGGACGCAGTGTGTCAGTATCAGGGACGGACGTAGCGTGACAGTGTCAGGGAAGGACGGAGTGTGTCAGTATCAGGGACGGACGTAGCGTGTCAGTGTCAGGGGGGACGCAGTGTGTCAGTGTCGGGGACGGACTCAGTGTGTCAGTGTCGGGGACGGACACAGTGTGTCAGTGTCGGGTACGGACGCAATGTGTCAGTATCAGGGACGGACGCAGTGTGTCAGTGTCAGGGAGGGACGCAGTGTGTCAGTGTCGGGGACGGACGCAGTGTGTCAGTATCAGGGAAGGACACAGTGTGTCAGTGTCGGGGAGGGACGCAGTGTGTCAGTATCAGAGATGGACGCAGTATGTCAGTGTCAGGGACTGACGAAGTGTGTCAGAATCAGGGACGGTCGTACCGTGTCAGTATCAGGGAAGGACGCAGTGTGTCAGTATCAGAGATGGACGCAGTGTGTCAGTGTCGGGGACGTACGTGGCGTGTCAGTATCAGGGACTGACGCAGTGTGTCAGTGTCGGGGATGGACGCAGTGTGTCAGTGTCGGGGACGGACGCAGTGTGTCAGTGTCGGGGACGGACGCAGTGTGTCAGTATCAGGGACGGACGTAGCGTGTCAGTGTCAGGGAAGGACGGGGTGTGTCAGTATCAGGGACGGACGCAGTGTGTCAGTATCAGAGATGGACGCAGTGTGTCAGTGTCAGGGACGGACGCAGTGTGTCAGTATCAGAGATGGACGCAGTGTGTCAGTATCAGAGAAGGACGCAGTGTGTCAGTATCAGAGATGGACGCAGTGTGACAGTGTCGGGGACGGACGCAGTGTGTCAGTATCAGGGGAGGACGTAGCGTGTCAGTATCAGGGATGGACGCAGTGTGTCAGTATCAGAGATGGACGCAGTGTGTCAGTGTCAGGGACGGACGAAGTGTGTCAGAATCAGGGACGGTCGTACCGTGTCAGTATCAGGGAAGGACGCAGTGTGTCAGTGTCAGGGAAGGACGCAGTGTGTCAGTGTCAGGGACGTACGCAGTCTGTCAGTATCAGAGATGGACGCAGTGTGTCAGTGTCGGGGACGGACGCGGCGTGTCAGTATCATGGACTGACGCAGTGTGTCAGTATCGGGGATGGACGCAGTGTGTCAGTATCAGAGATGGACGCAGTGTGTCAGTATCAGAGAAGGACGCAGTGTGTCAGTATCAGAGATGGACGCAGTGTGTCAGTATCAGAGAAGGACGCAGTGTGTCAGTATCAGAAATGGACGCAGTGTGACAGTGTCGGGGACGGACGCAGTGTGTCATTATCAGGGAAGGACGTAGCGTGTCAGTATCAGGGACGGACGCAGTGTGTCAGTATCAGAGATGGACGCAGTGTGTCAGTATCAGAGAAGGACGCAGTGTGTCAGTGTCGGGGATGGACGCAGTGTGTCAGTGTCGGGGACGGACTCAGTGTGTCAGTGTCGGGGACGGACGCAGTGTGTCAGTGCCGGGGACGGACGCAACGTGTCAGTATCACGGATGGACGCAGAGTGTCAGTATCGGGGACGGACGCAGCGTGTCAGTATCACGGAAGGACGCAATGTGTCAGTGTCAGGGAGGTACGCAGTGTGTCAGTGTCAGGGAAGGACGCAGTGTGTCAGTATCAGGGACGGACGCAGTGTGTCAGTGCCGAGGACGGACGTAGCGTGTCAGTATCAGGGGCGGACGCAGTGTGTCAGTGTCGGGGACGGAAGCAGTGTGTCAGTGTCAGGGACGGACGCAGAGTGTCAGTATCAGAGATGGACGCAGTGTGTCAGTGTCAGGGACGGACGCAGTGTGTCAGTATCAGAGATGGACGCAGTGTGTCAGTATCAGAGAAGGACGCAGTGTGTCAGTGTCAGAGATGGACGCAGTGTGACAGTGTCGGGGACGGACGCAGTGTGTCAGTATCAGGGAAGGACGTAGGGTGTCAGTATCAGGGACGGACGCAGTGTGTCAGTATCAGAGATGGACGCAGTGTGTCAGTATCAACGAAGGACGCAGTGTGTCAGTATCAGAGATGGACGCAGTGTGACAGTGTCGGGGACGGACGCAGTGTGTCAGTATCAGGGAAGGACGTAGCGTGTCAGCATCAGGGACGGACGCAGTGTGTCAGTATCAGAGATGGACGCAGTGTGTCAGTGTCAGGGACGGACGAAGTGTGTCAGAATCAGGGACGGTCGTACCGTGTCAGTATCAGGGAAGGACGCAGTGTGTCAGTGTCAGGGAAGGAAGCAGTGTGTCAGTGTCAGGGACGTACGCAGTCTGTCAGTATCAGAGATGGACGCATTGTGTCAGTGTCGGGGACGGACGCGGCGTGTCAGTATCATGGACTGACGCAGTGTGTCAGTGTCGGGGATGGACGCAGTGTGTCAGTGTCGGGGACGGACGCAGTATGTCAGTGTCGGGGACGGACGCAGTGTGTCAGTATCAGGGACGGACGTAGCGTGTCAGTGTCAGGGAAGGACGGAGTGTGTCAGTATCAGGGACGGACGTAGCGTGTCAGTGTCAGGGGGGGACGCAGTGTGTCAGTATTAGGGACGGACGCCGTGTGTCAGTATGAGGGAAGGACGCTGTGTGTCAGTATCAGGGAAGGATGCGGCGTGTCTGTATCAGGGAAGGACGCAGTGTGTCAGTGTCAGGGACTGACGCAGTGTGTCAGTGTCAGGGAGGGACGCAGTGTGTCAGTGTCGGGGACGGACGCAGTGTGTCAGTATCGGGGACGGACGCAACGTGTCAGTATCACGGATGGACGCAGAGTGTCAGTATCGGGGACGGACGCAGCGTGTCAGTATCACGGAAGGACTCAATGTGTCAGTGTCAGGGAGGTACGCAGTGTGTCAGTGTCAGGGAAGGACGCAGTGTGTCAGTATCAGGGACGGACGCAGTGTGTCAGTGCCGGGGACGGACGTAGCATGTCAGTATCAGGGGCGGACGCAGTGTGTCAGTGTCGGGGACGGAAGCAGTGTGTCAGTGTCAGGGACGGACGCAGAGTGTCAGTATCAGAGATGGACGCAGTGTGTCAGTGTCAGGGACGGACGCAATGTGTCAGTATCAGAGATGGACGCAGTGTGTCAGTATCAGAGAAGGACGCAGTGTGTCAGTATCAGAGATGGACGCAGTGTGACAGTATCAGGGACGGACGCAGTGTGTCAGTATCAGAGATGGACGCAGTGTGTCAGTGTCAGGGACGGACGCAGTGTGTCAGTATCAGAGATGGACGCAGTGTGTCAGTATCAGAGAAGGACTCAGTGTGTCAGTATCAGAGATGGACGCAGTGTGTCAGTGTCGGGGACGGACGCAGTGTGTCGGTATCAGGGAAGGACGTAGCGTATCAGTATCAGGGACGGACGCAGTGTGTCAGTATCAGAGATGGACGCAGTGTGTCAGTGTCAGGGACGGACGAAGTGTGTCAGAATCAGGGACGGTCGTACCGTGTCAGTATCAGGGAAGGACGCAGTGTGTCAGTGTCAGGGAAGGACGCAGTGTGTCAGTGTCAGGGACGTACGCAGTCTGTCAGTATCAGAGATGGACGCAGTGTGTCAGTGTCGGGGACGGACGCGGCGTGTCAGTATCATGGACTGACGCAGTGTGTCAGTGTCGGGGATGGACGCAGTGTGTCAGTGTCGGGGACGGACGCAGTGTGTCAGTGTCGGGGACGGACGCAGTGTGTCAGTATCAGGGACGGACGTAGCGTGTCAGTGTCAGGGAATGACGGAGTGTGTCAGTATCAGGGACGGACGTAGCGTGTCAGTGTCAGGGGGGGACGCAGTGTGTCAGTGTCGGGGACGGACTCAGTGTGTCAGTATCAGGGAAGGACGCAGTGTGTCAGTGTCGGGGATGGACGCAGTGTGTCAGTGTCGGGGACGGACTCAGTGTGTCAGTGTCGGGGACGGACGCAGTGTGTCAGTGCCGGGGACGGACGCAACGTGTCAGTATCACGGATGGACGCAGAGTGTCAGTATCGGGGACGGACGCAGCGTGTCAGTATCACGGAAGGACGCAATGTGTCAGTGTCAGGGAAGGACGCAGTGTGTCAGTATCAGGGACGGACGCAGTGTGTCAGTGCCGGGGACGGACGTAGCGTGTCAGTATCAGGGGCGGACGCAGTGTGTCAGTATCGGGGACGGAAGCAGTGTGTCAGTGTCAGGGACGGACGCAGAGTGTCAGTATCAGAGATGGACGCAGTGTGTCAGTGTCAGGGACGGACGCAGTGTGTCAGTATCAGAGATGGACGCAGTGTGTCAGTATCAGAGAAGGACGCAGTGTGTCAGTATCAGAGATGGACGCAGTGTGACAGTGTCGGGGACGGACGCAGTGTGTCAGTATCAGGGAAGGACGTAGCGTGTCAGTATCAGGGACGGACGCAGTGTGTCAGTATCAGAGATGGACGCAGTGTGTCAGTGTCAGGGACGGACGAAGTGTGTCAGAATCAGGGACGGTCGTACCGTGTCAGTATCAGGGAAGGACGCAGTGTGTCAGTGTCAGGGAAGGACGCAGTGTGTCAGTGTCAGGGACGTACGCAGTCTGTCAGTATCAGAGATGGACGCAGTGTGTCAGTGTCGGGGACGGACGCTGCGTGTCAGTATCAGGGACTGACGCAGTGTGTCAGTGTCGGGGATGGACGCAGTGTGTCAGTGTCGGGGACGGACGCAGTGTGTCAGTGTCGGGGACGGACGCAGTGTGTCAGTATCAGGGACGGACGTAGCGTGTCAGTGTCAGGGAAGGACGGAGTGTGTCAGTATCGGGGACGGACGCAGCGTGTCAGTATCACGGAAGGACGCAATGTGTCAGTGTCAGGGAGGTACGCAGTGTGTCAGTGTCAGGGAAGGACGCAGTGTGTCAGTGCCGGGGATGGACGTAGCGTGTCAGTATCAGGGGCGGACGCAGTGTGTCAGTATCGGGGACGGAAGCAGTGTGTCAGTATCAGAGATGGACGCAGTGTGTCAGTGTCAGGGACGGACGCAGTGTGTCAGTATCAGAGATGGACGCAGTGTGTCAGTGTCAGGGACGGACGCAGTTTGTCAGTATCAGAGATGGACGCAGTGTGTCAGTATCAGAGAAGGACGCAGTGTGTCAGTGTCAGAGATGGACGCAGTGTGACAGTGTCGGGGACGGACGCAGTGTGTCAGTATCAGGGAAGGACGTAGGGTGTCAGTATCAGGGACGGACGCAGTGTGTCAGTATCAGAGATGGACGCAGTGTGTCAGTGTCAGGGACGGACGCAGTGTGTCAGTATCAGAGATGGACGCAGTGTGTCAGTATTAGAGAAGGACGCAGTGTGTCAGTATCAGAGATGGACGCAGTGTGACAGTGTCGGGGACGGACGCAGTGTGTCAGTATCAGGGAAGGACGTAGCGTGTCAGTATCAGGGACGGACGCAGTGTGTCAGTATCAGAGATGGACGCAGTGTGTCAGTGTCAGGGACGGACGAAGTGTGTCAGAATCAGGGACGGTCGTACCGTGTCAGTATCAGGGAAGGACGCAGTGTGTCAGTGTCAGGGAAGGACGCAGTGTGTCAGTGTCAGGGACGTACGCAGTCTGTCAGTATCAGAGATGGACGCAGTGTGTCAGTGTCGGGGACGGACGCGACGTGTCAGTATCAGGGACTAACGCAGTGTGTCAGTGTCGGGGATGGACGCAGTGTGTCAGTGTCGGGGACGGACACAGTGTGTCAGTGTCGGGTACGGATGCAGTGTGTCAGTATCAGGGACGGACGCAGTGTGTCAGTGTCAGGGAGGGACGCAGTGTGTCAGTGTCGGGGACGGACGCAGTGTGTCAGTATCAGGGAAGGACACAGTGTGTCAGTGTCGGGGAGGGACGCAGTGTGTCAGTATCACGGACGGACGCAGTGTGTCAGTATCAGGGAGGGACGCAGTGTGTCAGTGTCAGGGAAAGACGCCGTGTGTCAGTATCAGGGAAGGACGCAGTGTGTCAGTGTCAGGGAGGGACGCAGTGTATCAGTGTCGGAGAGGGACGGAGTGTGTCAGTATCAGGGACGGACGCCGTGTGTCAGTGTCAGGGATGGACGTAGAGTGTCAGTATCAGATGTGGACGCAGTGTGTCAGTGTCAGGGACGGACGCAGTGTGTCAGTATCAGAGATGGACGCAGTGAGTCAGTATCAGAGAAGGACGCAGTGTGTCAGTATCAGAGATGGACGCAGTGTGACAGTGTCGGGGACGGACGCAGTGTGTCAGTATCAGGGAAGGACGTAGCGTGTCAGTATCAGGGAGGGACGCAGTGTGTCAGTATCAGAGATGGACGCAGTATGTCAGTGTCAGGGACTGACGAAGTGTGTCAGAATCAGGGACGGTCGTACCGTGTCAGTATCAGGGAAGGACGCAGTGTGTCAGTGTCACGGAAGGACGCAGTGTGTCAGTGTCAGGGACGGACGCAGTGTGTCAGTATCAGAGATGGACGCAGTGTGTCAGTGTCAGGGACGGACGCAGTGTGTCAGTATCAGAGATGGACGCAGTGTGTCAGTATCAGAGAAGGACGCAGTGTGTCAGTATCAGAGATGGACGCAGTGTGACAGTGTCGGGGACGGACGCAGTGTGTCAGTATCAGGGAAGGACGTAGGGTGTCAGTATCAGGGACGGACGCAGTGTGTCAGTTTCAGAGATGGACGCAGTGTGTCAGTGTCAGGGACGGACGCAGTGTGTCAGTATCAGAGATGGACGCAGTGTGTCAGTATTAGAGAAGGACGCAGTGTGTCAGTATCAGAGATGGACGCAGTGTGACAGTGTCGGGGACGGACGCAGTGTGTCAGTATCAGGGAAGGACGTAGCGTGTCAGTATCAGGGACGGACGCAGTGTGTCAGTATCAGAGATGGACGCAGTGTGTCAGTGTCAGGGACGGACGAAGTGTGTCAGAATCAGGGACGGTCGTACCGTGTCAGTATCAGGGAAGGACGCAGTGTGTCAGTGTCAGGGAAGGACGCAGTGTGTCAGTGTCAGGGACGTACGTAGTCTGTCAGTATCAGAGATGGACGCAGTGTGTCAGTGTCGGGGACGGACGCGGCGTGTCAGTATCAGGGACTAACGCAGTGTGTCAGTGTCGGGGATGGACGCAGTGTGTCAGTGTCGGGGACGGACACAGTGTGTCAGTGTCGGGTACGGATGCAGTGTGTCAGTATCAGGGACGGACGCAGTGTGTCAGTGTCAGGGAGGGACGCAGTGTGTCAGTGTCGGGGACGGACGCAGTGTGTCAGTATCAGGGAAGGACACAGTGTGTCAGTGTCGGGGAGGGACGCAGTGTGTCAGTATCACGGACGGACGCAGTGTGTCAGTATCAGGGAGGGACGCAGTGTGTCAGTGTCAGGGAAAGACGCCGTGTGTCAGTATCAGGGAAGGACGCAGTGTGTCAGTGTCAGGGAGGGACGCAGTGTATCAGTGTCGGAGAGGGACGGAGTGTGTCAGTATCAGGGACGGACGCCGTGTGTCAGTGTCAGGGATGGACGTAGAGTGTCAGTATCAGATGTGGACGCAGTGTGTCAGTGTCAGGGACGGACGCAGTGTGTCAGTATCAGAGATGGACGCAGTGAGTCAGTATCAGAGAAGGACGCAGTGTGTCAGTATCAGAGATGGACGCAGTGTGACAGTGTCGGGGACGGACGCAGTGTCTCAGTATCAGGGAAGGACGTAGCGTGTCAGTATCAGGGAGGGACGCAGTGTGTCAGTATCAGAGATGGACGCAGTATGTCAGTGTCAGGGACTGACGAAGTGTGTCAGAATCAGGGACGGTCGTACCGTGTCAGTATCAGGGAAGGACGCAGTGTGTCAGTGTCACGGAAGGACGCAGTGTGTCAGTGTCGGGGACGTACGCAGTCTGTCAGTATCAGAGATGGACGCAGTGTGTCAGTGTCGGGGACGGACGTGGCGTGTCAGTATCAGGGACTGACGCAGTGTGTCAGTGTCGGGGATGGACGCAGTGTGTCAGTGTCGGGGACGGACGCAGTGTGTCAGTGTCGGGGACGGACGCAGTGTGTCAGTATCAGGGACGGACGTAGCGTGACAGTGTCAGGGAAGGACGGAGTGTGTCAGTATCAGGGACGGACGTAGCGTGTCAGTGTCGGGGGGGACGCAGTGTGTCAGTGTCGGGGACGGACTCAGTGTGTCAGTGTCGGGGACGGACACAGTGTGTCAGTGTCGGGTACGGACGCAGTGTGTCAGTATCAGGGACGGACGCAGTGTGTCAGTGTCAGGGAGGGACGCAGTGTGTCAGTGTCGGGGACGGACGCAGTGTGTCAGTATCAGGGAAGGACACAGTGTGTCAGTGTCGGGGAGGGACGCAGTGTGTCAGTATCAGAGATGGACGCAGTATGTCAGTGGCAGGGACTGACGAAGTGTGTCAGAATCAGGGACGGTCGTACCGTGTCAGTATCAGGGAAGGACGCAGTGTGTCAGTGTCACGGAAGGACGCAGTGTGTCAGTGTCGGGGACGTACGCAGTCTGTCAGTATCAGAGATGGACGCAGTGTGTCAGTGTCGGGGACGTACGTGGCGTGTCAGTATCAGGGACTGACGCAGTGTGTCAGTGTCGGGGATGGACGCAGTGTGTCAGTGTCGGGGACGGACGCAGTGTGTCAGTGTCGGGGACGGACGCAGTGTGTCAGTATCAGGGACGGACGTAGCGTGTCAGTGTCAGGGAAGGACGGGGTGTGTCAGTATCAGGGACGGACGCAATGTGTCAGTATCAGAGATGGACGCAGTGTGTCAGTGTCAGGGACGGACGCAGTGTGTCAGTATCAGAGATGGACGCAGTGTGTCAGTATCAGAGAAGGACGCAGTGTGTCAGTATCAGGGACGGACGTAGCGTGTCAGTGTCAGGGGGGGACGCAGTGTGTCAGTGTCGGGGACGGACTCAGTGTGTCAGTATCAGGGAAGGACGCAGTGTGTCAGTGTCGGGGATGGACGCAGTGTGTCAGTGTCGGGGACGGACTCAGTGTGTCAGTGTCGGGGACGGACGCAGTGTGTCAGTGCCGGGGACGGACGCAACGTGTCAGTATCACGGATGGACGCAGAGTGTCAGTATCGGGGACGGACGCAGCGTGTCAGTATCACGGAAGGACGCAATGTGTCAGTGTCAGGGAAGGACGCAGTGTGTCAGTATCAGGGACGGACGCAGTGTGTCAGTGCCGGGGACGGACGTAGCGTGTCAGTATCAGGGGCGGACGCAGTGTGTCAGTATCGGGGACGGAAGCAGTGTGTCAGTGTCAGGGACGGACGCAGAGTGTCAGTATCAGAGATGGACGCAGTGTGTCAGTGTCAGGGACGGACGCAGTGTGTCAGTATCAGAGATGGACGCAGTGTGTCAGTATCAGAGAAGGACGCAGTGTGTCAGTATCAGAGATGGACGCAGTGTGACAGTGTCGGGGACGGACGCAGTGTGTCAGTATCAGGGAAGGACGTAGCGTGTCAGTATCAGGGACGGACGCAGTGTGTCAGTATCAGAGATGGACGCAGTGTGTCAGTGTCAGGGACGGACGAAGTGTGTCAGAATCAGGGACGGTCGTACCGTGTCAGTATCAGGGAAGGACGCAGTGTGTCAGTGTCAGGGAAGGACGCAGTGTGTCAGTGTCAGGGACGTACGCAGTCTGTCAGTATCAGAGATGGACGCAGTGTGTCAGTGTCGGGGACGGACGCTGCGTGTCAGTATCAGGGACTGACGCAGTGTGTCAGTGTCGGGGATGGACGCAGTGTGTCAGTGTCGGGGACGGACGCAGTGTGTCAGTGTCGGGGACGGACGCAGTGTGTCAGTATCAGGGACGGACGTAGCGTGTCAGTGTCAGGGAAGGACGGAGTGTGTCAGTATCGGGGACGGACGCAGCGTGTCAGTATCACGGAAGGACGCAATGTGTCAGTGTCAGGGAGGTACGCAGTGTGTCAGTGTCAGGGAAGGACGCAGTGTGTCAGTGCCGGGGATGGACGTAGCGTGTCAGTATCAGGGGCGGACGCAGTGTGTCAGTATCGGGGACGGAAGCAGTGTGTCAGTATCAGAGATGGACGCAGTGTGTCAGTGTCAGGGACGGACGCAGTGTGTCAGTATCAGAGATGGACGCAGTGTGTCAGTGTCAGGGACGGACGCAGTTTGTCAGTATCAGAGATGGACGCAGTGTGTCAGTATCAGAGAAGGACGCAGTGTGTCAGTGTCAGAGATGGACGCAGTGTGACAGTGTCGGGGACGGACGCAGTGTGTCAGTATCAGGGAAGGACGTAGGGTGTCAGTATCAGGGACGGACGCAGTGTGTCAGTATCAGAGATGGACGCAGTGTGTCAGTGTCAGGGACGGACGCAGTGTGTCAGTATCAGAGATGGACGCAGTGTGTCAGTATTAGAGAAGGACGCAGTGTGTCAGTATCAGAGATGGACGCAGTGTGACAGTGTCGGGGACGGACGCAGTGTGTCAGTATCAGGGAAGGACGTAGCGTGTCAGTATCAGGGACGGACGCAGTGTGTCAGTATCAGAGATGGACGCAGTGTGTCAGTGTCAGGGACGGACGAAGTGTGTCAGAATCAGGGACGGTCGTACCGTGTCAGTATCAGGGAAGGACGCAGTGTGTCAGTGTCAGGGAAGGACGCAGTGTGTCAGTGTCAGGGACGTACGCAGTCTGTCAGTATCAGAGATGGACGCAGTGTGTCAGTGTCGGGGACGGACGCGACGTGTCAGTATCAGGGACTAACGCAGTGTGTCAGTGTCGGGGATGGACGCAGTGTGTCAGTGTCGGGGACGGACACAGTGTGTCAGTGTCGGGTACGGATGCAGTGTGTCAGTATCAGGGACGGACGCAGTGTGTCAGTGTCAGGGAGGGACGCAGTGTGTCAGTGTCGGGGACGGACGCAGTGTGTCAGTATCAGGGAAGGACACAGTGTGTCAGTGTCGGGGAGGGACGCAGTGTGTCAGTATCACGGACGGACGCAGTGTGTCAGTATCAGGGAGGGACGCAGTGTGTCAGTGTCAGGGAAAGACGCCGTGTGTCAGTATCAGGGAAGGACGCAGTGTGTCAGTGTCAGGGAGGGACGCAGTGTATCAGTGTCGGAGAGGGACGGAGTGTGTCAGTATCAGGGACGGACGCCGTGTGTCAGTGTCAGGGATGGACGTAGAGTGTCAGTATCAGATGTGGACGCAGTGTGTCAGTGTCAGGGACGGACGCAGTGTGTCAGTATCAGAGATGGACGCAGTGAGTCAGTATCAGAGAAGGACGCAGTGTGTCAGTATCAGAGATGGACGCAGTGTGACAGTGTCGGGGACGGACGCAGTGTGTCAGTATCAGGGAAGGACGTAGCGTGTCAGTATCAGGGAGGGACGCAGTGTGTCAGTATCAGAGATGGACGCAGTATGTCAGTGTCAGGGACTGACGAAGTGTGTCAGAATCAGGGACGGTCGTACCGTGTCAGTATCAGGGAAGGACGCAGTGTGTCAGTGTCACGGAAGGACGCAGTGTGTCAGTGTCAGGGACGGACGCAGTGTGTCAGTATCAGAGATGGACGCAGTGTGTCAGTGTCAGGGACGGACGCAGTGTGTCAGTATCAGAGATGGACGCAGTGTGTCAGTATCAGAGAAGGACGCAGTGTGTCAGTATCAGAGATGGACGCAGTGTGACAGTGTCGGGGACGGACGCAGTGTGTCAGTATCAGGGAAGGACGTAGGGTGTCAGTATCAGGGACGGACGCAGTGTGTCAGTTTCAGAGATGGACGCAGTGTGTCAGTGTCAGGGACGGACGCAGTGTGTCAGTATCAGAGATGGACGCAGTGTGTCAGTATTAGAGAAGGACGCAGTGTGTCAGTATCAGAGATGGACGCAGTGTGACAGTGTCGGGGACGGACGCAGTGTGTCAGTATCAGGGAAGGACGTAGCGTGTCAGTATCAGGGACGGACGCAGTGTGTCAGTATCAGAGATGGACGCAGTGTGTCAGTGTCAGGGACGGACGAAGTGTGTCAGAATCAGGGACGGTCGTACCGTGTCAGTATCAGGGAAGGACGCAGTGTGTCAGTGTCAGGGAAGGACGCAGTGTGTCAGTGTCAGGGACGTACGTAGTCTGTCAGTATCAGAGATGGACGCAGTGTGTCAGTGTCGGGGACGGACGCGGCGTGTCAGTATCAGGGACTAACGCAGTGTGTCAGTGTCGGGGATGGACGCAGTGTGTCAGTGTCGGGGACGGACACAGTGTGTCAGTGTCGGGTACGGATGCAGTGTGTCAGTATCAGGGACGGACGCAGTGTGTCAGTGTCAGGGAGGGACGCAGTGTGTCAGTGTCGGGGACGGACGCAGTGTGTCAGTATCAGGGAAGGACACAGTGTGTCAGTGTCGGGGAGGGACGCAGTGTGTCAGTATCACGGACGGACGCAGTGTGTCAGTATCAGGGAGGGACGCAGTGTGTCAGTGTCAGGGAAAGACGCCGTGTGTCAGTATCAGGGAAGGACGCAGTGTGTCAGTGTCAGGGAGGGACGCAGTGTATCAGTGTCGGAGAGGGACGGAGTGTGTCAGTATCAGGGACGGACGCCGTGTGTCAGTGTCAGGGATGGACGTAGAGTGTCAGTATCAGATGTGGACGCAGTGTGTCAGTGTCAGGGACGGACGCAGTGTGTCAGTATCAGAGATGGACGCAGTGAGTCAGTATCAGAGAAGGACGCAGTGTGTCAGTATCAGAGATGGACGCAGTGTGACAGTGTCGGGGACGGACGCAGTGTCTCAGTATCAGGGAAGGACGTAGCGTGTCAGTATCAGGGAGGGACGCAGTGTGTCAGTATCAGAGCTGGACGCAGTATGTCAGTGTCAGGGACTGACGAAGTGTGTCAGAATCAGGGACGGTCGTACCGTGTCAGTATCAGGGAAGGACGCAGTGTGTCAGTGTCACGGAAGGACGCAGTGTGTCAGTGTCGGGGACGTACGCAGTCTGTCAGTATCAGAGATGGACGCAGTGTGTCAGTGTCGGGGACGGACGTGGCGTGTCAGTATCAGGGACTGACGCAGTGTGTCAGTGTCGGGGATGGACGCAGTGTGTCAGTGTCGGGGACGGACGCAGTGTGTCAGTGTCGGGGACGGACGCAGTGTGTCAGTATCAGGGACGGACGTAGCGTGACAGTGTCAGGGAAGGACGGAGTGTGTCAGTATCAGGGACGGACGTAGCGTGTCAGTGTCGGGGGGGACGCAGTGTGTCAGTGTCGGGGACGGACTCAGTGTGTCAGTGTCGGGGACGGACACAGTGTGTCAGTGTCGGGTACGGACGCAGTGTGTCAGTATCAGGGACGGACGCAGTGTGTCAGTGTCAGGGAGGGACGCAGTGTGTCAGTGTCGGGGACGGACGCAGTGTGTCAGTATCAGGGAAGGACACAGTGTGTCAGTGTCGGGGAGGGACGCAGTGTGTCAGTATCAGAGATGGACGCAGTATGTCAGTGGCAGGGACTGACGAAGTGTGTCAGAATCAGGGACGGTCGTACCGTGTCAGTATCAGGGAAGGACGCAGTGTGTCAGTGTCACGGAAGGACGCAGTGTGTCAGTGTCGGGGACGTACGCAGTCTGTCAGTATCAGAGATGGACGCAGTGTGTCAGTGTCGGGGACGTACGTGGCGTGTCAGTATCAGGGACTGACGCAGTGTGTCAGTGTCGGGGATGGACGCAGTGTGTCAGTGTCGGGGACGGACGCAGTGTGTCAGTGTCGGGGACGGACGCAGTGTGTCAGTATCAGGGACGGACGTAGCGTGTCAGTGTCAGGGAAGGACGGGGTGTGTCAGTATCAGGGACGGACGCAATGTGTCAGTATCAGAGATGGACGCAGTGTGTCAGTGTCAGGGACGGACGCAGTGTGTCAGTATCAGAGATGGACGCAGTGTGTCAGTATCAGAGAAGGACGCAGTGTGTCAGTATCAGAGATGGACGCAGTGTGACAGTGTCGGGGACGGACGCAGTGTGTCAGTATCAGGGAAGGACGTAGCGTGTCAGTATCAGGGACGGACGCAGTGTGTCAGTATCAGAGATGGACGCAGTGTGTCAGTGTCAGGGACGGACGAAGTGTGTCAGAATCAGGGACGGTCGTACCGTGTCAGTATCAGGGAAGGACGCAGTGTGTCAGTGTCAGGGAAGGACGCAGTGTGTCAGTGTCAGGGACGTACGCAGTCTCTCAGTATCAGAGATGGACGCAGTGTGTCAGTGTCGGGGACGGACGCGGCGTGTCAGTATCATGGACTGACGCAGTGTGTCAGTATCGGGGATGGACGCAGTGTGTCAGTATCAGAGATGGACGCAGTGTGTCAGTATCAGAGAAGGACGCAGTGTGTCAGTATCAGAGATGGACGCAGTGTGTCAGTATCAGAGAAGGACGCAGTGTGTCAGTATCAGAGATGGACGCAGTGTGACAGTGTCGGGGACGTACGCAGTGTGTCATTATCAGGGAAGGACGTAGCGTGTCAGTATCAGGGACGGACGCAGTGTGTCAGTATCAGAGATGGACGCAGTGTGTCAGTGTCAGGGACGGACGAAGTGTGTCAGAATCAGGGACGGTCGTACCGTGTCAGTATCAGGGAAGGACGCAGTGTGTCAGTGTCAGGGAAGGACGCAGTGTGTCAGTGTCAGGGACGTACGCAGTCTGTCAGTATCAGAGATGGACGCAGTGTGTCAGTGTCTGGGACGGACGCGGCGTGTCGGTATCATGGACTGACGCAGTGTGTCAGTGTCGGGGATGGACGCAGTGTGTCAGTGTCGGGGACGGACGCAGTGTGTCAGTGTCGGGGACGGACGCAGTGTGTCAGTATCAGGGACGGACGTAGCGTGTCAGTGTCAGGGAATGACGGAGTGTGTCAGAATCAGGGACGGTCGTACCGTGTCAGTATCAGGGAAGGACGCAGTGTGTCAGTGTCACGGAAGGACGCAGTGTGTCAGTGTCGGGGACGTACGCAGTCTGTCAGTATCAGAGATGGACGCAGTGTGTCAGTGTCGGGGACGTACGTGGCGTGTCAGTATCAGGGACGGACGTAGCGTGTCAGTGTCAGGGAAGGACGGAGTGTGTCAGTATCAGGGACGGACGCAGTGTGTCAGTATCAGAGATGGACGCAGTGTGTCAGTGTCAGGGACGGACGCAGTGTGTCAGTATCAGAGATGGACGCAGTGTGTCAGTATCAGAGAAGGACGCAGTGTGTCAGTATCAGAGATGGACGCAGTGTGACAGTGTCGGGGACGGACGCAGTGTGTCAGTATCAGGGAAGGACGTAGCGTGTCAGTATCAGGGACGGACGCAGTGTGTCAGTATCAGAGATGGACGCAGTGTGTCAGTGTCAGGGACGGACGAAGTGTGTCAGAATCAGGGACGGTCGTACCGTGTCAGTATCAGGGAAGGATGCAGTGTGTCAGTGTCAGGGAAGGACGCAGTGTGTCAGTGTCAGGGACTTACGCAGTCTGTCAGTATCAGAGATGGACGCAGTGTGTCAGAGTCGGGGACGGACGCGGCGTGTCAGTATCATGGACTGACGCAGTGTGTCAGTATCGGGGATGGACGCAGTGTGTCAGTATCAGAGATGGACGCAGTGTGTCAGTATCAGAGAAGGACGCAGTGTGTCAGTATCAGAGATGGACGCAGTGTGTCAGTATCAGAGAAGGACGCAGTGTGTCAGTATCAGAGATGGACGCAGTGTGACAGTGTCGGGGACGGACGCAGTGTGTCATTATCAGGGAAGGACGTAGCGTGTCAGTATCAGGGACGGACGCAGTGTGTCAGTATCAGAGATGGACGCAGTGTGTCAGTGTCAGGGACGGACGAAGTGTGTCAGAATCAGGGACGGTCGTACCGTGTCAGTATCAGGGAAGGACGCAGTGTGTCAGTGTCAGGGAAGGACGCAGTGTGTCAGTGTCAGGGACGTACGCAGTCTGTCAGTATCAGAGATGGACGCAGTGTGTCAGTGTCGGGGACGGACGCGGCGTGTCAGTATTATGGACTGACGCAGTGTGTCAGTGTCGGGGATGGACGCAGTGTGTCAGTGTCGGGGACGGACGCAGTGTGTCAGTGTCGGGGACGGACGCATTGTGTCAGTATCAGGGACGGACGTAGCGTGTCAGTGTCAGGGAATGACGGAGTGTGTCAGTATCAGGGACGGACGTAGCGTGTCAGTGTCAGGGGGGGACGCAGTGTGTCAGTGTCGGGGACGGACTCAGTGTGTCAGTATCAGGGAAGGACGCAGTGTGTCAGTGTCGGGGATGGACGCAGAGTGTCAGTGTCGGGGACGGACTCAGGGTGTCAGTGTCGGGGACGGACGCAGTGTGTCAGTGCCGGGGACGGACGCAACGTGTCAGTATCACGGATGGACGCAGAGTGTCAGTATCGGGGACGGACGCAGCGTGTCAGTATCACGGAAGGACGCAATGTGTCAGTGTCAGGGAGGTACGCAGTGTGTCAGTGTCAGGGAAGGACGCAATGTGTCAGTATCAGGGACGGACGCAGTGTGTCAGTGCCGGGGACGGACGTAGCGTGTCAGTATCAGGGGCGGACGCAGTGTGTCAGTGTCGGGGACGGAAGCAGTGTGTCAGTGTCAGGGACGGACGCAGAGTGTCAGTATCAGAGATGGACGCAGTGTGTCAGTGTCAGGGACGGACGCAGTGTGTCAGTATCAGAGATGGACGCAGTGTGTCAGTATCAGAGAAGGACGCAGTGTGTCAGTATCAGAGAAGGACGCAGTGTGTCAGTATCAGAGATGGACGCAGTGTGACAGTGTCGGGGACGGACGCAGTGTGTCAGTATCAGGGAAGGACGTAGGGTGTCAGTATCAGGGACGGACGCAGTGTGTCAGTATCAGAGATGGACGCAGTGTGTCAGTGTCAGGGACGGACGCAGTGTGTCAGTATCAGAGATGGACGCAGTGTGTCAGTATTAGAGAAGGACGCAGTGTGTCAGTATCAGAGATGGACGCAGTGTGACAGTGTCGGGGACGGACGCAGTGTGTCAGTATCAGGGACGGACGTAGCGTGTCAGTGTCAGGGGGGACGCAGTGTGTCAGTGTCGGGGACGGACTCAGTGTGTCAGTGTCGGTGACGGACACAGTGTGTCAGTGTCGGGTACGGACGCAGTGTGTCAGTATAAGGGACGGACGCAGTGCGTCAGTGTCAGGGAGGGAAGCAGTGTGTCAGTGTGGGGGAGGGACGCAGTGTGTCAGTATCAGAGATGGACGCAGTATGTCAGTGTCAGGGACTGACGAAGTGTGTCAGAATCAGGGACGGTCGTACCGTGTCAGTATCAGGGAAGGACGCAGTGTGTCAGTGTCACGGAAGGACGCAGTGTGTCAGTGTCGGGGACGTACGCAGTCTGTCAGTATCAGAGATGGACGCAGTGTGTCAGTGTCGGGGACGGACGTGGCGTGTCAGTATCAGGGACTGACGCAGTGTGTCAGTGTCGGGGATGGACGCAGTGTGTCAGTGTCGGGGACGGACGCAGTGTGTCAGTGTCGGGGACGGACGCAGTGTGTCAGTATCAGGGACGGACTTAGCGTGTCAGTGTCAGGAAAGGACGGAGTGTGTCAGTATCAGGGACGGACGTATTGTGTCAGTGTCAGGGGGGACGCAGTGTGTCAGTGTCGGGGACGGACTCAGTGTGTCAGTGTCGGGGACGGACACAGTGTGTCAGTGTCGGGTACGGACGCAGTGTGTCAGTATCAGGGACGGACGCAGTGTGTCAGTGTCAGGGAGGGACGCAGTGTGTCAGTGTCGGGGACGGACGCAGTGTGTCAGTATCAGGGAAGGACACAGTGTGTCAGTGTCGGGGAGGGACGCAGTGTGTCAGTATCACGGACGGACGCAGTGTGTCAGTATCAGGGAGGGACGCAGTGTGTCAGGGAAGGACGCAGAGTGTCAGTATCAGAGATGGACGCAGTGTGTCAGTATCAGAGATGGACGCAGTGTGTCAGTGTCAGGGACGGACGTAGCGTGTCAGTATCAGGGAAGGACGCAGTGTGTCAGTATCAGGGAAGGACGCAGTGTGTCACTATCAGGGAAGGACGCAATGTGTCAGTGTCAAGGAAGGACGCAGTGTGTCAGTGTCAGGGAGGTACGCAGTGTGTCAGTGTCAGGGAAGGACGCAGTGTGTCAGTATCAGGGACGGACGCAGCGTGTCAGTATCAGGGAAGGACGCAGTGTGTCAGTGCCGGGGACGGACGTAGCGTGTCAGTATCAGGGAGGGACGCAGTGTGTCAGTGTCGGGTACGGACGCAGTGTGTCAGTATCAGTAACGGACGCAGTGTGTCAGTGTCAGGGAGGGACGCAGTGTGTCAGTGTCGGGCACGGACGCAGTGTGTCAGTATCAGGGAAGGACACAGTGTGTCAGTGTCGGGGAGGGACGCAGTGTGTCAGTATCACGGACGGACGCAGTGTGTCAGTATCAGGGAGGGACGCAGTGTGTCAGGGAAGGACGCACAGTGTCAGTATCAGAGATGGACGCAGTGTGTCAGTATCAGAGATGGACGCAGTGTGTTAGTGTCAGGGACGGACGTAGCGTGTCAGTATCAGCGAAGGACGCAGTGTGTCAGTATCAGGGAAGGAAGCAGTGTGTCAGTGTCGGGGATGGACGCAGTGTGTCAGTATCACGGAAGGACGCAGTGTGTCACTATCAGGGAAGGACGCAATGTGTCAGTGTCAAGGAAGGACGCAGTGTGTCAGTGTCAGGGAGGTACGCAGTGTGTCAGTGTCAGGGAAGGACGCAGTGTGTCAGTATCAGGGACGGACGCAGCGTGTCAGTATCAGGGAAGGACGCAGTTTGTCAGTGCCGGGGACGGACGTAGCGTGTCAGTATCAGGGACGGACGCAGTGTGTCAGTGTCGGGGACGGAAGCAGTGTGTCAGTGTCTGGGACTGACACATAGAGTGTCAGTATCAGAGATGGACGCAGTGTGTCAGTGTCAGGGACGGACGCAGTGTGTCAGTATCCGGGATGGACGCAGTGTGTCAGTGTCAGGGACGGACGTTGCGTGTCAGTATCACGGACGCACGCAGTGTGTCAGTGTCAGGGAAGGACGCCGTGTGTCAGTGTCAGGGAGGGACGCAGTGTCTCAGTATCAGGGACGGACGCAGTGGGTCACTATCAGGGAAGGACGCAGTGTGTCAGTGTCGAGGACGGACACAGTGTGTTAGTGTCCGGGACGGACGCAGTGTGTCAGTGTCGGGGACGGACGCAGCGTGTCAGTATCAAGGATGGACGTAGCGTGTCAGTATCAAGGACGGACGCAGTGTTTCAATGTCAGGGACGGACGAAGTGTGTCAGAATCAGGGACGGTCGTACCGTGTCAGTATCAGGGAAGGACGCAGTGTGTCAGTGTCAGGGAAGGACGCAGTGTGTCAGTGTCGGGGACGTACGCAGTCTGTCAGTATCAGAGATGGACGCAGTGTGTCAGTATCGGGGACGGAAGGCGGCGTGTCAGTATCAGGGACTGACGCAGTGTGTCAGTGTCGGGGATGGACGCAGTGTGTCAGTGTCGGGGACGGACGCAGTGTGTCAGTGTCGGGGACGGACGCAGTGTGTCAGTATCAGGGACGGACGTAGCGTGTCAGTGTCAGGGAAGGACGGAGTGTGTCAGTATCAGGGACGGACGTAGCGTGTCAGTGTCAGGGGGGGACGCAGTGTGTCAGTGTCGGGGACGGAATCAGTGTGTCAGTGTCGGGGACGGACACAGTGTGTCAGTGTCGGGTACGGACGCAGTGTGTCAGTATCAGGGACGGACGCAGTGTGTCAGTGTCAGGGAGGGACGCAGTGTGTCAGTGTCGGGGACGGACGCAGTGTGTCAGTATCAGGGAAGGACGTAGCGTGTCAGTATCAGGGACGGACGCAGTGTGTCAGTATCAGAGATGGACGCAGTGTGTCAGTGTCAGGGACGGACGCAGTGTGTCAGTATCCGGGATGGACGCAGTGTGTCAGTGTCAGGGAAGGACGTTGCGTGTCAGTACCACGGACGCACGCAGTGTGTCAGTGTCAGGGAAGGACGCCGTGTGTCAGTGTCAGGGAGGGACGCAGTGTCTCAGTATCAGGGACGGACGCAGTGGGTCACTATCAGGGAAGGACGCAGTGTGTCAGTGTCGAGGACGGACACAGTGTGTTAGTGTCCGGGACGGACGCAGTGTGTCAGTGTCGGGGACGGACGCAGCGTGTCAGTATCAAGGATGGACGCAGTGTTTAAATGTCAGGGACGGACGAAGTGTGTCAGAATCAGGGACGGTCGTACCGTGTCAGTATCAGGGAAGGACGCAGTGTGTCAGTGTCAGGGACGGACGTAGCGTGTCAGTGTCAGGGGGGACGCAGTGTGTCAGTGTCGGGGACGGACTCAGTGTGTCAGTGTCGGGGACGGACACAGTGTGTCAGTGTCGGGTACGGACGCAGTGTGTCAGTATCAGGGACGGACGCAGTGTGTCAGTGTCAGGGAGGGACGCAGTGTGTCAGTGTCGGGGACGGACGCAGTGTGTCAGTATCAGGGAAGGACACAGTGTGTCAGTGTCGGGGAGGGACGCAGTGTGTCAGTATCACGGACGGACGCAGTGTGTCAGTATCAGGTAGGGACGCAGTGTGTCAGTGTCAGGGAAAGACGCCGTGTGTCAGTATCAGGGAAGGACGCAGTGTGTCAGTGTCAGGGAGGGACGCAGTGTATCAGTGTCGGAGAGGGACGGAGTGTGTCAGTATCAGGGACGGACGCCGTGTGTCAGTGTCAGGGACGGACGCAGTGTGTCAGTGTCGGGTACGGACGCAGTGTGTCAGTATCAGCAACGGACGCAGTGTGTCAGTGTCAGGGAGGGACGCAGTGTGTCAGTGTCGGGGACGGACGCTGTGTGTCAGTATCAGGGAAGGACGCAGTGTGTCAGTGTCGGGGAGGGACGCAGTGTGTCAGTATCACGGACGGACGCAGTGTGTCAGTATCAGGGAGGGACGCAGTGTGCCAGGGAAGGACGCAGAGTGTCAGTATCAGAGATGGACGCAGTGTGTCAGTATCAGAGATGGACGCAGTGTGTTAGTGTCAGGGACGGACGTAGCGTGTCAGTATCAGGGAAGGACGCAGTGTGTCAGTATCAGGGAAGGAAGCAGTGTGTCAGTGTCGGGGATGGACGCAGTGTGTCAGTATCACGGAAGGACGCAGTGTGTCACTATCAGGGAAGGACGCAATGTGTCAGTGTCAAGGAAGGACGCAGTGTGTCAGTGTCAGGGAGGTACGCAGTGTGTCAGTGTCAGGGAAGGACGCAGTGTGTCAGTATCAGGGACGGACGCAGCGTGTCAGTATCAGGGAAGGACGCAGTGTGTCAGTGCCGGGGACGGACGTAGCGTGTCAGTATCAGGGACGGACGCAGTGTGTCAGTGTCGGGTACGGACGCAGTGTGTCAGTATCAGTAACGGACGCAGTGTGTCAGTGTCAGGGAGGGACGCAGTGTGTCAGTGTCGGGGACGGACGCAGTGTGTCAGTATCAGGGAAGGACGCAGTGTGTCAGTGTCGGGGAGGGACGCAGTGTGTCAGTATCACGGACGGACGCAGTGTGTCAGTATCAGGGAGGGACGCAGTGTGTCAGGGAAGGACGCAGAGTGTCAGTATCAGAGATGGACGCAGTGTGTCAGTATCAGAGATGGACGCAGTGTGTTAGTGTCAGGGACGGACGTAGCGTGTCAGTATCAGGGAAGGACGCAGTGTGTCAGTATCAGGGAAGGAAGCAGTGTGTCAGTGTCGGTGATGGACGCAGTGTGTCAGTATCACGGAAGGACGCAGTGTGTCACTATCAGGGAAGGACGCAATGTGTCAGTGTCAAGGAAGGACGCAGTGTGTCAGTGTCAGGGGGGTACGCAGTGTGTCAGTGTCAGGGAAGGACGCAGTGTGTCAGTATCAGGGACGGACGCAGCGTGTCAGTATCAGGGAAGGACGCAGTGTGTCAGTGCCGGGGACGGACGTAGCGTGTCAGTATCAGGGACGGACGCAGTGTGTCAGTGTCGGGGACGGAAGCAGTGTGTCAGTGTCGGTGATGGACGCAGTGTGTCAGTATCACGGAAGGACGCAGTGTGTCACTATCAGGGAAGGACGCAATGTGTCAGTGTCAAGGAAGGACGCAGTGTGTCAGTGTCAGGGGGGTACGCAGTGTGTCAGTGTCAGGGAAGGACGCAGTGTGTCAGTATCAGGGACGGACGCAGCGTGTCAGTATCAGGGAAGGACGCAGTGTGTCAGTGCCGGGGACGGACGTAGCGTGTCAGTATCAGGGACGGACGCAGTGTGTCAGTGTCGGGGACGGAAGCAGTGTGTCAGTGTCTGGGACTGACACATAGAGTGTCAGTATCAGAGATGGACGCAGTGTGTCAGTGTCAGGGACGGACGCAGTGTGTCAGTATCCGGGATGGACGCAGTGTGTCAGTGTCAGGGACGGACGTTGCGTGTCAGTATCACGGACGCACGCAGTGTGTCAGTGTCAGGGAAGGACGACGTGTGTCAGTGTCAGGGAGGGACGCAGTGTCTCAGTATCAGGGACGGACGCAGTGGGTCACTATCAGGGAAGGACGCAGTGTGTCAGTGTCGAGGACGGACACAGTGTGTTAGTGTCCGGGACGGACGCAGTGTGTCAGTGTCGGGGACGGACGCAGCGTGTCAGTATCAAGGATGGACGTAGCGTGTCAGTATCAAGGACGGACGCAGTGTTTCAATGTCAGGGACGGACGAAGTGTGTCAGAATCAGGGACGGTCGTACCGTGTCAGTATCAGGGAAGGACGCAGTGTGTCAGTGTCAGGGAAGGACGCAGTGTGTCAGTGTCGGGGACGTACGCAGTCTGTCAGTATCAGAGATGGACGCAGTGTGTCAGTATCGGGGACGGAAGGCGGCGTGTCAGTATCAGGGACTGACGCAGTGTGTCAGTGTCGGGGATGGACGCAGTGTGTCAGTGTCGGGGACGGACGCAGTGTGTCAGTGTCGGGGACGGACGCAGTGTGTCAGTATCAGGGACGGACGTAGCGTGTCAGTGTCAGGGAAGGACGGAGTGTGTCAGTATCAGGGACGGACGTAGCGTGTCAGTGTCAGGGGGGACGCAGTGTGTCAGTGTCGGGGACGGAATCAGTGTGTCAGTGTCGGGGACGGACACAGTGTGTCAGTGTCGGGTACGGACGCAGTGTGTCAGTATCAGGGACGGACGCAGTGTGTCAGTGTCAGGGAGGGACGCAGTGTGTCAGTGTCGGGGACGGACGCAGTGTGTCAGTATCAGGGAAGGACGTAGCGTGTCAGTATCAGGGACGGACGCAGTGTGTCAGTATCAGAGATGGACGCAGTGTGTCATTGTCAGGGACGGACGCAGTGTGTCAGTATCCGGGATGGACGCAGTGTGTCAGTGTCAGGGAAGGACGTTGCGTGTCAGTACCACGGACGCACGCAGTGTGTCAGTGTCAGGGAAGGACGCCGTGTGTCAGTGTCAGGGAGGGACGCAGTGTCTCAGTATCAGGGACGGACGCAGTGGGTCACTATCAGGGAAGGACGCAGTGTGTCAGTGTCGAGGACGGACACAGTGTGTTAGTGTCCGGGACGGACGCAGTGTGTCAGTGTCGGGGACGGACGCAGGGTGTCAGTATCAAGGATGGACGCAGTGTTTAAATGTCAGGGACGGACGAAGTGTGTCAGAATCAGGGACGGTCATACCGTGTCAGTATCAGGGAAGGACGCAGTGTGTCAGTGTCAGGAGAGGACGTAGCGTATCAGTGTCAGGGGGGGACGCAGTGTGTCAGTGTCGGGGACGGAATCAGTGTGTCAGTGTCGGGGACGGACACAGTGTGTCAGTGTCGGGTACGGACGCAGTGTGTCAGTATCAGGGACGGACGCAGTGTGTCAGTGTCAGGGAGGGACGCAGTGTGTCAGTGTCGGGGACGGACGCAGTGTGTCTATATCAGGGAAGGACGTAGCGTGTCAGTATCAGGGACGGACGCAGTGTGTCAGTATCAGAGATGGACGCAGTATGTAGGTTTCAGGGACGGACGAAGAGTGTCAGAATCAGGGAAGGAGGCAGTGTGTCAGTGTCAGGGAAGGACGCAGTGTGTCAGTGTCGGGGACGTACCCAGTCTGTCAGTATCAGAGATCGACGCAGTGTGTTAGTGTCGGGGACGGACGCGGCGTGTCAGTATCATGGACTGACGCAGTGTGTCAGTGTCGGGGATGGACGCATTGTGTCAGTGTCGGGGACGGACGCAGTGTGTCAGTGTCGGGGTCGGACGAAGTGTGTCAGTATCAGGGACGTACGTAGCGTGTCAGTGTCAGGGGGGACGCAGTGTGTCAGTGTAGGGGACGGACTCAGTGTGTCAGTGTCGGGAACGGACACAGTGTGTCAGTGTCGGGTACGGACGCAGTGTGTCAGTATCAGGGACGGACGCGGTGTGTCAGTGTCAGGGAGGGACGCAGTGTGTCAGTGTCGGGGACGGACGCAGTGTGTCAGTATCAGGGAAGGACACAGTGTGTCAGTGTCGGGGAGGGACGCAGTGTGTCAGTATCACGGACGGACGCAGTGTGTCAGTATCAGGTAGGGACGCAGTGTGTCAGTGTCAGGGAAAGACGCCGTGTGTCAGTATCAGGGAAGGACGCAGTGTGTCAGTGTCAGGGAGGGACGCAGTGTATCAGTGTCGGAGAGGGACGGAGTGTGTCAGTATCAGGGACGGACGCCGTGTGTCAATGTCAGGGACGGACGAAGTGTGTCAGAATCAGGGACGGTCATACCGTGTCAGTATCAGGGAAGGACGCAGTGTGTCAGTGTCAGGAGAGGACGTAGCGTATCAGTGTCAGGGGGGGACGCAGTGTGTCAGTGTCGGGGACGGAATCAGTGTGTCAGTGTCGGGGACGGACACAGTGTGTCAGTGTCGGGTACGGACGCAGTGTGTCAGTATCAGGGACGGACGCAGTGTGTCAGTGTCAGGGAGGGACGCAGTGTGTCAGTGTCGGGGACGGACGCAGTGTGTCTATATCAGGGAAGGACGTAGCGTGTCAGTATCAGGGACGGACGCAGTGTGTCAGTATCAGGGAAGGAAGCAGTGTGTCAGTGTCGGTGATGGACGCAGTGTGTCAGTATCACGGAAGGACGCAGTGTGTCACTATCAGGGAAGGACGCAATGTGTCAGTGTCAAGGAAGGACGCAGTGTGTCAGTGTCAGGGAGGTACGCAGTGTGTCAGTGTCAGGGAAGGACGCAGTGTGTCAGTATCAGGGACGGACGCAGCGTGTCAGTATCAGGGAAGGACGCAGTGTGTCAGTGCCGGGGACGGACGTAGCGTGTCAGTATCAGGGACGGACGCAGTGTGTCAGTGTCGGGGACGGAAGCAGTGTGTCAGTGTCTGGGACTGACACATAGAGTGTCAGTATCAGAGATGGACGCAGTGTGTCAGTGTCAGGGACGGACGCAGTGTGTCAGTATCCGGGATGGACGCAGTGTGTCAGTGTCAGGGACGGACGTTGCGTGTCAGTATCACGGACGCACGCAGTGTGTCAGTGTCAGGGAAGGACGACGTGTGTCAGTGTCAGGGAGGGACGCAGTGTCTCAGTATCAGGGACGGACGCAGTGGGTCACTATCAGGGAAGGACGCAGTGTGTCAGTGTCGAGGACGGACACAGTGTGTTAGTGTCCGGGACGGACGCAGTGTGTCAGTGTCGGGGACGGACGCAGCGTGTCAGTATCAAGGATGGACGCAGCGTGTCAGTATCAAGGACGGACGCAGTGTTTCAATGTCAGGGACGGACGAAGTGTGTCAGAATCAGGGACGGTCGTACCGTGTCAGTATCAGGGATGGACGCAGTGTGTCAGTGTCAGGGAAGGACGCAGTGTGTCAGTGTCGGGGACGTACGCAGTCTGTCAGTATCAGAGATGGACGCAGTGTGTCAGTATCGGGGACGGAAGGCGGCGTGTCAGTATCAGGGACTGACGCAGTGTGTCAGTGTCGGGGATGGACGCAGTGTGTCAGTGTCGGGGACGGACGCAGTGTGTCAGTGTCGGGGACGGACGCAGTGTGTCAGTATCAGGGACGGACGTAGCGTGTCAGTGTCAGGGAAGGACGGAGTGTGTCAGTATCAGGGACGGACGTAGCGTGTCAGTGTCAGGGGGGACGCAGTGTGTCAGTGTCGGGGACGGAATCAGTGTGTCAGTGTCGGGGACGGACACAGTGTGTCAGTGTCGGGTACGGACGCAGTGTGTCAGTATCAGGGACGGACGCAGTGTGTCAGTGTCAGGGAGGGACGCAGTGTGTCAGTGTCGGGGACGGACGCAGTGTGTCAGTATCAGGGAAGGACGTAGCGTGTCAGTATCAGGGACGGACGCAGTGTGTCAGTATCAGAGATGGACGCAGTGTGTCATTGTCAGGGACGGACGCAGTGTGTCAGTATCCGGGATGGACGCAGTGTGTCAGTGTCAGGGAAGGACGTTGCGTGTCAGTACCACGGACGCACGCAGTGTGTCAGTGTCAGGGAAAGACGCCGTGTGTCAGTGTCAGGGAGGGACGCAGTGTCTCAGTATCAGGGACGGACGCAGTGGGTCACTATCAGGGAAGGACGCAGTGTGTCAGTGTCGAGGACGGACACAGTGTGTTAGTGTCCGGGACGGACGCAGTGTGTCAGTGTCGGGGACGGACGCAGCGTGTCAGTATCAAGGATGGACGCAGTGTTTAAATGTCAGGGACGGACGAAGTGTGTCAGAATCAGGGACGGTCATACCGTGTCAGTATCAGGGAAGGACGCAGTGTGTCAGTGTCAGGAGAGGACGTAGCGTATCAGTGTCAGGGGGGGACGCAGTGTGTCAGTGTCGGGGACGGAATCAGTGTGTCAGTGTCGGGGACGGACACAATGTGTCAGTGTCGGGTACGGACGCAGTGTGTCAGTATCAGGGACGGACGCAGTGTGTCAGTGTCAGGGAGGGACGCAGTGTGTCAGTGTCGGGGACGGACGCAGTGTGTCTATATCAGGGAAGGACGTAGCGTGTCAGTATCAGGGACGGACGCAGTGTGTCAGTATCAGAGATGGACGCAGTATGTAGGTGTCAGGGACGGACGAAGAGTGTCAGAATCAGGGAAGGAGGCAGTGTGTCAGTGTCAGGGAAGGACGCAGTGTGTCAGTGTCGGGGACGTACCCAGTCTGTCAGTATCAGAGATCGACGCAGTGTGTTAGTGTCGGGGACGGACGCGGCGTGTCAGTATCATGGACTGACGCAGTGTGTCAGTGTCGGGGATGGACGCATTGTGTCAGTGTCGGGGACGGACGCAGTGTGTCAGTGTCGGGGTCGGACGAAGTGTGTCAGTATCAGGGACGGACGTAGCGTGTCAGTGTCAGGGGGGACGCAGTGTGTCAGTGTAGGGGACGGACTCAGTGTGTCAGTGTCGGGAACGGACACAGTGTGTCAGTGTCGGGTACGGACGCAGTGTGTCAGTATCAGGGACGGACGCGGTGTGTCAGTGTCAGGGAGGGACGCAGTGTGTCAGTGTCGGGGACGGACGCAGTGTGTCAGTATCAGGGAAGGACACAGTGTGTCAGTGTCGGGGAGGGACGCAGTGTGTCAGTATCACGGACGGACGCAGTGTGTCAGTATCAGGTAGGGACGCAGTGTGTCAGTGTCAGGGAAAGACGCCGTGTGTCAGTATCAGGGAAGGACGCAGTGTGTCAGTGTCAGGGAGGGACGCAGTGTATCAGTGTCGGAGAGGGACGGAGTGTGTCAGTATCAGGGACGGACGCCGTGTGTCAATGTCAGGGACGGACGAAGTGTGTCAGAATCAGGGACGGTCATACCGTGTCAGTATCAGGGAAGGACGCAGTGTGTCAGTGTCAGGAGAGGACGTAGCGTATCAGTGTCAGGGGGGGACGCAGTGTGTCAGTGTCGGGGACGGAATCAGTGTGTCAGTGTCGGGGACGGACACAGTGTGTCAGTGTCGGGTACGGACGCAGTGTGTCAGTATCAGGGACGGACGCAGTGTGTCAGTGTCAGGGAGGGACGCAGTGTGTCAGTGTCGGGGACGGACGCAGTGTGTCTATATCAGGGAAGGACGTAGCGTGTCAGTATCAGGGACGGACGCAGTGTGTCAGTATCAGAGATGGACGCAGTATGTAGGTGTCAGGGACGGACGAAGAGTGTCAGAATCAGGGAAGGAGGCAGTGTGTCAGTGTCAGGGAAGGACGCAGTGTGTCAGTGTCGGGGACGTACCCAGTCTGCCAGTATCAGAGATCGACGCAGTGTGTTAGTGTCGGGGACGGACGCGGCGTGTCAGTATCATGGACTGACGCAGTGTGTCAGTGTCGGGGATGGACGCATTGTGTCAGTGTCGGGGACGGACGCAGTGTGTCAGTGTCGGGGTCGGACGAAGTGTGTCAGTATCAGGGACGGACGTAGCGTGTCAGTGTCAGGGGGGGACGCAGTGTGTCAGTGTAGGGGACGGACTCAGTGTGTCAGTGTCGGGAACGGACACAGTGTGTCAGTGTCGGGTACGGACGCAGTGTGTCAGTATCAGGGACGGACGCGGTGTGTCAGTGTCAGGGAGGGACGCAGTGTGTCAGTGTCGGGGACGGACGCAGTGTGTCAGTATCAGGGAAGGACACAGTGTGTCAGTGTCGGGGAGGGACGCAGTGTGTCAGTATCACGGACGGACGCAGTGTGTCAGTATCAGGTAGGGACGCAGTGTGTCAGTGTCAGGGAAAGACGCCCTGTGTCAGTATCAGGGAAGGACGCAGTGTGTCAGTGTCAGGGAGGGACGCAGTGTATCAGTGTCGGAGAGGGACGGAGTGTGTCAGTATCAGGGACGGACGCCGTGTGTCAATGTCAGGGACGGACGCAGTGTGTCAGTGTCGGGTACGGGAGCAGTGTGTCAGTATCAGGGACGGACGCAGTGTGTCAGTGTCAGGGAGGGACGCAGTGTGTCAGTGTCGGGGACGGACGCAGTGTGTCAGTATCAGGGAAGGACGCAGTGTGTCAGTGTCGGGGAGGGACGCAGTGTGTCAGTATCACGGACGGACGCAGTGTGTCAGTATCAGGGAGGGACGCAGTGTGTCAGGGAAGGACGCAGTGTGTCAGTATCAGAGATGGACGCAGTGTGTCAGTGTCAGCGACGGACGCAGTGTGTCAGTATCAGAGATGGACGCAGTGTGTTAGTGTCAGGGACGGACGTAGCTTGTCAGTATTAGGGACGGACGCAGTGTGTCAGTATCAGAGATGGACGCAGTTAGTCAGTATCAGAGAAGGACGCAGTGTGTCAGTATCAGAGATGGACGCAGTGTGACAGTGTCGGGGACGGACGCAGTGTGTCAGTATCAGGGAAGGACGTAGCGTGTCAGTATCAGGGACGGACGCAATGTGTCAGTATCAGAGATGGACGCAGTATGTCAGTGTCAGGGACTGACGAAGTGTGTCAGAATCAGGGACGGTCGTACCGTGTCAGTATCAGGGAAGGACGCAGTGTGTCAGTGTCACGGAAGGACGCAGTGTGTCAGTGTCGGGGACGTACGCAGTATGTCAGTATCAGAGATGGACGCAGTGTGTCAGTGTCGGGGACGGACGTGGCGTGTCAGTATCAGGGACTGACGCAGTGTGTCAGTGTCGGGGATGGACGCAGTGTGTCAGTGTCGGGGACGGACGAAGTGTGTCAGTGTCGGGGACGGACGCAGTGTGTCAGTAGCAGGGACGGACGTAGCGTGTCAGTGTCAGGGAAGGACGGAGTGTGTCAGTATCAGGGACGGACGTAGCGTGTCAGTGTCAGGGGGGACGCAGTGTGTCAGTGTCGGGGAAGGACTCAGTGTGTCAGTGTCGGTGACGGACACAGTGTGTCAGTGTCGGGTACGGACGCAGTATGTCAGTATAAGGGACGGACGCAGTGTGTCAGTGTCAGGGAGGGACGCAGTGTGTCAGTGTCGGGGACGGACGCAGTGTGTCAGTGTCGGGGTCGGACGAAGTGTGTCAGTATCAGGGACGGACGTAGCGTGTCAGTGTCAGGGGGGACGCAGTGTGTCAGTGTAGGGACGGACTCAGTGTGTCAGTGTCGGGAACGGACACAGTGTGTCAGTGTCGGGTACGGACGCAGTGTGTCAGTATCAGGGACGGACGCGGTGTGTCAGTGTCAGGGAGGGACGCAGTGTGTCAGTGTCGGGGACGGACGCAGTGTGTCAGTATCAGGGAAGGACACAGTGTGTCAGTGTCGGGGAGGGACGCAGTGTGTCAGTATCACGGACGGACGCAGTGTGTCAGTATCAGGGACGGACGCAGTGTGTCAGTGTCAGGGAGGGACGCAGTGTGTCAGTGTCGGGGACGGACGCAGTGTGTCTATATCAGGGAAGGACGTAGCGTGTCAGTATCAGGGACGGACGCAGTGTGTCAGTATCAGAGATGGACGCAGTATGTAGGTGTCAGGGACGGACGAAGAGTGTCAGAATCAGGGAAGGAGGCAGTGTGTCAGTGTCAGGGAAGGACGCAGTGTGTCAGTGTCGGGGACGTACCCAGTCTGTCAGTATCAGAGATCGACGCAGTGTGTTAGTGTCGGGGACGGACGCGGCGTGTCAGTATCATGGACTGACGCAGTGTGTCAGTGTCGGGGATGGACGCATTGTGTCAGTGTCGGGGACGGACGCAGTGTGTCAGTGTCGGGGTCGGACGAAGTGTGTCAGTATCAGGGACGGACGTAGCGTGTCAGTGTCAGGGGGGACGCAGTGTGTCAGTGTAGGGGACGGACTCAGTGTGTCAGTGTCGGGAACGGACACAGTGTGTCAGTGTCGGGTACGGACGCAGTGTGTCAGTATCAGGGACGGACGCGGTGTGTCAGTGTCAGGGAGGGACGCAGTGTGTCAGTGTCGGGGACGGACGCAGTGTGTCAGTATCAGGGAAGGACACAGTGTGTCAGTGTCGGGGAGGGACGCAGTGTGTCAGTATCACGGACGGACGCAGTGTGTCAGTATCAGGTAGGGACGCAGTGTGTCAGTGTCAGGGAAAGACGCCGTGTGTCAGTATCAGGGAAGGACGCAGTGTGTCAGTGTCAGGGAGGGACGCAGTGTATCAGTGTCGGAGAGGGACGGAGTGTGTCAGTATCAGGGACGGACGCCGTGTGTCAATGTCAGGGACGGACGAAGTGTGTCAGAATCAGGGACGGTCATACCGTGTCAGTATCAGGGAAGGACGCAGTGTGTCAGTGTCAGGAGAGGACGTAGCGTATCAGTGTCAGGGGGGGACGCAGTGTGTCAGTGTCGGGGACGGAATCAGTGTGTCAGTGTCGGGGACGGACACAGTGTGTCAGTGTCGGGTACGGACGCAGTGTGTCAGTATCAGGGACGGACGCAGTGTGTCAGTGTCAGGGAGGGACGCAGTGTGTCAGTGTCGGGGACGGACGCAGTGTGTCAGTATCAGGGAAGGACGTAGCGTGTCAGTATCAGGGACGGACGCAGTGTGTCAGTATAAGAGATGGACGCAGTATGTAGGTGTCAGGGACGGACGAAGAGTGTCAGAATCAGGGAAGGAGGCAGTGTGTCAGTGTCAGGGAAGGACGCAGTGTGTCAGTGTCGGGGACGTACCCAGTCTGCCAGTATCAGAGATCGACGCAGTGTGTTAGTGTCGGGGACGGACGCGGCGTGTCAGTATCATGGACTGACGCAGTGTGTCAGTGTCGGGGATGGACGCATTGTGTCAGTGTCGGGGACGGACGCAGTGTGTCAGTGTCGGGGTCGGACGAAGTGTGTCAGTATCAGGGAAGGACGTAGCGTGTCAGTATCAGGGACGGACGCAGTGTGTCAGTATCAGAGATGGACGCAGTGTGTCATTGTCAGGGACGGACGCAGTGTGTCAGTATCCGGGATGGACGCAGTGTGTCAGTGTCAGGGAAGGACGTTGCGTGTCAGTACCACGGACGCACGCAGTGTGTCAGTGTCAGGGAAGGACGCCGTGTGTCAGTGTCAGGGAGGGACGCAGTGTCTCAGTATCAGGGACGGACGCAGTGGGTCACTATCAGGGAAGGACGCAGTGTGTCAGTGTCGAGGACGGACACAGTGTGTTAGTGTCCGGGACGGACGCAGTGTGTCAGTGTCGGGGACGGACGCAGGGTGTCAGTATCAAGGATGGACGCAGTGTTTAAATGTCAGGGACGGACGAAGTGTGTCAGAATCAGGGACGGTCATACCGTGTCAGTATCAGGGAAGGACGCAGTGTGTCAGTGTCAGGAGAGGACGTAGCGTATCAGTGTCAGGGGGGGACGCAGTGTGTCAGTGTCGGGGACGGAATCAGTGTGTCAGTGTCGGGGACGGACACAGTGTGTCAGTGTCGGGTACGGACGCAGTGTGTCAGTATCAGGGACGGACGCAGTGTGTCAGTGTCAGGGAGGGACGCAGTGTGTCAGTGTCGGGGACGGACGCAGTGTGTCTATATCAGGGAAGGACGTAGCGTGTCAGTATCAGGGACGGACGCAGTGTGTCAGTATCAGAGATGGACGCAGTATGTAGGTTTCAGGGACGGACGAAGAGTGTCAGAATCAGGGAAGGAGGCAGTGTGTCAGTGTCAGGGAAGGACGCAGTGTGTCAGTGTCGGGGACGTACCCAGTCTGTCAGTATCAGAGATCGACGCAGTGTGTTAGTGTCGGGGACGGACGCGGCGTGTCAGTATCATGGACTGACGCAGTGTGTCAGTGTCGGGGATGGACGCATTGTGTCAGTGTCGGGGACGGACGCAGTGTGTCAGTGTCGGGGTCGGACGAAGTGTGTCAGTATCAGGGACGGACGTAGCGTGTCAGTGTCAGGGGGGACGCAGTGTGTCAGTGTAGGGGACGGACTCAGTGTGTCAGTGTCGGGAACGGACACAGTGTGTCAGTGTCGGGTACGGACGCAGTGTGTCAGTATCAGGGACGGACGCGGTGTGTCAGTGTCAGGGAGGGACGCAGTGTGTCAGTGTCGGGGACGGACGCAGTGTGTCAGTATCAGGGAAGGACACAGTGTGTCAGTGTCGGGGAGGGACGCAGTGTGTCAGTATCACGGACGGACGCAGTGTGTCAGTATCAGGTAGGGACGCAGTGTGTCAGTGTCAGGGAAAGACGCCGTGTGTCAGTATCAGGGAAGGACGCAGTGTGTCAGTGTCAGGGAGGGACGCAGTGTATCAGTGTCGGAGAGGGACGGAGTGTGTCAGTATCAGGGACGGACGCCGTGTGTCAATGTCAGGGACGGACGAAGTGTGTCAGAATCAGGGACGGTCATACCGTGTCAGTATCAGGGAAGGACGCAGTGTGTCAGTGTCAGGAGAGGACGTAGCGTATCAGTGTCAGGGGGGGACGCAGTGTGTCAGTGTCGGGGACGGAATCAGTGTGTCAGTGTCGGGGACGGACACAGTGTGTCAGTGTCGGGTACGGACGCAGTGTGTCAGTATCAGGGACGGACGCAGTGTGTCAGTGTCAGGGAGGGACGCAGTGTGTCAGTGTCGGGGACGGACGCAGTGTGTCTATATCAGGGAAGGACGTAGCGTGTCAGTATCAGGGACGGACGCAGTGTGTCAGTATCAGGGAAGGAAGCAGTGTGTCAGTGTCGGTGATGGACGCAGTGTGTCAGTATCACGGAAGGACGCAGTGTGTCACTATCAGGGAAGGACGCAATGTGTCAGTGTCAAGGAAGGACGCAGTGTGTCAGTGTCAGGGAGGTACGCAGTGTGTCAGTGTCAGGGAAGGACGCAGTGTGTCAGTATCAGGGACGGACGCAGCGTGTCAGTATCAGGGAAGGACGCAGTGTGTCAGTGCCGGGGACGGACGTAGCGTGTCAGTATCAGGGACGGACGCAGTGTGTCAGTGTCGGGGACGGAAGCAGTGTGTCAGTGTCTGGGACTGACACATAGAGTGTCAGTATCAGAGATGGACGCAGTGTGTCAGTGTCAGGGACGGACGCAGTGTGTCAGTATCCGGGATGGACGCAGTGTGTCAGTGTCAGGGACGGACGTTGCGTGTCAGTATCACGGACGCACGCAGTGTGTCAGTGTCAGGGAAGGACGACGTGTGTCAGTGTCAGGGAGGGACGCAGTGTCTCAGTATCAGGGACGGACGCAGTGGGTCACTATCAGGGAAGGACGCAGTGTGTCAGTGTCGAGGACGGACACAGTGTGTTAGTGTCCGGGACGGACGCAGTGTGTCAGTGTCGGGGACGGACGCAGCGTGTCAGTATCAAGGATGGACGCAGCGTGTCAGTATCAAGGACGGACGCAGTGTTTCAATGTCAGGGACGGACGAAGTGTGTCAGAATCAGGGACGGTCGTACCGTGTCAGTATCAGGGAAGGACGCAGTGTGTCAGTGTCAGGGAAGGACGCAGTGTGTCAGTGTCGGGGACGTACGCAGTCTGTCAGTATCAGAGATGGACGCAGTGTGTCAGTATCGGGGACGGAAGGCGGCGTGTCAGTATCAGGGACTGACGCAGTGTGTCAGTGTCGGGGATGGACGCAGTGTGTCAGTGTCGGGGACGGACGCAGTGTGTCAGTGTCGGGGACGGACGCAGTGTGTCAGTATCAGGGACGGACGTAGCGTGTCAGTGTCAGGGAAGGACGGAGTGTGTCAGTATCAGGGACGGACGTAGCGTGTCAGTGTCAGGGGGGACGCAGTGTGTCAGTGTCGGGGACGGAATCAGTGTGTCAGTGTCGGGGACGGACACAGTGTGTCAGTGTCGGGTACGGACGCAGTGTGTCAGTATCAGGGACGGACGCAGTGTGTCAGTGTCAGGGAGGGACGCAGTGTGTCAGTGTCGGGGACGGACGCAGTGTGTCAGTATCAGGGAAGGACGTAGCGTGTCAGTATCAGGGACGGACGCAGTGTGTCAGTATCAGAGATGGACGCAGTGTGTCATTGTCAGGGACGGACGCAGTGTGTCAGTATCCGGGATGGACGCAGTGTGTCAGTGTCAGGGAAGGACGTTGCGTGTCAGTACCACGGACGCACGCAGTGTGTCAGTGTCAGGGAAAGACGCCGTGTGTCAGTGTCAGGGAGGGACGCAGTGTCTCAGTATCAGGGACGGACGCAGTGGGTCACTATCAGGGAAGGACGCAGTGTGTCAGTGTCGAGGACGGACACAGTGTGTTAGTGTCCGGGACGGACGCAGTGTGTCAGTGTCGGGGACGGACGCAGCGTGTCAGTATCAAGGATGGACGCAGTGTTTAAATGTCAGGGACGGACGAAGTGTGTCAGAATCAGGGACGGTCATACCGTGTCAGTATCAGGGAAGGACGCAGTGTGTCAGTGTCAGGAGAGGACGTAGCGTATCAGTGTCAGGGGGGGACGCAGTGTGTCAGTGTCGGGGACGGAATCAGTGTGTCAGTGTCGGGGACGGACACAATGTGTCAGTGTCGGGTACGGACGCAGTGTGTCAGTATCAGGGACGGACGCAGTGTGTCAGTGTCAGGGAGGGACGCAGTGTGTCAGTGTCGGGGACGGACGCAGTGTGTCTATATCAGGGAAGGACGTAGCGTGTCAGTATCAGGGACGGACGCAGTGTGTCAGTATCAGAGATGGACGCAGTATGTAGGTGTCAGGGACGGACGAAGAGTGTCAGAATCAGGGAAGGAGGCAGTGTGTCAGTGTCAGGGAAGGACGCAGTGTGTCAGTGTCGGGGACGTACCCAGTCTGTCAGTATCAGAGATCGACGCAGTGTGTTAGTGTCGGGGACGGACGCGGCGTGTCAGTATCATGGACTGACGCAGTGTGTCAGTGTCGGGGATGGACGCATTGTGTCAGTGTCGGGGACGGACGCAGTGTGTCAGTGTCGGGGTCGGACGAAGTGTGTCAGTATCAGGGACGGACGTAGCGTGTCAGTGTCAGGGGGGACGCAGTGTGTCAGTGTAGGGGACGGACTCAGTGTGTCAGTGTCGGGAACGGACACAGTGTGTCAGTGTCGGGTACGGACGCAGTGTGTCAGTATCAGGGACGGACGCGGTGTGTCAGTGTCAGGGAGGGACGCAGTGTGTCAGTGTCGGGGACGGACGCAGTGTGTCAGTATCAGGGAAGGACACAGTGTGTCAGTGTCGGGGAGGGACGCAGTGTGTCAGTATCACGGACGGACGCAGTGTGTCAGTATCAGGTAGGGACGCAGTGTGTCAGTGTCAGGGAAAGACGCCGTGTGTCAGTATCAGGGAAGGACGCAGTGTGTCAGTGTCAGGGAGGGACGCAGTGTATCAGTGTCGGAGAGGGACGGAGTGTGTCAGTATCAGGGACGGACGCCGTGTGTCAATGTCAGGGACGGACGAAGTGTGTCAGAATCAGGGACGGTCATACCGTGTCAGTATCAGGGAAGGACGCAGTGTGTCAGTGTCAGGAGAGGACGTAGCGTATCAGTGTCAGGGGGGGACGCAGTGTGTCAGTGTCGGGGACGGAATCAGTGTGTCAGTGTCGGGGACGGACACAGTGTGTCAGTGTCGGGTACGGACGCAGTGTGTCAGTATCAGGGACGGACGCAGTGTGTCAGTGTCAGGGAGGGACGCAGTGTGTCAGTGTCGGGGACGGACGCAGTGTGTCTATATCAGGGAAGGACGTAGCGTGTCAGTATCAGGGACGGACGCAGTGTGTCAGTATCAGAGATGGACGCAGTATGTAGGTGTCAGGGACGGACGAAGAGTGTCAGAATCAGGGAAGGAGGCAGTGTGTCAGTGTCAGGGAAGGACGCAGTGTGTCAGTGTCGGGGACGTACCCAGTCTGCCAGTATCAGAGATCGACGCAGTGTGTTAGTGTCGGGGACGGACGCGGCGTGTCAGTATCATGGACTGACGCAGTGTGTCAGTGTCGGGGATGGACGCATTGTGTCAGTGTCGGGGACGGACGCAGTGTGTCAGTGTCGGGGTCGGACGAAGTGTGTCAGTATCAGGGACGGACGTAGCGTGTCAGTGTCAGGGGGGGACGCAGTGTGTCAGTGTAGGGGACGGACTCAGTGTGTCAGTGTCGGGAACGGACACAGTGTGTCAGTGTCGGGTACGGACGCAGTGTGTCAGTATCAGGGACGGACGCGGTGTGTCAGTGTCAGGGAGGGACGCAGTGTGTCAGTGTCGGGGACGGACGCAGTGTGTCAGTATCAGGGAAGGACACAGTGTGTCAGTGTCGGGGAGGGACGCAGTGTGTCAGTATCACGGACGGACGCAGTGTGTCAGTATCAGGTAGGGACGCAGTGTGTCAGTGTCAGGGAAAGACGCCCTGTGTCAGTATCAGGGAAGGACGCAGTGTGTCAGTGTCAGGGAGGGACGCAGTGTATCAGTGTCGGAGAGGGACGGAGTGTGTCAGTATCAGGGACGGACGCCGTGTGTCAATGTCAGGGACGGACGCAGTGTGTCAGTGTCGGGTACGGGAGCAGTGTGTCAGTATCAGGGACGGACGCAGTGTGTCAGTGTCAGGGAGGGACGCAGTGTGTCAGTGTCGGGGACGGACGCAGTGTGTCAGTATCAGGGAAGGACGCAGTGTGTCAGTGTCGGGGAGGGACGCAGTGTGTCAGTATCACGGACGGACGCAGTGTGTCAGTATCAGGGAGGGACGCAGTGTGTCAGGGAAGGACGCAGTGTGTCAGTATCAGAGATGGACGCAGTGTGTCAGTGTCAGCGACGGACGCAGTGTGTCAGTATCAGAGATGGACGCAGTGTGTTAGTGTCAGGGACGGACGTAGCTTGTCAGTATTAGGGACGGACGCAGTGTGTCAGTATCAGAGATGGACGCAGTTAGTCAGTATCAGAGAAGGACGCAGTGTGTCAGTATCAGAGATGGACGCAGTGTGACAGTGTCGGGGACGGACGCAGTGTGTCAGTATCAGGGAAGGACGTAGCGTGTCAGTATCAGGGACGGACGCAATGTGTCAGTATCAGAGATGGACGCAGTATGTCAGTGTCAGGGACTGACGAAGTGTGTCAGAATCAGGGACGGTCGTACCGTGTCAGTATCAGGGAAGGACGCAGTGTGTCAGTGTCACGGAAGGACGCAGTGTGTCAGTGTCGGGGACGTACGCAGTATGTCAGTATCAGAGATGGACGCAGTGTGTCAGTGTCGGGGACGGACGTGGCGTGTCAGTATCAGGGACTGACGCAGTGTGTCAGTGTCGGGGATGGACGCAGTGTGTCAGTGTCGGGGACGGACGAAGTGTGTCAGTGTCGGGGACGGACGCAGTGTGTCAGTAGCAGGGACGGACGTAGCGTGTCAGTGTCAGGGAAGGACGGAGTGTGTCAGTATCAGGGACGGACGTAGCGTGTCAGTGTCAGGGGGGACGCAGTGTGTCAGTGTCGGGGAAGGACTCAGTGTGTCAGTGTCGGTGACGGACACAGTGTGTCAGTGTCGGGTACGGACGCAGTATGTCAGTATAAGGGACGGACGCAGTGTGTCAGTGTCAGGGAGGGACGCAGTGTGTCAGTGTCGGGGACGGACGCAGTGTGTCAGTGTCGGGGTCGGACGAAGTGTGTCAGTATCAGGGACGGACGTAGCGTGTCAGTGTCAGGGGGGACGCAGTGTGTCAGTGTAGGGACGGACTCAGTGTGTCAGTGTCGGGAACGGACACAGTGTGTCAGTGTCGGGTACGGACGCAGTGTGTCAGTATCAGGGACGGACGCGGTGTGTCAGTGTCAGGGAGGGACGCAGTGTGTCAGTGTCGGGGACGGACGCAGTGTGTCAGTATCAGGGAAGGACACAGTGTGTCAGTGTCGGGGAGGGACGCAGTGTGTCAGTATCACGGACGGACGCAGTGTGTCAGTATCAGGGACGGACGCAGTGTGTCAGTGTCAGGGAGGGACGCAGTGTGTCAGTGTCGGGGACGGACGCAGTGTGTCTATATCAGGGAAGGACGTAGCGTGTCAGTATCAGGGACGGACGCAGTGTGTCAGTATCAGAGATGGACGCAGTATGTAGGTGTCAGGGACGGACGAAGAGTGTCAGAATCAGGGAAGGAGGCAGTGTGTCAGTGTCAGGGAAGGACGCAGTGTGTCAGTGTCGGGGACGTACCCAGTCTGTCAGTATCAGAGATCGACGCAGTGTGTTAGTGTCGGGGACGGACGCGGCGTGTCAGTATCATGGACTGACGCAGTGTGTCAGTGTCGGGGATGGACGCATTGTGTCAGTGTCGGGGACGGACGCAGTGTGTCAGTGTCGGGGTCGGACGAAGTGTGTCAGTATCAGGGACGGACGTAGCGTGTCAGTGTCAGGGGGGACGCAGTGTGTCAGTGTAGGGGACGGACTCAGTGTGTCAGTGTCGGGAACGGACACAGTGTGTCAGTGTCGGGTACGGACGCAGTGTGTCAGTATCAGGGACGGACGCGGTGTGTCAGTGTCAGGGAGGGACGCAGTGTGTCAGTGTCGGGGACGGACGCAGTGTGTCAGTATCAGGGAAGGACACAGTGTGTCAGTGTCGGGGAGGGACGCAGTGTGTCAGTATCACGGACGGACGCAGTGTGTCAGTATCAGGTAGGGACGCAGTGTGTCAGTGTCAGGGAAAGACGCCGTGTGTCAGTATCAGGGAAGGACGCAGTGTGTCAGTGTCAGGGAGGGACGCAGTGTATCAGTGTCGGAGAGGGACGGAGTGTGTCAGTATCAGGGACGGACGCCGTGTGTCAATGTCAGGGACGGACGAAGTGTGTCAGAATCAGGGACGGTCATACCGTGTCAGTATCAGGGAAGGACGCAGTGTGTCAGTGTCAGGAGAGGACGTAGCGTATCAGTGTCAGGGGGGGACGCAGTGTGTCAGTGTCGGGGACGGAATCAGTGTGTCAGTGTCGGGGACGGACACAGTGTGTCAGTGTCGGGTACGGACGCAGTGTGTCAGTATCAGGGACGGACGCAGTGTGTCAGTGTCAGGGAGGGACGCAGTGTGTCAGTGTCGGGGACGGACGCAGTGTGTCAGTATCAGGGAAGGACGTAGCGTGTCAGTATCAGGGACGGACGCAGTGTGTCAGTATAAGAGATGGACGCAGTATGTAGGTGTCAGGGACGGACGAAGAGTGTCAGAATCAGGGAAGGAGGCAGTGTGTCAGTGTCAGGGAAGGACGCAGTGTGTCAGTGTCGGGGACGTACCCAGTCTGCCAGTATCAGAGATCGACGCAGTGTGTTAGTGTCGGGGACGGACGCGGCGTGTCAGTATCATGGACTGACGCAGTGTGTCAGTGTCGGGGATGGACGCATTGTGTCAGTGTCGGGGACGGACGCAGTGTGTCAGTGTCGGGGTCGGACGAAGTGTGTCAGTATCAGGGACGGACGTAGCGTGTCAGTGTCAGGGGGGGACGCAGTGTGTCAGTGTAGGGGACGGACTCAGTGTGTCAGTGTCGGGAACGGACACAGTGTGTCAGTGTCGGGTACGGACGCAGTGTGTCAGTATCAGGGACGGACGCGGTGTGTCAGTGTCAGGGAGGGACGCAGTGTGTCAGTGTCGGGGACGGACGCAGTGTGTCAGTATCAGGGAAGGACACAGTGTGTCAGTGTCGGGGAGGGACGCAGTGTGTCAGTATCACGGACGGACGCAGTGTGTCAGTATCAGGTAGGGACGCAGTGTGTCAGTGTCAGGGAAAGACGCCCTGTGTCAGTATCAGGGAAGGACGCAGTGTGTCAGTGTCAGGGAGGGACGCGGTGTATCAGTGTCGGAGAGGGACGGAGTGTGTCAGTATCAGGGACGGACGCCGTGTGTCAATGTCAGGGACGGACGCAGTGTGTCAGTGTCGGGTACGGGAGCAGTGTGTCAGTATCAGGGACGGACGCAGTGTGTCAGTGTCAGGGAGGGACGCAGTGTGTCAGTGTCGGGGACGGACGCAGTGTGTCAGTATCAGGGAAGGACGCAGTGTGTCAGTGTCGGGGAGGGACGCAGTGTGTCAGTATCACGGACGGACGCAGTGTGTCAGTATCAGGGAGGGACGCAGTGTGTCAGGGAGGGACGCAGTGTGTCAGTATCAGAGATGGACGCAGTGTGTCAGTGTCAGCGACGGACGCAGTGTGTCAGTATCAGAGATGGACGCAGTGTGTTAGTGTCAGGGACGGACGTAGCTTGTCAGTATTAGGGACGGACGCAGTGTGTCAGTATCAGAGATGGACGCAGTTAGTCAGTATCAGAGAAGGACGCAGTGTGTCAGTATCAGAGATGGACGCAGTGTGACAGTGTCGGGGACGGACGCAGTGTGTCAGTATCAGGGAAGGACGTAGCGTGTCAGTATCAGGGACGGACGCAATGTGTCAGTATCAGAGATGGACGCAGTATGTCAGTGTCAGGGACTGACGAAGTGTGTCAGAATCAGGGACGGTCGTACCGTGTCAGTATCAGGGAAGGACGCAGTGTGTCAGTGTCACGGAAGGACGCAGTGTGTCAGTGTCGGGGACGTACGCAGTATGTCAGTATCAGAGATGGACGCAGTGTGTCAGTGTCGGGGACGGACGTGGCGTGTCAGTATCAGGGACTGACGCAGTGTGTCAGTGTCGGGGATGGACGCAGTGTGTCAGTGTCGGGGACGGACGAAGTGTGTCAGTGTCGGGGACGGACGCAGTGTGTCAGTAGCAGGGACGGACGTAGCGTGTCAGTGTCAGGGAAGGACGGAGTGTGTCAGTATCAGGGACGGACGTAGCGTGTCAGTGTCAGGGGGGACGCAGTGTGTCAGTGTCGGGGAAGGACTCAGTGTGTCAGTGTCGGTGACGGACACAGTGTGTCAGTGTCGGGTACGGACGCAGTGTGTCAGTATAAGGGACGGACGCAGTGTGTCAGTGTCAGGGAGGGACGCAGTGTGTCAGTGTCGGGGACGGACGCAGTGTGTCAGTGTCGGGGTCGGACGAAGTGTGTCAGTATCAGGGACGGACGCAGCGTGTCAGTGTCAGGGGGGACGCAGTGTGTCAGTGTAGGGGACGGACTCAGTGTGTCAGTGTCGGGAACGGACACAGTGTGTCAGTGTCGGGTACGGACGCAGTGTGTCAGTATCAGGGACGGACGCGGTGTGTCAGTGTCAGGGAGGGACGCAGTGTGTCAGTGTCGGGGACGGACGCAGTGTGTCAGTATCAGGGAAGGACACAGTGTGTCAGTGTCGGGGAGGGACGCAGTGTGTCAGTATCACGGACGGACGCAGTGTGTCAGTATCAGGTAGGGACGCAGTGTGTCAGTGTCAGGGAAAGACGCCGTGTGTCAGTATCAGGGAAGGACGCAGTGTGTCAGTGTCAGGGAGGGACGCAGTGTATCAGTGTCGGAGAGGGACGGAGTGTGTCAGTATCAGGGACGGACGCCGTGTGTCAATGTCAGGGACGGACGAAGTGTGTCAGAATCAGGGACGGTCATACCGTGTCAGTATCAGGGAAGGACGCAGTGTGTCAGTGTCAGGAGAGGACGTAGCGTATCAGTGTCAGGGGGGGACGCAGTGTGTCAGTGTCGGGGACGGAATCAGTGTGTCAGTGTCGGGGACGGACACAGTGTGTCAGTGTCGGGTACGGACGCAGTGTGTCAGTATCAGGGACGGACGCAGTGTGTCAGTGTCAGGGAGGGACGCAGTGTGTCAGTGTCGGGGACGGACGCAGTGTGTCTATATCAGGGAAGGACGTAGCGTGTCAGTATCAGGGACGGACGCAGTGTGTCAGTATCAGAGATGGACGCAGTATGTAGGTGTCAGGGACGGACGAAGAGTGTCAGAATCAGGGAAGGAGGCAGTGTGTCAGTGTCAGGGAAGGACGCAGTGTGTCAGTGTCGGGGACGTACCCAGTCTGCCAGTATCAGAGATCGACGCAGTGTGTTAGTGTCGGGGACGGACGCGGCGTGTCAGTATCATGGACTGACGCAGTGTGTCAGTGTCGGGGATGGACGCATTGTGTCAGTGTCGGGGACGGACGCAGTGTGTCAGTGTCGGGGTCGGACGAAGTGTGTCAGTATCAGGGACGGACGTAGCGTGTCAGTGTCAGGGGGGGACGCAGTGTGTCAGTGTAGGGGACGGACTCAGTGTGTCAGTGTCGGGAACGGACACAGTGTGTCAGTGTCGGGTACGGACGCAGTGTGTCAGTATCAGGGACGGACGCGGTGTGTCAGTGTCAGGGAGGGACGCAGTGTGTCAGTGTCGGGGACGGACGCAGTGTGTCAGTATCAGGGAAGGACACAGTGTGTCAGTGTCGGGGAGGGACGCAGTGTGTCAGTATCACGGACGGACGCAGTGTGTCAGTATCAGGTAGGGACGCAGTGTGTCAGTGTCAGGGAAAGACGCCGTGTGTCAGTATCAGGGAAGGACGCAGTGTGTCAGTGTCAGGGAGGGACGCAGTGTATCAGTGTCGGAGAGGGACGGAGTGTGTCAGTATCAGGGACGGACGCCGTGTGTCAATGTCAGGGACGGACGCAGTGTGTCAGTGTCGGGTACGGGAGCAGTGTGTCAGTATCAGGGACGGACGCAGTGTGTCAGTGTCAGGGAGGGACGCAGTGTGTCAGTGTCGGGGACGGACGCAGTGTGTCAGTATCAGGGAAGGACGCAGTGTGTCAGTGTCGGGGAGGGACGCAGTGTGTCAGTATCACGGACGGACGCAGTGTGTCAGTATCAGGGAGGGACGCAGTGTGTCAGGGAAGGACGCAGTGTGTCAGTATCAGAGATGGACGCAGTGTGTCAGTGTCAGCGACGGACGCAGTGTGTCAGTATCAGAGATGGACGCAGTGTGTTAGTGTCAGGGACGGACGTAGCTTGTCAGTATTAGGGACGGACGCAGTGTGTCAGTATCAGAGATGGACGCAGTTAGTCAGTATCAGAGAAGGACGCAGTGTGTCAGTATCAGAGATGGACGCAGTGTGACAGTGTCGGGGACGGACGCAGTGTGTCAGTATCAGGGAAGGACGTAGCGTGTCAGTATCAGGGACGGACGCAATGTGTCAGTATCAGAGATGGACGCAGTATGTCAGTGTCAGGGACTGACGAAGTGTGTCAGAATCAGGGACGGTCGTACCGTGTCAGTATCAGGGAAGGACGCAGTGTGTCAGTGTCACGGAAGGACGCAGTGTGTCAGTGTCGGGGACGTACGCAGTATGTCAGTATCAGAGATGGACGCAGTGTGTCAGTGTCGGGGACGGACGTGGCGTGTCAGTATCAGGGACTGACGCAGTGTGTCAGTGTCGGGGATGGACGCAGTGTGTCAGTGTCGGGGACGGACGAAGTGTGTCAGTGTCGGGGACGGACGCAGTGTGTCAGTAGCAGGGACGGACGTAGCGTGTCAGTGTCAGGGAAGGACGGAGTGTGTCAGTATCAGGGAAGGACGTAGCGTGTCAGTGTCAGGGGGGACGCAGTGTGTCAGTGTCGGGGACGGACTCAGTGTGTCAGTGTCGGTGACGGACACAGTGTGTCAGTGTCGGGTACGGACGCAGTGTGTCAGTATAAGGGACGGACGCAGTGTGTCAGTGTCAGGGAGGGACGCAGTGTGTCAGTGTCGGGGACGGACGCAGTGTGTCAGTATCAGGGAAGGACACAGTGTGTCAGTGTCGGGGAGGGACGCAGTGTGTCAGTATCACGGACGGACGCAGTGTGTCAGTATCAGGTAGGGACGCAGTGTGTCAGTGTCAGGGAAAGACGCCGTGTGTCAGTATCAGGGAAGGACGCAGTGTGTCAGTGTCAGAGAAGGATGCGGCGTGTCTATATCAGGGAAGGAGGCAGTGTGTCAGTGTCAGGGAAGGATGCGGCGTGTCTATATCAGGGATGGACGCAGTGTGTCAGTGTCAGGGACGGACGCAGTGTGTCAGTGTCAGGGAGGGACGCAGTGTGTCAGTGTCGGGGACGGACGCAGTGTGTCAGTATCGGGGACGGACGCAACGTGTCAGTATCACGGATGGACGCAGAGTGTCAGTATCGGGGACGGACGCAGCGTGTCAGTATCAAGGAAGGACGCAATGTGTCAGTGTCAGGGAGGTACGCAGTGTGTCAGTGTCAGGGAAGGACGCAGTGTGTCAGTATCAGGGACGGACGCAGAGTGTCAGTGCCGGGGACTGACGTAGCGTGTCAGTATCAGGGCCGGACGCAGTGTTTCAATGTCAGGGACGGACGAAGTGTGTCAGAATCAGGTACGGTCGTACCGTGTCAGTATCAGGGAAGGAAGCAGTGTGTCAGTGTCAGGGAAGGACGCAGTGTGTCAGTGTCGGGGACGTACGCAGTCTGTCAGTATCAGAGATGGACGCAGTGTGTCAGTATCGGGGACGGAAGGCGGCGTGTCAGTATCAGGGACTGACGCAGTGTGTCAGTGTCGGGGATGGACGCAGTGTGTCAGTGTCGGGGACGGACGCAGTGTGTCAGTGTCGGGGACGGACGCAGTGTGTCAGTATCAGGGACGGACGTAGCGTGTCAGTGTCAGGGAAGGACGGAGTGTGTCAGTATCAGGGACGGACGTAGCGTGTCAGTGTCAGGGGGGGACGCAGTGTGTCAGTGTCGGGGACGGAATCAGTGTGTCAGTGTCGGGGACGGACACAGTGTGTCAGTGTCGGGTACGGACGCAGTGTGTCAGTATCAGGGACGGACGCAGTGTGTCAGTGTCAGGGAGGGACGCAGTGTGTCAGTGTCGGGGACGGACGCAGTGTGTCAGTATCAGGGAAGGACGTAGCGTGTCAGTATCAGGGACGGACGCAGTGTGTCAGTATCAGAGATGGACGCAGTGTGTCAGTGTCAGGGACGGACGCAGTGTGTCAGTATCCGGGATGGACGCAGTGTGTCAGTGTCAGGGAAGGACGTTGCGTGTCAGTACCACGGACGCACGCAGTGTGTCAGTGTCAGGGAAGGACGCCGTGTGTCAGTGTCAGGGAGGGACGCAGTGTCTCAGTATCAGGGACGGACGCAGTGGGTCACTATCAGGGAAGGACGCAGTGTGTCAGTGTCGAGGACGGACACAGTGTGTTAGTGTCCGGGACGGACGCAGTGTGTCAGTGTCGGGGACGGACGCAGCGTGTCAGTATCAAGGATGGACGCAGTGTTTAAATGTCAGGGACGGACGAAGTGTGTCAGAATCAGGGACGGTCGTACCGTGTCAGTATCAGGGAATGACGCAGTGTGTCAGTGTCGGGGATGGACGCAGTGTGTCAGTGTCGGGGACGGACGCAGTGTGTCAGTGTCGGGGACGGACGCAGTGTGTCAGTATCAGGGACGGACGTAGCGTGTCAGTGTCAGGGAAGGACGGAGTGTGTCAGTATCAGGGACGGACGTAGCGTGTCAGTGTCAGGGGGGGACGCAGTGTGTCAGTGTCGGGGACGGAATCAGTGTGTCAGTGTCGGGGACGGACACAGTGTGTCAGTGTCGGGTACGGACGCAGTGTGTCAGTATCAGGGACGGACGCAGTGTGTCAGTGTCAGGGAGGGACGCAGTGTGTCAGTGTCGGGGACGGACGCAGTGTGTCAGTCTCAGGGAAGGACGTAGCGTGTCAGTATCAGGGACGGACGCAGTGTGTCAGTATCAGAGATGGACGCAGTGTGTCAGTGTCAGGGACGGACGCAGTGTGTCAGTATCCGGGATGGACGCAGTGTGTCAGTGTCAGGGAAGGACGTTGCGTGTCAGTACCACGGACGCACGCAGTGTGTCAGTGTCAGGGAAGGACGCCGTGTGTCAGTGTCAGGGAGGGACGCAGTGTCTCAGTATCAGGGACGGACGCAGTGGGTCACTATCAGGGAAGGACGCAGTGTGTCAGTGTCGAGGACGGACACAGTGTGTTAGTGTCCGGGACGGACGCAGTGTGTCAGTGTCGGGGACGGACGCAGCGTGTCAGTATCAAGGATGGACGCAGTGTTTAAATGTCAGGGACGGACGAAGTGTGTCAGAATCAGGGACGGTCGTACCGTGTCAGTATCAGGGAATGACGCAGTGTGTCAGTGTCAGGGACGGACGTAGCGTGTCAGTGTCAGGGGGGACGCAGTGTGTCAGTGTCGGGGACGGACTCAGTGTGTCAGTGTCGGGGACGGACACAGTGTGTCAGTGTCGGGTACGGACGCAGTGTGTCAGTATCAGGGACGGACGCAGTGTGTCAGTATCACGGACGGACGCAGTGTGTCAGTATCAGGGAGGGACGCAGTGTGTCAGGGAAGGACGCAGAGTGTCAGTATCAGAGATGGACGCAGTGTGTCAGTATCAGAGATGGACGCAGTGTGTTAGTGTCAGGGACGGACGTAGCGTGTCAGTATCAGCGAAGGACGCAGTGTGTCAGTATCAGGGAAGGAAGCAGTGTGTCAGTGTCGGGGATGGACGCAGTGTGTCAGTATCACGGAAGGACGCAGTGTGTCACTATCAGGGAAGGACGCAATGTGTCAGTGTCAAGGAAGGACGCAGTGTGTCAGTGTCAGGGAGGTACGCAGTGTGTCAGTGTCAGGGAAGGACGCAGTGTGTCAGTATCAGGGACGGACGCAGCGTGTCAGTATCAGGGAAGGACGCAGTTTGTCAGTGCCGGGGACGGACGTAGCGTGTCAGTATCAGGGACGGACGCAGTGTGTCAGTGTCGGGGACGGAAGCAGTGTGTCAGTGTCTGGGACTGACACATAGAGTGTCAGTATCAGAGATGGACGCAGTGTGTCAGTGTCAGGGACGGACGCAGTGTGTCAGTATCCGGGATGGACGCAGTGTGTCAGTGTCAGGGACGGACGTTGCGTGTCAGTATCACGGACGCACGCAGTGTGTCAGTGTCAGGGAAGGACGCCGTGTGTCAGTGTCAGGGAGGGACGCAGTGTCTCAGTATCAGGGACGGACGCAGTGGGTCACTATCAGGGAAGGACGCAGTGTGTCAGTGTCGAGGACGGACACAGTGTGTTAGTGTCCGGGACGGACGCAGTGTGTCAGTGTCGGGGACGGACGCAGCGTGTCAGTATCAAGGATGGACGTAGCGTGTCAGTATCAAGGACGGACGCAGTGTTTAAATGTCAGGGACGGACGAAGTGTGTCAGAATCAGGGACGGTCGTACCGTGTCAGTATCAGGGAAGGACGCAGTGTGTCAGTGTCAGGGAAGGACGCAGTGTGTCAGTGTCGGGGACGTACGCAGTCTGTCAGTATCAGAGATGGACGCAGTGTGTCAGTATCGGGGACGGAAGGCGGCGTGTCAGTATCAGGGACTGACGCAGTGTGTCAGTGTCGGGGATGGACGCAGTGTGTCAGTGTCGGGGACGGACGCAGTGTGTCAGTGTCGGGGACGGACGCAATGTGTCAGTATCAGGGACGGACGTAGCGTGTCAGTGTCAGGGAAGGACGGAGTGTGTCAGTATCAGGGACGGACGTAGCGTGTCAGTGTCAGGGGGGGACGCAGTGTGTCAGTGTCGGGGACGGAATCAGTGTGTCAGTGTCGGGGACGGACACAGTGTGTCAGTGTCGGGTACGGACGCAGTGTGTCAGTATCAGGGACGGACGCAGTGTGTCAGTGTCAGGGAGGGACGCAGTGTGTCAGTGTCGGGGACGGACGCAGTGTGTCAGTATCAGGGAAGGACGTAGCGTGTCAGTATCAGGGACGGACGCAGTGTGTCAGTATCAGAGATGGACGCAGTGTGTCAGTGTCAGGGACGGACGCAGTGTGTCAGTATCCGGGATGGACGCAGTGTGTCAGTGTCAGCGAAGGACGTTGCGTGTCAGTACCACGGACGCACGCAGTGTGTCAGTGTCAGGGAAGGACGCCGTGTGTCAGTGTCAGGGAGGGACGCAGTGTCTCAGTATCAGGGACGGACGCAGTGGGTCACTATCAGGGAAGGACGCAGTGTGTCAGTGTCGAGGACGGACACAGTGTGTTAGTGTCCGGGACGGACGCAGTGTGTCAGTGTCGGGGACGGACGCAGCGTGTCAGTATCAAGGATGGACGCAGTGTTTAAATGTCAGGGACGGACGAAGTGTGTCAGAATCAGGGACGGTCGTACCGTGTCAGTATCAGGGAAGGACGCAGTGTGTCAGTGTCAGGGACGGACGTAGCGTGTCAGTGTCAGGGGGGACGCAGTGTGTCAGTGTCGGGGACGGACTCAGTGTGTCAGTGTCGGGGACGGAGGCAGTGTGTCAGTGTCGGGTACGGACGCAGTGTGTCAGTATCAGGGACGGACGCAGTGTGTCAGTGTCAGGGACGGACGCAGTGTGTCAGTGTCAGGGAGGGACGCAGTGTGTCAGTGTCGGGGACGGACGCAGTGTGTCAGTATCGGGGACGGACGCAACGTGTCAGTATCACGGATGGACGCAGAGTGTCAGTATCGGGGACGGACGCAGCGTGTCAGTATCAAGGAAGGACGCAATGTGTCAGTGTCAGGGAGGTACGCAGTGTGTCAGTGTCAGGGAAGGACGCAGTGTGTCAGTGCCGGGGACTGACGTAGCGTGTCAGTATCAGGGCCGGACGCAGTGTTTCAATGTCAGGGACGGACGAAGTGTGTCAGAATCAGGGACGGTCGTACCGTGTCAGTATCAGGGAAGGACGCAGTGTGTCAGTGTCAGGGAAGGACGCAGTGTGTCAGTGTCGGGGACGTACGCAGTCTGTCAGTATCAGAGATGGACGCAGTGTGTCAGTATCGGGGACGGAAGGCGGCGTGTCAGTATCAGGGACTGACGCAGTGTGTCAGTGTCGGGGATGGACGCAGTGTGTCAGTGTCGGGGACGGACGCAGTGTGTCAGTGTCGGGGACGGACGCAGTGTGTCAGTATCAGGGACGGACGTAGCGTGTCAGTGTCAGGGAAGGACGGAGTGTGTCAGTATCAGGGACGGACGTAGCGTGTCAGTGTCAGGGGGGGACGCAGTGTGTCAGTGTCGGGGACGGAATCAGTGTGTCAGTGTCGGGGACGGACACAGTGTGTCAGTGTCGGGTACGGACGCAGTGTGTCAGTATCAGGGACGGACGCAGTGTGTCAGTGTCAGGGAGGGACGCAGTGTGTCAGTGTCGGGGACGGACGCAGTGTGTCAGTATCAGGGAAGGACGTAGCGTGTCAGTATCAGGGACGGACGCAGTGTGTCAGTATCAGAGATGGACGCAGTGTGTCAGTGTCAGGGACGGACGCAGTGTGTCAGTATCCGGGATGGACGCAGTGTGTCAGTGTCAGGGAAGGACGTTGCGTGTCAGTACCACGGACGCACGCAGTGTGTCAGTGTCAGGGAAGGACGCCGTGTGTCAGTGTCAGGGAGGGACGCAGTGTCTCAGTATCAGGGACGGACGCAGTGGGTCACTATCAGGGAAGGACGCAGTGTGTCAGTGTCGAGGACGGACACAGTGTGTTAGTGTCCGGGACGGACGCAGTGTGTCAGTGTCGGGGACGGACGCAGCGTGTCAGTATCAAGGATGGACGCAGTGTTTAAATGTCAGGGACGGACGAAGTGTGTCAGAATCAGGGACGGTCGTACCGTGTCAGTATCAGGGAATGACGCAGTGTGTCAGTGTCGGGGATGGACGCAGTGTGTCAGTGTCGGGGACGGACGCAGTGTGTCAGTGTCGGGGACGGACGCAGTGTGTCAGTATCAGGGACGGACGTAGCGTGTCAGTGTCAGGGAAGGACGGAGTGTGTCAGTATCAGGGACGGACGTAGCGTGTCAGTGTCAGGGGGGGACGCAGTGTGTCAGTGTCGGGGACGGAATCAGTGTGTCAGTGTCGGGGACGGACACAGTGTGTCAGTGTCGGGTACGGACGCAGTGTGTCAGTATCAGGGACGGACGCAGTGTGTCAGTGTCAGGGAGGGACGCAGTGTGTCAGTGTCGGGGACGGACGCAGTGTGTCAGTCTCAGGGAAGGACGTAGCGTGTCAGTATCAGGGACGGACGCAGTGTGTCAGTATCAGAGATGGACGCAGTGTGTCAGTGTCAGGGACGGACGCAGTGTGTCAGTATCCGGGATGGACGCAGTGTGTCAGTGTCAGGGAAGGACGTTGCGTGTCAGTACCACGGACGCACGCAGTGTGTCAGTGTCAGGGAAGGACGCCGTGTGTCAGTGTCAGGGAGGGACGCAGTGTCTCAGTATCAGGGACGGACGCAGTGGGTCACTATCAGGGAAGGACGCAGTGTGTCAGTGTCGAGGACGGACACAGTGTGTTAGTGTCCGGGACGGACGCAGTGTGTCAGTGTCGGGGACGGACGCAGCGTGTCAGTATCAAGGATGGACGCAGTGTTTAAATGTCAGGGACGGACGAAGTGTGTCAGAATCAGGGACGGTCGTACCGTGTCAGTATCAGGGAATGACGCAGTGTGTCAGTGTCAGGGACGGACGTAGCGTGTCAGTGTCAGGGGGGACGCAGTGTGTCAGTGTCGGGGACGGACTCAGTGTGTCAGTGTCGGGGACGGACACAGTGTGTCAGTGTCGGGTACGGACGCAGTGTGTCAGTATCAGGGACGGACGCAGTGTGTCAGTATCACGGACGGACGCAGTGTGTCAGTATCAGGGAGGGACGCAGTGTGTCAGGGAAGGACGCAGAGTGTCAGTATCAGAGATGGACGCAGTGTGTCAGTATCAGAGATGGACGCAGTGTGTTAGTGTCAGGGACGGACGTAGCGTGTCAGTATCAGCGAAGGACGCAGTGTGTCAGTATCAGGGAAGGAAGCAGTGTGTCAGTGTCGGGGATGGACGCAGTGTGTCAGTATCACGGAAGGACGCAGTGTGTCACTATCAGGGAAGGACGCAATGTGTCAGTGTCAAGGAAGGACGCAGTGTGTCAGTGTCAGGGAGGTACGCAGTGTGTCAGTGTCAGGGAAGGACGCAGTGTGTCAGTATCAGGGACGGACGCAGCGTGTCAGTATCAGGGAAGGACGCAGTTTGTCAGTGCCGGGGACGGACGTAGCGTGTCAGTATCAGGGACGGACGCAGTGTGTCAGTGTCGGGGACGGAAGCAGTGTGTCAGTGTCTGGGACTGACACATAGAGTGTCAGTATCAGAGATGGACGCAGTGTGTCAGTGTCAGGGACGGACGCAGTGTGTCAGTATCCGGGATGGACGCAGTGTGTCAGTGTCAGGGACGGACGTTGCGTGTCAGTATCACGGACGCACGCAGTGTGTCAGTGTCAGGGAAGGACGCCGTGTGTCAGTGTCAGGGAGGGACGCAGTGTCTCAGTATCAGGGACGGACGCAGTGGGTCAGTATCAAGGATGGACGCAGTGTTTAAATGTCAGGGACGGACGAAGTGTGTCAGAATCAGGGACGGTCGTACCGTGTCAGTATCAGGGAATGACGCAGTGTGTCAGTGTCAGGGACGGACGTAGCGTGTCAGTGTCAGGGGGGACGCAGTGTGTCAGTGTCGGGGACGGACTCAGTGTGTCAGTGTCGGGGACGGACACAGTGTGTCAGTGTCGGGTACGGACGCAGTGTGTCAGTATCAGGGACGGACGCAGTGTGTCAGTATCACGGACGGACGCAGTGTGTCAGTATCAGGGAGGGACGCAGTGTGTCAGGGAAGGACGCAGAGTGTCAGTATCAGAGATGGACGCAGTGTGTCAGTATCAGAGATGGACGCAGTGTGTTAGTGTCAGGGACGGACGTAGCGTGTCAGTATCAGCGAAGGACGCAGTGTGTCAGTATCAGGGAAGGAAGCAGTGTGTCAGTGTCGGGGATGGACGCAGTGTGTCAGTATCACGAAAGGACGCAGTGTGTCACTATCAGGGAAGGACGCAATGTGTCAGTGTCAAGGAAGGACGCAGTGTGTCAGTGTCAGGGAGGTACGCAGTGTGTCAGTGTCAGGGAAGGACGCAGTGTGTCAGTATCAGGGACGGACGCAGCGTGTCAGTATCAGGGAAGGACGCAGTTTGTCAGTGCCGGGGACGGACGTAGCGTGTCAGTATCAGGGACGGACGCAGTGTGTCAGTGTCGGGGACGGAAGCAGTGTGTCAGTGTCTGGGACTGACACATAGAGTGTCAGTATCAGAGATGGACGCAGTGTGTCAGTGTCAGGGACGGACGCAGTGTGTCAGTATCCGGGATGGACGCAGTGTGTCAGTGTCAGGGACGGACGTTGCGTGTCAGTATCACGGACGCACGCAGTGTGTCAGTGTCAGGGAAGGACGCCGTGTGTCAGTGTCAGGGAGGGACGCAGTGTCTCAGTATCAGGGACGGACGCAGTGGGTCACTATCAGGGAAGGACGCAGTGTGTCAGTGTCGAGGACGGACACAGTGTGTTAGTGTCCGGGACGGACGCAGTGTGTCAGTGTCGGGGACGGACGCAGCGTGTCAGTATCAAGGATGGACGTAGCGTGTCAGTATCAAGGACGGACGCAGTGTTTCAATGTCAGGGACGGACGAAGTGTGTCAGAATCAGGGACGGTCGTACCGTGTCAGTATCAGGGAAGGACGCAGTGTGTCAGTGTCAGGGAAGGACGCAGTGTGTCAGTGTCGGGGACGTACGCAGTCTGTCAGTATCAGAGATGGACGCAGTGTGTCAGTATCGGGGACGGAAGGCGGCGTGTCAGTATCAGGGACTGACGCAGTGTGTCAGTGTCGGGGATGGACGCAGTGTGTCAGTGTCGGGGACGGACGCAGTGTGTCAGTGTCGGGGACGGACGCAGTGTGTCAGTATCAGGGACGGACGTAGCGTGTCAGTGTCAGGGAAGGACGGAGTGTGTCAGTATCAGGGACGGACGTAGCGTGTCAGTGTCAGGGGGGGACGCAGTGTGTCAGTGTCGGGGACGGAATCAGTGTGTCAGTGTCGGGGACGGACACAGTGTGTCAGTGTCGGGTACGGACGCAGTGTGTCAGTATCAGGGACGGACGCAGTGTGTCAGTGTCAGGGAGGGACGCAGTGTGTCAGTGTCGGGGACGGACGCAGTGTGTCAGTATCAGGGAAGGACGTAGCGTGTCAGTATCAGGGACGGACGCAGTGTGTCAGTATCAGAGATGGACGCAGTGTGTCAGTGTCAGGGACGGACGCAGTGTGTCAGTATCCGGGATGGACGCAGTGTGTCAGTGTCAGGGAAGGACGTTGCGTGTCAGTACCACGGACGCACGCAGTGTGTCAGTGTCAGGGAAGGACGCCGTGTGTCAGTGTCAGGGAGGGACGCAGTGTCTCAGTATCAGGGACGGACGCAGTGGGTCACTATCAGGGAAGGACGCACTGTGTCAGTGTCGAGGACGGACACAGTGTGTTAGTGTCCGGGACGGACGCAGTGTGTCAGTGTCGGGGACGGACGCAGCGTGTCAGTATCAAGGATGGACGCAGTGTTTAAATGTCAGGGACGGACGAAGTGTGTCAGAATCAGGGACGGTCGTACCGTGTCAGTATCAGGGAAGGACGCAGTGTGTCAGTGTCAGGGACGGACGTAGCGTGTCAGTGTCAGGGGGGACGCAGTGTGTCAGTGTCGGGGACGGACTCAGTGTGTCAGTGTCGGGGACGGACACAGTGTGTCAGTGTCGGGTACGGACGCAGTGTGTCAGTATCAGGGACGGACGCAGTGTGTCAGTGTCAGGGACGGACGCAGTGTGTCAGTGTCAGGGAGGGACGCAGTGTGTCAGTGTCGGGGACGGACGCAGTGTGTCAGTATCGGGGACGGACGCAACGTGTCAGTATCACGGATGGACGCAGAGTGTCAGTATCGGGGACGGACGCAGCGTGTCAGTATCAAGGAAGGACGCAATGTGTCAGTGTCAGGGAGGTACGCAGTGTGTCAGTGTCAGGGAAGGACGCAGTGTGTCAGTATCAGGGACGGACGCAGAGTGTCAGTGCCGGGGACTGACGTAGCGTGTCAGTATCAGGGCCGGACGCAGTGTTTCAATGTCAGGGACGGACGAAGTGTGTCAGAATCAGGGACGGTCGTACCGTGTCAGTATCAGGGAAGGACGCAGTGTGTCAGTGTCAGGGAAGGACGCAGTGTGTCAGTGTCGGGGACGTACGCAGTCTGTCAGTATCAGAGATGGACGCAGTGTGTCAGTATCGGGGACGGAAGGCGGCGTGTCAGTATCAGGGACTGACGCAGTGTGTCAGTGTCGGGGATGGACGCAGTGTGTCAGTGTCGGGGACGGACGCAGTGTGTCAGTGTCGGGGACGGACGCAGTGTGTCAGTATCAGGGACGGACGTAGCGTGTCAGTGTCAGGGAAGGACGGAGTGTGTCAGTATCAGGGACGGACGTAGCGTGTCAGTGTCAGGGGGGGACGCAGTGTGTCAGTGTCGGGGACGGAATCAGTGTGTCAGTGTCGGGGACGGACACAGTGTGTCAGTGTCGGGTACGGACGCAGTGTGTCAGTATCAGGGACGGACGCAGTGTGTCAGTGTCAGGGAGGGACGCAGTGTGTCAGTGTCGGGGACGGACGCAGTGTGTCAGTATCAGGGAAGGACGTAGCGTGTCAGTATCAGGGACGGACGCAGTGTGTCAGTATCAGAGATGGACGCAGTGTGTCAGTGTCAGGGACGGACACAGTGTGTCAGTATCCGGGATGGACGCAGTGTGTCAGTGTCAGGGAAGGACGTTGCGTGTCAGTACCACGGACGCACGCAGTGTGTCAGTGTCAGGGAAGGACGCCGTGTGTCAGTGTCAGGGAGGGACGCAGTGTCTCAGTATCAGGGACGGACGCAGTGGGTCACTATCAGGGAAGGACGCAGTGTGTCAGTGTCGAGGACGGACACAGTGTGTTAGTGTCCGGGACGGACGCAGTGTGTCAGTGTCGGGGACGGACGCAGCGTGTCAGTATCAAGGATGGACGCAGTGTTTAAATGTCAGGGACGGACGAAGTGTGTCAGAATCAGGGACGGTCGTACCGTGTCAGTATCAGGGAATGACGCAGTGTGTCAGTGTCGGGGATGGACGCAGTGTGTCAGTGTCGGGGACGGACGCAGTGTGTCAGTGTCGGGGACGGACGCAGTGTGTCAGTATCAGGGACGGACGTAGCGTGTCAGTGTCAGGGAAGGACGGAGTGTGTCAGTATCAGGGACGGACGTAGCGTGTCAGTGTCAGGGGGGGACGCAGTGTGTCAGTGTCGGGGACGGAATCAGTGTGTCAGTGTCGGGGACGGACACAGTGTGTCAGTGTCGGGTACGGACGCAGTGTGTCAGTATCAGGGACGGACGCAGTGTGTCAGTGTCAGGGAGGGACGCAGTGTGTCAGTGTCGGGGACGGACGCAGTGTGTCAGTCTCAGGGAAGGACGTAGCGTGTCAGTATCAGGGACGGACGCAGTGTGTCAGTATCAGAGATGGACGCAGTGTGTCAGTGTCAGGGACGGACGCAGTGTGTCAGTATCCGGGATGGACGCAGTGTGTCAGTGTCAGGGAAGGACGTTGCGTGTCAGTACCACGGACGCACGCAGTGTGTCAGTGTCAGGGAAGGACGCCGTGTGTCAGTGTCAGGGAGGGACGCAGTGTCTCAGTATCAGGGACGGACGCAGTGGGTCACTATCAGGGAAGGACGCAGTGTGTCAGTGTCGAGGACGGACACAGTGTGTTAGTGTCCGGGACGGACGCAGTGTGTCAGTGTCGGGGACGGACGCAGCGTGTCAGTATCAAGGATGGACGCAGTGTTTAAATGTCAGGGACGGACGAAGTGTGTCAGAATCAGGGACGGTCGTACCGTGTCAGTATCAGGGAATGACGCAGTGTGTCAGTGTCAGGGACGGACGTAGCGTGTCAGTGTCAGGGGGGACGCAGTGTGTCAGTGTCGGGGACGGACTCAGTGTGTCAGTGTCGGGGACGGACACAGTGTGTCAGTGTCGGGTACGGACGCAGTGTGTCAGTATCAGGGACGGACGCAGTGTGTCAGTATCACGGACGGACGCAGTGTGTCAGTATCAGGGAGGGACGCAGTGTGTCAGGGAAGGACGCAGAGTGTCAGTATCAGAGATGGACGCAGTGTGTTAGTGTCAGGGACGGACGTAGCGTGTCAGTATCAGCGAAGGACGCAGTGTGTCAGTATCAGGGAAGGAAGCAGTGTGTCAGTGTCGGGGATGGACGCAGTGTGTCAGTATCACGGAAGGACGCAGTGTGTCACTATCAGGGAAGGACGCAATGTGTCAGTGTCAAGGAAGGACGCAGTGTGTCAGTGTCAGGGAGGTACGCAGTGTGTCAGTGTCAGGGAAGGACGCAGTGTGTCAGTATCAGGGACGGACGCAGCGTGTCAGTATCAGGGAAGGACGCAGTTTGTCAGTGCCGGGGACGGACGTAGCGTGTCAGTATCAGGGACGGACGCAGTGTGTCAGTGTCGGGGACGGAAGCAGTGTGTCAGTGTCTGGGACTGACACATAGAGTGTCAGTATCAGAGATGGACGCAGTGTGTCAGTGTCAGGGACGGACGCAGTGTGTCAGTATCCGGGATGGACGCAGTGTGTCAGTGTCAGGGACGGACGTTGCGTGTCAGTATCACGGACGCACGCAGTGTGTCAGTGTCAGGGAAGGACGCCGTGTGTCAGTGTCAGGGAGGGACGCAGTGTCTCAGTATCAGGGACGGACGCAGTGGGTCACTATCAGGGAAGGACGCAGTGTGTCAGTGTCGAGGACGGACACAGTGTGTTAGTGTCCGGGACGGACGCAGTGTGTCAGTGTCGGGGACGGACGCAGCGTGTCAGTATCAAGGATGGACGTAGCGTGTCAGTATCAAGGACGGACGCAGTGTTTCAATGTCAGGGACGGACGAAGTGTGTCAGAATCAGGGACGGTCGTACCGTGTCAGTATCAGGGAAGGACGCAGTGTGTCAGTGTCAGGGAAGGACGCAGTGTGTCAGTGTCGGGGACGTACGCAGTCTGTCAGTATCAGAGATGGACGCAGTGTGTCAGTATCGGGGACGGAAGGCGGCGTGTCAGTATCAGGGACTGACGCAGTGTGTCAGTGTCGGGGATGGACGCAGTGTGTCAGTGTCGGGGACGGACGCAGTGTGTCAGTGTCGGGGACGGACGCAGTGTGTCAGTATCAGGGACGGACGTAGCGTGTCAGTGTCAGGGAAGGACGGAGTGTGTCAGTATCAGGGACGGACGTAGCGTGTCAGTGTCAGGGGGGGACGCAGTGTGTCAGTGTCGGGGACGGAATCAGTGTGTCAGTGTCGGGGACGGACACAGTGTGTCAGTGTCGGGTACGGACGCAGTGTGTCAGTATCAGGGACGGACGCAGTGTGTCAGTGTCAGGGAGGGACGCAGTGTGTCAGTGTCGGGGACGGACGCAGTGTGTCAGTATCAGGGAAGGACGTAGCGTGTCAGTATCAGGGACGGACGCAGTGTGTCAGTATCAGAGATGGACGCAGTGTGTCAGTGTCAGGGACGGACGCAGTGTGTCAGTATCCGGGATGGACGCAGTGTGTCAGTGTCAGGGAAGGACGTTGCGTGTCAGTACCACGGACGCACGCAGTGTGTCAGTGTCAGGGAAGGACGCCGTGTGTCAGTGTCAGGGAGGGACGCAGTGTCTCAGTATCAGGGACGGACGCAGTGGGTCACTATCAGGGAAGGACGCAGTGTGTCAGTGTCGAGGACGGACACAGTGTGTTAGTGTCCGGGACGGACGCAGTGTGTCAGTGTCGGGGACGGACGCAGCGTGTCAGTATCAAGGATGGACGCAGTGTTTAAATGTCAGGGACGGACGAAGTGTGTCAGAATCAGGGACGGTCGTACCGTGTCAGTATCAGGGAAGGACGCAGTGTGTCAGTGTCAGGGACGGACGTAGCGTGTCAGTGTCAGGGGGGACGCAGTGTGTCAGTGTCGGGGACGGACTCAGTGTGTCAGTGTCGGGGACGGACACAGTGTGTCAGTGTCGGGTACGGACGCAGTGTGTCAGTATCAGGGACGGACGCAGTGTGTCAGTGTCAGGGAGGGACGCAGTGTGTCAGTGTCGGGGACGGACGCAGTGTGTCAGTATCAGGGAAGGACACAGTGTGTCAGTGTCGGGGAGGGACGCAGTGTGTCAGTATCACGGACGGACGCAGTGTGTCAGTATCAGGTAGGGACGCAGTGTGTCAGTGTCAGGGAAAGACGCCGTGTGTCAGTATCAGGGAAGGACGCAGTGTGTCAGTGTCAGGGAGGGACGCAGTGTATCAGTGTCGGAGAGGGACGGAGTGTGTCAGTATCAGGGACGGACGCCGTGTGTCAGTGTCAGGGACGGACGCAGTGTGTCAGTGTCGGGTACGGACGCAGTGTGTCAGTATCAGTAACGGACGCAGTGTGTCAGTGTCAGGGAGGGACGCAGTGTGTCAGTGTCGGGGACGGACGCTGTGTGTCAGTATCAGGGAAGGACGCAGTGTGTCAGTGTCGGGGAGGGACGCAGTGTGTCAGTATCACGGACGGACGCAGTGTTTCAGTATCAGGGAGGGAGGCAGTGTGCCAGGGAAGGACGCAGAGTGTCAGTATCAGAGATGGACGCAGTGTGTCAGTATCAGAGATGGACGCAGTGTGTTAGTGTCAGGGACGGACGTAGCGTGTCAGTATCAGGGAAGGACGCAGTGTGTCAGTATCAGGGAAGGAAGCAGTGTGTCAGTGTCGGGGATGGACGCAGTGTGTCAGTATCACGGAAGGACGCAGTGTGTCACTATCAGGGAAGGACGCAATGTGTCAGTGTCAAGGAAGGACGCAGTGTGTCAGTGTCAGGGAGGTACGCAGTGTGTCAGTGTCAGGGAAGGACGCAGTGTGTCAGTATCAGGGACGGACGCAGCGTGTCAGTATCAGGGAAGGACGCAGTGTGTCAGTGCCGGGGACGGACGTAGCGTGTCAGTATCAGGGACGGACGCAGTGTGTCAGTGTCGGGTACGGACGCAGTGTGTCAGTATCAGTAACGGACGCAGTGTGTCAGTGTCAGGGAGGGACGCAGTGTGTCAGTGTCGGGGACGGACGCAGTGTGTCAGTATCAGGGAAGGACGCAGTGTGTCAGTGTCGGGGAGGGACGCAGTGTGTCAGTATCACGGACGGACGCAGTGTGTCAGTATCAGGGAGGGACGCAGTGTGTCAGGGAAGGACGCAGAGTGTCAGTATCAGAGATGGACGCAGTGTGTCAGTATCAGAGATGGACGCAGTGTGTTAGTGTCAGGGACGGACGTAGCGTGTCAGTATCAGGGAAGGACGCAGTGTGTCAGTATCAGGGAAGGAAGCAGTGTGTCAGTGTCGGTGATGGACGCAGTGTGTCAGTATCACGGAAGGACGCAGTGTGTCACTATCAGGGAAGGACGCAATGTGTCAGTGTCAAGGAAGGACGCAGTGTGTCAGTGTCAGGGAGGTACGCAGTGTGTCAGTGTCAGGGAAGGACGCAGTGTGTCAGTATCAGGGACGGACGCAGCGTGTCAGTATCAGGGAAGGACGCAGTGTGTCAGTGCCGGGGACGGACGTAGCGTGTCAGTATCAGGGACGGACGCAGTGTGTCAGTGTCGGGGACGGAAGCAGTGTGTCAGTGTCTGGGACTGACACATAGAGTGTCAGTATCAGAGATGGACGCAGTGTGTCAGTGTCAGGGACGGACGCAGTGTGTCAGTATCCGGGATGGACGCAGTGTGTCAGTGTCAGGGACGGACGTTGCGTGTCAGTATCACGGACGCACGCAGTGTGTCAGTGTCAGGGAAGGACGACGTGTGTCAGTGTCAGGGAGGGACGCAGTGTCTCAGTATCAGGGACGGACGCAGTGGGTCACTATCAGGGAAGGACGCAGTGTGTCAGTGTCGAGGACGGACACAGTGTGTTAGTGTCCGGGACGGACGCAGTGTGTCAGTGTCGGGGACGGACGCAGCGTGTCAGTATCAAGGATGGACGTAGCGTGTCAGTATCAAGGACGGACGCAGTGTTTCAATGTCAGGGACGGACGAAGTGTGTCAGAATCAGGGACGGTCGTACCGTGTCAGTATCAGGGAAGGACGCAGTGTGTCAGTGTCAGGGAAGGACGCAGTGTGTCAGTGTCGGGGACGTACGCAGTCTGTCAGTATCAGAGATGGACGCAGTGTGTCAGTATCGGGGACGGAAGGCGGCGTGTCAGTATCAGGGACTGACGCAGTGTGTCAGTGTCGGGGATGGACGCAGTGTGTCAGTGTCGGGGACGGACGCAGTGTGTCAGTGTCGGGGACGGACGCAGTGTGTCAGTATCAGGGACGGACGTAGCGTGTCAGTGTCAGGGAAGGACGGAGTGTGTCAGTATCAGGGACGGACGTAGCGTGTCAGTGTCAGGGAGGACGCAGTGTGTCAGTGTCGGGGACGGAATCAGTGTGTCAGTGTCGGGGACGGACACAGTGTGTCAGTGTCGGGTACGGACGCAGTGTGTCAGTATCAGGGACGGACGCAGTGTGTCAGTGTCAGGGAGGGACGCAGTGTGTCAGTGTCGGGGACGGACGCAGTGTGTCAGTATCAGGGAAGGACGTAGCGTGTCAGTATCAGGGACGGACGCAGTGTGTCAGTATCAGAGATGGACGCAGTGTGTCATTGTCAGGGACGGACGCAGTGTGTCAGTATCCGGGATGGACGCAGTGTGTCAGTGTCAGGGAAGGACGTTGCGTGTCAGTACCACGGACGCACGCAGTGTGTCAGTGTCGGGGAAGGACGCCGTGTGTCAGTGTCAGGGAGGGACGCAGTGTCTCAGTATCAGGGACGGACGCAGTGGGTCACTATCAGGGAAGGACGCAGTGTGTCAGTGTCGAGGACGGACACAGTGTGTTAGTGTCCGGGACGGACGCAGTGTGTCAGTGTCGGGGACGGACGCAGCGTGTCAGTATCAAGGATGGACGCAGTGTTTAAATGTCAGGGACGGACGAAGTGTGTCAGAATCAGGGACGGTCATACCGTGTCAGTATCAGGGAAGGACGCAGTGTGTCAGTGTCAGGAGAGGACGTAGCGTATCAGTGTCAGGGGGGGACGCAGTGTGTCAGTGTCGGGGACGGAATCAGTGTGTCAGTGTCGGGGACGGACACAGTGTGTCAGTGTCGGGTACGGACGCAGTGTGTCAGTATCAGGGACGGACGCAGTGTGTCAGTGTCAGGGAGGGACGCAGTGTGTCAGTGTCGGGGACGGACGCAGTGTGTCTATATCAGGGAAGGACGTAGCGTGTCAGTATCAGGGACGGACGCAGTGTGTCAGTATCAGAGATGGACGCAGTATGTAGGTGTCAGGGACGGACGAAGAGTGTCAGAATCAGGGAAGGAGGCAGTGTGTCAGTGTCAGGGAAGGACGCAGTGTGTCAGTGTCGGGGACGTACCCAGTCTGTCAGTATCAGAGATCGACGCAGTGTGTTAGTGTCGGGGACGGACGCGGCGTGTCAGTATCATGGACTGACGCAGTGTGTCAGTGTCGGGGATGGACGCATTGTGTCAGTGTCGGGGACGGACGCAGTGTGTCAGTGTCGGGTACGGACGCAGTGTGTCAGTATCAGGGACGGACGCGGTGTGTCAGTGTCAGGGAGGGACGCAGTGTGTCAGTGTCGGGGACGGACGCAGTGTGTCAGTATCAGGGAAGGACACAGTGTGTCAGTGTCGGGGAGGGACGCAGTGTGTCAGTATCACGGACGGACGCAGTGTGTCAGTATCAGGTAGGGACGCAGTGTGTCAGTGTCAGGGAAAGACGCCGTGTGTCAGTATCAGGGAAGGACGCAGTGTGTCAGTGTCAGGGAGGGACGCAGTGTATCAGTGTCGGAGAGGGACGGAGTGTGTCAGTATCAGGGACGGACGCCGTGTGTCAATGTCAGGGACGGACGAAGTGTGTCAGAATCAGGGACGGTCATACCGTGTCAGTATCAGGGAAGGACGCAGTGTGTCAGTGTCAGGAGAGGACGTAGCGTATCAGTGTCAGGGGGGGACGCAGTGTGTCAGTGTCGGGGACGGAATCAGTGTGTCAGTGTCGGGGACGGACACAGTGTGTCAGTGTCGGGTACGGACGCAGTGTGTCAGTATCAGGAACGGACGCAGTGTGTCAGTGTCAGGGAGGGACGCAGTGTGTCAGTGTCGGGGACGGACGCAGTGTGTCTATATCAGGGAAGGACGTAGCGTGTCAGTATCAGGGACGGACGCAGTGTGTCAGTATCAGAGATGGACGCAGTATGTAGGTGTCAGGGACGGACGAAGAGTGTCAGAATCAGGGAAGGAGGCAGTGTGTCAGTGTCAGGGAAGGACGCAGTGTGTCAGTGTCGGGGACGTACCCAGTCTGCCAGTATCAGAGATCGACGCAGTGTGTTAGTGTCGGGGACGGACGCGGCGTGTCAGTATCATGGACTGACGCAGTGTGTCAGTGTCGGGGATGGACGCATTGTGTCAGTGTCGGGGACGGACGCAGTGTGTCAGTGTCGGGGTCGGACGAAGTGTGTCAGTATCAGGGACGGACGTAGCGTGTCAGTGTCAGGGGGGGACGCAGTGTGTCAGTGTAGGGGACGGACTCAGTGTGTCAGTGTCGGGAACGGACACAGTGTGTCAGTGTCGGGTACGGACGCAGTGTGTCAGTATCAGGGACGGACGCGGTGTGTCAGTGTCAGGGAGGGACGCAGTGTGTCAGTGTCGGGGACGGACGCAGTGTGTCAGTATCAGGGAAGGACACAGTGTGTCAGTGTCGGGGAGGGACGCAGTGTGTCAGTATCACGGACGGACGCAGTGTGTCAGTATCAGGTAGGGACGCAGTGTGTCAGTGTCAGGGAAGGACGCCCTGTGTCAGTATCAGGGAAGGACGCAGTGTGTCAGTGTCAGGGAGGGACGCAGTGTATCAGTGTCGGAGAGGGACGGAGTGTGTCAGTATCAGGGACGGACGCCGTGTGTCAATGTCAGGGACGGACGCAGTGTGTCAGTGTCGGGTACGGGAGCAGTGTGTCAGTATCAGGGACGGACGCAGTGTGTCAGTGTCAGGGAGGGACGCAGTGTGTCAGTGTCGGGGACGGACGCAGTGTGTCAGTATCAGGGAAGGACGCAGTGTGTCAGTGTCGGGGAGGGACGCAGTGTGTCAGTATCACGGACGGACGCAGTGTGTCAGTATCAGGGAGGGACGCAGTGTGTCAGGGAAGGACGCAGTGTGTCAGTATCAGAGATGGACGCAGTGTGTCAGTGTCAGCGACGGACGCAGTGTGTCAGTATCAGAGATGGACGCAGTGTGTTAGTGTCAGGGACGGACGTAGCTTGTCAGTATTAGGGACGGACGCAGTGTGTCAGTATCAGAGATGGACGCAGTTAGTCAGTATCAGAGAAGGACGCAGTGTGTCAGTATCAGAGATGGACGCAGTGTGACAGTGTCGGGGACGGACGCAGTGTGTCAGTATCAGGGAAGGACGTAGCGTGTCAGTATCAGGGACGGACGCAATGTGTCAGTATCAGAGATGGACGCAGTATGTCAGTGTCAGGGACTGACGAAGTGTGTCAGAATCAGGGACGGTCGTACCGTGTCAGTATCAGGGAAGGACGCAGTGTGTCAGTGTCAGGGAAGGACGCAGTGTGTCAGTGTCGGGGACGTACGCAGTCTGTCAGTATCAGAGATGGACGCAGTGTGTCAGTATCGGGGACGGAAGGCGGCGTGTCAGTATCAGGGACTGACGCAGTGTGTCAGTGTCGGGGATGGACGCAGTGTGTCAGTGTCGGGGACGGACGCAGTGTGTCAGTGTCGGGGACGGACGCAGTGTGTCAGTATCAGGGACGGACGTAGCGTGTCAGTGTCAGGGAAGGACGGAGTGTGTCAGTATCAGGGACGGACGTAGCGTGTCAGTGTCAGGGGGGACGCAGTGTGTCAGTGTCGGGGACGGAATCAGTGTGTCAGTGTCGGGGACGGACACAGTGTGTCAGTGTCGGGTACGGACGCAGTGTGTCAGTATCAGGGACGGACGCAGTGTGTCAGTGTCAGGGAGGGACGCAGTGTGTCAGTGTCGGGGACGGACGCAGTGTGTCAGTATCAGGGAAGGACGTAGCGTGTCAGTATCAGGGACGGACGCAGTGTGTCAGTATCAGAGATGGACGCAGTGTGTCATTGTCAGGGACGGACGCAGTGTGTCAGTATCCGGGATGGACGCAGTGTGTCAGTGTCAGGGAAGGACGTTGCGTGTCAGTACCACGGACGCACGCAGTGTGTCAGTGTCAGGGAAGGACGCCGTGTGTCAGTGTCAGGGAGGGACGCAGTGTCTCAGTATCAGGGACGGACGCAGTGGGTCACTATCAGGGAAGGACGCAGTGTGTCAGTGTCGAGGACGGACACAGTGTGTTAGTGTCCGGGACGGACGCAGTGTGTCAGTGTCGGGGACGGACGCAGCGTGTCAGTATCAAGGATGGACGCAGTGTTTAAATGTCAGGGACGGACGAAGTGTGTCAGAATCAGGGACGGTCATACCGTGTCAGTATCAGGGAAGGACGCAGTGTGTCAGTGTCAGGAGAGGACGTAGCGTATCAGTGTCAGGGGGGGACGCAGTGTGTCAGTGTCGGGGACGGAATCAGTGTGTCAGTGTCGGGGACGGACACAGTGTGTCAGTGTCGGGTACGGACGCAGTGTGTCAGTATCAGGGACGGACGCAGTGTGTCAGTGTCAGGGAGGGACGCAGTGTGTCAGTGTCGGGGACGGACGCAGTGTGTCTATATCAGGGAAGGACGTAGCGTGTCAGTATCAGGGACGGACGCAGTGTGTCAGTATCAGAGATGGACGCAGTATGTAGGTGTCAGGGACGGACGAAGAGTGTCAGAATCAGGGAAGGAGGCAGTGTGTCAGTGTCAGGGAAGGACGCAGTGTGTCAGTGTCGGGGACGTACCCAGTCTGTCAGTATCAGAGATCGACGCAGTGTGTTAGTGTCGGGGACGGACGCGGCGTGTCAGTATCATGGACTGACGCAGTGTGTCAGTGTCGGGGATGGACGCATTGTGTCAGTGTCGGGGACGGACGCAGTGTGTCAGTGTCGGGGTCGGACGAAGTGTGTCAGTATCAGGGACGGACGTAGCGTGTCAGTGTCAGGGGGGGACGCAGTGTGTCAGTGTAGGGGACGGACTCAGTGTGTCAGTGTCGGGAACGGACACAGTGTGTCAGTGTCGGGGACGGACGCAGTGTGTCTATATCAGGGAAGGACGTAGCGTGTCAGTATCAGGGACGGACGCAGTGTGTCAGTATCAGGGACGGACGCGGTGTGTCAGTGTCAGGGAGGGACGCAGTGTGTCAGTGTCGGGGACGGACGCAGTGTGTCAGTATCAGGGAAGGACACAGTGTGTCAGTGTCGGGGAGGGACGCAGTGTGTCAGTATCACGGACGGACGCAGTGTGTCAGTATCAGGTAGGGACGCAGTGTGTCAGTGTCAGGGAAAGACGCCGTGTGTCAGTATCAGGGAAGGACGCAGTGTGTCAGTGTCAGGGAGGGACGCAGTGTATCAGTGTCGGAGAGGGACGGAGTGTGTCAGTATCAGGGACGGACGCCGTGTGTCAATGTCAGGGACGGACGAAGTGTGTCAGAATCAGGGACGGTCATACCGTGTCAGTATCAGGGAAGGACGCAGTGTGTCAGTGTCAGGAGAGGACGTAGCGTATCAGTGTCAGGGGGGGACGCAGTGTGTCAGTGTCGGGGACGGAATCAGTGTGTCAGTGTCGGGGACGGACACAGTGTGTCAGTGTCGGGTACGGACGCAGTGTGTCAGTATCAGGGACGGACGCAGTGTGTCAGTGTCAGGGAGGGACGCAGTGTGTCAGTGTCGGGGACGGACGCAGTGTGTCTATATCAGGGAAGGACGTAGCGTGTCAGTATCAGGGACGGACGCAGTGTGTCAGTATCAGAGATGGACGCAGTATGTAGGTGTCAGGGACGGACGAAGAGTGTCAGAATCAGGGAAGGAGGCAGTGTGTCAGTGTCAGGGAAGGACGCAGTGTGTCAGTGTCGGGGACGTACCCAGTCTGCCAGTATCAGAGATCGACGCAGTGTGTTAGTGTCGGGGACGGACGCGGCGTGTCAGTATCATGGACTGACGCAGTGTGTCAGTGTCGGGGATGGACGCATTGTGTCAGTGTCGGGGACGGACGCAGTGTGTCAGTGTCGGGGTCGGACGAAGTGTGTCAGTATCAGGGACGGACGTAGCGTGTCAGTGTCAGGGGGGGACGCAGTGTGTCAGTGTAGGGGACGGACTCAGTGTGTCAGTGTCGGGAACGGACACAGTGTGTCAGTGTCGGGTACGGACGCAGTGTGTCAGTATCAGGGACGGACGCGGTGTGTCAGTGTCAGGGAGGGACGCAGTGTGTCAGTGTCGGGGACGGACGCAGTGTGTCAGTATCAGGGAAGGACACAGTGTGTCAGTGTCGGGGAGGGACGCAGTGTGTCAGTATCAGAGATCGACGCAGTGTGTTAGTGTCGGGGACGGACGCGGCGTGTCAGTATCATGGACTGACGCAGTGTGTCAGTGTCGGGGATGGACGCATTGTGTCAGTGTCGGGGACGGACGCAGTGTGTCAGTGTCGGGTACGGACGCAGTGTGTCAGTATCAGGGACGGACGCGGTGTGTCAGTGTCAGGGAGGGACGCAGTGTGTCAGTGTCGGGGACGGACGCAGTGTGTCAGTATCAGGGAAGGACACAGTGTGTCAGTGTCGGGGAGGGACGCAGTGTGTCAGTATCACGGACGGACGCAGTGTGTCAGTATCAGGTAGGGACGCAGTGTGTCAGTGTCAGGGAAAGACGCCGTGTGTCAGTATCAGGGAAGGACGCAGTGTGTCAGTGTCAGGGAGGGACGCAGTGTATCAGTGTCGGAGAGGGACGGAGTGTGTCAGTATCAGGGACGGACGCCGTGTGTCAATGTCAGGGACGGACGAAGTGTGTCAGAATCAGGGACGGTCATACCGTGTCAGTATCAGGGAAGGACGCAGTGTGTCAGTGTCAGGAGAGGACGTAGCGTATCAGTGTCAGGGGGGGACGCAGTGTGTCAGTGTCGGGGACGGAATCAGTGTGTCAGTGTCGGGGACGGACACAGTGTGTCAGTGTCGGGTACGGACGCAGTGTGTCAGTATCAGGAACGGACGCAGTGTGTCAGTGTCAGGGAGGGACGCAGTGTGTCAGTGTCGGGGACGGACGCAGTGTGTCTATATCAGGGAAGGACGTAGCGTGTCAGTATCAGGGACGGACGCAGTGTGTCAGTATCAGAGATGGACGCAGTATGTAGGTGTCAGGGACGGACGAAGAGTGTCAGAATCAGGGAAGGAGGCAGTGTGTCAGTGTCAGGGAAGGACGCAGTGTGTCAGTGTCGGGGACGTACCCAGTCTGCCAGTATCAGAGATCGACGCAGTGTGTTAGTGTCGGGGACGGACGCGGCGTGTCAGTATCATGGACTGACGCAGTGTGTCAGTGTCGGGGATGGACGCATTGTGTCAGTGTCGGGGACGGACGCAGTGTGTCAGTGTCGGGGTCGGACGAAGTGTGTCAGTATCAGGGACGGACGTAGCGTGTCAGTGTCAGGGGGGGACGCAGTGTGTCAGTGTAGGGGACGGACTCAGTGTGTCAGTGTCGGGAACGGACACAGTGTGTCAGTGTCGGGTACGGACGCAGTGTGTCAGTATCAGGGACGGACGCGGTGTGTCAGTGTCAGGGAGGGACGCAGTGTGTCAGTGTCGGGGACGGACGCAGTGTGTCAGTATCAGGGAAGGACACAGTGTGTCAGTGTCGGGGAGGGACGCAGTGTGTCAGTATCACGGACGGACGCAGTGTGTCAGTATCAGGTAGGGACGCAGTGTGTCAGTGTCAGGGAAGGACGCCCTGTGTCAGTATCAGGGAAGGACGCAGTGTGTCAGTGTCAGGGAGGGACGCAGTGTATCAGTGTCGGAGAGGGACGGAGTGTGTCAGTATCAGGGACGGACGCCGTGTGTCAATGTCAGGGACGGACGCAGTGTGTCAGTGTCGGGTACGGGAGCAGTGTGTCAGTATCAGGGACGGACGCAGTGTGTCAGTGTCAGGGAGGGACGCAGTGTGTCAGTGTCGGGGACGGACGCAGTGTGTCAGTATCAGGGAAGGACGCAGTGTGTCAGTGTCGGGGAGGGACGCAGTGTGTCAGTATCACGGACGGACGCAGTGTGTCAGTATCAGGGAGGGACGCAGTGTGTCAGGGAAGGACGCAGTGTGTCAGTATCAGAGATGGACGCAGTGTGTCAGTGTCAGCGACGGACGCAGTGTGTCAGTATCAGAGATGGACGCAGTGTGTTAGTGTCAGGGACGGACGTAGCTTGTCAGTATTAGGGACGGACGCAGTGTGTCAGTATCAGAGATGGACGCAGTTAGTCAGTATCAGAGAAGGACGCAGTGTGTCAGTATCAGAGATGGACGCAGTGTGACAGTGTCGGGGACGGACGCAGTGTGTCAGTATCAGGGAAGGACGTAGCGTGTCAGTATCAGGGACGGACGCAATGTGTCAGTATCAGAGATGGACGCAGTATGTCAGTGTCAGGGACTGACGAAGTGTGTCAGAATCAGGGACGGTCGTACCGTGTCAGTATCAGGGAAGGACGCAGTGTGTCAGTGTCAGGGAAGGACGCAGTGTGTCAGTGTCGGGGACGTACGCAGTCTGTCAGTATCAGAGATGGACGCAGTGTGTCAGTATCGGGGACGGAAGGCGGCGTGTCAGTATCAGGGACTGACGCAGTGTGTCAGTGTCGGGGATGGACGCAGTGTGTCAGTGTCGGGGACGGACGCAGTGTGTCAGTGTCGGGGACGGACGCAGTGTGTCAGTATCAGGGACGGACGTAGCGTGTCAGTGTCAGGGAAGGACGGAGTGTGTCAGTATCAGGGACGGACGTAGCGTGTCAGTGTCAGGGGGGACGCAGTGTGTCAGTGTCGGGGACGGAATCAGTGTGTCAGTGTCGGGGACGGACACAGTGTGTCAGTGTCGGGTACGGACGCAGTGTGTCAGTATCAGGGACGGACGCAGTGTGTCAGTGTCAGGGAGGGACGCAGTGTGTCAGTGTCGGGGACGGACGCAGTGTGTCAGTATCAGGGAAGGACGTAGCGTGTCAGTATCAGGGACGGACGCAGTGTGTCAGTATCAGAGATGGACGCAGTGTGTCATTGTCAGGGACGGACGCAGTGTGTCAGTATCCGGGATGGACGCAGTGTGTCAGTGTCAGGGAAGGACGTTGCGTGTCAGTACCACGGACGCACGCAGTGTGTCAGTGTCAGGGAAGGACGCCGTGTGTCAGTGTCAGGGAGGGACGCAGTGTCTCAGTATCAGGGACGGACGCAGTGGGTCACTATCAGGGAAGGACGCAGTGTGTCAGTGTCGAGGACGGACACAGTGTGTTAGTGTCCGGGACGGACGCAGTGTGTCAGTGTCGGGGACGGACGCAGCGTGTCAGTATCAAGGATGGACGCAGTGTTTAAATGTCAGGGACGGACGAAGTGTGTCAGAATCAGGGACGGTCATACCGTGTCAGTATCAGGGAAGGACGCAGTGTGTCAGTGTCAGGAGAGGACGTAGCGTATCAGTGTCAGGGGGGGACGCAGTGTGTCAGTGTCGGGGACGGAATCAGTGTGTCAGTGTCGGGGACGGACACAGTGTGTCAGTGTCGGGTACGGACGCAGTGTGTCAGTATCAGGGACGGACGCAGTGTGTCAGTGTCAGGGAGGGACGCAGTGTGTCAGTGTCGGGGACGGACGCAGTGTGTCTATATCAGGGAAGGACGTAGCGTGTCAGTATCAGGGACGGACGCAGTGTGTCAGTATCAGAGATGGACGCAGTATGTAGGTGTCAGGGACGGACGAAGAGTGTCAGAATCAGGGAAGGAGGCAGTGTGTCAGTGTCAGGGAAGGACGCAGTGTGTCAGTGTCGGGGACGTACCCAGTCTGTCAGTATCAGAGATCGACGCAGTGTGTTAGTGTCGGGGACGGACGCGGCGTGTCAGTATCATGGACTGACGCAGTGTGTCAGTGTCGGGGATGGACGCATTGTGTCAGTGTCGGGGACGGACGCAGTGTGTCAGTGTCGGGGTCGGACGAAGTGTGTCAGTATCAGGGACGGACGTAGCGTGTCAGTGTCAGGGGGGGACGCAGTGTGTCAGTGTAGGGGACGGACTCAGTGTGTCAGTGTCGGGAACGGACACAGTGTGTCAGTGTCGGGGACGGACGCAGTGTGTCTATATCAGGGAAGGACGTAGCGTGTCAGTATCAGGGACGGACGCAGTGTGTCAGTATCAGGGACGGACGCGGTGTGTCAGTGTCAGGGAGGGACGCAGTGTGTCAGTGTCGGGGACGGACGCAGTGTGTCAGTATCAGGGAAGGACACAGTGTGTCAGTGTCGGGGAGGGACGCAGTGTGTCAGTATCACGGACGGACGCAGTGTGTCAGTATCAGGTAGGGACGCAGTGTGTCAGTGTCAGGGAAAGACGCCGTGTGTCAGTATCAGGGAAGGACGCAGTGTGTCAGTGTCAGGGAGGGACGCAGTGTATCAGTGTCGGAGAGGGACGGAGTGTGTCAGTATCAGGGACGGACGCCGTGTGTCAATGTCAGGGACGGACGAAGTGTGTCAGAATCAGGGACGGTCATACCGTGTCAGTATCAGGGAAGGACGCAGTGTGTCAGTGTCAGGAGAGGACGTAGCGTATCAGTGTCAGGGGGGGACGCAGTGTGTCAGTGTCGGGGACGGAATCAGTGTGTCAGTGTCGGGGACGGACACAGTGTGTCAGTGTCGGGTACGGACGCAGTGTGTCAGTATCAGGGACGGACGCAGTGTGTCAGTGTCAGGGAGGGACGCAGTGTGTCAGTGTCGGGGACGGACGCAGTGTGTCTATATCAGGGAAGGACGTAGCGTGTCAGTATCAGGGACGGACGCAGTGTGTCAGTATCAGAGATGGACGCAGTATGTAGGTGTCAGGGACGGACGAAGAGTGTCAGAATCAGGGAAGGAGGCAGTGTGTCAGTGTCAGGGAAGGACGCAGTGTGTCAGTGTCGGGGACGTACCCAGTCTGCCAGTATCAGAGATCGACGCAGTGTGTTAGTGTCGGGGACGGACGCGGCGTGTCAGTATCATGGACTGACGCAGTGTGTCAGTGTCGGGGATGGACGCATTGTGTCAGTGTCGGGGACGGACGCAGTGTGTCAGTGTCGGGGTCGGACGAAGTGTGTCAGTATCAGGGACGGACGTAGCGTGTCAGTGTCAGGGGGGGACGCAGTGTGTCAGTGTAGGGGACGGACTCAGTGTGTCAGTGTCGGGAACGGACACAGTGTGTCAGTGTCGGGTACGGACGCAGTGTGTCAGTATCAGGGACGGACGCGGTGTGTCAGTGTCAGGGAGGGACGCAGTGTGTCAGTGTCGGGGACGGACGCAGTGTGTCAGTATCAGGGAAGGACACAGTGTGTCAGTGTCGGGGAGGGACGCAGTGTGTCAGTATCACGGACGGACGCAGTGTGTCAGTATCAGGTAGGGACGCAGTGTGTCAGTGTCAGGGAAGGACGCCCTGTGTCAGTATCAGGGAAGGACGCAGTGTGTCAGTGTCAGGGAGGGACGCAGTGTATCAGTGTCGGAGAGGGACGGAGTGTGTCAGTATCAGGGACGGACGCAGTGTGTCAATGTCAGGGACGGACGCAGTGTGTCAGTGTCGGGTACGGGAGCAGTGTGTCAGTATCAGGGACGGACGCAGTGTGTCAGTGTCAGGGAGGGACGCAGTGTGTCAGTGTCGGGGACGGACGCAGTGTGTCAGTATCAGGGAAGGACGCAGTGTGTCAGTGTCGGGGAGGGACGCAGTGTGTCAGTGTCAGCGACGGACGCAGTGTGTCAGTATCAGAGATGGACGCAGTGTGTTAGTGTCAGGGACGGACGTAGCTTGTCAGTATTAGGGACGGACGCAGTGTGTCAGTATCAGAGATGGACGCAGTTAGTCAGTATCAGAGAAGGACGCAGTGTGTCAGTATCAGAGATGGACGCAGTGTGACAGTGTCGGGGACGGACGCAGTGTGTCAGTATCAGGGAAGGACGTAGCGTGTCAGTATCAGGGACGGACGCAATGTGTCAGTATCAGAGATGGACGCAGTATGTCAGTGTCAGGGACTGACGAAGTGTGTCAGAATCAGGGACGGTCGTACCGTGTCAGTATCAGGGAAGGACGCAGTGTGTCAGTGTCAGGGAAGGACGCAGTGTGTCAGTGTCGGGGACGTACGCAGTCTGTCAGTATCAGAGATGGACGCAGTGTGTCAGTATCGGGGACGGAAGGCGGCGTGTCAGTATCAGGGACTGACGCAGTGTGTCAGTGTCGGGGATGGACGCAGTGTGTCAGTGTCGGGGACGGACGCAGTGTGTCAGTGTCGGGGACGGACGCAGTGTGTCAGTATCAGGGACGGACGTAGCGTGTCAGTGTCAGGGAAGGACGGAGTGTGTCAGTATCAGGGACGGACGTAGCGTGTCAGTGTCAGGGGGGACGCAGTGTGTCAGTGTCGGGGACGGAATCAGTGTGTCAGTGTCGGGGACGGACACAGTGTGTCAGTGTCGGGTACGGACGCAGTGTGTCAGTATCAGGGACGGACGCAGTGTGTCAGTGTCAGGGAGGGACGCAGTGTGTCAGTGTCGGGGACGGACGCAGTGTGTCAGTATCAGGGAAGGACGTAGCGTGTCAGTATCAGGGACGGACGCAGTGTGTCAGTATCAGAGATGGACGCAGTGTGTCATTGTCAGGGACGGACGCAGTGTGTCAGTATCCGGGATGGACGCAGTGTGTCAGTGTCAGGGAAGGACGTTGCGTGTCAGTACCACGGACGCACGCAGTGTGTCAGTGTCAGGGAAGGACGCCGTGTGTCAGTGTCAGGGAGGGACGCAGTGTCTCAGTATCAGGGACGGACGCAGTGGGTCACTATCAGGGAAGGACGCAGTGTGTCAGTGTCGAGGACGGACACAGTGTGTTAGTGTCCGGGACGGACGCAGTGTGTCAGTGTCGGGGACGGACGCAGCGTGTCAGTATCAAGGATGGACGCAGTGTTTAAATGTCAGGGACGGACGAAGTGTGTCAGAATCAGGGACGGTCATACCCTGTCAGTATCAGGGAAGGACGCAGTGTGTCAGTGTCAGGAGAGGACGTAGCGTATCAGTGTCAGGGGGGGACGCAGTGTGTCAGTGTCGGGGACGGAATCAGTGTGTCAGTGTCGGGGACGGACACAGTGTGTCAGTGTCGGGTACGGACGCAGTGTGTCAGTATCAGGGACGGACGCAGTGTGTCAGTGTCAGGGAGGGACGCAGTGTGTCAGTGTCGGGGACGGACGCAGTGTGTCTATATCAGGGAAGGACGTAGCGTGTCAGTATCAGGGACGGACGCAGTGTGTCAGTATCAGAGATGGACGCAGTATGTAGGTGTCAGGGACGGACGAAGAGTGTCAGAATCAGGGAAGGAGGCAGTGTGTCAGTGTCAGGGAAGGACGCAGTGTGTCAGTGTCGGGGACGTACCCAGTCTGTCAGTATCAGAGATCGACGCAGTGTGTTAGTGTCGGGGACGGACGCGGCGTGTCAGTATCATGGACTGACGCAGTGTGTCAGTGTCGGGGATGGACGCATTGTGTCAGTGTCGGGGACGGACGCAGTGTGTCAGTGTCGGGGTCGGACGAAGTGTGTCAGTATCAGGGACGGACGTAGCGTGTCAGTGTCAGGGGGGGACGCAGTGTGTCAGTGTAGGGGACGGACTCAGTGTGTCAGTGTCGGGAACGGACACAGTGTGTCAGTGTCGGGTACGGACGCAGTGTGTCAGTATCAGGGACGGACGCGGTGTGTCAGTGTCAGGGAGGGACGCAGTGTGTCAGTGTCGGGGACGGACGCAGTGTGTCAGTATCAGGGAAGGACACAGTGTGTCAGTGTCGGGGAGGGACGCAGTGTGTCAGTATCACGGACGGACGCAGTGTGTCAGTATCAGGTAGGGACGCAGTGTGTCAGTGTCAGGGAAAGACGCCGTGTGTCAGTATCAGGGAAGGACGCAGTGTGTCAGTGTCAGGGAGGGACGCAGTGTATCAGTGTCGGAGAGGGACGGAGTGTGTCAGTATCAGGGACGGACGCCGTGTGTCAATGTCAGGGACGGACGAAGTGTGTCAGAATCAGGGACGGTCATACCGTGTCAGTATCAGGGAAGGACGCAGTGTGTCAGTGTCAGGAGAGGACGTAGCGTATCAGTGTCAGGGGGGGACGCAGTGTGTCAGTGTCGGGGACGGAATCAGTGTGTCAGTGTCGGGGACGGACACAGTGTGTCAGTGTCGGGTACGGACGCAGTGTGTCAGTATCAGGGACGGACGCAGTGTGTCAGTGTCAGGGAGGGACGCAGTGTGTCAGTGTCGGGGACGGACGCAGTGTGTCTATATCAGGGAAGGACGTAGCGTGTCAGTATCAGGGACGGACGCAGTGTGTCAGTATCAGAGATGGACGCAGTATGTAGGTGTCAGGGACGGACGAAGAGTGTCAGAATCAGGGAAGGAGGCAGTGTGTCAGTGTCAGGGAAGGACGCAGTGTGTCAGTGTCGGGGACGTACCCAGTCTGCCAGTATCAGAGATCGACGCAGTGTGTTAGTGTCGGGGACGGACGCGGCGTGTCAGTATCATGGACTGACGCAGCGTGTCAGTGTTGGAGATGGACGCATTGTGTCAGTGTCGGGGACGGACGCAGTGTGTCAGTGTCGGGGTCGGACGAAGTGTGTCAGTATCAGGGACGGACGTAGCGTGTCAGTGTCAGGGGGGGACGCAGTGTGTCAGTGTAGGGGACGGACTCAGTGTGTCAGTGTCGGGAACGGACACAGTGTGTCAGTGTCGGGTACGGACGCAGTGTGTCAGTATCAGGGACGGACGCGGTGTGTCAGTGTCAGGGAGGGACGCAGTGTGTCAGTGTCGGGGACGGACGCAGTGTGTCAGTATCAGGGAAGGACACAGTGTGTCAGTGTCGGGGAGGGACGCAGTGTGTCAGTATCACGGACGGACGCAGTGTGTCAGTATCAGGTAGGGACGCAGTGTGTCAGTGTCAGGGAAAGACGCCCTGTGTCAGTATCAGGGAAGGACGCAGTGTGTCAGTGTCAGGGAGGGACGCAGTGTATCAGTGTCGGAGAGGGACGGAGTGTGTCAGTATCAGGGACGGACGCCGTGTGTCAATGTCAGGGACGGACGCAGTGTGTCAGTGTCGGGTACGGGAGCAGTGTGTCAGTATCAGGGACGGACGCAGTGTGTCAGTGTCAGGGAGGGACGCAGTGTGTCAGTGTCGGGGACGGACGCAGTGTGTCAGTATCAGGGAAGGACGCAGTGTGTCAGTGTCGGGGAGGGACGCAGTGTGTCAGTATCACGGACGGACGCAGTGTGTCAGTATCAGGGAGGGACGCAGTGTGTTAGTGTCAGGGACGGACGTAGCTTGTCAGTATTAGGGACGGACGCAGTGTGTCAGTATCAGAGATGGACGCAGTTAGTCAGTATCAGAGAAGGACGCAGTGTGTCAGTATCAGAGATGGACGCAGTGTGACAGTGTCGGGGACGGACGCAGTGTGTCAGTATCAGGGAAGGACGTAGCGTGTCAGTATCAGGGACGGACGCAATGTGTCAGTATCAGAGATGGACGCAGTATGTCAGTGTCAGGGACTGACGAAGTGTGTCAGAATCAGGGACGGTCGTACCGTGTCAGTATCAGGGAAGGACGCAGTGTGTCAGTGTCAGGGAAGGACGCAGTGTGTCAGTGTCGGGGACGTACGCAGTCTGTCAGTATCAGAGATGGACGCAGTGTGTCAGTATCGGGGACGGAAGGCGGCGTGTCAGTATCAGGGACTGACGCAGTGTGTCAGTGTCGGGGATGGACGCAGTGTGTCAGTGTCGGGGACGGACGCAGTGTGTCAGTGTCGGGGACGGACGCAGTGTGTCAGTATCAGGGACGGACGTAGCGTGTCAGTGTCAGGGAAGGACGGAGTGTGTCAGTATCAGGGACGGACGTAGCGTGTCAGTGTCAGGGGGGACGCAGTGTGTCAGTGTCGGGGACGGAATCAGTGTGTCAGTGTCGGGGACGGACACAGTGTGTCAGTGTCGGGTACGGACGCAGTGTGTCAGTATCAGGGACGGACGCAGTGTGTCAGTGTCAGGGAGGGACGCAGTGTGTCAGTGTCGGGGACGGACGCAGTGTGTCAGTATCAGGGAAGGACGTAGCGTGTCAGTATCAGGGACGGACGCAGTGTGTCAGTATCAGAGATGGACGCAGTGTGTCATTGTCAGGGACGGACGCAGTGTGTCAGTATCCGGGATGGACGCAGTGTGTCAGTGTCAGGGAAGGACGTTGCGTGTCAGTACCACGGACGCACGCAGTGTGTCAGTGTCAGGGAAGGACGCCGTGTGTCAGTGTCAGGGAGGGACGCAGTGTCTCAGTATCAGGGACGGACGCAGTGGGTCACTATCAGGGAAGGACGCAGTGTGTCAGTGTCGAGGACGGACACAGTGTGTTAGTGTCCGGGACGGACGCAGTGTGTCAGTGTCGGGGACGGACGCAGCGTGTCAGTATCAAGGATGGACGCAGTGTTTAAATGTCAGGGACGGACGAAGTGTGTCAGAATCAGGGACGGTCATACCCTGTCAGTATCAGGGAAGGACGCAGTGTGTCAGTGTCAGGAGAGGACGTAGCGTATCAGTGTCAGGGGGGGACGCAGTGTGTCAGTGTCGGGGACGGAATCAGTGTGTCAGTGTCGGGGACGGACACAGTGTGTCAGTGTCGGGTACGGACGCAGTGTGTCAGTATCAGGGACGGACGCAGTGTGTCAGTGTCAGGGAGGGACGCAGTGTGTCAGTGTCGGGGACGGACGCAGTGTGTCTATATCAGGGAAGGACGTAGCGTGTCAGTATCAGGGACGGACGCAGTGTGTCAGTATCAGAGATGGACGCAGTATGTAGGTGTCAGGGACGGACGAAGAGTGTCAGAATCAGGGAAGGAGGCAGTGTGTCAGTGTCAGGGAAGGACGCAGTGTGTCAGTGTCGGGGACGTACCCAGTCTGTCAGTATCAGAGATCGACGCAGTGTGTTAGTGTCGGGGACGGACGCGGCGTGTCAGTATCATGGACTGACGCAGTGTGTCAGTGTCGGGGATGGACGCATTGTGTCAGTGTCGGGGACGGACGCAGTGTGTCAGTGTCGGGGTCGGACGAAGTGTGTCAGTATCAGGGACGGACGTAGCGTGTCAGTGTCAGGGGGGGACGCAGTGTGTCAGTGTAGGGGACGGACTCAGTGTGTCAGTGTCGGGAACGGACACAGTGTGTCAGTGTCGGGTACGGACGCAGTGTGTCAGTATCAGGGACGGACGCGGTGTGTCAGTGTCAGGGAGGGACGCAGTGTGTCAGTGTCGGGGACGGACGCAGTGTGTCAGTATCAGGGAAGGACACAGTGTGTCAGTGTCGGGGAGGGACGCAGTGTGTCAGTATCACGGACGGACGCAGTGTGTCAGTATCAGGTAGGGACGCAGTGTGTCAGTGTCAGGGAAAGACGCCGTGTGTCAGTATCAGGGAAGGACGCAGTGTGTCAGTGTCAGGGAGGGACGCAGTGTATCAGTGTCGGAGAGGGACGGAGTGTGTCAGTATCAGGGACGGACGCCGTGTGTCAATGTCAGGGACGGACGAAGTGTGTCAGAATCAGGGACGGTCATACCGTGTCAGTATCAGGGAAGGACGCAGTGTGTCAGTGTCAGGAGAGGACGTAGCGTATCAGTGTCAGGGGGGGACGCAGTGTGTCAGTGTCGGGGACGGAATCAGTGTGTCAGTGTCGGGGACGGACACAGTGTGTCAGTGTCGGGTACGGACGCAGTGTGTCAGTATCAGGGACGGACGCAGTGTGTCAGTGTCAGGGAGGGACGCAGTGTGTCAGTGTCGGGGACGGACGCAGTGTGTCTATATCAGGGAAGGACGTAGCGTGTCAGTATCAGGGACGGACGCAGTGTGTCAGTATCAGAGATGGACGCAGTATGTAGGTGTCAGGGACGGACGAAGAGTGTCAGAATCAGGGAAGGAGGCAGTGTGTCAGTGTCAGGGAAGGACGCAGTGTGTCAGTGTCGGGGACGTACCCAGTCTGCCAGTATCAGAGATCGACGCAGTGTGTTAGTGTCGGGGACGGACGCGGCGTGTCAGTATCATGGACTGACGCAGCGTGTCAGTGTTGGAGATGGACGCATTGTGTCAGTGTCGGGGACGGACGCAGTGTGTCAGTGTCGGGGTCGGACGAAGTGTGTCAGTATCAGGGACGGACGTAGCGTGTCAGTGTCAGGGGGGGACGCAGTGTGTCAGTGTAGGGGACGGACTCAGTGTGTCAGTGTCGGGAACGGACACAGTGTGTCAGTGTCGGGTACGGACGCAGTGTGTCAGTATCAGGGACGGACGCGGTGTGTCAGTGTCAGGGAGGGACGCAGTGTGTCAGTGTCGGGGACGGACGCAGTGTGTCAGTATCAGGGAAGGACACAGTGTGTCAGTGTCGGGGAGGGACGCAGTGTGTCAGTATCACGGACGGACGCAGTGTGTCAGTATCAGGTAGGGACGCAGTGTGTCAGTGTCAGGGAAAGACGCCCTGTGTCAGTATCAGGGAAGGACGCAGTGTGTCAGTGTCAGGGAGGGACGCAGTGTATCAGTGTCGGAGAGGGACGGAGTGTGTCAGTATCAGGGACGGACGCCGTGTGTCAATGTCAGGGACGGACGCAGTGTGTCAGTGTCGGGTACGGGAGCAGTGTGTCAGTATCAGGGACGGACGCAGTGTGTCAGTGTCAGGGAGGGACGCAGTGTGTCAGTGTCGGGGACGGACGCAGTGTGTCAGTATCAGGGAAGGACGCAGTGTGTCAGTGTCGGGGAGGGACGCAGTGTGTCAGTATCACGGACGGACGCAGTGTGTCAGTATCAGGGAGGGACGCAGTGTGTCAGGGAAGGACGCAGTGTGTCAGTATCAGAGATGGACGCAGTGTGTCAGTGTCAGCGACGGACGCAGTGTGTCAGTATCAGAGATGGACGCAGTGTGTTAGTGTCAGGGACGGACGTAGCTTGTCAGTATTAGGGACGGACGCAGTGTGTCAGTATCAGAGATGGACGCAGTTAGTCAGTATCAGAGAAGGACGCAGTGTGTCAGTATCAGAGATGGACGCAGTGTGACAGTGTCGGGGACGGACGCAGTGTGTCAGTATCAGGGAAGGACGTAGCGTGTCAGTATCAGGGACGGACGCAATGTGTCAGTATCAGAGATGGACGCAGTATGTCAGTGTCAGGGACTGACGAAGTGTGTCAGAATCAGGGACGGTCGTACCGTGTCAGTATCAGGGAAGGACGCAGTGTGTCAGTGTCACGGAAGGACGCAGTGTGTCAGTGTCGGGGACGTACGCAGTATGTCAGTATCAGAGATGGACGCAGTGTGTCAGTGTCGGGGACGGACGTGGCGTGTCAGTATCAGGGACTGACGCAGTGTGTCAGTGTCGGGGATGGACGCAGTGTGTCAGTGTCGGGGACGGACGCAGTGTGTCAGTGTCGGGGACGGACGCAGTGTGTCAGTAGCAGGGACGGACGTAGCGTGTCAGTGTCAGGGGGGACGCAGTGTGTCAGTGTCGGGGACGGACTCAGTGTGTCAGTGTCGGTGACGGACACAGTGTGTCAGTGTCGGGTACGGACGCAGTGTGTCAGTATAAGGGACGGACGCAGTGTGTCAGTGTCAGGGAGGGACGCAGTGTGTCAGTGTCGGGGACGGACGCAGTGTGTCAGTATCAGGGAAGGACACAGTGTGTCAGTGTCGGGGAGGGACGCAGTGTGTCAGTATCACGGACGGACGCAGTGTGTCAGTATCAGGTAGGGACGCAATGTGTCAGTGTCAGGGAAAGACGCCGTGTGTCAGTATCAGGGAAGGACGCAGTGTGTCAGTGTCAGGGAAGGATGCGGCGTGTCTATATCAGGGAAGGAGGCAGTGTGTCAGTGTCAGGGAAGGATGCGGCGTGTCTATATCAGGGATGGACGCAGTGTGTCAGTGTCAGGGACGGACGCAGTGTGTCAGTGTCAGGGAGGGACGCAGTGTGTCAGTGTCGGGGACGGACGCAGTGTGTCAGTATCGGGGACGGACGCAACGTGTCAGTATCACGGATGGACGCAGAGTGTCAGTATCGGGGACGGACGCAGCGTGTCAGTATCAAGGAAGGACGCAATGTGTCAGTGTCAGGGAGGTACGCAGTGTGTCAGTGTCAGGGAAGGACGCAGTGTGTCAGTATCAGGGACGGACGCAGAGTGTCAGTGCCGGGGACTGACGTAGCGTGTCAGTATCAGGGCCGGACGCAGTGTTTCAATGTCAGGGACGGACGAAGTGTGTCAGAATCAGGGACGGTCGTACCGTGTCAGTATCAGGGAAGGACGCAGTGTGTCAGTGTCAGGGAAGGACGCAGTGTGTCAGTGTCGGGGACGTACGCAGTCTGTCAGTATCAGAGATGGACGCAGTGTGTCAGTATCGGGGACGGAAGGCGGCGTGTCAGTATCAGGGACTGACGCAGTGTGTCAGTGTCGGGGATGGACGCAGTGTGTCAGTGTCGGGGACGGACGCAGTGTGTCAGTGTCGGGGACGGACGCAGTGTGTCAGTATCAGGGACGGACGTAGCGTGTCAGTGTCAGGGAAGGACGGAGTGTGTCAGTATCAGGGACGGACGTAGCGTGTCAGTGTCAGGGGGGGACGCAGTGTGTCAGTGTCGGGGACGGAATCAGTGTGTCAGTGTCGGGGACGGACACAGTGTGTCAGTGTCGGGTACGGACGCAGTGTGTCAGTATCAGGGACGGACGCAGTGTGTCAGTGTCAGGGAGGGACGCAGTGTGTCAGTGTCGGGGACGGACGCAGTGTGTCAGTATCAGGGAAGGACGTAGCGTGTCAGTATCAGGGACGGACGCAGTGTGTCAGTATCAGAGATGGACGCAGTGTGTCAGTGTCAGGGACGGACGCAGTGTGTCAGTATCCGGGATGGACGCAGTGTGTCAGTGTCAGGGACGGACGTTGCGTGTCAGTATCACGGACGCACGCAGTGTGTCAGTGTCAGGGAAGGACGCCGTGTGTCAGTGTCAGGGAGGGACGCAGTGTCTCAGTATCAGGGACGGACGCAGTGGGTCACTATCAGGGAAGGACGCAGTGTGTCAGTGTCGAGGACGGACACAGTGTGTTAGTGTCCGGGACGGACGCAGTGTGTCAGTGTCGGGGACGGACGCAGCGTGTCAGTATCAAGGATGGACGTAGCGTGTCAGTATCAAGGACGGACGCAGTGTTTCAATGTCAGGGACGGACGAAGTGTGTCAGAATCAGGGACGGTCGTACCGTGTCAGTATCAGGGAAGGACGCAGTGTGTCAGTGTCAGGGAAGGACGCAGTGTGTCAGTGTCGGGGACGTACGCAGTCTGTCAGTATCAGAGATGGACGCAGTGTGTCAGTATCGGGGACGGAAGGCGGCGTGTCAGTATCAGGGACTGACGCAGTGTGTCAGTGTCGGGGATGGACGCAGTGTGTCAGTGTCGGGGACGGACGCAGTGTGTCAGTGTCGGGGACGGACGCAGTGTGTCAGTATCAGGGACGGACGTAGCGTGTCAGTGTCAGGGAAGGACGGAGTGTGTCAGTATCAGGGACGGACGTAGCGTGTCAGTGTCAGGGGGGGACGCAGTGTGTCAGTGTCGGGGACGGAATCAGTGTGTCAGTGTCGGGGACGGACACAGTGTGTCAGTGTCGGGTACGGACGCAGTGTGTCAGTATCAGGGACGGACGCAGTGTGTCAGTGTCAGGGAGGGACGCAGTGTGTCAGTGTCGGGGACGGACGCAGTGTGTCAGTATCAGGGAAGGACGTAGCGTGTCAGTATCAGGGACGGACGCAGTGTGTCAGTATCAGAGATGGACGCAGTGTGTCAGTGTCAGGGACGGACGCAGTGTGTCAGTATCCGGGATGGACGCAGTGTGTCAGTGTCAGGGAAGGACGTTGCGTGTCAGTACCACGGACGCACGCAGTGTGTCAGTGTCAGGGAAGGACGCCGTGTGTCAGTGTCAGGGAGGGACGCAGTGTCTCAGTATCAGGGACGGACGCAGTGGGTCACTATCAGGGAAGGACGCAGTGTGTCAGTGTCGAGGACGGACACAGTGTGTTAGTGTCCGGGACGGACGCAGTGTGTCAGTGTCGGGGACGGACGCAGCGTGTCAGTATCAAGGATGGACGCAGTGTTTAAATGTCAGAGACGGACGAAGTGTGTCAGAATCAGGGACGGTCGTACCGTGTCAGTATCAGGGAAGGACGCAGTGTGTCAGTGTCAGGGACGGACGTAGCGTGTCAGTGTCAGGGGGGACGCAGTGTGTCAGTGTCGGGGACGGACTCAGTGTGTCAGTGTCGGGGACGGACACAGTGTGTCAGTGTCGGGTACGGACGCAGTGTGTCAGTATCAGGGACGGACGCAGTGTGTCAGTGTCAGGGAGGGACGCAGTGTGTCAGTGTCGGGGACGGACGCAGTGTGTCAGTATCAGGGAAGGACACAGTGTGTCAGTGTCGGGGAGGGACGCAGTGTGTCAGTATCACGGACGGACGCAGTGTGTCAGTATCAGGTAGGGACGCCGTGTGTCAGTGTCAGGGAAAGACGCCGTGTGTCAGTATCAGGGAAGGACGCAGTGTGTCAGTGTCAGGGAGGGACGCAGTGTATCAGTGTCGGAGAGGGACGCCGTGTGTCAATGTCAGGGACGGACGCAGTGTGTCAGTGTCGGGTACGGGAGCAGTGTGTCAGTATCAGGGACGGACGCAGTGTGTCAGTGTCAGGGAGGGACGCAGTGTGTCAGTGTCGGGGACGGACGCAGTGTGTCAGTATCAGGGAAGGACGCAGTGTGTCAGTGTCGGGGAGGGACGCAGTGTGTCAGTATCACGGACGGACGCAGTGTGTCAGTATCAGGGAGGGACGCAGTGTGTCAGGGAAGGACGCAGTGTGTCAGTATCAGAGATGGACGCAGTGTGTCAGTGTCAGCGACGGACGCAGTGTGTCAGTATCAGAGATGGACGCAGTGTGTTAGTGTCAGGGACGGACGTAGCTTGTCAGTATTAGGGACGGACGCAGTGTGTCAGTATCAGAGATGGACGCAGTTAGTCAGTATCAGAGAAGGACGCAGTGTGTCAGTATCAGAGATGGACGCAGTGTGACAGTGTCGGGGACGGACGCAGTGTGTCAGTATCAGGGAAGGACGTAGCGTGTCAGTATCAGGGACGGACGCAATGTGTCAGTATCAGAGATGGACGCAGTATGTCAGTGTCAGGGACTGACGAAGTGTGTCAGAATCAGGGACGGTCGTACCGTGTCAGTATCAGGGAAGGACGCAGTGTGTCAGTGTCAGGGAAGGACGCAGTGTGTCAGTGTCGGGGACGTACGCAGTCTGTCAGTATCAGAGATGGACGCAGTGTGTCAGTATCGGGGACGGAAGGCGGCGTGTCAGTATCAGGGACTGACGCAGTGTGTCAGTGTCGGGGATGGACGCAGTGTGTCAGTGTCGGGGACGGACGCAGTGTGTCAGTGTCGGGGACGGACGCAGTGTGTCAGTATCAGGGACGGACGTAGCGTGTCAGTGTCAGGGAAGGACGGAGTGTGTCAGTATCAGGGACGGACGTAGCGTGTCAGTGTCAGGGGGGACGCAGTGTGTCAGTGTCGGGGACGGAATCAGTGTGTCAGTGTCGGGGACGGACACAGTGTGTCAGTGTCGGGTACGGACGCAGTGTGTCAGTATCAGGGACGGACGCAGTGTGTCAGTGTCAGGGAGGGACGCAGTGTGTCAGTGTCGGGGACGGACGCAGTGTGTCAGTATCAGGGAAGGACGTAGCGTGTCAGTATCAGGGACGGACGCAGTGTGTCAGTATCAGAGATGGACGCAGTGTGTCATTGTCAGGGACGGACGCAGTGTGTCAGTATCCGGGATGGACGCAGTGTGTCAGTGTCAGGGAAGGACGTTGCGTGTCAGTACCACGGACGCACGCAGTGTGTCAGTGTCAGGGAAGGACGCCGTGTGTCAGTGTCAGGGAGGGACGCAGTGTCTCAGTATCAGGGACGGACGCAGTGGGTCACTATCAGGGAAGGACGCAGTGTGTCAGTGTCGAGGACGGACACAGTGTGTTAGTGTCCGGGACGGACGCAGTGTGTCAGTGTCGGGGACGGACGCAGCGTGTCAGTATCAAGGATGGACGCAGTGTTTAAATGTCAGGGACGGACGAAGTGTGTCAGAATCAGGGACGGTCATACCGTGTCAGTATCAGGGAAGGACGCAGTGTGTCAGTGTCAGGAGAGGACGTAGCGTATCAGTGTCAGGGGGGGACGCAGTGTGTCAGTGTCGGGGACGGAATCAGTGTGTCAGTGTCGGGGACGGACACAGTGTGTCAGTGTCGGGTACGGACGCAGTGTGTCAGTATCAGGGACGGACGCAGTGTGTCAGTGTCAGGGAGGGACGCAGTGTGTCAGTGTCGGGGACGGACGCAGTGTGTCTATATCAGAGAAGGACGTAGCGTGTCAGTATCAGGGACGGACGCAGTGTGTCAGTATCAGAGATGGACGCAGTATGTAGGTGTCAGGGACGGACGAAGAGTGTCAGAATCAGGGAAGGAGGCAGTGTGTCAGTGTCAGGGAAGGACGCAGTGTGTCAGTGTCGGGGACGTACCCAGTCTGTCAGTATCAGAGATCGACGCAGTGTGTTAGTGTCGGGGACGGACGCGGCGTGTCAGTATCATGGACTGACGCAGTGTGTCAGTGTCGGGGATGGACGCATTGTGTCAGTGTCGGGGACGGACGCAGTGTGTCAGTGTCGGGGTCGGACGAAGTGTGTCAGTATCAGGGACGGACGTAGCGTGTCAGTGTCAGGGGGGGACGCAGTGTGTCAGTGTAGGGGACGGACTCAGTGTGTCAGTGTCGGGAACGGACACAGTGTGTCAGTGTCGGGTACGGACGCAGTGTGTCAGTATCAGGGACGGACGCGGTGTGTCAGTGTCAGGGAGGGACGCAGTGTGTCAGTGTCGGGGACGGACGCAGTGTGTCAGTATCAGGGAAGGACACAGTGTGTCAGTGTCGGGGAGGGACGCAGTGTGTCAGTATCACGGACGGACGCAGTGTGTCAGTATCAGGTAGGGACGCAGTGTGTCAGTGTCAGGGAAAGACGCCGTGTGTCAGTATCAGGGAAGGACGCAGTGTGTCAGTGTCAGGGAGGGACGCAGTGTATCAGTGTCGGAGAGGGACGGAGTGTGTCAGTATCAGGGACGGACGCCGTGTGTCAATGTCAGGGACGGACGAAGTGTGTCAGAATCAGGGACGGTCATACCGTGTCAGTATCAGGGAAGGACGCAGTGTGTCAGTGTCAGGAGAGGACGTAGCGTATCAGTGTCAGGGGGGGACGCAGTGTGTCAGTGTCGGGGACGGAATCAGTGTGTCAGTGTCGGGGACGGACACAGTGTGTCAGTGTCGGGTACGGACGCAGTGTGTCAGTATCAGGGAGGGACGCAGTGTGTCAGTGTCAGGGAGGGACGCAGTGTGTCAGTGTCGGGGACGGACGCAGTGTGTCAGTATCAGGGAAGGACGTAGCGTGTCAGTATCAGGGACGGACGCAGTGTGTCAGTATCAGAGATGGACGCAGTATGTAGGTGTCAGGGACGGACGAAGAGTGTCAGAATCAGGGAAGGAGGCAGTGTGTCAGTGTCAGGGAAGGACGCAGTGTGTCAGTGTCGGGGACGTACCCAGTCTGCCAGTATCAGAGATCGACGCAGTGTCTTAGTGTCGGGGACGGACGCGGCGTGTCAGTATCATGGACTGACGCAGTGTGTCAGTGTCGGAGATGGACGCATTGTGTCAGTGTCGGGGACGGACGCAGTGTGTCAGTGTCGGGGTCGGACGAAGTGTGTCAGTATCAGGGACGGACGTAGCGTGTCAGTGTCAGGGGGGGACGCAGTGTGTCAGTGTAGGGGACGGACTCAGTGTGTCAGTGTCGGGAACGGACACAGTGTGTCAGTGTCGGGTACGGACGCAGTGTGTCAGTATCAGGGACGGACGCGGTGTGTCAGTGTCAGGGAGGGACGCAGTGTGTCAGTGTCGGGGACGGACGCAGTGTGTCAGTATCAGGGAAGGACACAGTGTGTCAGTGTCGGGGAGGGACGCAGTGTGTCAGTATCACGGACGGACGCAGTGTGTCAGTATCAGGTAGGGACGCAGTGTGTCAGTGTCAGGGAAAGACGCCCTGTGTCAGTATCAGGGAAGGACGCAGTGTGTCAGTGTCAGGGAGGGACGCAGTGTATCAGTGTCGGAGAGGGACGGAGTGTGTCAGTATCAGGGACGGACGCCGTGTGTCAATGTCAGGGACGGACGCAGTGTGTCAGTGTCGGGTACGGGAGCAGTGTGTCAGTATCAGGGACGGACGCAGTGTGTCAGTGTCAGGGAGGGACGCAGTGTGTCAGTGTCGGGGACGGACGCAGTGTGTCAGTATCAGGGAAGGACGCAGTGTGTCAGTGTCGGGGAGGGACGCAGTGTGTCAGTATCACGGACGGACGCAGTGTGTCAGTATCAGGGAGGGACGCAGTGTGTCAGGGAAGGACGCAGTGTGTCAGTATCAGAGATGGACGCAGTGTGTCAGTGTCAGCGACGGACGCAGTGTGTCAGTATCAGAGATGGACGCAGTGTGTTAGTGTCAGGGACGGACGTAGCTTGTCAGTATTAGGGACGGACGCAGTGTGTCAGTATCAGAGATGGACGCAGTTAGTCAGTATCAGAGAAGGACGCAGTGTGTCAGTATCAGAGATGGACGCAGTGTGACAGTGTCGGGGACGGACGCAGTGTGTCAGTATCAGGGAAGGACGTAGCGTGTCAGTATCAGGGACGGACGCAATGAGTCAGTATCAGAGATGGACGCAGTATGTCAGTGTCAGGGACTGACGAAGTGTGTCAGAATCAGGGACGGTCGTACCGTGTCAGTATCAGGGAAGGACGCAGTGTGTCAGTGTCACGGAAGGACGCAGTGTGTCAGTGTCGGGGACGTACGCAGTATGTCAGTATCAGAGATGGACGCAGTGTGTCAGTGTCGGGGACGGACGTGGCGTGTCAGTATCAGGGACTGACGCAGTGTGTCAGTGTCGGGGATGGACGCAGTGTGTCAGTGTCGGGGACGGACGCAGTGTGTCAGTGTCGGGGACGGACGCAGTGTGTCAGTAGCAGGGACGGACGTAGCGTGTCAGTGTCAGGGAAGGACGGAGTGTGTCAGTATCAGGGACGGACGTAGCGTGTCAGTGTCAGGGGGGACGCAGTGTGTCAGTGTCGGGGACGGACTCAGTGTGTCAGTGTCGGTGACGGACACAGTGTGTCAGTGTCGGGTACGGACGCAGTGTGTCAGTATAAGGAACGGACGCAGTGTGTCAGTGTCAGGGAGGGACGCAGTGTGTCAGTGTCGGGGACGGACGCAGTGTGTCAGTATCAGGGAAGGACACAGTGTGTCAGTGTCGGGGAGGGACGCAGTGTGTCAGTATCACGGACGGACGCAGTGTGTCAGTATCAGGTAGGGACGCAGTGTGTCAGTGTCAGGGAAAGACGCCGTGTGTCAGTATCAGGGAAGGACGCAGTGTGTCAGTGTCAGGGAAGGATGCGGCGTGTCTATATCAGGGAAGGAGGCAGTGTGTCAGTGTCAGGGAAGGATGCGGCGTGTCTATATCAGGGATGGACGCAGTGTGTCAGTGTCAGGGACGGACGCAGTGTGTCAGTGTCAGGGAGGGACGCAGTGTGTCAGTGTCGGGGACGGACGCAGTGTGTCAGTATCGGGGACGGACGCAACGTGTCAGTATCACGGATGGACGCAGAGTGTCAGTATCGGGGACGGACGCAGCGTGTCAGTATCAAGGAAGGACGCAATGTGTCAGTGTCAGGGAGGTACGCAGTGTGTCAGTGTCAGGGAAGGACGCAGTGTGTCAGTATCAGGGACGGACGCAGAGTGTCAGTGCCGGGGACTGACGTAGCGTGTCAGTATCAGGGCCGGACGCAGTGTTTCAATGTCAGGGACGGACGAAGTGTGTCAGAATCAGGGACGGTCGTACCGTGTCAGTATCAGGGAAGGACGCAGTGTGTCAGTGTCAGGGAAGGACGCAGTGTGTCAGTGTCGGGGACGTACGCAGTCTGTCAGTATCAGAGATGGACGCAGTGTGTCAGTATCGGGGACGGAAGGCGGCGTGTCAGTATCAGGTACTGACGCAGTGTGTCAGTGTCGGGGATGGACGCAGTGTGTCAGTGTCGGGGACGGACGCAGTGTGTCAGTGTCGGGGACGGACGCAGTGTTTCAGTATCAGGGACGGACGTAGCGTGTCAGTGTCAGGGAAGGACGGAGTGTGTCAGTATCAGGGACGGACGTAGCGTGTCAGTGTCAGGGGGGGACGCAGTGTGTCAGTGTCGGGGACGGAATCAGTGTGTCAGTGTCGGGGACGGACACAGTGTGTCAGTGTCGGGTACGGACGCAGTGTGTCAGTATCAGGGAGGGACGCAGTGTGTCAGTGTCAGGGAGGGACGCAGTGTGTCAGTGTCGGGGACGGACGCAGTGTGTCAGTATCAGGGAAGGACGTAGCGTGTCAGTATCAGGGACGGACGCAGTGTGTCAGTATCAGAGATGGACGCAGTGTGTCAGTGTCAGGGACGGACACAGTGTGTCAGTATCCGGGATGGACGCAGTGTGTCAGTGTCAGGGACGGACGTTGCGTGTCAGTATCACGGACGCACGCAGTGTGTCAGTGTCAGGGAAGGACGCCGTGTGTCAGTGTCAGGGAGGGACGCAGTGTCTCAGTATCAGGGACGGACGCAGTGGGTCACTATCAGGGAAGGACGCAGTGTGTCAGTGTCGAGGACGGACACAGTGTGTTAGTGTCCGGGACGGACGCAGTGTGTCAGTGTCGGGGACGGACGCAGCGTGTCAGTATCAAGGATGGACGTAGCGTGTCAGTATCAAGGACGGACGCAGTGTTTCAATGTCAGGGACGGACGAAGTGTGTCAGAATCAGGGACGGTCGTACCGTGTCAGTATCAGGGAAGGACGCAGTGTGTCAGTGTCAGGGAAGGACGCAGTGTGTCAGTGTCGGGGACGTACGCAGTCTGTCAGTATCAGAGATGGACGCAGTGTGTCAGTATCGGGGACGGAAGGCGGCGTGTCAGTATCAGGGACTGACGCAGTGTGTCAGTGTCGGGGATGGACGCAGTGTGTCAGTGTCGGGGACGGACGCAGTGTGTCAGTGTCGGGGACGGACGCAGTGTGTCAGTATCAGGGACGGACGTAGCGTGTCAGTGTCAGGGAAGGACGGAGTGTGTCAGTATCAGGGACGGACGTAGCGTGTCAGTGTCAGGGGGGGACGCAGTGTGTCAGTGTCGGGGACGGAATCAGTGTGTCAGTGTCGGGGACGGACACAGTGTGTCAGTGTCGGGTACGGACGCAGTGTGTCAGTATCAGGGACGGACGCAGTGTGTCAGTGTCAGGGAGGGACGCAGTGTGTCAGTGTCGGGGACGGACGCAGTGTGTCAGTATCAGGGAAGGACGTAGCGTGTCAGTATCAGGGACGGACGCAGTGTGTCAGTATCAGAGATGGACGCAGTGTGTCAGTGTCAGGGACGGACGCAGTGTGTCAGTATCCGGGATGGACGCAGTGTGTCAGTGTCAGGGAAGGACGTTGCGTGTCAGTACCACGGACGCACGCAGTGTGTCAGTGTCAGGGAAGGACGCCGTGTGTCAGTGTCAGGGAGGGACGCAGTGTCTCAGTATCAGGGACGGACGCAGTGGGTCACTATCAGGGAAGGACGCAGTGTGTCAGTGTCGAGGACGGACACAGTGTGTTAGTGTCCGGGACGGACGCAGTGTGTCAGTGTCGGGGACGGACGCAGCGTGTCAGTATCAAGGATGGACGCAGTGTTTAAATGTCAGAGACGGACGAAGTGTGTCAGAATCAGGGACGGTCGTACCGTGTCAGTATCAGGGAAGGACGCAGTGTGTCAGTGTCAGGGACGGACGTAGCGTGTCAGTGTCAGGGGGGACGCAGTGTGTCAGTGTCGGGGACGGACTCAGTGTGTCAGTGTCGGGGACGGACACAGTGTGTCAGTGTCGGGTACGGACGCAGTGTGTCAGTATCAGGGACGGACGCAGTGTGTCAGTGTCAGGGAGGGACGCAGTGTGTCAGTGTCGGGGACGGACGCAGTGTGTCAGTATCAGGGAAGGACACAGTGTGTCAGTGTCGGGGAGGGACGCAGTGTGTCAGTATCACGGACGGACGCAGTGTGTCAGTATCAGGTAGGGACGCCGTGTGTCAGTGTCAGGGAAAGACGCCGTGTGTCAGTATCAGGGAAGGACGCAGTGTGTCAGTGTCAGGGAGGGACGCAGTGTATCAGTGTCGGAGAGGGACGGAGTGTGTCAGTATCAGGGACGGACGCCGTGTGTCAGTGTCAGGGACGGACGCAGTGTGTCAGTGTCGGGTACGGACGCAGTGTGTCAGTATCAGTAACGGACGCAGTGTGTCAGTGTCAGGGAGGGACGCAGTGTGTCAGTGTCGGGGACGGACGCTGTGTGTCAGTATCAGGGAAGGACGCAGTGTGTCAGTGTCGGGGAGGGACGCAGTGTGTCAGTATCACGGACGGACGCAGTGTTTCAGTATCAGGGAGGGAGGCAGTGTGCCAGGGAAGGACGCAGAGTGTCAGTATCAGAGATGGACGCAGTGTGTCAGTATCAGAGATGGACGCAGTGTGTTAGTGTCAGGGACGGACGTAGCGTGTCAGTATCAGGGAAGGACGCAGTGTGTCAGTATCAGGGAAGGAAGCAGTGTGTCAGTGTCGGGGATGGACGCAGTGTGTCAGTATCACGGAAGGACGCAGTGTGTCACTATCAGGGAAGGACGCAATGTGTCAGTGTCAAGGAAGGACGCAGTGTGTCAGTGTCAGGGACGGTCGTACCGTGTCAGTATCAGGGAAGGACGCAGTGTGTCAGTGTCAGGGAAGGACGCAGTGTGTCAGTGTCGGGGACGTACGCAGTCTGTCAGTATCAGAGATGGACGCAGTGTGTCATTATCGGGGACGGAAGGCGGCGTGTCAGTATCAGGGACTGACGCAGTGTGTCAGTGTCGGGGATGGACGCAGTGTGTCAGTGTCGGGGACGGACGCAGTGTGTCAGTGTCGGGGACGGACGCAGTGTGTCAGTATCAGGGACGGACGTAGCGTGTCAGTGTCAGGGAAGGACGGAGTGTGTCAGTATCAGGGACGGACGTAGCGTGTCAGTGTCAGGGGGGGACGCAGTGTGTCAGTGTCGGGGACGGAATCAGTGTGTCAGTGTCGGGGACGGACACAGTGTGTCAGTGTCGGGTACGGACGCAGTGTGTCAGTATCAGGGACGGACGCAGTGTGTCAGTGTCAGGGAGGGACGCAGTGTGTCAGTGTCGGGGACGGACGCAGTGTGTCAGTATCAGGGAAGGACGTAGCGTGTCAGTATCAGGGACGGACGCAGTGTGTCAGTATCAGAGATGGACGCAGTGTGTCAGTGTCAGGGACGGACGCAGTGTGTCAGTATCCGGGATGGACGCAGTGCGTCAGTGTCAGGGAAGGACGTTGCGTGTCAGTACCACGGACGCACGCAGTGTGTCAGTGTCAGGGAAGGACGCCGTGTGTCAGTGTCAGGGAGGGACGCAGTGTCTCAGTATCAGGGACGGACGCAGTGGGTCACTATCAGGGAAGGACGCAGTGTGTCAGTGTCGAGGACGGACACAGTGTGTTAGTGTCCGGGACGGACGCAGTGTGTCAGTGTCGGGGACGGACGCAGCGTGTCAGTATCAAGGATGGACGCAGTGTTTAAATGTCAGAGACGGACGAAGTGTGTCAGAATCAGGGACGGTCGTACCGTGTCAGTATCAGGGAAGGACGCAGTGTGTCAGTGGCAGGGACGGACGTAGCGTGTCAGTGTCAGGGGGGACGCAGTGTGTCAGTGTCGGGGACGGACTCAGTGTGTCAGTGTCGGGGACGGACACAGTGTGTCAGTGTCGGGTACGGACGCAGTGTGTCAGTATCAGGGACGGACGCAGTGTGTCAGTGTCAGGGAGGGACGCAGTGTGTCAGTGTCGGGGACGGACGCAGTGTGTCAGTATCAGGGAAGGACACAGTGTGTCAGTGTCGGGGAGGGACGCAGTGTGTCAGTATCACGGACGGACGCAGTGTGTCAGTATCAGGTAGGGACGCCGTGTGTCAGTGTCAGGGAAAGACGCCGTGTGTCAGTATCAGGGAAGGACGCAGTGTGTCAGTGTCAGGGAGGGACGCAGTGTATCAGTGTCGGAGAGGGACGGAGTGTGTCAGTATCAGGGACGGACGCCGTGTGTCAGTGTCAGGGACGGACGCAGTGTGTCAGTGTCGGGTACGGACGCAGTGTGTCAGTATCAGTAACGGACGCAGTGTGTCAGTGTCAGGGAGGGACGCAGTGTGTCAGTGTCGGGGACGGACGCTGTGTGTCAGTATCAGGGAAGGACGCAGTGTGTCAGTGTCGGGGAGGGACGCAGTGTGTCAGTATCACGGACGGACGCAGTGTTTCAGTATCAGGGAGGGAGGCAGTGTGCCAGGGAAGGACGCAGAGTGTCAGTATCAGAGATGGACGCAGTGTGTCAGTATCAGAGATGGACGCAGTGTGTTAGTGTCAGGGACGGACGTAGCGTGTCAGTATCAGGGAAGGACGCAGTGTGTCAGTATCAGGGAAGGAAGCAGTGTGTCAGTGTCGGGGATGGACGCAGTGTGTCAGTATCACGGAAGGACGCAGTGTGTCACTATCAGGGAAGGACGCAATGTGTCAGTGTCAAGGAAGGACGCAGTGTGTCAGTGTCAGGGAGGTACGCAGTGTGTCAGTGTCAGGGAAGGACGCAGTGTGTCAGTATCAGGGACGGACGCAGCGTGTCAGTATCAGGGAAGGACGCAGTGTGTCAGTGCCGGGGACGGACGTAGTGTGTCAGTATCAGGGACGGACGCAGTGTGTCAGTGTCGGGTACGGACGCAGTGTGTCAGTATCAGTAACGGACGCAGTGTGTCAGTGTCAGGGAGGGACGCAGTGTGTCAGTGTCGGGGACGGACGCAGTGTGTCAGTATCAGGGAAGGACGCAGTGTGTCAGTGTCGGGGAGGGACGCAGTGTGTCAGTATCACGGACGGACGCAGTGTGTCAGTATCAGGGAGGGACGCAGTGTGTCAGGGAAGGACGCAGAGTGTCAGTATCAGAAATGGACGCAGTGTGTCAGTATCAGAGATGGACGCAGTGTGTTAGTGTCAGGGACGGACGTAGCGTGTCAGTATCAGGGAAGGACGCAGTGTGTCAGTATCAGGGAAGGAAGCAGTGTGTCAGTGTCGGTGATGGACGCAGTGTGTCAGTATCACGGAAGGACGCAGTGTGTCACTATCAGGGAAGGACGCAATGTGTCAGTGTCAAGGAAGGACGCAGTGTGTCAGTGTCAGGGAGGTACGCAGTGTGTCAGTGTCAGGGAAGGACGCAGTGTGTCAGTATCAGGGACGGACGCAGCGTGTCAGTATCAGGGAAGGACGCAGTGTGTCAGTGCCGGGGACGGACGTAGCGTGTCAGTATCAGGGACGGACGCAGTGTGTCAGTGTCGGGGACGGAAGCAGTGTGTCAGTGTCTGGGACTGACACATAGAGTGTCAGTATCAGAGATGGACGCAGTGTGTCAGTGTCAGGGACGGACGCAGTGTGTCAGTATCCGGGATGGACGCAGTGTGTCAGTGTCAGGGACGGACGTTGCGTGTCAGTATCACGGACGCACGCAGTGTGTCAGTGTCAGGGAAGGACGACGTGTGTCAGTGTCAGGGAGGGACGCAGTGTCTCAGTATCAGGGACGGACGCAGTGGGTCACTATCAGGGAAGGACGCAGTGTGTCAGTGTCGAGGACGGACACAGTGTGTTAGTGTCCGGGACGGACGCAGTGTGTCAGTGTCGGGGACGGACGCAGCGTGTCAGTATCAAGGATGGACGTAGCGTGTCAGTATCAAGGACGGACGCAGTGTTTCAATGTCAGGGACGGACGAAGTGTGTCAGAATCAGGGACGGTCGTACCGTGTCAGTATCAGGGAAGGACGCAGTGTGTCAGTGTCAGGGAAGGACGCAGTGTGTCAGTGTCGGGGACGTACGCAGTCTGTCAGTATCAGAGATGGACGCAGTGTGTCAGTATCGGGGACGGAAGGCGGCGTGTCAGTATCAGGGACTGACGCAGTGTGTCAGTGTCGGGGATGGACGCAGTGTGTCAGTGTCGGGGACGGACGCAGTGTGTCAGTCTCGGGGACGGACGCAGTGTGTCAGTATCAGGGACGGACGTAGCGTGTCAGTGTCAGGGAAGGACGGAGTGTGTCAGTATCAGGGACGGACGTAGCGTGTCAGTGTCAGGGGGGACGCAGTGTGTCAGTGTCGGGGACGGAATCAGTGTGTCAGTGTCGGGGACGGACACAGTGTGTCAGTGTCGGGTACGGACGCAGTGTGTCAGTATCAGGGACGGACGCAGTGTGTCAGTGTCAGGGAGGGACGCAGTGTGTCAGTGTCGGGGACGGACGCAGTGTGTCAGTATCAGGGAAGGACGTAGCGTGTCAGTATCAGGGACGGACGCAGTGTGTCAGTATCAGAGATGGACGCAGTGTGTCATTGTCAGGGACGGACGCAGTGTGTCAGTATCCGGGATGGACGCAGTGTGTCAGTGTCAGGGAAGGACGTTGCGTGTCAGTACCACGGACGCACGCAGTGTGTCAGTGTCAGGGAAGGACGCCGTGTGTCAGTGTCAGGGAGGGACGCAGTGTCTCAGTATCAGGGACGGACGCAGTGGGTCACTATCAGGGAAGGACGCAGTGTGTCAGTGTCGAGGACGGACACAGTGTGTTAGTGTCCGGGACGGACGCAGTGTGTCAGTGTCGGGGACGGACGCAGCGTGTCAGTATCAAGGATGGACGCAGTGTTTAAATGTCAGGGACGGACGAAGTGTGTCAGAATCAGGGACGGTCATACCCTGTCAGTATCAGGGAAGGACGCAGTGTGTCAGTGTCAGGAGAGGACGTAGCGTATCAGTGTCAGGGGGGGACACAGTGTGTCAGTGTCGGGGACGGAATCAGTGTGTCAGTGTCGGGGACGGACACAGTGTGTCAGTGTCGGGTACGGACGCAGTGTGTCAGTATCAGGGACGGACGCAGTGTGTCAGTGTCAGGGAGGGACGCAGTGTGTCAGTGTCGGGGACGGACGCAGTGTGTCTATATCAGGGAAGGACGTAGCGTGTCAGTATCAGGGACGGACGCAGTGTGTCAGTATCAGAGATGGACGCAGTATGTAGGTGTCAGGGACGGACGAAGAGTGTCAGAATCAGGGAAGGAGGCAGTGTGTCAGTGTCAGGGAAGGACGCAGTGTGTCAGTGTCGGGGACGTACCCAGTCTGTCAGTATCAGAGATCGACGCAGTGTGTTAGTGTCGGGGACGGACGCGGCGTGTCAGTTTCATGGACTGACGCAGTGTGTCAGTGTCGGGGACGGACGCGGCGTGTCAGTATCATGGACTGACGCAGTGTGTCAGTATCAGGGACGTACCCAGTCTGTCAGTATCAGAGATCGACGCAGTGTGTTAGTGTCGGGGATGGACGCAGTGTGTCAGTGTCGGGGACGGACGCAGTATGTCAGTGTCGGGGACGGACGCAGTGTGTCAGTATCAGGGACGGACGTAGCGTGTCAGTGTCAGGGAAGGACGGAGTGTGTCAGTATCAGGGACGGACGTAGCGTGTCAGTGTCAGGGGGGGACGCAGTGTGTCAGTATTAGGGACGGACGCCGTGTGTCAGTATGAGGGAAGGACGCTGTGTGTCAGTATCAGGGAAGGATGCGGCGTGTCTGTATCAGGGAAGGACGCAGTGTGTCAGTGTCAGGGACTGACGCAGTGTGTCAGTGTCAGGGAGGGACGCAGTGTGTCAGTGTCGGGGACGGACGCAGTGTGTCAGTATCGGGGACGGACGCAACGTGTCAGTATCACGGATGGACGCAGAGTGTCAGTATCGGGGACGGACGCAGCGTGTCAGTATCACGGAAGGACTCAATGTGTCAGTGTCAGGGAGGTACGCAGTGTGTCAGTGTCAGGGAAGGACGCAGTGTGTCAGTATCAGGGACGGACGCAGTGTGTCAGTGCCGGGGACGGACGTAGCATGTCAGTATCAGGGGCGGACGCAGTGTGTCAGTGTCGGGGACGGAAGCAGTGTGTCAGTGTCAGGGACGGACGCAGAGTGTCAGTATCAGAGATGGACGCAGTGTGTCAGTGTCAGGGACGGACGCAATGTGTCAGTATCAGAGATGGACGCAGTGTGTCAGTATCAGAGAAGGACGCAGTGTGTCAGTATCAGAGATGGACGCAGTGTGACAGTATCAGGGACGGACGCAGTGTGTCAGTATCAGAGATGGACGCAGTGTGTCAGTGTCAGGGACGGACGCAGTGTGTCAGTATCAGAGATGGACGCAGTGTGTCAGTATCAGAGAAGGACTCAGTGTGTCAGTATCAGAGATGGACGCAGTGTGACAGTGTCGGGGACGGACGCAGTGTGTCGGTATCAGGGAAGGACGTAGCGTATCAGTATCAGGGACGGACGCAGTGTGTCAGTATCAGAGATGGACGCAGTGTGTCAGTGTCAGGGACGGACGAAGTGTGTCAGAATCAGGGACGGTCGTACCGTGTCAGTATCAGGGAAGGACGCAGTGTGTCAGTGTCAGGGAAGGACGCAGTGTGTCAGTGTCAGGGACGTACGCAGTCTGTCAGTATCAGAGATGGACGCAGTGTGTCAGTGTCGGGGACGGACGCGGCGTGTCAGTATCATGGACTGACGCAGTGTGTCAGTGTCGGGGATGGACGCAGTGTGTCAGTGTCGGGGACGGACGCAGTGTGTCAGTGTCGGGGACGGACGCAGTGTGTCAGTATCAGGGACGGACGTAGCGTGTCAGTGTCAGGGAATGACGGAGTGTGTCAGTATCAGGGACGGACGTAGCGTGTCAGTGTCAGGGGGGGACGCAGTGTGTCAGTGTCGGGGACGGACTCAGTGTGTCAGTATCAGGGAAGGACGCAGTGTGTCAGTGTCGGGGATGGACGCAGTGTGTCAGTGTCGGGGACGGACTCAGTGTGTCAGTGTCGGGGACGGACGCAGTGTGTCAGTGCCGGGGACGGACGCAACGTGTCAGTATCACGGATGGACGCACAGTGTCAGTATCGGGGACGGACGCAGCGTGTCAGTATCACGGAAGGACGCAATGTGTCAGTGTCAGGGAGGTACGCAGTGTGTCAGTGTCAGGGAAGGACGCAGTGTGTCAGTATCAGGGACGGACGCAGTGTGTCAGTGCCGGGGACGGACGTAGCGTGTCAGTATCAGGGGCGGACGCAGTGTGTCAGTATCGGGGACGGAAGCAGTGTGTCAGTGTCAGGGACGGACGCAGAGTGTCAGTATCAGAGATGGACGCAGTGTGTCAGTGTCAGGGACGGACGCAGTGTGTCAGTATCAGAGATGGACGCAGTGTGTCAGTATCAGAGAAGGACGCAGTGTGTCAGTATCAGAGATGGACGCAGTGTGACAGTGTCGGGGACGGACGCAGTGTGTCAGTATCAGGGAAGGACGTAGCGTGTCAGTATCAGGGACGGACGCAGTGTGTCAGTATCAGAGATGGACGCAGTGTGTCAGTGTCAGGGACGGACGAAGTGTGTCAGAATCAGGGACGGTCGTACCGTGTCAGTATCAGGGAAGGACGCAGTGTGTCAGTGTCAGGGAAGGACGCAGTGTGTCAGTGTCAGGGACGTACGCAGTCTGTCAGTATCAGAGATGGACGCAGTGTGTCAGTGTCGGGGACGGACGCGGCGTGTCAGTATCAGGGACTGACGCAGTGTGTCAGTGTCGGGGATGGACGCAGTGTGTCAGTGTCGGGGACGGACGCAGTGTGTCAGTGTCGGGGACGGACGCAGTGTGTCAGTATCAGGGACGGACGTAGCGTGTCAGTGTCAGGGAAGGACGGAGTGTGTCAGTATCGGGGACGGACGCAGCGTGTCAGTATCACGGAAGGACGCAATGTGTCAGTGTCAGGGAGGTACGCAGTGTGTCAGTGTCAGGGAAGGACGCAGTGTGTCAGTGCCGGGGATGGACGTAGCGTGTCAGTATCAGGGGCGGACGCAGTGTGTCAGTATCGGGGACGGAAGCAGTGTGTCAGTATCAGAGATGGACGCAGTGTGTCAGTGTCAGGGACGGACGCAGTGTGTCAGTATCAGAGATGGACGCAGTGTGTCAGTGTCAGGGACGGACGCAGTTTGTCAGTATCAGAGATGGACGCAGTGTGTCAGTATCAGAGAAGGACGCAGTGTGTCAGTGTCGGGGACGTACGCAGTCTGTCAGTATCAGAGATGGACGCAGTGTGTCAGTGTCGGGGACGGACGTGGCGTGTCAGTATCAGGGACTGACGCAGTGTGTCAGTGTCGGGGATGGACGCAGTGTGTCAGTGTCGGGGACGGACGCAGTGTGTCAGTGTCGGGGACGGACGCAGTGTGTCAGTATCAGGGACGGACGTAGCGTGACAGTGTCAGGGAAGGACGGAGTGTGTCAGTATCAGGGACGGACGTAGCGTGTCAGTGTCAGGGAAGGACACAGTGTGTCAGTGTCGGGGAGGGACGCAGTGTGTCAGTATCAGAGATGGACGCAGTATGTCAGTGTCAGGGACTGACGAAGTGTGTCAGAATCAGGGACGGTCGTACCGTGTCAGTATCAGGGAAGGACGCAGTGTGTCAGTGTCACGGAAGTACGCAGTGTGTCAGTGTCGGGGACGTACGCAGTCTGTCAGTATCAGAGATGGACGCAGTGTGTCAGTGTCGGGGACGTACGTGGCGTGTCAGTATCAGGGACTGACGCAGTGTGTCAGTGTCGGGGATGGACGCAGTGTGTCAGTGTCGGGGACGGACGCAGTGTGTCAGTGTCGGGGACGGACGCAGTGTGTCAGTATCAGGGACGGACGTAGCGTGTCAGTGTCAGGGAAGGACGGGGTGTGTCAGTATCAGGGACGGACGCAGTGTGTCAGTATCAGAGATGGACGCAGTGTGTCAGTGTCAGGGACGGACGCAGTGTGTCAGTATCAGAGATGGACGCAGTGTGTCAGTATCAGAGAAGGACGCAGTGTGTCAGTATCAGAGATGGACGCAGTGTGACAGTGTCGGGGACGGACGCAGTGTGTCAGTATCAGGGAAGGACGTAGCGTGTCAGTATCAGGGATGGACGCAGTGTGTCAGTATCAGAGATGGACGCAGTGTGTCAGTGTCAGGGACGGACGAAGTGTGTCAGAATCAGGGACGGTCGTACCGTGTCAGTATCAGGGAAGGACGCAGTGTGTCAGTGTCAGGGAAGGACGCAGTGTGTCAGTGTCAGGGACGTACGCAGTCTGTCAGTATCAGAGATGGACGCAGTGTGTCAGTGTCGGGGACGGACGCGGCGTGTCAGTATCATGGACTGACGCAGTGTGTCAGTATCGGGGATGGACGCAGTGTGTCAGTATCAGAGATGGACGCAGTGTGTCAGTATCAGAGAAGGACGCAGTGTGTCAGTATCAGAGATGGACGCAGTGTGTCAGTATCAGAGAAGGACGCAGTGTGTCAGTATCAGAAATGGACGCAGTGTGACAGTGTCGGGGACGGACGCAGTGTGTCATTATCAGGGAAGGACGTAGCGTGTCAGTATCAGGGACGGACGCAGTGTGTCAGTATCAGAGATGGACGCAGTGTGTCAGTATCAGAGAAGGACGCAGTGTGTCAGTGTCGGGGATGGACGCAGTGTGTCAGTGTCGGGGACGGACTCAGTGTGTCAGTGTCGGGGACGGACGCAGTGTGTCAGTGCCGGGGACGGACGCAACGTGTCAGTATCACGGATGGACGCAGAGTGTCAGTATCGGGGACGGACGCAGCGTGTCAGTATCACGGAAGGACGCAATGTGTCAGTGTCAGGGAGGTACGCAGTGTGTCAGTGTCAGGGAAGGACGCAGTGTGTCAGTATCAGGGACGGACGCAGTGTGTCAGTGCCGAGGACGGACGTAGCGTGTCAGTATCAGGGGCGGACGCAGTGTGTCAGTGTCGGGGACGGAAGCAGTGTGTCAGTGTCAGGGACGGACGCAGAGTGTCAGTATCAGAGATGGACGCAGTGTGTCAGTGTCAGGGACGGACGCAGTGTGTCAGTATCAGAGATGGACGCAGTGTGTCAGTATCAGAGAAGGACGCAGTGTGTCAGTGTCAGAGATGGACGCAGTGTGACAGTGTCGGGGACGGACGCAGTGTGTCAGTATCAGGGAAGGACGTAGGGTGTCAGTATCAGGGACGGACGCAGTGTGTCAGTATCAGAGATGGACGCAGTGTGTCAGTATCAACGAAGGACGCAGTGTGTCAGTATCAGAGATGGACGCAGTGTGACAGTGTCGGGGACGGACGCAGTGTGTCAGTATCAGGGAAGGACGTAGCGTGTCAGCATCAGGGACGGACGCAGTGTGTCAGTATCAGAGATGGACGCAGTGTGTCAGTGTCAGGGACGGACGAAGTGTGTCAGAATCAGGGACGGTCGTACCGTGTCAGTATCAGGGAAGGACGCAGTGTGTCAGTGTCAGGGAAGGAAGCAGTGTGTCAGTGTCAGGGACGTACGCAGTCTGTCAGTATCAGAGATGGACGCATTGTGTCAGTGTCGGGGACGGACGCGGCGTGTCAGTATCATGGACTGACGCAGTGTGTCAGTGTCGGGGATGGACGCAGTGTGTCAGTGTCGTGGACGGACGCAGTATGTCAGTGTCGGGGACGGACGCAGTGTGTCAGTATCAGGGACGGACGTAGCGTGTCAGTGTCAGGGAAGGACGGAGTGTGTCAGTATCAGGGACGGACGTAGCGTGTCAGTGTCAGGGGGGGACGCAGTGTGTCAGTATTAGGGACGGACGCCGTGTGTCAGTATGAGGGAAGGACGCTGTGTGTCAGTATCAGGGAAGGATGCGGCGTGTCTGTATCAGGGAAGGACGCAGTGTGTCAGTGTCAGGGACTGACGCAGTGTGTCAGTGTCAGGGAGGGACGCAGTGTGTCAGTGTCGGGGACGGACGCAGTGTGTCAGTATCGGGGACGGACGCAACGTGTCAGTATCACGGATGGACGCAGAGTGTCAGTATCGGGGACGGACGCAGCGTGTCAGTATCACGGAAGGACTCAATGTGTCAGTGTCAGGGAGGTACGCAGTGTGTCAGTGTCAGGGAAGGACGCAGTGTGTCAGTATCAGGGACGGACGCAGTGTGTCAGTGCCGGGGACGGACGTAGCATGTCAGTATCAGGGGCGGACGCAGTGTGTCAGTGTCGGGGACGGAAGCAGTGTGTCAGTGTCAGGGAAGGACGCAGAGTGTCAGTATCAGAGATGGACGCAGTGTGTCAGTGTCAGGGACGGACGCAATGTGTCAGTATCAGAGATGGACGCAGTGTGTCAGTATCAGAGAAGGACGCAGTGTGTCAGTATCAGAGATGGACGCAGTGTGACAGTATCAGGGACGGACGCAGTGTGTCAGTATCAGAGATGGACGCAGTGTGTCAGTGTCAGGGACGGACGCAGTGTGTCAGTATCAGAGATGGACGCAGTGTGTCAGTATCAGAGAAGGACTCAGTGTGTCAGTATCAGAGATGGACGCAGTGTGACAGTGTCGGGGACGGACGCAGTGTGTCGGTATCAGGGAAGGACGTAGCGTATCAGTATCAGGGACGGACGCAGTGTGTCAGTATCAGAGATGGACGCAGTGTGTCAGTGTCAGGGACGGACGAAGTGTGTCAGAATCAGGGACGGTCGTACCGTGTCAGTATCAGGGAAGGACGCAGTGTGTCAGTGTCAGGGAAGGACGCAGTGTGTCAGTGTCAGGGACGTACGCAGTCTGTCAGTATCAGAGATGGACGCAGTGTGTCAGTGTCGGGGACGGACGCGGCGTGTCAGTATCATGGACTGACGCAGTGTGTCAGTGTCGGGGATGGACGCAGTGTGTCAGTGTCGGGGACGGACGCAGTGTGTCAGTGTCGGGGACGGACGCAGTGTGTCAGTATCAGGGACGGACGTAGCGTGTCAGTGTCAGGGAATGACGGAGTGTGTCAGTATCAGGGACGGACGTAGCGTGTCAGTGTCAGGGGGGGACGCAGTGTGTCAGTGTCGGGGACGGACTCAGTGTGTCAGTATCAGGGAAGGACGCAGTGTGTCAGTGTCGGGGATGGACGCAGTGTGTCAGTGTCGGGGACGGACTCAGTGTGTCAGTGTCGGGGACGGACGCAGTGTGTCAGTGCCGGGGACGGACGCAACGTGTCAGTATCACGGATGGACGCAGAGTGTCAGTATCGGGGACGGACGCAGCGTGTCAGTATCACGGAAGGACGCAATGTGTCAGTGTCAGGGAAGGACGCAGTGTGTCAGTATCAGGGACGGACGCAGTGTGTCAGTGCCGGGGACGGACGTAGCGTGTCAGTATCAGGGGCGGACGCAGTGTGTCAGTATCGGGGACGGAAGCAGTGTGTCAGTGTCAGGGACGGACGCAGAGTGTCAGTATCAGAGATGGACGCAGTGTGTCAGTGTCAGGGACGGACGCAGTGTGTCAGTATCAGAGATGGACGCAGTGTGTCAGTATCAGAGAAGGACGCAGTGTGTCAGTATCAGAGATGGACGCAGTGTGACAGTGTCGGGGACGGACGCAGTGTGTCAGTATCAGGGAAGGACGTAGCGTGTCAGTATCAGGGACGGACGCAGTGTGTCAGTATCAGAGATGGACGCAGTGTGTCAGTGTCAGGGACGGACGAAGTGTGTCAGAATCAGGGACGGTCGTACCGTGTCAGTATCAGGGAAGGACGCAGTGTGTCAGTGTCAGGGAAGGACGCAGTGTGTCAGTGTCAGGGACGTACGCAGTCTGTCAGTATCAGAGATGGACGCAGTGTGTCAGTGTCGGGGACGGACGCTGCGTGTCAGTATCAGGGACTGACGCAGTGTGTCAGTGTCGGGGATGGACGCAGTGTGTCAGTGTCGGGGACGGACGCAGTGTGTCAGTGTCGGGGACGGACGCAGTGTGTCAGTATCAGGGACGGACGTAGCGTGTCAGTGTCAGGGAAGGACGGAGTGTGTCAGTATCGGGGACGGACGCAGCGTGTCAGTATCACGGAAGGACGCAATGTGTCAGTGTCAGGGAGGTACGCAGTGTGTCAGTGTCAGGGAAGGACGCAGTGTGTCAGTGCCGGGGATGGACGTAGCGTGTCAGTATCAGGGGCGGACGCAGTGTGTCAGTATCGGGGACGGAAGCAGTGTGTCAGTATCAGAGATGGACGCAGTGTGTCAGTGTCAGGGACGGACGCAGTGTGTCAGTATCAGAGATGGACGCAGTGTGTCAGTGTCAGGGACGGACGCAGTTTGTCAGTATCAGAGATGGACGCAGTGTGTCAGTATCAGAGAAGGACGCAGTGTGTCAGTGTCAGAGATGGACGCAGTGTGACAGTGTCGGGGACGGACGCAGTGTGTCAGTATCAGGGAAGGACGTAGGGTGTCAGTATCAGGGACGGACGCAGTGTGTCAGTATCAGAGATGGACGCAGTGTGTCAGTGTCAGGGACGGACGCAGTGTGTCAGTATCAGAGATGGACGCAGTGTGTCAGTATTAGAGAAGGACGCAGTGTGTCAGTATCAGAGATGGACGCAGTGTGACAGTGTCGGGGACGGACGCAGTGTGTCAGTATCAGGGAAGGACGTAGCGTGTCAGTATCAGGGACGGACGCAGTGTGTCAGTATCAGAGATGGACGCAGTGTGTCAGTGTCAGGGACGGACGAAGTGTGTCAGAATCAGGGACGGTCGTACCGTGTCAGTATCAGGGAAGGACGCAGTGTGTCAGTGTCAGGGAAGGACGCAGTGTGTCAGTGTCAGGGACGTACGCAGTCTGTCAGTATCAGAGATGGACGCAGTGTGTCAGTGTCGGGGACGGACGCGGCGTGTCAGTATCAGGGACTAACGCAGTGTGTCAGTGTCGGGGATGGACGCAGTGTGTCAGTGTCGGGGACGGACACAGTGTGTCAGTGTCGGGTACGGATGCAGTGTGTCAGTATCAGGGACGGACGCAGTGTGTCAGTGTCAGGGAGGGACGCAGTGTGTCAGTGTCGGGGACGGACGCAGTGTGTCAGTATCAGGGAAGGACACAGTGTGTCAGTGTCGGGGAGGGACGCAGTGTGTCAGTATCACGGACGGACGCAGTGTGTCAGTATCAGGGAGGGACGCAGTGTGTCAGTGTCAGGGAAAGACGCCGTGTGTCAGTATCAGGGAAGGACGCAGTGTGTCAGTGTCAGGGCGGGACGCAGTGTATCAGTGTCGGAGAGGGACGGAGTGTGTCAGTATCAGGGACGGACGCCGTGTGTCAGTGTCAGGGATGGACGTAGAGTGTCAGTATCAGATGTGGACGCAGTGTGTCAGTGTCAGGGACGGACGCAGTGTGTCAGTATCAGAGATGGACGCAGTGAGTCAGTATCAGAGAAGGACGCAGTGTGTCAGTATCAGAGATGGACGCAGTGTGACAGTGTCGGGGACGGACGCAGTGTGTCAGTATCAGGGAAGGACGTAGCGTGTCAGTATCAGGGAGGGACGCAGTGTGTCAGTATCAGAGATGGACGCAGTATGTCAGTGTCAGGGACTGACGAAGTGTGTCAGAATCAGGGACGGTCGTACCGTGTCAGTATCAGGGAAGGACGCAGTGTGTCAGTGTCACGGAAGGACGCAGTGTGTCAGTGTCAGGGACGGACGCAGTGTGTCAGTATCAGAGATGGACGCAGTGTGTCAGTGTCAGGGACGGACGCAGTGTGTCAGTATCAGAGATGGACGCAGTGTGTCAGTATCAGAGAAGGACGCAGTGTGTCAGTATCAGAGATGGACGCAGTGTGACAGTGTCGGGGACGGACGCAGTGTGTCAGTATCAGGGAAGGACGTAGGGTGTCAGTATCAGGGACGGACGCAGTGTGTCAGTTTCAGAGATGGACGCAGTGTGTCAGTGTCAGGGACGGACGCAGTGTGTCAGTATCAGAGATGGACGCAGTGTGTCAGTATTAGAGAAGGACGCAGTGTGTCAGTATCAGAGATGGACGCAGTGTGACAGTGTCGGGGACGGACGCAGTGTGTCAGTATCAGGGAAGGACGTAGCGTGTCAGTATCAGGGACGGACGCAGTGTGTCAGTATCAGAGATGGACGCAGTGTGTCAGTGTCAGGGACGGACGAAGTGTGTCAGAATCAGGGACGGTCGTACCGTGTCAGTATCAGGGAAGGACGCAGTGTGTCAGTGTCAGGGAAGGACGCAGTGTGTCAGTGTCAGGGACGTACGCAGTCTGTCAGTATCAGAGATGGACGCAGTGTGTCAGTGTCGGGGACGGACGCGGCGTGTCAGTATCAGGGACTAACGCAGTGTGTCAGTGTCGGGGATGGACGCAGTGTGTCAGTGTCGGGGACGGACACAGTGTGTCAGTGTCGGGTACGGATGCAGTGTGTCAGTATCAGGGACGGACGCAGTGTGTCAGTGTCAGGGAGGGACGCAGTGTGTCAGTGTCGGGGACGGACGCAGTGTGTCAGTATCAGGGAAGGACACAGTGTGTCAGTGTCGGGGAGGGACGCAGTGTGTCAGTATCACGGACGGACGCAGTGTGTCAGTATCAGGGAGGGACGCAGTGTGTCAGTGTCAGGGAAAGACGCCGTGTGTCAGTATCAGGGAAGGACGCAGTGTGTCAGTGTCAGGGAGGGACGCAGTGTATCAGTGTCGGAGAGGGACGGAGTGTGTCAGTATCAGGGACGGACGCCGTGTGTCAGTGTCAGGGATGGACGTAGAGTGTCAGTATCAGATGTGGACGCAGTGTGTCAGTGTCAGGGACGGACGCAGTGTGTCAGTATCAGAGATGGACGCAGTGAGTCAGTATCAGAGAAGGACGCAGTGTGTCAGTATCAGAGATGGACGCAGTGTGACAGTGTCGGGGACGGACGCAGTGTCTCAGTATCAGGGAAGGACGTAGCGTGTCAGTATCAGGGAGGGACGCAGTGTGTCAGTATCAGAGATGGACGCAGTATGTCAGTGTCAGGGACTGACGAAGTGTGTCAGAATCAGGGACGGTCGTACCGTGTCAGTATCAGGGAAGGACGCAGTGTGTCAGTGTCGGGGACGGACGCTGCGTGTCAGTATCAGGGACTGACGCAGTGTGTCAGTGTCGGGGATGGACGCAGTGTGTCAGTGTCGGGGACGGACGCAGTGTGTCAGTGTCGGGGACGGACGCAGTGTGTCAGTATCAGGGACGGACGTAGCGTGTCAGTGTCAGGGAAGGACGGAGTGTGTCAGTATCGGGGACGGACGCAGCGTGTCAGTATCACGGAAGGACGCAATGTGTCAGTGTCAGGGAGGTACGCAGTGTGACAGTGTCGGGGACGGACGCAGTGTGTCAGTATCAGGGAAGGACGTAGCGTGTCAGTATCAGGGACGGACGCAGTGTGTCAGTATCAGAGATGGACGCAGTGTGTCAGTGTCAGGGACGGACGAAGTGTGTCAGAATCAGGGACGGTCGTACCGTGTCAGTATCAGGGAAGGACGCAGTGTGTCAGTGTCAGGGAAGGACGCAGTGTGTCAGTGTCAGGGACGTACGCAGTCTGTCAGTATCAGAGATGGACGCAGTGTGTCAGTGTCGGGGACGGACGCGGCGTGTCAGTATCAGGGACTAACGCAGTGTGTCAGTGTCGGGGATGGACGCAGTGTGTCAGTGTCGGGGACGGACACAGTGTGTCAGTGTCGGGTACGGATGCAGTGTGTCAGTATCAGGGACGGACGCAGTGTGTCAGTGTCAGGGAGGGACGCAGTGTGTCAGTGTCGGGGACGGACGCAGTGTGTCAGTATCAGGGAAGGACACAGTGTGTCAGTGTCGGGGAGGGACGCAGTGTGTCAGTATCACGGACGGACGCAGTGTGTCAGTATCAGGGAGGGACGCAGTGTGTCAGTGTCAGGGAAAGACGCCGTGTGTCAGTATCAGGGAAGGACGCAGTGTGTCAGTGTCAGGGAGGGACGCAGTGTATCAGTGTCGGAGAGGGACGGAGTGTGTCAGTATCAGGGACGGACGCCGTGTGTCAGTGTCAGGGATGGACGTAGAGTGTCAGTATCAGATGTGGACGCAGTGTGTCAGTGTCAGGGACGGACGCAGTGTGTCAGTATCAGAGATGGACGCAGTGAGTCAGTATCAGAGAAGGACGCAGTGTGTCAGTATCAGAGATGGACGCAGTGTGACAGTGTCGGGGACGGACGCAGTGTGTCAGTATCAGGGAAGGACGTAGCGTGTCAGTATCAGGGAGGGACGCAGTGTGTCAGTATCAGAGATGGACGCAGTATGTCAGTGTCAGGGACTGACGAAGTGTGTCAGAATCAGGGACGGTCGTACCGTGTCAGTATCAGGGAAGGACGCAGTGTGTCAGTGTCACGGAAGGACGCAGTGTGTCAGTGTCAGGGACGGACGCAGTGTGTCAGTATCAGAGATGGACGCAGTGTGTCAGTGTCAGGGACGGACGCAGTGTGTCAGTATCAGAGATGGACGCAGTGTGTCAGTATCAGAGAAGGACGCAGTGTGTCAGTATCAGAGATGGACGCAGTGTGACAGTGTCGGGGACGGACGCAGTGTGTCAGTATCAGGGAAGGACGTAGGGTGTCAGTATCAGGGACGGACGCAGTGTGTCAGTTTCAGAGATGGACGCAATGTGTCAGTGTCAGGGACGGACGCAGTGTGTCAGTATCAGAGATGGACGCAGTGTGTCAGTATTAGAGAAGGACGCAGTGTGTCAGTATCAGAGATGGACGCAGTGTGACAGTGTCGGGGACGGACGCAGTGTGTCAGTATCAGGGAAGGACGTAGCGTGTCAGTATCAGGGACGGACGCAGTGTGTCAGTATCAGAGATGGACGCAGTGTGTCAGTGTCAGGGACGGACGAAGTGTGTCAGAATCAGGGACGGTCGTACCGTGTCAGTATCAGGGAAGGACGCAGTGTGTCAGTGTCAGGGAAGGACGCAGTGTGTCAGTGTCAGGGAGGGACGCAGTGTATCAGTGTCGGAGAGGGACGGAGTGTGTCAGTATCAGGGACGGACGCCGTGTGTCAGTGTCAGGGATGGACGTAGAGTGTCAGTATCAGATGTGGACGCAGTGTGTCAGTGTCAGGGACGGACGCAGTGTGTCAGTATCAGAGATGGACGCAGTGAGTCAGTATCAGAGAAGGACGCAGTGTGTCAGTATCAGAGATGGACGCAGTGTGACAGTGTCGGGGACGGACGCAGTGTCTCAGTATCAGGGAAGGACGTAGCGTGTCAGTATCAGGGAGGGACGCAGTGTGTCAGTATCAGAGATGGACGCAGTATGTCAGTGTCAGGGACTGACGAAGTGTGTCAGAATCAGGGACGGTCGTACCGTGTCAGTATCAGGGAAGGACGCAGTGTGTCAGTGTCGGGGACGGACGCTGCGTGTCAGTATCAGGGACTGACGCAGTGTGTCAGTGTCGGGGATGGACGCAGTGTGTCAGTGTCGGGGACGGACGCAGTGTGTCAGTGTCGGGGACGGACGCAGTGTGTCAGTATCAGGGACGGACGTAGCGTGTCAGTGTCAGGGAAGGACGGAGTGTGTCAGTATCGGGGACGGACGCAGCGTGTCAGTATCACGGAAGGACGCAATGTGTCAGTGTCAGGGAGGTACGCAGTGTGTCAGTGTCAGGGAAGGACGCAGTGTGTCAGTGCCGGGGATGGACGTAGCGTGTCAGTATCAGGGGCGGACGCAGTGTGTCAGTATCGGGGACGGAAGCAGTGTGTCAGTATCAGAGATGGACGCAGTGTGTCAGTGTCAGGGACGGACGCAGTGTGTCAGTATCAGAGATGGACGCAGTGTGTCAGTGTCAGGGACGGACGCAGTGTGTCAGTATCAGAGATGGACGCAGTGAGTCAGTATCAGAGAAGGACGCAGTGTGTCAGTATCAGAGATGGACGCAGTGTGACAGTGTCGGGGACGGACGCAGTGTCTCAGTATCAGGGAAGGACGTAGCGTGTCAGTATCAGGGAGGGACGCAGTGTGTCAGTATCAGAGATGGACGCAGTATGTCAGTGTCAGGGACTGACGAAGTGTGTCAGAATCAGGGACGGTCGTACCGTGTCAGTATCAGGGAAGGACGCAGTGTGTCAGTGTCGGGGACGGACGCTGCGTGTCAGTATCAGGGACTGACGCAGTGTGTCAGTGTCGGGGATGGACGCAGTGTGTCAGTGTCGGGGACGGACGCAGTGTGTCAGTGTCGGGGACGGACGCAGTGTGTCAGTATCAGGGACGGACGTAGCGTGTCAGTGTCAGGGAAGGACGGAGTGTGTCAGTATCGGGGACGGACGCAGCGTGTCAGTATCACGGAAGGACGCAATGTGTCAGTGTCAGGGAGGTACGCAGTGTGTCAGTGTCAGGGAAGGACGCAGTGTGTCAGTGCCGGGGATGGACGTAGCGTGTCAGTATCAGGGGCGGACGCAGTGTGTCAGTATCGGGGACGGAAGCAGTGTGTCAGTATCAGAGATGGACGCAGTGTGTCAGTGTCAGGGACGGACGCAGTGTGTCAGTATCAGAGATGGACGCAGTGTGTCAGTGTCAGGGACGGACGCAGTTTGTCAGTATCAGAGATGGACGCAGTGTGTCAGTATCAGAGAAGGACGCAGTGTGTCAGTGTCAGAGATGGACGCAGTGTGACAGTGTCGGGGACGGACGCAGTGTGTCAGTATCAGGGAAGGACGTAGGGTGTCAGTATCAGGGACGGACGCAGTGTGTCAGTATCAGAGATGGACGCAGTGTGTCAGTGTCAGGGACGGACGCAGTGTGTCAGTATCAGAGATGGACGCAGTGTGTCAGTATTAGAGAAGGACGCAGTGTGTCAGTATCAGAGATGGACGCAGTGTGACAGTGTCGGGGACGGACGCAGTGTGTCAGTATCAGGGAAGGACGTAGCGTGTCAGTATCAGGGACGGACGCAGTGTGTCAGTATCAGAGATGGACGCAGTGTGTCAGTGTCAGGGACGGACGAAGTGTGTCAGAATCAGGGACGGTCGTACCGTGTCAGTATCAGGGAAGGACGCAGTGTGTCAGTGTCAGGGAAGGACGCAGTGTGTCAGTGTCAGGGACGTACGCAGTCTGTCAGTATCAGAGATGGACGCAGTGTGTCAGTGTCGGGGACGGACGCGGCGTGTCAGTATCAGGGACTAACGCAGTGTGTCAGTGTCGGGGATGGACGCAGTGTGTCAGTGTCGGGGACGGACACAGTGTGTCAGTGTCGGGTACGGATGCAGTGTGTCAGTATCAGGGACGGACGCAGTGTGTCAGTGTCAGGGAGGGACGCAGTGTGTCAGTGTCGGGGACGGACGCAGTGTGTCAGTATCAGGGAAGGACACAGTGTGTCAGTGTCGGGGAGGGACGCAGTGTGTCAGTATCACGGACGGACGCAGTGTGTCAGTATCAGGGAGGGACGCAGTGTGTCAGTGTCAGGGAAAGACGCCGTGTGTCAGTATCAGGGAAGGACGCAGTGTGTCAGTGTCAGGGAGGGACGCAGTGTATCAGTGTCGGAGAGGGACGGAGTGTGTCAGTATCAGGGACGGACGCCGTGTGTCAGTGTCAGGGATGGACGTAGAGTGTCAGTATCAGATGTGGACGCAGTGTGTCAGTGTCAGGGACGGACGCAGTGTGTCAGTATCAGAGATGGACGCAGTGAGTCAGTATCAGAGAAGGACGCAGTGTGTCAGTATCAGAGATGGACGCAGTGTGACAGTGTCGGGGACGGACGCAGTGTGTCAGTATCAGGGAAGGACGTAGCGTGTCAGTATCAGGGAGGGACGCAGTGTGTCAGTATCAGAGATGGACGCAGTATGTCAGTGTCAGGGACTGACGAAGTGTGTCAGAATCAGGGACGGTCGTACCGTGTCAGTATCAGGGAAGGACGCAGTGTGTCAGTGTCACGGAAGGACGCAGTGTGTCAGTGTCAGGGACGGACGCAGTGTGTCAGTATCAGAGATGGACGCAGTGTGTCAGTGTCAGGGACGGACGCAGTGTGTCAGTATCAGAGATGGACGCAGTGTGTCAGTATCAGAGAAGGACGCAGTGTGTCAGTATCAGAGATGGACGCAGTGTGACAGTGTCGGGGACGGACGCAGTGTGTCAGTATCAGGGAAGGACGTAGGGTGTCAGTATCAGGGACGGACGCAGTGTGTCAGTTTCAGAGATGGACGCAGTGTGTCAGTGTCAGGGACGGACGCAGTGTGTCAGTATCAGAGATGGACGCAGTGTGTCAGTATTAGAGAAGGACGCAGTGTGTCAGTATCAGAGATGGACGCAGTGTGACAGTGTCGGGGACGGACGCAGTGTGTCAGTATCAGGGAAGGACGTAGCGTGTCAGTATCAGGGACGGACGCAGTGTGTCAGTATCAGAGATGGACGCAGTGTGTCAGTGTCAGGGACGGACGAAGTGTGTCAGAATCAGGGACGGTCGTACCGTGTCAGTATCAGGGAAGGACGCAGTGTGTCAGTGTCAGGGAAGGACGCAGTGTGTCAGTGTCAGGGAGGGACGCAGTGTATCAGTGTCGGAGAGGGACGGAGTGTGTCAGTATCAGGGACGGACGCCGTGTGTCAGTGTCAGGGATGGACGTAGAGTGTCAGTATCAGATGTGGACGCAGTGTGTCAGTGTCAGGGACGGACGCAGTGTGTCAGTATCAGAGATGGACGCAGTGAGTCAGTATCAGAGAAGGACGCAGTTTGTCAGTATCAGAGATGGACGCAGTGTGACAGTGTCGGGGACGGACGCAGTGTCTCAGTATCAGGGAAGGACGTAGCGTGTCAGTATCAGGGAGGGACGCAGTGTGTCAGTATCAGAGATGGACGCAGTATGTCAGTGTCAGGGACTGACGAAGTGTGTCAGAATCAGGGACGGTCGTACCGTGTCAGTATCAGGGAAGGACGCAGTGTGTCAGTGTCGGGGACGGACGCTGCGTGTCAGTATCAGGGACTGACGCAGTGTGTCAGTGTCGGGGATGGACGCAGTGTGTCAGTGTCGGGGACGGACGCAGTGTGTCAGTGTCGGGGACGGACGCAGTGTGTCAGTATCAGGGACGGACGTAGCGTGTCAGTGTCAGGGAAGGACGGAGTGTGTCAGTATCGGGGACGGACGCAGCGTGTCAGTATCACGGAAGGACGCAATGTGTCAGTGTCAGGGAGGTACGCAGTGTGTCAGTGTCAGGGAAGGACGCAGTGTGTCAGTGCCGGGGATGGACGTAGCGTGTCAGTATCAGGGGCGGACGCAGTGTGTCAGTATCGGGGACGGAAGCAGTGTGTCAGTATCAGAGATGGACGCAGTGTGTCAGTGTCAGGGACGGACGCAGTGTGTCAGTATCAGAGATGGACGCAGTGTGTCAGTGTCAGGGACGGACGCAGTGTGTCAGTATCAGAGATGGACGCAGTGAGTCAGTATCAGAGAAGGACGCAGTGTGTCAGTATCAGAGATGGACGCAGTGTGACAGTGTCGGGGACGGACGCAGTGTCTCAGTATCAGGGAAGGACGTAGCGTGTCAGTATCAGGGAGGGACGCAGTGTGTCAGTATCAGAGATGGACGCAGTATGTCAGTGTCAGGGACTGACGAAGTGTGTCAGAATCAGGGACGGTCGTACCGTGTCAGTATCAGGGAAGGACGCAGTGTGTCAGTGTCGGGGACGGACGCTGCGTGTCAGTATCAGGGACTGACGCAGTGTGTCAGTGTCGGGGATGGACGCAGTGTGTCAGTGTCGGGGACGGACGCAGTGTGTCAGTGTCGGGGACGGACGCAGTGTGTCAGTATCAGGGACGGACGTAGCGTGTCAGTGTCAGGGAAGGACGGAGTGTGTCAGTATCGGGGACGGACGCAGCGTGTCAGTATCACGGAAGGACGCAATGTGTCAGTGTCAGGGAGGTACGCAGTGTGTCAGTGTCAGGGAAGGACGCAGTGTGTCAGTGCCGGGGATGGACGTAGCGTGTCAGTATCAGGGGCGGACGCAGTGTGTCAGTATCGGGGACGGAAGCAGTGTGTCAGTATCAGAGATGGACGCAGTGTGTCAGTGTCAGGGACGGACGCAGTGTGTCAGTATCAGAGATGGACGCAGTGTGTCAGTGTCAGGGACGGACGCAGTTTGTCAGTATCAGAGATGGACGCAGTGTGTCAGTATCAGAGAAGGACGCAGTGTGTCAGTGTCAGAGATGGACGCAGTGTGACAGTGTCGGGGACGGACGCAGTGTGTCAGTATCAGGGAAGGACGTAGGGTGTCAGTATCAGGGACGGACGCAGTGTGTCAGTATCAGAGATGGACGCAGTGTGTCAGTGTCAGGGACGGACGCAGTGTGTCAGTATCAGAGATGGACGCAGTGTGTCAGTATTAGAGAAGGACGCAGTGTGTCAGTATCAGAGATGGACGCAGTGTGACAGTGTCGGGGACGGACGCAGTGTGTCAGTATCAGGGAAGGACGTAGCGTGTCAGTATCAGGGACGGACGCAGTGTGTCAGTATCAGAGATGGACGCAGTGTGTCAGTGTCAGGGACGGACGAAGTGTGTCAGAATCAGGGACGGTCGTACCGTGTCAGTATCAGGGAAGGACGCAGTGTGTCAGTGTCAGGGAAGGACGCAGTGTGTCAGTGTCAGGGACGTACGCAGTCTGTCAGTATCAGAGATGGACGCAGTGTGTCAGTGTCGGGGACGGACGCGGCGTGTCAGTATCAGGGACTAACGCAGTGTGTCAGTGTCGGGGATGGACGCAGTGTGTCAGTGTCGGGGACGGACACAGTGTGTCAGTGTCGGGTACGGATGCAGTGTGTCAGTATCAGGGACGGACGCAGTGTGTCAGTGTCAGGGAGGGACGCAGTGTGTCAGTGTCGGGGACGGACGCAGTGTGTCAGTATCAGGGAAGGACACAGTGTGTCAGTGTCGGGGAGGGACGCAGTGTGTCAGTATCACGGACGGACGCAGTGTGTCAGTATCAGGGAGGGACGCAGTGTGTCAGTGTCAGGGAAAGACGCCGTGTGTCAGTATCAGGGAAGGACGCAGTGTGTCAGTGTCAGGGAGGGACGCAGTGTATCAGTGTCGGAGAGGGACGGAGTGTGTCAGTATCAGGGACGGACGCCGTGTGTCAGTGTCAGGGATGGACGTAGAGTGTCAGTATCAGATGTGGACGCAGTGTGTCAGTGTCAGGGACGGACGCAGTGTGTCAGTATCAGAGATGGACGCAGTGAGTCAGTATCAGAGAAGGACGCAGTGTGTCAGTATCAGAGATGGACGCAGTGTGACAGTGTCGGGGACGGACGCAGTGTGTCAGTATCAGGGAAGGACGTAGCGTGTCAGTATCAGGGAGGGACGCAGTGTGTCAGTATCAGAGATGGACGCAGTATGTCAGTGTCAGGGACTGACGAAGTGTGTCAGAATCAGGGACGGTCGTACCGTGTCAGTATCAGGGAAGGACGCAGTGTGTCAGTGTCACGGAAGGACGCAGTGTGTCAGTGTCAGGGACGGACGCAGTGTGTCAGTATCAGAGATGGACGCAGTGTGTCAGTGTCAGGGACGGACGCAGTGTGTCAGTATCAGAGATGGACGCAGTGTGTCAGTATCAGAGAAGGACGCAGTGTGTCAGTATCAGAGATGGACGCAGTGTGACAGTGTCGGGGACGGACGCAGTGTGTCAGTATCAGGGAAGGACGTAGGGTGTCAGTATCAGGGACGGACGCAGTGTGTCAGTTTCAGAGATGGACGCAGTGTGTCAGTGTCAGGGACGGACGCAGTGTGTCAGTATCAGAGATGGACGCAGTGTGTCAGTATTAGAGAAGGACGCAGTGTGTCAGTATCAGAGATGGACGCAGTGTGACAGTGTCGGGGACGGACGCAGTGTGTCAGTATCAGGGAAGGACGTAGCGTGTCAGTATCAGGGACGGACGCAGTGTGTCAGTATCAGAGATGGACGCAGTGTGTCAGTGTCAGGGACGGACGAAGTGTGTCAGAATCAGGGACGGTCGTACCGTGTCAGTATCAGGGAAGGACGCAGTGTGTCAGTGTCAGGGAAGGACGCAGTGTGTCAGTGTCAGGGAGGGACGCAGTGTATCAGTGTCGGAGAGGGACGGAGTGTGTCAGTATCAGGGACGGACGCCGTGTGTCAGTGTCAGGGATGGACGTAGAGTGTCAGTATCAGATGTGGACGCAGTGTGTCAGTGTCAGGGACGGACGCAGTGTGTCAGTATCAGAGATGGACGCAGTGAGTCAGTATCAGAGAAGGACGCAGTGTGTCAGTATCAGAGATGGACGCAGTGTGACAGTGTCGGGGACGGACGCAGTGTCTCAGTATCAGGGAAGGACGTAGCGTGTCAGTATCAGGGAGGGACGCAGTGTGTCAGTATCAGAGATGGACGCAGTATGTCAGTGTCAGGGACTGACGAAGTGTGTCAGAATCAGGGACGGTCGTACCGTGTCAGTATCAGGGAAGGACGCAGTGTGTCAGTGTCGGGGACGGACGCTGCGTGTCAGTATCAGGGACTGACGCAGTGTGTCAGTGTCGGGGATGGACGCAGTGTGTCAGTGTCGGGGACGGACGCAGTGTGTCAGTGTCGGGGACGGACGCAGTGTGTCAGTATCAGGGACGGACGTAGCGTGTCAGTGTCAGGGAAGGACGGAGTGTGTCAGTATCGGGGACGGACGCAGCGTGTCAGTATCACGGAAGGACGCAATGTGTCAGTGTCAGGGAGGTACGCAGTGTGTCAGTGTCAGGGAAGGACGCAGTGTGTCAGTGCCGGGGATGGACGTAGCGTGTCAGTATCAGGGGCGGACGCAGTGTGTCAGTATCGGGGACGGAAGCAGTGTGTCAGTATCAGAGATGGACGCAGTGTGTCAGTGTCAGGGGCGGACGCAGTGTGTCAGTATCAGAGATGGACGCAGTGTGTCAGTGTCAGGGACGGACGCAGTTTGTCAGTATCAGAGATGGACGCAGTGTGTCAGTATCAGAGAAGGACGCAGTGTGTCAGTGTCAGAGATGGACGCAGTGTGACAGTGTCGGGGACGGACGCAGTGTGTCAGTATCAGGGAAGGACGTAGGGTGTCAGTATCAGGGACGGACGCAGTGTGTCAGTATCAGAGATGGACGCAGTGTGTCAGTGTCAGGGACGGACGCAGTGTGTCAGTATCAGAGATGGACGCAGTGTGTCAGTATTAGAGAAGGACGCAGTGTGTCAGTATCAGAGATGGACGCAGTGTGACAGTGTCGGGGACGGACGCAGTGTGTCAGTATCAGGGAAGGACGTAGCGTGTCAGTATCAGGGACGGACGCAGTGTGTCAGTATCAGAGATGGACGCAGTGTGTCAGTGTCAGGGACGGACGAAGTGTGTCAGAATCAGGGACGGTCGTACCGTGTCAGTATCAGGGAAGGACGCAGTGTGTCAGTGTCAGGGAAGGACGCAGTGTGTCAGTGTCAGGGACGTACGCAGTCTGTCAGTATCAGAGATGGACGCAGTGTGTCAGTGTCGGGGACGGACGCGGCGTGTCAGTATCAGGGACTAACGCAGTGTGTCAGTGTCGGGGATGGACGCAGTGTGTCAGTGTCGGGGACGGACACAGTGTGTCAGTGTCGGGTACGGATGCAGTGTGTCAGTATCAGGGACGGACGCAGTGTGTCAGTGTCAGGGAGGGACGCAGTGTGTCAGTGTCGGGGACGGACGCAGTGTGTCAGTATCAGGGAAGGACACAGTGTGTCAGTGTCGGGGAGGGACGCAGTGTGTCAGTATCACGGACGGACGCAGTGTGTCAGTATCAGGGAGGGACGCAGTGTGTCAGTGTCAGGGAAAGACGCCGTGTGTCAGTATCAGGGAAGGACGCAGTGTGTCAGTGTCAGGGAGGGACGCAGTGTATCAGTGTCGGAGAGGGACGGAGTGTGTCAGTATCAGGGACGGACGCCGTGTGTCAGTGTCAGGGATGGACGTAGAGTGTCAGTATCAGATGTGGACGCAGTGTGTCAGTGTCAGGGACGGACGCAGTGTGTCAGTATCAGAGATGGACGCAGTGAGTCAGTATCAGAGAAGGACGCAGTGTGTCAGTATCAGAGATGGACGCAGTGTGACAGTGTCGGGGACGGACGCAGTGTGTCAGTATCAGGGAAGGACGTAGCGTGTCAGTATCAGGGAGGGACGCAGTGTGTCAGTATCAGAGATGGACGCAGTATGTCAGTGTCAGGGACTGACGAAGTGTGTCAGAATCAGGGACGGTCGTACCGTGTCAGTATCAGGGAAGGACGCAGTGTGTCAGTGTCACGGAAGGACGCAGTGTGTCAGTGTCAGGGACGGACGCAGTGTGTCAGTATCAGAGATGGACGCAGTGTGTCAGTGTCAGGGACGGACGCAGTGTGTCAGTATCAGAGATGGACGCAGTGTGTCAGTATCAGAGAAGGACGCAGTGTGTCAGTATCAGAGATGGACGCAGTGTGACAGTGTCGGGGACGGACGCAGTGTGTCAGTATCAGGGAAGGACGTAGGGTGTCAGTATCAGGGACGGACGCAGTGTGTCAGTTTCAGAGATGGACGCAGTGTGTCAGTGTCAGGGACGGACGCAGTGTGTCAGTATCAGAGATGGACGCAGTGTGTCAGTATTAGAGAAGGACGCAGTGTGTCAGTATCAGAGATGGACGCAGTGTGACAGTGTCGGGGACGGACGCAGTGTGTCAGTATCAGGGAAGGACGTAGCGTGTCAGTATCAGGGACGGACGCAGTGTGTCAGTATCAGAGATGGACGCAGTGTGTCAGTGTCAGGGACGGACGAAGTGTGTCAGAATCAGGGACGGTCGTACCGTGTCAGTATCAGGGAAGGACGCAGTGTGTCAGTGTCAGGGAAGGACGCAGTGTGTCAGTGTCAGGGACGTACGCAGTCTGTCAGTATCAGAGATGGACGCAGTGTGTCAGTGTCGGGGACGGACGCGGCGTGTCAGTATCAGGGACTAACGCAGTGTGTCAGTGTCGGGGATGGACGCAGTGTGTCAGTGTCGGGGACGGACACAGTGTGTCAGTGTCGGGTACGGATGCAGTGTGTCAGTATCAGGGACGGACGCAGTGTGTCAGTGTCAGGGAGGGACGCAGTGTGTCAGTGTCGGGGACGGACGCAGTGTGTCAGTATCAGGGAAGGACACAGTGTGTCAGTGTCGGGGAGGGACGCAGTGTGTCAGTATCACGGACGGACGCAGTGTGTCAGTATCAGGGAGGGACGCAGTGTGTCAGTGTCAGGGAAAGACGCCGTGTGTCAGTATCAGGGAAGGACGCAGTGTGTCAGTGTCAGGGAGGGACGCAGTGTATCAGTGTCGGAGAGGGACGGAGTGTGTCAGTATCAGGGACGGACGCCGTGTGTCAGTGTCAGGGATGGACGTAGAGTGTCAGTATCAGATGTGGACGCAGTGTGTCAGTGTCAGGGACGGACGCAGTGTGTCAGTATCAGAGATGGACGCAGTGAGTCAGTATCAGAGAAGGACGCAGTGTGTCAGTATCAGAGATGGACGCAGTGTGACAGTGTCGGGGACGGACGCAGTGTCTCAGTATCAGGGAAGGACGTAGCGTGTCAGTATCAGGGAGGGACGCAGTGTGTCAGTATCAGAGATGGACGCAGTATGTCAGTGTCAGGGACTGACGAAGTGTGTCAGAATCAGGGACGGTCGTACCGTGTCAGTATCAGGGAAGGACGCAGTGTGTCAGTGTCACGGAAGGACGCAGTGTGTCAGTGTCGGGGACGTACGCAGTCTGTCAGTATCAGAGATGGACGCAGTGTGTCAGTGTCGGGGACGGACGTGGCGTGTCAGTATCAGGGACTGACGCAGTGTGTCAGTGTCGGGGATGGACGCAGTGTGTCAGTGTCGGGGACGGACGCAGTGTGTCAGTGTCGGGGACGGACGCAGTGTGTCAGTATCAGGGACGGACGTAGCGTGACAGTGTCAGGGAAGGACGGAGTGTGTCAGTATCAGGGACGGACGTAGCGTGTCAGTGTCGGGGGGGACGCAGTGTGTCAGTGTCGGGGACGGACTCAGTGTGTCAGTGTCGGGGACGGACACAGTGTGTCAGTGTCGGGTACGGACGCAGTGTGTCAGTATCAGGGACGGACGCAGTGTGTCAGTGTCAGGGAGGGACGCAGTGTGTCAGTGTCGGGGACGGACGCAGTGTGTCAGTATCAGGGAAGGACACAGTGTGTCAGTGTCGGGGAGGGACGCAGTGTGTCAGTATCAGAGATGGACGCAGTATGTCAGTGGCAGGGACTGACGAAGTGTGTCAGAATCAGGGACGGTCGTACCGTGTCAGTATCAGGGAAGGACGCAGTGTGTCAGTGTCACGGAAGGACGCAGTGTGTCAGTGTCGGGGACGTACGCAGTCTGTCAGTATCAGAGATGGACGCAGTGTGTCAGTGTCGGGGACGTACGTGGCGTGTCAGTATCAGGGACTGACGCAGTGTGTCAGTGTCGGGGATGGACGCAGTGTGTCAGTGTCGGGGACGGACGCAGTGTGTCAGTGTCGGGGACGGACGCAGTGTGTCAGTATCAGGGAGGGACGTAGCGTGTCAGTGTCAGGGAAGGACGGGGTGTGTCAGTATCAGGGACGGACGCAATGTGTCAGTATCAGAGATGGACGCAGTGTGTCAGTGTCAGGGACGGACGCAGTGTGTCAGTATCAGAGATGGACGCAGTGTGTCAGTATCAGAGAAGGACGCAGTGTGTCAGTATCAGAGATGGACGCAGTGTGACAGTGTCGGGGACGGACGCAGTGTGTCAGTATCAGGGAAGGACGTAGCGTGTCAGTATCAGGGACGGACGCAGTGTGTCAGTATCAGAGATGGACGCAGTGTGTCAGTGTCAGGGACGGACGAAGTGTGTCAGAATCAGGGACGGTCGTACCGTGTCAGTATCAGGGAAGGACGCAGTGTGTCAGTGTCAGGGAAGGACGCAGTGTGTCAGTGTCAGGGACGTACGCAGTCTGTCAGTATCAGAGATGGACGCAGTGTGTCAGTGTCGGGGACGGACGCGGCGTGTCAGTATCATGGACTGACGCAGTGTGTCAGTATCGGGGATGGACGCAGTGTGTCAGTATCAGAGATGGACGCAGTGTGTCAGTATCAGAGAAGGACGCAGTGTGTCAGTATCAGAGATGGACGCAGTGTGTCAGTATCAGAGATGGACGCAGTGTGACAGTGTCGGGGACGTACGCAGTGTGTCATTATCAGGGAAGGACGTAGCGTGTCAGTATCAGGGACGGACGCAGTGTGTCAGTATCAGAGATGGACGCAGTGTGTCAGTGTCAGGGACGGACTAAGTGTGTCAGAATCAGGGACGGTCGTACCGTGTCAGTATCAGGGAAGGACGCAGTGTGTCAGTGTCAGGGAAGGACGCAGTGTGTCAGTGTCAGGGACGTACGCAGTCTGTCAGTATCAGAGATGGACGCAGTGTGTCAGTGTCTGGGACGGACGCGGCGTGTCGGTATCATGGACTGACGCAGTGTGTCAGTGTCGGGGATGGACGCAGTGTGTCAGTGTCGGGGACGGACGCAGTGTGTCAGTGTCGGGGACGGACGCAGTGTGTCAGTATCAGGGACGGACGTAGCGTGTCAGTGTCAGGGAATGACGGAGTGTGTCAGAATCAGGGACGGTCGTACCGTGTCAGTATCAGGGAAGGACGCAGTGTGTCAGTGTCACGGAAGGACGCAGTGTGTCAGTGTCGGGGACGTACGCAGTCTGTCAGTATCAGAGATGGACGCAGTGTGTCAGTGTCGGGGACGTACGTGGCGTGTCAGTATCAGGGACTGACGCAGTGTGTCAGTGTCGGGGATGGACGCAGTGTGTCAGTATCAGGGACGGACGTAGCGTGTCAGTGTCAGGGAAGGACGGAGTGTGTCAGTATCAGGGACGGACGCAGTGTGTCAGTATCAGAGATGGACGCAGTGTGTCAGTGTCAGGGACGGACGCAGTGTGTCAGTATCAGAGATGGACGCAGTGTGTCAGTATCAGAGAAGGACGCAGTGTGTCAGTATCAGAGATGGACGCAGTGTGACAGTGTCGGGGACGGACGCAGTGTGTCAGTATCAGGGAAGGACGTAGCGTGTCAGTATCAGGGACGGACGCAGTGTGTCAGTATCAGAGATTGACGCAGTGTGTCAGTGTCAGGGACGGACGAAGTGTGTCAGAATCAGGGACGGTCGTACCGTGTCAGTATCAGGGAAGGATGCAGTGTGTCAGTGTCAGGTAAGGACGCAGTGTGTCAGTGTCAGGGACGTACGCAGTCTGTCAGTATCAGAGATGGACGCAGTGTGTCAGTGTCGGGGACGGACGCGGCGTGTCAGTATCATGGACTGACGCAGTGTGTCAGTATCGGGGATGGACGCAGTGTGTCAGTATCAGAGATGGACGCAGTGTGTCAGTATCAGAGAAGGACGCAGTGTGTCAGTATCAGAGATGGACGCAGTGTGTCAGTATCAGAGAAGGACGCAGTGTGTCAGTATCAGAGATGGACGCAGTGTGACAGTGTCGGGGACGGACGCAGTGTGTCATTATCAGGGAAGGACGTAGCGTGTCAGTATCAGGGACGGACGCAGTGTGTCAGTATCAGAGATGGACGCAGTGTGTCAGTGTCAGGGACGGACGAAGTGTGTCAGAATCAGGGACGGTCGTACCGTGTCAGTATCAGGGAAGGACGCAGTGTGTCAGTGTCAGGGAAGGACGCAGTGTGTCAGTGTCAGGGACGTACGCAGTCTGTCAGTATCAGAGATGGACGCAGTGTGTCAGTGTCGGGGACGGACGCGGCGTGTCAGTATTATGGACTGACGCAGTGTGTCAGTGTCGGGGATGGACGCAGTGTGTCAGTGTCGGGGACGGACGCAGTGTGTCAGTGTCGGGGACGGACGCATTGTGTCAGTATCAGGGACGGACGTAGCGTGTCAGTGTCAGGGAATGACGGAGTGTGTCAGTATCAGGGACGGACGTAGCGTGTCAGTGTCAGGGGGGGACGCAGTGTGTCAGTGTCGGGGACGGACTCAGTGTGTCAGTATCAGGGAAGGACGCAGTGTGTCAGTGTCGGGGATGGACGCAGAGTGTCAGTGTCGGGGACGGACTCAGGGTGTCAGTGTCGGGGACGGACGCAGTGTGTCAGTGCCGGGGACGGACGCAACGTGTCAGTATCACGGATGGACGCAGAGTGTCAGTATCGGGGACGGACGCAGCGTGTCAGTATCACGGAAGGACGCAATGTGTCAGTGTCAGGGAGGTACGCAGTGTGTCAGTGTCAGGGAAGGACGCAATGTGTCAGTATCAGGGACGGACGCAGTGTGTCAGTGCCGGGGACGGACGTAGCGTGTCAGTATCAGGGGCGGACGCAGTGTGTCAGTGTCGGGGACGGAAGCAGTGTGTCAGTGTCAGGGACGGACGCAGAGTGTCAGTATCAGAGATGGACGCAGTGTGTCAGTGTCAGGGACGGACGCAGTGTGTCAGTATCAGAGATGGACGCAGTGTGTCAGTATCAGAGAAGGACGCAGTGTGTCAGTATCAGAGAAGGACGCAGTGTGTCAGTATCAGAGATGGACGCAGTGTGACAGTGTCGGGGACGGACGCAGTGTGTCAGTATCAGGGAAGGACGTAGGGTGTCAGTATCAGGGACGGACGCAGTGTGTCAGTATCAGAGATGGACGCAGTGTGTCAGTGTCAGGGACGGACGCAGTGTGTCAGTATCAGAGATGGACGCAGTGTGTCAGTATTAGAGAAGGACGCAGTGTGTCAGTATCAGAGATGGACGCAGTGTGACAGTGTCGGGGACGGACGCAGTGTGTCAGTATCAGGGACGGACGTAGCGTGTCAGTGTCAGGGGGGACGCAGTGTGTCAGTGTCGGGGACGGACTCAGTGTGTCAGTGTCGGTGACGGACACAGTGTGTCAGTGTCGGGTACGGACGCAGTGTGTCAGTATAAGGGACGGACGCAGTGCGTCAGTGTCAGGGAGGGACGCAGTGTGTCAGTGTTGGGGAGGGACGCAGTGTGTCAGTATCAGAGATGGACGCAGTATGTCAGTGTCAGGGACTGACGAAGTGTGTCAGAATCACGGAAGGACGCAATGTGTCAGTGTCAGGGAGGTACGCAGTGTGTCAGTGTCGGGGACGGACGCAGTGTGTCAGTGTCGGGGACGGACGCAGTGTGTCAGTATCAGGGACGGACTTAGCGTGTCAGTGTCAGGAAAGGACGGAGTGTGTCAGTATCAGGGACGGACGTAGCGTGTCAGTGTCAGGGGGGACGCAGTGTGTCAGTGTCGGGGACGGACTCAGTGTGTCAGTGTCGGGGACGGACACAGTGTGTCAGTGTCGGGTACGGACGCAGTGTGTCAGTATCAGGGACGGACGCAGTGTGTCAGTGTCAGGGAGGGACGCAGTGTGTCAGTGTCGGGGACGGACGCAGTGTGTCAGTATCAGGGAAGGACACAGTGTGTCAGTGTCGGGGAGGGACGCAGTGTGTCAGTATCACGGACGGACGCAGTGTGTCAGTATCAGGGAGGGACGCAGTGTGTCAGGGAAGGACGCAGAGTGTCAGTATCAGAGATGGACGCAGTGTGTCAGTATCAGAGATGGACGCAGTGTGTCAGTGTCAGGGACGGACGTAGCGTGTCAGTATCAGGGAAGGACGCAGTGTGTCAGTATCAGGGAAGGACGCAGTGTGTCACTATCAGGGAAGGACGCAATGTGTCAGTGTCAAGGAAGGACGCAGTGTGTCAGTGTCAGGGAGGTACGCAGTGTGTCAGTGTCAGGGAAGGACGCAGTGTGTCAGTATCAGGGACGGACGCAGCGTGTCAGTATCAGGGAAGGACGCAGTGTGTCAGTGCCGGGGACGGACGTAGCGTGTCAGTATCAGGGAGGGACGCAGTGTGTCAGTGTCGGGTACGGACGCAGTGTGTCAGTATCAGTAACGGACGCAGTGTGTCAGTGTCAGGGAGGGACGCAGTGTGTCAGTGTCGGGCACGGACGCAGTGTGTCAGTATCAGGGAAGGACACAGTGTGTCAGTGTCGGGGAGGGACGCAGTGTGTCAGTATCACGGACGGACGCAGTGTGTCAGTATCAGGGAGGGACGCAGTGTGTCAGGGAAGGACGCAGAGTGTCAGTATCAGAGATGGACGCAGTGTGTCAGTATCAGAGATGGACGCAGTGTGTTAGTGTCAGGGACGGACGTAGCGTGTCAGTATCAGCGAAGGACGCAGTGTGTCAGTATCAGGGAAGGAAGCAGTGTGTCAGTGTCGGGGATGGACGCAGTGTGTCAGTATCACGGAAGGACGCAGTGTGTCACTATCAGGGAAGGACGCAATGTGTCAGTGTCAAGGAAGGACGCAGTGTGTCAGTGTCAGGGAGGTACGCAGTGTGTCAGTGTCAGGGAAGGACGCAGTGTGTCAGTATCAGGGACGGACGCAGCGTGTCAGTATCAGGGAAGGACGCAGTTTGTCAGTGCCGGGGACGGACGTAGCGTGTCAGTATCAGGGACGGACGCAGTGTGTCAGTGTCGGGGACGGAAGCAGTGTGTCAGTGTCTGGGACTGACACATAGAGTGTCAGTATCAGAGATGGACGCAGTGTGTCAGTGTCAGGGACGGACGCAGTGTGTCAGTATCCGGGATGGACGCAGTGTGTCAGTGTCAGGGACGGACGTTGCGTGTCAGTATCACGGACGCACGCAGTGTGTCAGTGTCAGGGAAGGACGCCGTGTGTCAGTGTCAGGGAGGGACGCAGTGTCTCAGTATCAGGGACGGACGCAGTGGGTCACTATCAGGGAAGGACGCAGTGTGTCAGTGTCGAGGACGGACACAGTGTGTTAGTGTCCGGGACGGACGCAGTGTGTCAGTGTCGGGGACGGACGCAGCGTGTCAGTATCAAGGATGGACGTAGCGTGTCAGTATCAAGGACGGACGCAGTGTTTCAATGTCAGGGACGGACGAAGTGTGTCAGAATCAGGGACGGTCGTACCGTGTCAGTATCAGGGAAGGACGCAGTGTGTCAGTGTCAGGGAAGGACGCAGTGTGTCAGTGTCGGGGACGTACGCAGTCTGTCAGTATCAGAGATGGACGCAGTGTGTCAGTATCGGGGACGGAAGGCGGCGTGTCAGTATCAGGGACTGACGCAGTGTGTCAGTGTCGGGGATGGACGCAGTGTGTCAGTGTCGGGGACGGACGCAGTGTGTCAGTGTCTGGGACGGACGCAGTGTGTCAGTATCAGGGACGGACGTAGCGTGTCAGTGTCAGGGAAGGACGGAGTGTGTCAGTATCAGGGACGGACGTAGCGTGTCAGTGTCAGGGGGGGACGCAGTGTGTCAGTGTCGGGGACGGAATCAGTGTGTCAGTGTCGGGGACGGACACAGTGTGTCAGTGTCGGGTACGGACGCAGTGTGTCAGTATCAGGGACGGACGCAGTGTGTCAGTGTCAGGGAGGGACGCAGTGTGTCAGTGTCGGGGACGGACGCAGTGTGTCAGTATCAGGGAAGGACGTAGCGTGTCAGTATCAGGGACGGACGCAGTGTGTCAGTATCAGAGATGGACGCAGTGTGTCAGTGTCAGGGACGGACGCAGTGTGTCAGTATCCGGGATGGACGCAGTGTGTCAGTGTCAGGGAAGGACGTTGCGTGTCAGTACCACGGACGCACGCAGTGTGTCAGTGTCAGGGAAGGACGCCGTGTGTCAGTGTCAGGGAGGGACGCAGTGTCTCAGTATCAGGGACGGACGCAGTGGGTCACTATCAGGGAAGGACGCAGTGTGTCAGTGTCGAGGACGGACACAGTGTGTTAGTGTCCGGGACGGACGCAGTGTGTCAGTGTCGGGGACGGACGCAGTGTGTCAGTGTCGGGGACGGACGCAGTGTGTCAGTATCAGGGACGGACGTAGCGTGTCAGTGTCAGGGAAGGACGGAGTGTGTCAGTATCAGGGACGGACGTAGCGTGTCAGTGTCAGGGGGGGACGCAGTGTGTCAGTGTCGGGGACGGAATCAGTGTGTCAGTGTCGGGGACGGACACAGTGTGTCAGTGTCGGGTACGGACGCAGTGTGTCAGTATCAGGGACGGACGCAGTGTGTCAGTGTCAGGGAGGGACGCAGTGTGTCAGTGTCGGGGACGGACGCAGTGTGTCAGTATCAGGGAAGGACGTAGCGTGTCAGTATCAGGGACGGACGCAGTGTGTCAGTATCAGAGATGGACGCAGTGTGTCAGTATCAGAGATGGACGCAGTGTGTCAGTATCGGGGACGGAAGGCGGCGTGTCAGTATCAGGGACTGACGCAGTGTGTCAGTGTCGGGGATGGACGCAGTGTGTCAGTGTCGGGGACGGACGCAGTGTGTCAGTGTCTGGGACGGACGCAGTGTGTCAGTATCAGGGACGGACGTAGCGTGTCAGTGTCAGGGAAGGACGGAGTGTGTCAGTATCAGGGACGGACGTAGCGTGTCAGTGTCAGGGGGGGACGCAGTGTGTCAGTGTCGGGGACGGAATCAGTGTGTCAGTGTCGGGGACGGACACAGTGTGTCAGTGTCGGGTACGGACGCAGTGTGTCAGTATCAGGGACGGACGCAGTGTGTCAGTGTCAGGGAGGGACGCAGTGTGTCAGTGTCGGGGACGGACGCAGTGTGTCAGTATCAGGGAAGGACGTAGCGTGTCAGTATCAGGGACGGACGCAGTGTGTCAGTATCAGAGATGGACGCAGTGTGTCAGTGTCAGGGACGGACGCAGTGTGTCAGTATCCGGGATGGACGCAGTGTGTCAGTGTCAGGGAAGGACGTTGCGTGTCAGTACCACGGACGCACGCAGTGTGTCAGTGTCAGGGAAGGACGCCGTGTGTCAGTGTCAGGGAGGGACGCAGTGTCTCAGTATCAGGGACGGACGCAGTGGGTCACTATCAGGGAAGGACGCAGTGTGTCAGTGTCGAGGACGGACACAGTGTGTTAGTGTCCGGGACGGACGCAGTGTGTCAGTGTCGGGGACGGACGCAGTGTGTCAGTGTCGGGGACGGACGCAGTGTGTCAGTATCAGGGACGGACGTAGCGTGTCAGTGTCAGGGAAGGACGGAGTGTGTCAGTATCAGGGACGGACGTAGCGTGTCAGTGTCAGGGGGGGACGCAGTGTGTCAGTGTCGGGGACGGAATCAGTGTGTCAGTGTCGGGGACGGACACAGTGTGTCAGTGTCGGGTACGGACGCAGTGTGTCAGTATCAGGGACGGACGCAGTGTGTCAGTGTCAGGGAGGGACGCAGTGTGTCAGTGTCGGGGACGGACGCAGTGTGTCAGTATCAGGGAAGGACGTAGCGTGTCAGTATCAGGGACGGACGCAGTGTGTCAGTATCAGAGATGGACGCAGTGTGTCAGTGTCAGGGACGGACGCAGTGTGTCAGTATCCGGGATGGACGCAGTGTGTCAGTGTCAGGGAAGGACGTTGCGTGTCAGTACCACGGACGCACGCAGTGTGTCAGTGTCAGGGAAGGACGCCGTGTGTCAGTGTCAGGGAGGGACGCAGTGTCTCAGTATCAGGGACGGACGCAGTGGGTCACTATCAGGGAAGGACGCAGTGTGTCAGTGTCGAGGACGGACACAGTGTGTTAGTGTCCGGGACGGACGCAGTGTGTCAGTGTCGGGGACGGACGCAGCGTGTCAGTATCAAGGATGGACGCAGTGTTTAAATGTCAGGGACGGACGAAGTGTGTCAGAATCAGGGACGGTCGTACCGTGTCAGTATCAGGGATGGACGCAGTGTGTCAGTGTCAGGGACGGACGTAGCGTGTCAGTGTCAGGGGGGACGCAGTGTGTCAGTGTCGGGGACGGACTCAGTGTGTCAGTGTCGGGGACGGACACAGTGTGTCAGTGTCGGGTACGGACGCAGTGTGTCAGTATCAGGGACGGACGCAGTGTGTCAGTGTCAGGGAGGGACGCAGTGTGTCAGTGTCGGGGACGGACGCAGTGTGTCAGTATCAGGGAAGGACACAGTGTGTCAGTGTCGGGGAGGGACGCAGTGTGTCAGTATCACGGACGGACGCAGTGTGTCAGTATCAGGTAGGGACGCAGTGTGTCAGTGTCAGGGAAAGACGCCGTGTGTCAGTATCAGGGAAGGACGCAGTGTGTCAGTGTCAGGGAGGGACGCAGTGTATCAGTGTCGGAGAGGGACGGAGTGTGTCAGTATCAGGGACGGACGCCGTGTGTCAGTGTCAGGGACGGACGCAGTGTGTCAGTGTCGGGTACGGACGCAGTGTGTCAGTATCAGTAACGGACGCAGTGTGTCAGTGTCAGGGAGGGACGCAGTGTGTCAGTGTCGGGGACGGACGCTGTGTGTCAGTATCAGGGAAGGACGCAGTGTGTCAGTGTCGGGGAGGGACGCAGTGTGTCAGTATCACGGACGGACGCAGTGTGTCAGTATCAGGGAGGGACGCAGTGTGCCAGGGAAGGACGCAGAGTGTCAGTATCAGAGATGGACGCAGTGTGTCAGTATCAGAGATGGACGCAGTGTGTTAGTGTCAGGGACGGACGTAGCGTGTCAGTATCAGGGAAGGACGCAGTGTGTCAGTATCAGGGAAGGAAGCAGTGTGTCAGTGTCGGGGACGGACGCAACGTGTCAGTATCACGGATGGACGCAGAGTGTCAGTATCGGGGACGGACGCAGCGTGTCAGTATCAAGGAAGGACGCAATGTGTCAGTGTCAGGGAGGTACGCAGTGTGTCAGTGTCAGGGAAGGACGCAGTGTGTCAGTATCAGGGACGGACGCAGAGTGTCAGTGCCGGGGACTGACGTAGCGTGTCAGTATCAGGGCCGGACGCAGTGTTTCAATGTCAGGGACGGACGAAGTGTGTCAGAATCAGGGACGGTCGTACCGTGTCAGTATCAGGGAAGGACGCAGTGTGTCAGTGTCAGGGAAGGACGCAGTGTGTCAGTGTCGGGGACGTACGCAGTCTGTCAGTATCAGAGATGGACGCAGTGTGTCAGTATCGGGGACGGAAGGCGGCGTGTCAGTATCAGGGACTGACGCAGTGTGTCAGTGTCGGGGATGGACGCAGTGTGTCAGTGTCGGGGACGGACGCAGTGTGTCAGTGTCGGGGACGGACGCAGTGTGTCAGTATCAGGGACGGACGTAGCGTGTCAGTGTCAGGGAAGGACGGAGTGTGTCAGTATCAGGGACGGACGTAGCGTGTCAGTGTCAGGGGGGGACGCAGTGTGTCAGTGTCGGGGACGGAATCAGTGTGTCAGTGTCGGGGACGGACACAGTGTGTCAGTGTCGGGTACGGACGCAGTGTGTCAGTATCAGGGACGGACGCAGTGTGTCAGTGTCAGGGAGGGACGCAGTGTGTCAGTGTCGGGGACGGACGCAGTGTGTCAGTATCAGGGAAGGACGTAGCGTGTCAGTATCAGGGACGGACGCAGTGTGTCAGTATCAGAGATGGACGCAGTGTGTCAGTGTCAGGGACGGACGCAGTGTGTCAGTATCCGGGATGGACGCAGTGTGTCAGTGTCAGGGAAGGACGTTGCGTGTCAGTACCACGGACGCACGCAGTGTGTCAGTGTCAGGGAAGGACGCCGTGTGTCAGTGTCAGGGAGGGACGCAGTGTCTCAGTATCAGGGACGGACGCAGTGGGTCACTATCAGGGAAGGACGCAGTGTGTCAGTGTCGAGGACGGACACAGTGTGTTAGTGTCCGGGACGGACGCAGTGTGTCAGTGTCGGGGACGGACGCAGCGTGTCAGTATCAAGGATGGACGCAGTGTTTAAATGTCAGGGACGGACGAAGTGTGTCAGAATCAGGGACGGTCGTACCGTGTCAGTATCAGGGAAGGACGCAGTGTGTCAGTGTCAGGGACGGACGTAGCGTGTCAGTGTCAGGGGGGACGCAGTGTGTCAGTGTCGGGGACGGACTCAGTGTGTCAGTGTCGGGGACGGACACAGTGTGTCAGTGTCGGGTACGGACGCAGTGTGTCAGTATCAGGGACGGACGCAGTGTGTCAGTGTCAGGGAGGGACGCAGTGTGTCAGTGTCGGGGACGGACGCAGTGTGTCAGTATCAGGGAAGGACACAGTGTGTCAGTGTCGGGGAGGGACGCAGTGTGTCAGTATCACGGACGGACGCAGTGTGTCAGTATCAGGTAGGGACGCAGTGTGTCAGTGTCAGGGAAAGACGCCGTGTGTCAGTATCAGGGAAGGACGCAGTGTGTCAGTGTCAGGGAGGGACGCAGTGTATCAGTGTCGGAGAGGGACGGAGTGTGTCAGTATCAGGGACGGACGCCGTGTGTCAGTGTCAGGGACGGACGCAGTGTGTCAGTGTCGGGTACGGACGCAGTGTGTCAGTATCAGTAACGGACGCAGTGTGTCAGTGTCAGGGAGGGACGCAGTGTGTCAGTGTCGGGGACGGACGCTGTGTGTCAGTATCAGGGAAGGACGCAGTGTGTCAGTGTCGGGGAGGGACGCAGTGTGTCAGTATCACGGACGGACGCAGTGTGTCAGTATCAGGGAGGGACGCAGTGTGCCAGGGAAGGACGCAGAGTGTCAGTATCAGAGATGGACGCAGTGTGTCAGTATCAGAGATGGACGCAGTGTGTTAGTGTCAGGGACGGACGTAGCGTGTCAGTATCAGGGAAGGACGCAGTGTGTCAGTATCAGGGAAGGAAGCAGTGTGTCAGTGTCGGGGATGGACGCAGTGTGTCAGTATCACGGAAGGACGCAGTGTGTCACTATCAGGGAAGGACGCAATGTGTCAGTGTCAAGGAAGGACGCAGTGTGTCAGTGTCAGGGAGGTACGCAGTGTGTCAGTGTCAGGGAAGGACGCAGTGTGTCAGTATCAGGGACGGACGCAGCGTGTCAGTATCAGGGAAGGACGCAGTGTGTCAGTGCCGGGGACGGACGTAGCGTGTCAGTATCAGGGACGGACGCAGTGTGTCAGTGTCGGGTACGGACGCAGTGTGTCAGTATCAGTAACGGACGCAGTGTGTCAGTGTCAGGGAGGGACGCAGTGTGTCAGTGTCGGGGACGGACGCAGTGTGTCAGTATCAGGGAAGGACGCAGTGTGTCAGTGTCGGGGAGGGACGCAGTGTGTCAGTATCACGGACGGACGCAGTGTGTCAGTATCAGGGAGGGACGCAGTGTGTCAAGGAAGGACGCAGAGTGTCAGTATCAGAGATGGACGCAGTGTGTCAGTATCAGAGATGGACGCAGTGTGTTAGTGTCAGGGACGGACGTAGCGTGTCAGTATCAGGGAAGGACGCAGTGTGTCAGTATCAGGGAAGGAAGCAGTGTGTCAGTGTCGGTGATGGACGCAGTGTGTCAGTATCACGGAAGGACGCAGTGTGTCACTATCAGGGAAGGACGCAATGTGTCAGTGTCAAGGAAGGACGCAGTGTGTCAGTGTCAGGGAGGTACGCAGTGTGTCAGTGTCAGGGAAGGACGCAGTGTGTCAGTATCAGGGACGGACGCAGCGTGTCAGTATCAGGGAAGGACGCAGTGTGTCAGTGCCGGGGACGGACGTAGCGTGTCAGTATCAGGGACGGACGCAGTGTGTCAGTGTCGGGGACGGAAGCAGTGTGTCAGTGTCTGGGACTGACACATAGAGTGTCAGTATCAGAGATGGACGCAGTGTGTCAGTGTCAGGGACGGACGCAGTGTGTCAGTATCCGGGATGGACGCAGTGTGTCAGTATCAGGGACGGACGTTGCGTGTCAGTATCACGGACGCACGCAGTGTGTCAGTGTCAGGGAAGGACGACGTGTGTCAGTGTCAGGGAGGGACGCAGTGTCTCAGTATCAGGGACGGACGCAGTGGGTCACTATCAGGGAAGGACGCAGTGTGTCAGTGTCGAGGACGGACACAGTGTGTTAGTGTCCGGGACGGACGCAGTGTGTCAGTGTCGGGGACGGACGCAGCGTGTCAGTATCAAGGATGGACGTAGCGTGTCAGTATCAAGGACGGACGCAGTGTTTCAATGTCAGGGACGGACGAAGTGTGTCAGAATCAGGGACGGTCGTACCGTGTCAGTATCAGGGAAGGACGCAGTGTGTCAGTGTCAGGGAAGGACGCAGTGTGTCAGTGTCGGGGACGTACGCAGTCTGTCAGTATCAGAGATGGACGCAGTGTGTCAGTATCGGGGACGGAAGGCGGCGTGTCAGTATCAGGGACTGACGCAGTGTGTCAGTGTCGGGGATGGACGCAGTGTGTCAGTGTCGGGGACGGACGCAGTGTGTCAGTGTCGGGGACGGACGCAGTGTGTCAGTATCAGGGACGGACGTAGCGTGTCAGTGTCAGGGAAGGACGGAGTGTGTCAGTATCAGGGACGGACGTAGCGTGTCAGTGTCAGGGGGGACGCAGTGTGTCAGTGTCGGGGACGGAATCAGTGTGTCAGTGTCGGGGACGGACACAGTGTGTCAGTGTCGGGTACGGACGCAGTGTGTCAGTATCAGGGACGGACGCAGTGTGTCAGTGTCAGGGAGGGACGCAGTGTGTCAGTGTCGGGGACGGACGCAGTGTGTCAGTATCAGGGAAGGACGTAGCGTGTCAGTATCAGGGACGGACGCAGTGTGTCAGTATCAGAGATGGACGCAGTGTGTCATTGTCAGGGACGGACGCAGTGTGTCAGTATCCGGGATGGACGCAGTGTGTCAGTGTCAGGGAAGGACGTTGCGTGTCAGTACCACGGACGCACGCAGTGTGTCAGTGTCAGGGAAGGACGCCGTGTGTCAGTGTCAGGGAGGGACGCAGTGTCTCAGTATCAGGGACGGACGCAGTGGGTCACTATCAGGGAAGGACGCAGTGTGTCAGTGTCGAGGACGGACACAGTGTGTTAGTGTCCGGGACGGACGCAGTGTGTCAGTGTCGGGGAAGGACGCAGCGTGTCAGTATCAAGGATGGACGCAGTGTTTAAATGTCAGGGACGGACGAAGTGTGTCAGAATCAGGGACGGTCATACCGTGTCAGTATCAGGGAAGGACGCAGTGTGTCAGTGTCAGGAGAGGACGTAGCGTATCAGTGTCAGGGGGGGACGCAGTGTGTCAGTGTCGGGGACGGAATCAGTGTGTCAGTGTCGGGGACGGACACAGTGTGTCAGTGTCGGGTACGGACGCAGTGTGTCAGTATCAGGGACGGACGCAGTGTGTCAGTGTCAGGGAGGGACGCAGTGTGTCAGTGTCGGGGACGGACGCAGTGTGTCTATATCAGGGAAGGACGTAGCGTGTCAGTATCAGGGACGGACGCAGTGTGTCAGTATCAGAGATGGACGCAGTATGTAGGTGTCAGGGACGGACGAAGAGTGTCAGAATCAGGGAAGGAGGCAGTGTGTCAGTGTCAGGGAAGGACGCAGTGTGTCAGTGTCGGGGACGTACCCAGTCTGTCAGTATCAGAGATCGACGCAGTGTGTTAGTGTCGGGGACGGACGCGGCGTGTCAGTATCATGGACTGACGCAGTGTGTCAGTGTCGGGGATGGACGCATTGTGTCAGTGTCGGGGACGGACGCAGTGTGTCAGTGTCGGGGTCGGACGAAGTGTGTCAGTATCAGGGACGGACGTAGCGTGTCAGTGTCAGGGGGGGACGCAGTGTGTCAGTGTAGGGGACGGACTCAGTGTGTCAGTGTCGGGAACGGACACAGTGTGTCAGTGTCGGGTACGGACGCAGTGTGTCAGTATCAGGGACGGACGCGGTGTGTCAGTGTCAGGGAGGGACGCAGTGTGTCAGTGTCGGGGACGGACGCAGTGTGTCAGTATCAGGGAAGGACACAGTGTGTCAGTGTCGGGGAGGGACGCAGTGTGTCAGTATCACGGACGGACGCAGTGTGTCAGTTTCAGGTAGGGACGCAGTGTGTCAGTGTCAGGGAAAGACGCCGTGTGTCAGTATCAGGGAAGGACGCAGTGTGTCAGTGTCAGGGAGGGACGCAGTGTATCAGTGTCGGAGAGGGACGGAGTGTGTCAGTATCAGGGACGGACGCCGTGTGTCAATGTCAGGGACGGACGAAGTGTGTCAGAATCAGGGACGGTCATACCGTGTCAGTATCAGGGAAGGACGCAGTGTGTCAGTGTCAGGAGAGGACGTAGCGTATCAGTGTCAGGGGGGGACGCAGTGTGTCAGTGTCGGGGACGGAATCAGTGTGTCAGTGTCGGGGACGGACACAGTGTGTCAGTGTCGGGTACGGACGCAGTGTGTCAGTATCAGGGACGGACGCAGTGTGTCAGTGTCAGGGAGGGACGCAGTGTGTTAGTGTCGGGGACGGACGCAGTGTGTCTATATCAGGGAAGGACGTAGCGTGTCAGTATCAGGGACGGACGCAGTGTGTCAGTATCAGAGATGGACGCAGTATGTAGGTGTCAGGGACGGACGAAGAGTGTCAGAATCAGGGAAGGAGGCAGTGTGTCAGTGTCAGGGAAGGACGCAGTGTGTCAGTGTCGGGGACGTACCCAGTCTGCCAGTATCAGAGATCGACGCAGTGTGTTAGTGTCGGGGACGGACGCGGCGTGTCAGTATCATGGACTGACGCAGTGTGTCAGTGTCGGGGATGGACGCATTGTGTCAGTGTCGGGGACGGACGCAGTGTGTCAGTGTCGGGGTCGGACGAAGTGTGTCAGTATCAGGGACGGACGTAGCGTGTCAGTGTCAGGGGGGGACGCAGTGTGTCAGTGTAGGGGACGGACTCAGTGTGTCAGTGTCGGGAACGGACACAGTGTGTCAGTGTCGGGTACGGACGCAGTGTGTCAGTATCAGGGACGGACGCGGTGTGTCAGTGTCAGGGAGGGACGCAGTGTGTCAGTGTCGGGGACGGACGCAGTGTGTCAGTATCAGGGAAGGACACAGTGTGTCAGTGTCGGGGAGGGACGCAGTGTGTCAGTATCACGGACGGACGCAGTGTGTCAGTATCAGGTAGGGACGCAGTGTGTCAGTGTCAGGGAAAGACGCCCTGTGTCAGTATCAGGGAAGGACGCAGTGTGTCAGTGTCAGGGAGGGACGCAGTGTATCAGTGTCGGAGAGGGACGGAGTGTGTCAGTATCAGGGACGGACGCCGTGTGTCAATGTCAGGGACGGACGCAGTGTGTCAGTGTCGGGTACGGGAGCAGTGTGTCAGTATCAGGGACGGACGCAGTGTGTCAGTGTCAGGGAGGGACGCAGTGTGTCAGTGTCGGGGACGGACGCAGTGTGTCAGTATCAGGGAAGGACGCAGTGTGTCAGTGTCGGGGAGGGACGCAGTGTGTCAGTATCACGGACGGACGCAGTGTGTCAGTATCAGGGAGGGACGCAGTGTGTCAGGGAAGGACGCAGTGTGTCAGTATCAGAGATGGACGCAGTGTGTCAGTATCAGGGAAGGAAGCAGTGTGTCAGTGTCGGGGACGGACGCAACGTGTCAGTATCACGGATGGACGCAGAGTGTCAGTATCGGGGACGGACGCAGCGTGTCAGTATCAAGGAAGGACGCAATGTGTCAGTGTCAGGGAGGTACGCAGTGTGTCAGTGTCAGGGAAGGACGCAGTGTGTCAGTATCAGGGACGGACGCAGAGTGTCAGTGCCGGGGACTGACGTAGCGTGTCAGTATCAGGGCCGGACGCAGTGTTTCAATGTCAGGGACGGACGAAGTGTGTCAGAATCAGGGACGGTCGTACCGTGTCAGTATCAGGGAAGGACGCAGTGTGTCAGTGTCAGGGAAGGACGCAGTGTGTCAGTGTCGGGGACGTACGCAGTCTGTCAGTATCAGAGATGGACGCAGTGTGTCAGTATCGGGGACGGAAGGCGGCGTGTCAGTATCAGGGACTGACGCAGTGTGTCAGTGTCGGGGATGGACGCAGTGTGTCAGTGTCGGGGACGGACGCAGTGTGTCAGTGTCGGGGACGGACGCAGTGTGTCAGTATCAGGGACGGACGTAGCGTGTCAGTGTCAGGGAAGGACGGAGTGTGTCAGTATCAGGGACGGACGTAGCGTGTCAGTGTCAGGGGGGGACGCAGTGTGTCAGTGTCGGGGACGGAATCAGTGTGTCAGTGTCGGGGACGGACACAGTGTGTCAGTGTCGGGTACGGACGCAGTGTGTCAGTATCAGGGACGGACGCAGTGTGTCAGTGTCAGGGAGGGACGCAGTGTGTCAGTGTCGGGGACGGACGCAGTGTGTCAGTATCAGGGAAGGACGTAGCGTGTCAGTATCAGGGACGGACGCAGTGTGTCAGTATCAGAGATGGACGCAGTGTGTCAGTGTCAGGGACGGACGCAGTGTGTCAGTATCCGGGATGGACGCAGTGTGTCAGTGTCAGGGAAGGACGTTGCGTGTCAGTACCACGGACGCACGCAGTGTGTCAGTGTCAGGGAAGGACGCCGTGTGTCAGTGTCAGGGAGGGACGCAGTGTCTCAGTATCAGGGACGGACGCAGTGGGTCACTATCAGGGAAGGACGCAGTGTGTCAGTGTCGAGGACGGACACAGTGTGTTAGTGTCCGGGACGGACGCAGTGTGTCAGTGTCGGGGACGGACGCAGCGTGTCAGTATCAAGGATGGACGCAGTGTTTAAATGTCAGGGACGGACGAAGTGTGTCAGAATCAGGGACGGTCGTACCGTGTCAGTATCAGGGAAGGACGCAGTGTGTCAGTGTCAGGGACGGACGTAGCGTGTCAGTGTCAGGGGGGACGCAGTGTGTCAGTGTCGGGGACGGACTCAGTGTGTCAGTGTCGGGGACGGACACAGTGTGTCAGTGTCGGGTACGGACGCAGTGTGTCAGTATCAGGGACGGACGCAGTGTGTCAGTGTCAGGGAGGGACGCAGTGTGTCAGTGTCGGGGACGGACGCAGTGTGTCAGTATCAGGGAAGGACACAGTGTGTCAGTGTCGGGGAGGGACGCAGTGTGTCAGTATCACGGACGGACGCAGTGTGTCAGTATCAGGTAGGGACGCAGTGTGTCAGTGTCAGGGAAAGACGCCGTGTGTCAGTATCAGGGAAGGACGCAGTGTGTCAGTGTCAGGGAGGGACGCAGTGTATCAGTGTCGGAGAGGGACGGAGTGTGTCAGTATCAGGGACGGACGCCGTGTGTCAGTGTCAGGGACGGACGCAGTGTGTCAGTGTCGGGTACGGACGCAGTGTGTCAGTATCAGTAACGGACGCAGTGTGTCAGTGTCAGGGAGGGACGCAGTGTGTCAGTGTCGGGGACGGACGCTGTGTGTCAGTATCAGGGAAGGACGCAGTGTGTCAGTGTCGGGGAGGGACGCAGTGTGTCAGTATCACGGACGGACGCAGTGTGTCAGTATCAGGGAGGGACGCAGTGTGCCAGGGAAGGACGCAGAGTGTCAGTATCAGAGATGGACGCAGTGTGTCAGTATCAGAGATGGACGCAGTGTGTTAGTGTCAGGGACGGACGTAGCGTGTCAGTATCAGGGAAGGACGCAGTGTGTCAGTATCAGGGAAGGAAGCAGTGTGTCAGTGTCGGGGATGGACGCAGTGTGTCAGTATCACGGAAGGACGCAGTGTGTCACTATCAGGGAAGGACGCAATGTGTCAGTGTCAAGGAAGGACGCAGTGTGTCAGTGTCAGGGAGGTACGCAGTGTGTCAGTGTCAGGGAAGGACGCAGTGTGTCAGTATCAGGGACGGACGCAGCGTGTCAGTATCAGGGAAGGACGCAGTGTGTCAGTGCCGGGGACGGACGTAGCGTGTCAGTATCAGGGACGGACGCAGTGTGTCAGTGTCGGGTACGGACGCAGTGTGTCAGTATCAGTAACGGACGCAGTGTGTCAGTGTCAGGGAGGGACGCAGTGTGTCAGTGTCGGGGACGGACGCAGTGTGTCAGTATCAGGGAAGGACGCAGTGTGTCAGTGTCGGGGAGGGACGCAGTGTGTCAGTATCACGGACGGACGCAGTGTGTCAGTATCAGGGAGGGACGCAGTGTGTCAGGGAAGGACGCAGAGTGTCAGTATCAGAGATGGACGCAGTGTGTCAGTATCAGAGATGGACGCAGTGTGTTAGTGTCAGGGACGGACGTAGCGTGTCAGTATCAGGGAAGGACGCAGTGTGTCAGTATCAGGGAAGGAAGCAGTGTGTCAGTGTCGGTGATGGACGCAGTGTGTCAGTATCACGGAAGGACGCAGTGTGTCACTATCAGGGAAGGACGCAATGTGTCAGTGTCAAGGAAGGACGCAGTGTGTCAGTGTCAGGGAGGTACGCAGTGTGTCAGTGTCAGGGAAGGACGCAGTGTGTCAGTATCAGGGACGGACGCAGCGTGTCAGTATCAGGGAAGGACGCAGTGTGTCAGTGCCGGGGACGGACGTAGCGTGTCAGTATCAGGGACGGACGCAGTGTGTCAGTGTCGGGGACGGAAGCAGTGTGTCAGTGTCTGGGACTGACACATAGAGTGTCAGTATCAGAGATGGACGCAGTGTGTCAGTGTCAGGGACGGACGCAGTGTGTCAGTATCCGGGATGGACGCAGTGTGTCAGTGTCAGGGACGGACGTTGCGTGTCAGTATCACGGACGCACGCAGTGTGTCAGTGTCAGGGAAGGACGACGTGTGTCAGTGTCAGGGAGGGACGCAGTGTCTCAGTATCAGGGACGGACGCAGTGGGTCACTATCAGGGAAGGACGCAGTGTGTCAGTGTCGAGGACGGACACAGTGTGTTAGTGTCCGGGACGGACGCAGTGTGTCAGTGTCGGGGACGGACGCAGCGTGTCAGTATCAAGGATGGACGTAGCGTGTCAGTATCAAGGACGGACGCAGTGTTTCAATGTCAGGGACGGACGAAGTGTGTCAGAATCAGGGACGGTCGTACCGTGTCAGTATCAGGGAAGGACGCAGTGTGTCAGTGTCAGGGAAGGACGCAGTGTGTCAGTGTCGGGGACGTACGCAGTCTGTCAGTATCAGAGATGGACGCAGTGTGTCAGTATCGGGGACGGAAGGCGGCGTGTCAGTATCAGGGACTGACGCAGTGTGTCAGTGTCGGGGATGGACGCAGTGTGTCAGTGTCGGGGACGGACGCAGTGTGTCAGTGTCGGGGACGGACGCAGTGTGTCAGTATCAGGGACGGACGTAGCGTGTCAGTGTCAGGGAAGGACGGAGTGTGTCAGTATCAGGGACGGACGTAGCGTGTCAGTGTCAGGGGGGACGCAGTGTGTCAGTGTCGGGGACGGAATCAGTGTGTCAGTGTCGGGGACGGACACAGTGTGTCAGTGTCGGGTACGGACGCAGTGTGTCAGTATCAGGGACGGACGCAGTGTGTCAGTGTCAGGGAGGGACGCAGTGTGTCAGTGTCGGGGACGGACGCAGTGTGTCAGTATCAGGGAAGGACGTAGCGTGTCAGTATCAGGGACGGACGCAGTGTGTCAGTATCAGAGATGGACGCAGTGTGTCATTGTCAGGGACGGACGCAGTGTGTCAGTATCCGGGATGGACGCAGTGTGTCAGTGTCAGGGAAGGACGTTGCGTGTCAGTACCACGGACGCACGCAGTGTGTCAGTGTCAGGGAAGGACGCCGTGTGTCAGTGTCAGGGAGGGACGCAGTGTCTCAGTATCAGGGACGGACGCAGTGGGTCACTATCAGGGAAGGACGCAGTGTGTCAGTGTCGAGGACGGACACAGTGTGTTAGTGTCCGGGACGGACGCAGTGTGTCAGTGTCGGGGACGGACGCAGCGTGTCAGTATCAAGGATGGACGCAGTGTTTAAATGTCAGGGACGGACGAAGTGTGTCAGAATCAGGGACGGTCATACCGTGTCAGTATCAGGGAAGGACGCAGTGTGTCAGTGTCAGGAGAGGACGTAGCGTATCAGTGTCAGGGGGGGACGCAGTGTGTCAGTGTCGGGGACGGAATCAGTGTGTCAGTGTCGGGGACGGACACAGTGTGTCAGTGTCGGGTACGGACGCAGTGTGTCAGTATCAGGGACGGACGCAGTGTGTCAGTGTCAGGGAGGGACGCAGTGTGTCAGTGTCGGGGACGGACGCAGTGTGTCTATATCAGGGAAGGACGTAGCGTGTCAGTATCAGGGACGGACGCAGTGTGTCAGTATCAGAGATGGACGCAGTATGTAGGTGTCAGGGACGGACGAAGAGTGTCAGAATCAGGGAAGGAGGCAGTGTGTCAGTGTCAGGGAAGGACGCAGTGTGTCAGTGTCGGGGACGTACCCAGTCTGTCAGTATCAGAGATCGACGCAGTGTGTTAGTGTCGGGGACGGACGCGGCGTGTCAGTATCATGGACTGACGCAGTGTGTCAGTGTCGGGGATGGACGCATTGTGTCAGTGTCGGGGACGGACGCAGTGTGTCAGTGTCGGGGTCGGACGAAGTGTGTCAGTATCAGGGACGGACGTAGCGTGTCAGTGTCAGGGGGGGACGCAGTGTGTCAGTGTAGGGGACGGACTCAGTGTGTCAGTGTCGGGAACGGACACAGTGTGTCAGTGTCGGGTACGGACGCAGTGTGTCAGTATCAGGGACGGACGCGGTGTGTCAGTGTCAGGGAGGGACGCAGTGTGTCAGTGTCGGGGACGGACGCAGTGTGTCAGTATCAGGGAAGGACACAGTGTGTCAGTGTCGGGGAGGGACGCAGTGTGTCAGTATCACGGACGGACGCAGTGTGTCAGTTTCAGGTAGGGACGCAGTGTGTCAGTGTCAGGGAAAGACGCCGTGTTTCAGTATCAGGGAAGGACGCAGTGTGTCAGTGTCAGGGAGGGACGCAGTGTATCAGTGTCGGAGAGGGACGGAGTGTGTCAGTATCAGGGACGGACGCCGTGTGTCAATGTCAGGGACGGACGAAGTGTGTCAGAATCAGGGACGGTCATACCGTGTCAGTATCAGGGAAGGACGCAGTGTGTCAGTGTCAGGAGAGGACGTAGCGTATCAGTGTCAGGGGGGGACGCAGTGTGTCAGTGTCGGGGACGGAATCAGTGTGTCAGTGTCGGGGACGGACACAGTGTGTCAGTGTCGGGTACGGACGCAGTGTGTCAGTATCAGGGACGGACGCAGTGTGTCAGTGTCAGGGAGGGACGCAGTGTGTTAGTGTCGGGGACGGACGCAGTGTGTCTATATCAGGGAAGGACGTAGCGTGTCAGTATCAGGGACGGACGCAGTGTGTCAGTATCAGAGATGGACGCAGTATGTAGGTGTCAGGGACGGACGAAGAGTGTCAGAATCAGGGAAGGAGGCAGTGTGTCAGTGTCAGGGAAGGACGCAGTGTGTCAGTGTCGGGGACGTACCCAGTCTGCCAGTATCAGAGATCGACGCAGTGTGTTAGTGTCGGGGACGGACGCGGCGTGTCAGTATCATGGACTGACGCAGTGTGTCAGTGTCGGGGATGGACGCATTGTGTCAGTGTCGGGGACGGACGCAGTGTGTCAGTGTCGGGGTCGGACGAAGTGTGTCAGTATCAGGGACGGACGTAGCGTGTCAGTGTCAGGGGGGGACGCAGTGTGTCAGTGTAGGGGACGGACTCAGTGTGTCAGTGTCGGGAACGGACACAGTGTGTCAGTGTCGGGTACGGACGCAGTGTGTCAGTATCAGGGACGGACGCGGTGTGTCAGTGTCAGGGAGGGACGCAGTGTGTCAGTGTCGGGGACGGACGCAGTGTGTCAGTATCAGGGAAGGACACAGTGTGTCAGTGTCGGGGAGGGACGCAGTGTGTCAGTATCACGGACGGACGCAGTGTGTCAGTATCAGGTAGGGACGCAGTGTGTCAGTGTCAGGGAAAGACGCCCTGTGTCAGTATCAGGGAAGGACGCAGTGTGTCAGTGTCAGGGAGGGACGCAGTGTATCAGTGTCGGAGAGGGACGGAGTGTGTCAGTATCAGGGACGGACGCCGTGTGTCAATGTCAGGGACGGACGCAGTGTGTCAGTGTCGGGTACGGGAGCAGTGTGTCAGTATCAGGGACGGACGCAGTGTGTCAGTGTCAGGGAGGGACGCAGTGTGTCAGTGTCGGGGACGGACGCAGTGTGTCAGTATCAGGGAAGGACGCAGTGTGTCAGTGTCGGGGAGGGACGCAGTGTGTCAGTATCACGGACGGACGCAGTGTGTCAGTATCAGGGAGGGACGCAGTGTGTCAGGGAAGGACGCAGTGTGTCAGTATCAGAGATGGACGCAGTGTGTCAGTGTCAGCGACGGACGCAGTGTGTCAGTATCAGAGATGGACGCAGTGTGTTAGTGTCAGGGACGGACGTAGCTTGTCAGTATTAGGGACGGACGCAGTGTGTCAGTATCAGAGATGGACGCAGTTAGTCAGTATCAGAGAAGGACGCAGTGTGTCAGTATCAGAGATGGACGCAGTGTGACAGTGTCGGGGACGGACGCAGTGTGTCAGTATCAGGGAAGGACGTAGCGTGTCAGTATCAGGGACGGACGCAATGTGTCAGTATCAGAGATGGACGCAGTATGTCAGTGTCAGGGACTGACGAAGTGTGTCAGAATCAGGGACGGTCGTACCGTGTCAGTATCAGGGAAGGACGCAGTGTGTCAGTGTCACGGAAGGACGCAGTGTGTCAGTGTCGGGGACGTACGCAGTATGTCAGTATCAGAGATGGACGCAGTGTGTCAGTGTCGGGGACGGACGTGGCGTGTCAGTATCAGGGACTGACGCAGTGTGTCAGTGTCGGGGATGGACGCAGTGTGTCAGTGTCGGGGACGGACGCAGTGTGTCAGTGTCGGGGACGGACGCAGTGTGTCAGTAGCAGGGACGGACGTAGCGTGTCAGTGTCAGGGAAGGACGGAGTGTGTCAGTATCAGGGACGGACGTAGCGTGTCAGTGTCAGGGGGGACGCAGTGTGTCAGTGTCGGGGACGGACTCAGTGTGTCAGTGTCGGTGACGGACACAGTGTGTCAGTGTCGGGTACGGACGCAGTGTGTCAGTATAAGGGACGGACGCAGTGTGTCAGTGTCAGGGAGGGACGCAGTGTGTTAGTGTCGGGGACGGACGCAGTGTGTCAGTATCAGGGAAGGACACAGTGTGTCAGTGTCGGGGAGGGACGCAGTGTGTCAGTATCACGGACGGACGCAGTGTGTCAGTATCAGGTAGGGACGCAGTGTGTCAGTGTCAGGGAAAGACGCCGTGTGTCAGTATCAGGGAAGGACGCAGTGTGTCAGTGTCAGGGAAGGATGCGGCGTGTCTATATCAGGGAAGGAGGCAGTGTGTCAGTGTCAGGGAAGGATGCGGCGTGTCTATATCAGGGATGGACGCAGTGTGTCAGTGTCAGGGACGGACGCAGTGTGTCAGTGTCAGGGAGGGACGCAGTGTGTCAGTGTCGGGGACGGACGCAGTGTGTCAGTATCGGGGACGGACGCAACGTGTCAGTATCACGGATGGACGCAGAGTGTCAGTATCGGGGACGGACGCAGCGTGTCAGTATCAAGGAAGGACGCAATGTGTCAGTGTCAGGGAGGTACGCAGTGTGTCAGTGTCAGGGAAGGACGCAGTGTGTCAGTATCAGGGACGGACGCAGAGTGTCAGTGCCGGGGACTGACGTAGCGTGTCAGTATCAGGGCCGGACGCAGTGTTTCAATGTCAGGGACGGACGAAGTGTGTCAGAATCAGGGACGGTCGTACCGTGTCAGTATCAGGGAAGGACGCAGTGTGTCAGTGTCAGGGAAGGACGCAGTGTGTCAGTGTCGGGGACGTACGCAGTCTGTCAGTATCAGAGATGGACGCAGTGTGTCAGTATCGGGGACGGAAGGCGGCGTGTCAGTATCAGGGACTGACGCAGTGTGTCAGTGTCGGGGATGGACGCAGTGTGTCAGTGTCGGGGACGGACGCAGTGTGTCAGTGTCGGGGACGGACGCAGTGTGTCAGTATCAGGGACGGACGTAGCGTGTCAGTGTCAGGGAAGGACGGAGTGTGTCAGTATCAGGGACGGACGTAGCGTGTCAGTGTCAGGGGGGGACGCAGTGTGTCAGTGTCGGGGACGGAATCAGTGTGTCAGTGTCGGGGACGGACACAGTGTGTCAGTGTCGGGTACGGACGCAGTGTGTCAGTATCAGGGACGGACGCAGTGTGTCAGTGTCAGGGAGGGACGCAGTGTGTCAGTGTCGGGGACGGACGCAGTGTGTCAGTATCAGGGAAGGACGTAGCGTGTCAGTATCAGGGACGGACGCAGTGTGTCAGTATCAGAGATGGACGCAGTGTGTCAGTGTCAGGGACGGACGCAGTGTGTCAGTATCCGGGATGGACGCAGTGTGTCAGTGTCAGGGAAGGACGTTGCGTGTCAGTACCACGGACGCACGCAGTGTGTCAGTGTCAGGGAAGGACGCCGTGTGTCAGTGTCAGGGAGGGACGCAGTGTCTCAGTATCAGGGACGGACGCAGTGGGTCACTATCAGGGAAGGACGCAGTGTGTCAGTGTCGAGGACGGACACAGTGTGTTAGTGTCCGGGACGGACGCAGTGTGTCAGTGTCGGGGACGGACGCAGCGTGTCAGTATCAAGGATGGACGCAGTGTTTAATGTCAGGGACGGACGAAGTGTGTCAGAATCAGGGACGGTCGTACCGTGTCAGTATCAGGGAATGACGCAGTGTGTCAGTGTCGGGGATGGACGCAGTGTGTCAGTGTCGGGGACGGACGCAGTGTGTCAGTGTCGGGGACGGACGCAGTGTGTCAGTATCAGGGACGGACGTAGCGTGTCAGTGTCAGGGAAGGACGGAGTGTGTCAGTATCAGGGACGGACGTAGCGTGTCAGTGTCAGGGGGGGACGCAGTGTGTCAGTGTCGGGGACGGAATCAGTGTGTCAGTGTCGGGGACGGACACAGTGTGTCAGTGTCGGGTACGGACGCAGTGTGTCAGTATCAGGGACGGACGCAGTGTGTCAGTGTCAGGGAGGGACGCAGTGTGTCAGTGTCGGGGACGGACGCAGTGTGTCAGTATCAGGGAAGGACGTAGCGTGTCAGTATCAGGGACGGACGCAGTGTGTCAGTATCAGAGATGGACGCAGTGTGTCAGTGTCAGGGACGGACGCAGTGTGTCAGTATCCGGGATGGACGCAGTGTGTCAGTGTCAGGGAAGGACGTTGCGTGTCAGTACCACGGACGCACGCAGTGTGTCAGTGTCAGGGAAGGACGCCGTGTGTCAGTGTCAGGGAGGGACGCAGTGTCTCAGTATCAGGGACGGACGCAGTGGGTCACTATCAGGGAAGGACGCAGTGTGTCAGTGTCGAGGACGGACACAGTGTGTTAGTGTCCGGGACGGACGCAGTGTGTCAGTGTCGGGGACGGACGCAGCGTGTCAGTATCAAGGATGGACGCAGTGTTTAAATGTCAGGGACGGACGAAGTGTGTCAGAATCAGGGACGGTCGTACCGTGTCAGTATCAGGGAATGACGCAGTGTGTCAGTGTCAGGGACGGACGTAGCGTGTCAGTGTCAGGGGGGACGCAGTGTGTCAGTGTCGGGGACGGACTCAGTGTGTCAGTGTCGGGGACGGACACAGTGTGTCAGTGTCGGGTACGGACGCAGTGTGTCAGTATCAGGGACGGACGCAGTGTGTCAGTATCACGGACGGACGCAGTGTGTCAGTATCAGGGAGGGACGCAGTGTGTCAGGGAAGGACGCAGAGTGTCAGTATCAGAGATGGACGCAGTGTGTCAGTATCAGAGATGGACGCAGTGTGTTAGTGTCAGGGACGGACGTAGCGTGTCAGTATCAGCGAAGGACGCAGTGTGTCAGTATCAGGGAAGGAAGCAGTGTGTCAGTGTCGGGGATGGACGCAGTGTGTCAGTATCACGGAAGGACGCAGTGTGTCACTATCAGGGAAGGACGCAATGTGTCAGTGTCAAGGAAGGACGCAGTGTGTCAGTGTCAGGGAGGTACGCAGTGTGTCAGTGTCAGGGAAGGACGCAGTGTGTCAGTATCAGGGACGGACGCAGCGTGTCAGTATCAGGGAAGGACGCAGTTTGTCAGTGCCGGGGACGGACGTAGCGTGTCAGTATCAGGGACGGACGCAGTGTGTCAGTGTCGGGGACGGAAGCAGTGTGTCAGTGTCTGGGACTGACACATAGAGTGTCAGTATCAGAGATGGACTCAGTGTGTCAGTGTCAGGGACGGACGCAGTGTGTCAGTATCCGGGATGGACGCAGTGTGTCAGTGTCAGGGACGGACGTTGCGTGTCAGTATCACGGACGCACGCAGTGTGTCAGTGTCAGGGAAGGACGCCGTGTGTCAGTGTCAGGGAGGGACGCAGTGTCTCAGTATCAGGGACGGACGCAGTGGGTCACTATCAGGGAAGGACGCAGTGTGTCAGTGTCGAGGACGGACACAGTGTGTTAGTGTCCGGGACGGACGCAGTGTGTCAGTGTCGGGGACGGACGCAGCGTGTCAGTATCAAGGATGGACGTAGCGTGTCAGTATCAAGGACGGACGCAGTGTTTCAATGTCAGGGACGGACGAAGTGTGTCAGAATCAGGGACGGTCGTACCGTGTCAGTATCAGGGAAGGACGCAGTGTGTCAGTGTCAGGGAAGGACGCAGTGTGTCAGTGTCGGGGACGTACGCAGTCTGTCAGTATCAGAGATGGACGCAGTGTGTCAGTATCGGGGACGGAAGGCGGCGTGTCAGTATCAGGGACTGACGCAGTGTGTCAGTGTCGGGGATGGACGCAGTGTGTCAGTGTCGGGGACGGACGCAGTGTGTCAGTGTCGGGGACGGACGCAGTGTGTCAGTATCAGGGACGGACGTAGCGTGTCAGTGTCAGGGAAGGACGGAGTGTGTCAGTATCAGGGACGGACGTAGCGTGTCAGTGTCAGGGGGGGACGCAGTGTGTCAGTGTCGGGGACGGAATCAGTGTGTCAGTGTCGGGGACGGACACAGTGTGTCAGTGTCGGGTACGGACGCAGTGTGTCAGTATCAGGGACGGACGCAGTGTGTCAGTGTCAGGGAGGGACGCAGTGTGTCAGTGTCGGGGACGGACGCAGTGTGTCAGTATCAGGGAAGGACGTAGCGTGTCAGTATCAGGGACGGACGCAGTGTGTCAGTATCAGAGATGGACGCAGTGTGTCATTGTCAGGGACGGACGCAGTGTGTCAGTATCCGGGATGGACGCAGTGTGTCAGTGTCAGGGAAGGACGTTGCGTGTCAGTACCACGGACGCACGCAGTGTGTCAGTGTCAGGGAAGGACGCCGTGTGTCAGTGACAGGGAGGGACGCAGTGTCTCAGTATCAGGGACGGACGCAGTGGGTCACTATCAGGGAATGACGCAGTGTGTCAGTGTCGAGGACGGACACAGGGTGTTAGTGTCCGGGACGGACGCAGTGTGTCAGTGTCTGGGACGGACGCAGCGTGTCAGTATCAAGGATGGACGCAGTGTTTAAATGTCAGGGACGGACGAAGTGTGTCAGAATCAGGGACGGTCGTACCGTGTCAGTATCAGGGAAGGACGCAGTGTGTCAGTGTCAGGGACGGACGTAGCGTGTCAGTGTCAGGGGGGACGCAGTGTGTCAGTGTCGGGGACGGACTCAGTGTGTCAGTGTCGGGGACGGACACAGTGTGTCAGTGTCGGGTACGGACGCAGTGTGTCAGTATCAGGGACGGACGCAGTGTGTCAGTGTCAGGGAGGGACGCAGTGTGTCAGTGTCGGGGACGGACGCAGTGTGTCAGTATCAGGGAAGGACACAGTGTGTCAGTGTCGGGGAGGGACGCAGTGTGTCAGTATCACGGACGGACGCAGTGTGTCAGTATCAGGTAGGGACGCAGTGTGTCAGTGTCAGGGAAAGACGCCGTGTGTCAGTATCAGGGAAGGACGCAGTGTGTCAGTGTCAGGGAGGGACGCAGTGTATCAGTGTCGGAGAGGGACGGAGTGTGTCAGTATCAGGGACGGACGCCGTGTGTCAGTGTCAGGGACGGACGCAGTGTGTCAGTGTCGGGTACGGACGCAGTGTGTCAGTATCAGTAACGGACGCAGTGTGTCAGTGTCAGGGAGGGACGCAGTGTGTCAGTGTCGGGGACGGACGCTGTGTGTCAGTATCAGGGAAGGACGCAGTGTGTCAGTGTCGGGGAGGGACGCAGTGTGTCAGTATCACGGACGGACGCAGTGTTTCAGTATCAGGGAGGGAGGCAGTGTGCCAGGGAAGGACGCAGAGTGTCAGTATCAGAGATGGACGCAGTGTGTCAGTATCAGAGATGGACGCAGTGTGTTAGTGTCAGGGACGGACGTAGCGTGTCAGTATCAGGGAAGGACGCAGTGTGTCAGTATCAGGGAAGGAAGCAGTGTGTCAGTGTCGGGGATGGACGCAGTGTGTCAGTATCACGGAAGGACGCAGTGTGTCACTATCAGGGAAGGACGCAATGTGTCAGTGTCAAGCAAGGACGCAGTGTGTCAGTGTCAGGGAGGTACGCAGTGTGTCAGTGTCAGGGAAGGACGCACTGTGTCAGTATCAGGGACGGACGCAGCGTGTCAGTATCAGGGAAGGACGCAGTGTGTCAGTGCCGGGGACGGACGTAGCGTGTCAGTATCAGGGACGGACGCAGTGTGTCAGTGTCGGGTACGGACGCAGTGTGTCAGTATCAGTAACGGACGCAGTGTGTCAGTGTCAGGGAGGGACGCAGTGTGTCAGTGTCGGGGACGGACGCAGTGTGTCAGTATCAGGGAAGGACGCAGTGTGTCAGTGTCGGGGAGGGACGCAGTGTGTCAGTATCACGGACGGACGCAGTGTGTCAGTATCAGGGAGGGACGCAGTGTGTCAGGGAAGGACGCAGAGTGTCAGTATCAGAGATGGACGCAGTGTGTCAGTATCAGAGATGGACGCAGTGTGTTAGTGTCAGGGACGGACGTAGCGTGTCAGTATCAGGGAAGGACGCAGTGTGTCAGTATCAGGGAAGGAAGCAGTGTGTCAGTGTCGGTGATGGACGCAGTGTGTCAGTATCACGGAAGGACGCAGTGTGTCACTATCAGGGAAGGACGCAATGTGTCAGTGTCAAGGAAGGACGCAGTGTGTCAGTGTCAGGGAGGTACGCAGTGTGTCAGTGTCAGGGAAGGACGCAGTGTGTCAGTATCAGGGACGGACGCAGCGTGTCAGTATCAGGGAAGGACGCAGTGTGTCAGTGCCGGGGACGGACGTAGCGTGTCAGTATCAGGGACGGACGCAGTGTGTCAGTGTCGGGACGGAAGCAGTGTGTCAGTGTCTGGGACTGACACATAGAGTGTCAGTATCAGAGATGGACGCAGTGTGTCAGTGTCAGGGACGGACGCAGTGTGTCAGTATCCGGGATGGACGCAGTGTGTCAGTGTCAGGGAAGGACGACGTGTGTCAGTGTCAGGGAGGGACGCAGTGTCTCAGTATCAGGGACGGACGCAGTGGGTCACTATCAGGGAAGGACGCAGTGTGTCAGTGTCGAGGACGGACACAGTGTGTTAGTGTCCGGGACGGACGCAGTGTGTCAGTGTCGGGGACGGACGCAGCGTGTCAGTATCAAGGATGGACGTAGCGTGTCAGTATCAAGGACGGACGCAGTGTTTCAATGTCAGGGACGGACGAAGTGTGTCAAAATCAGGGACGGTCGTACCGTGTCAGTATCAGGGAAGGACGCAGTGTGTCAGTGTCAGGGAAGGACGCAGTGTGTCAGTGTCGGGGACGTACGCAGTCTGTCAGTATCAGAGATGGACGCAGTGTGTCAGTATCGGGGACGGAAGGCGGCGTGTCAGTATCAGGGACTGACGCAGTGTGTCAGTGTCGGGGATGGACGCAGTGTGTCAGTGTCGGGGACGGACGCAGTGTGTCAGTGTCGGGGACGGACGCAGTGTGTCAGTATCAGGGACGGACGTAGCGTGTCAGTGTCAGGGAAGGACGGAGTGTGTCAGTATCAGGGACGGACGTAGCGTGTCAGTGTCAGGGGGGACGCAGTGTGTCAGTGTCGGGGACGGAATCAGTGTGTCAGTGTCGGGGACGGACACAGTGTGTCAGTGTCGGGTACGGACGCAGTGTGTCAGTATCAGGGACGGACGCAGTGTGTCAGTGTCAGGGAGGGACGCAGTGTGTCAGTGTCGGGGACGGACGCAGTGTGTCAGTATCAGGGAAGGACGTAGCGTGTCAGTATCAGGGACGGACGCAGTGTGTCAGTATCAGAGATGGACGCAGTGTGTCATTGTCAGGGACGGACGCAGTGTGTCAGTATCCGGGATGGACGCAGTGTGTCAGTGTCAGGGAAGGACGTTGCGTGTCAGTACCACGGACGCACGCAGTGTGTCAGTGTCAGGGAAGGACGCCGTGTGTCAGTGTCAGGGAGGGACGCAGTGTCTCAGTATCAGGGACGGACGCAGTGGGTCACTATCAGGGAAGGACGCAGTGTGTCAGTGTCGAGGACGGACACAGTGTGTTAGTGTCCGGGACGGACGCAGTGTGTCAGTGTCGGGGACGGACGCAGCGTGTCAGTATCAAGGATGGACGCAGTGTTTAAATGTCAGGGACGGACGAAGTGTGTCAGAATCAGGGACGGTCATACCCTGTCAGTATCAGGGAAGGACGCAGTGTGTCAGTGTCAAGAGAGGACGTAGCGTATCAGTGTCAGGGGGGGACGCAGTGTGTCAGTGTCGGGGACGGAATCAGTGTGTCAGTGTCGGGGACGGACACAGTGTGTCAGTATCAGGGAAGGACGCAGTGTGTCAGTGTCGGGGAGGGACGCAGTGTGTCAGTATCACGGACGGACGCAGTGTGTCAGTATCAGGGAGGGACGCAGTGTGTCAGGGAAGGACGCAGTGTGTCAGTATCAGAGATGGACGCAGTGTGTCAGTGTCAGCGACGGACGCAGTGTGTCAGTATCAGAGATGGACGCAGTGTGTTAGTGTCAGGGACGGACGTAGCTTGTCAGTATTAGGGACGGACGCAGTGTGTCAGTATCAGAGATGGACGCAGTTAGTCAGTATCAGAGAAGGACGCAGTGTGTCAGTATCAGAGATGGACGCAGTGTGACAGTGTCGGGGACGGACGCAGTGTGTCAGTATCAGGGAAGGACGTAGCGTGTCAGTATCAGGGACGGACGCAATGTGTCAGTATCAGAGATGGACGCAGTATGTCAGTGTCAGGGACTGACGAAGTGTGTCAGAATCAGGGACGGTCGTACCGTGTCAGTATCAGGGAAGGACGCAGTGTGTCAGTGTCACGGAAGGACGCAGTGTGTCAGTGTCGGGGACGTACGCAGTATGTCAGTATCAGAGATGGACGCAGTGTGTCAGTGTCGGGGACGGACGTGGCGTGTCAGTATCAGGGACTGACGCAGTGTGTCAGTGTCGGGGATGGACGCAGTGTGTCAGTGTCGGGGACGGACGCAGTGTGTCAGTGTCGGGGACGGACGCAGTGTGTCAGTAGCAGGGACGGACGTAGCGTGTCAGTGTCAGGGAAGGACGGAGTGTGTCAGTATCAGGGACGGACGTAGCGTGTCAGTGTCAGGGGGGACGCAGTGTGTCAGTGTCGGGGACGGACTCAGTGTGTCAGTGTCGGTGACGGACACAGTGTGTCAGTGTCGGGTACGGACGCAGTGTGTCAGTATAAGGGACGGACGCAGTGTGTCAGTGTCAGGGAGGGACGCAGTGTGTCAGTGTCGGGGACGGACGCAGTGTGTCAGTATCAGGGAAGGACACAGTGTGTCAGTGTCGGGGAGGGACGCAGTGTGTCAGTATCACGGACGGACGCAGTGTGTCAGTATCAGGTAGGGACGCAGTGTGTCAGTGTCAGGGAAAGACGCCGTGTGTCAGTATCAGGGAAGGACGCAGTGTGTCAGTGTCAGGGAAGGATGCGGCGTGTCTATATCAGGGAAGGAGGCAGTGTGTCAGTGTCAGGGAAGGATGCGGCGTGTCTATATCAGGGATGGACGCAGTGTGTCAGTGTCAGGGACGGACGCAGTGTGTCAGTGTCAGGGAGGGACGCAGTGTGTCAGTGTCGGGGACGGACGCAGTGTGTCAGTATCGGGGACGGACGCAACGTGTCAGTATCACGGATGGACGCAGAGTGTCAGTATCGGGGACGGACGCAGCGTGTCAGTATCAAGGAAGGACGCAATGTGTCAGTGTCAGGGAGGTACGCAGTGTGTCAGTGTCAGGGAAGGACGCAGTGTGTCAGTATCAGGGACGGACGCAGAGTGTCAGTGCCGGGGACTGACGTAGCGTGTCAGTATCAGGGCCGGACGCAGTGTTTCAATGTCAGGGACGGACGAAGTGTGTCAGAATCAGGGACGGTCGTACCGTGTCAGTATCAGGGAAGGACGCAGTGTGTCAGTGTCAGGGAAGGACGCAGTGTGTCAGTGTCGGGGACGTACGCAGTCTGTCAGTATCAGAGATGGACGCAGTGTGTCAGTATCGGGGACGGAAGGCGGCGTGTCAGTATCAGGGACTGACGCAGTGTGTCAGTGTCGGGGATGGACGCAGTGTGTCAGTGTCGGGGACGGACGCAGTGTGTCAGTGTCGGGGACGGACGCAGTGTGTCAGTATCAGGGACGGACGTAGCGTGTCAGTGTCAGGGAAGGACGGAGTGTGTCAGTATCAGGGACGGACGTAGCGTGTCAGTGTCAGGGGGGGACGCAGTGTGTCAGTGTCGGGGACGGAATCAGTGTGTCAGTGTCGGGGACGGACACAGTGTGTCAGTGTCGGGTACGGACGCAGTGTGTCAGTATCAGGGACGGACGCAGTGTGTCAGTGTCAGGGAGGGACGCAGTGTGTCAGTGTCGGGGACGGACGCAGTGTGTCAGTATCAGGGAAGGACGTAGCGTGTCAGTATCAGGGACGGACGCAGTGTGTCAGTATCAGAGATGGACGCAGTGTGTCAGTGTCAGGGACGGACGCAGTGTGTCAGTATCCGGGATGGACGCAGTGTGTCAGTGTCAGGGAAGGACGTTGCGTGTCAGTACCACGGACGCACGCAGTGTGTCAGTGTCAGGGAAGGACGCCGTGTGTCAGTGTCAGGGAGGGACGCAGTGTCTCAGTATCAGGGACGGACGCAGTGGGTCACTATCAGGGAAGGACGCAGTGTGTCAGTGTCGAGGACGGACACAGTGTGTTAGTGTCCGGGACGGACGCAGTGTGTCAGTGTCGGGGACGGACGCAGCGTGTCAGTATCAAGGATGGACGCAGTGTTTAATGTCAGGGACGGACGAAGTGTGTCAGAATCAGGGACGGTCGTACCGTGTCAGTATCAGGGAATGACGCAGTGTGTCAGTGTCGGGGATGGACGCAGTGTGTCAGTGTCGGGGACGGACGCAGTGTGTCAGTGTCGGGGACGGACGCAGTGTGTCAGTATCAGGGACGGACGTAGCGTGTCAGTGTCAGGGAAGGACGGAGTGTGTCAGTATCAGGGACGGACGTAGCGTGTCAGTGTCAGGGGGGGACGCAGTGTGTCAGTGTCGGGGACGGAATCAGTGTGTCAGTGTCGGGGACGGACACAGTGTGTCAGTGTCGGGTACGGACGCAGTGTGTCAGTATCAGGGACGGACGCAGTGTGTCAGTGTCAGGGAGGGACGCAGTGTGTCAGTGTCGGGGACGGACGCAGTGTGTCAGTATCAGGGAAGGACGTAGCGTGTCAGTATCAGGGACGGACGCAGTGTGTCAGTATCAGAGATGGACGCAGTGTGTCAGTGTCAGGGACGGACGCAGTGTGTCAGTATCCGGGATGGACGCAGTGTGTCAGTGTCAGGGAAGGACGTTGCGTGTCAGTACCACGGACGCACGCAGTGTGTCAGTGTCAGGGAAGGACGCCGTGTGTCAGTGTCAGGGAGGGACGCAGTGTCTCAGTATCAGGGACGGACGCAGTGGGTCACTATCAGGGAAGGACGCAGTGTGTCAGTGTCGAGGACGGACACAGTGTGTTAGTGTCCGGGACGGACGCAGTGTGTCAGTGTCGGGGACGGACGCAGCGTGTCAGTATCAAGGATGGACGCAGTGTTTAAATGTCAGGGACGGACGAAGTGTGTCAGAATCAGGGACGGTCGTACCGTGTCAGTATCAGGGAATGACGCAGTGTGTCAGTGTCAGGGACGGACGTAGCGTGTCAGTGTCAGGGGGGACGCAGTGTGTCAGTGTCGGGGACGGACTCAGTGTGTCAGTGTCGGGGACGGACACAGTGTGTCAGTGTCGGGTACGGACGCAGTGTGTCAGTATCAGGGACGGACGCAGTGTGTCAGTATCACGGACGGACGCAGTGTGTCAGTATCAGGGAGGGACGCAGTGTGTCAGGGAAGGACGCAGAGTGTCAGTATCAGAGATGGACGCAGTGTGTCAGTATCAGAGATGGACGCAGTGTGTTAGTGTCAGGGACGGACGTAGCGTGTCAGTATCAGCGAAGGACGCAGTGTGTCAGTATCAGGGAAGGAAGCAGTGTGTCAGTGTCGGGGATGGACGCAGTGTGTCAGTATCACGGAAGGACGCAGTGTGTCACTATCAGGGAAGGACGCAATGTGTCAGTGTCAAGGAAGGACGCAGTGTGTCAGTGTCAGGGAGGTACGCAGTGTGTCAGTGTCAGGGAAGGACGCAGTGTGTCAGTATCAGGGACGGACGCAGCGTGTCAGTATCAGGGAAGGACGCAGTTTGTCAGTGCCGGGGACGGACGTAGCGTGTCAGTATCAGGGACGGACGCAGTGTGTCAGTGTCGGGGACGGAAGCAGTGTGTCAGTGTCTGGGACTGACACATAGAGTGTCAGTATCAGAGATGGACTCAGTGTGTCAGTGTCAGGGACGGACGCAGTGTGTCAATATCCGGGATGGACGCAGTGTGTCAGTGTCAGGGACGGACGTTGCGTGTCAGTATCACGGACGCACGCAGTGTGTCAGTGTCAGGGAAGGACGCCGTGTGTCAGTGTCAGGGAGGGACGCAGTGTCTCAGTATCAGGGACGGACGCAGTGGGTCACTATCAGGGAAGGACGCAGTGTGTCAGTGTCGAGGACGGACACAGTGTGTTAGTGTCCGGGACGGACGCAGTGTGTCAGTGTCGGGGACGGACGCAGCGTGTCAGTATCAAGGATGGACGTAGCGTGTCAGTATCAAGGACGGACGCAGTGTTTCAATGTCAGGGACGGACGAAGTGTGTCAGAATCAGGGACGGTCGTACCGTGTCAGTATCAGGGAAGGACGCAGTGTGTCAGTGTCAGGGAAGGACGCAGTGTGTCAGTGTCGGGGACGTACGCAGTCTGTCAGTATCAGAGATGGACGCAGTGTGTCAGTATCGGGGACGGAAGGCGGCGTGTCAGTATCAGGGACTGACGCAGTGTGTCAGTGTCGGGGATGGACGCAGTGTGTCAGTGTCGGGGACGGACGCAGTGTGTCAGTGTCGGGGACGGACGCAGTGTGTCAGTATCAGGGACGGACGTAGCGTGTCAGTGTCAGGGAAGGACGGAGTGTGTCAGTATCAGGGACGGACGTAGCGTGTCAGTGTCAGGGGGGGACGCAGTGTGTCAGTGTCGGGGACGGAATCAGTGTGTCAGTGTCGGGGACGGACACAGTGTGTCAGTGTCGGGTACGGACGCAGTGTGTCAGTATCAGGGACGGACGCAGTGTGTCAGTGTCAGGGAGGGACGCAGTGTGTCAGTGTCGGGGACGGACGCAGTGTGTCAGTATCAGGGAAGGACGTAGCGTGTCAGTATCAGGGACGGACGCAGTGTGTCAGTATCAGAGATGGACGCAGTGTGTCATTGTCAGGGACGGACGCAGTGTGTCAGTATCCGGGATGGACGCAGTGTGTCAGTGTCAGGGAAGGACGTTGCGTGTCAGTACCACGGACGCACGCAGTGTGTCAGTGTCAGGGAAGGACGCCGTGTGTCAGTGACAGGGAGGGACGCAGTGTCTCAGTATCAGGGACGGACGCAGTGGGTCACTATCAGGGAATGACGCAGTGTGTCAGTGTCGAGGACGGACACAGGGTGTTAGTGTCCGGGACGGACGCAGTGTGTCAGTGTCGGGGACGGACGCAGCGTGTCAGTATCAAGGATGGACGCAGTGTTTAAATGTCAGGGACGGACGAAGTGTGTCAGAATCAGGGACGGTCGTACCGTGTCAGTATCAGGGAAGGACGCAGTGTGTCAGTGTCAGGGACGGACGTAGCGTGTCAGTGTCAGGGGGGACGCAGTGTGTCAGTGTCGGGGACGGACTCAGTGTGTCAGTGTCGGGGACGGACACAGTGTGTCAGTGTCGGGTACGGACGCAGTGTGTCAGTATCAGGGACGGACGCAGTGTGTCAGTGTCAGGGAGGGACGCAGTGTGTCAGTGTCGGGGACGGACGCAGTGTGTCAGTATCAGGGAAGGACACAGTGTGTCAGTGTCGGGGAGGGACGCAGTGTGTCAGTATCACGGACGGACGCAGTGTGTCAGTATCAGGTAGGGACGCAGTGTGTCAGTGTCAGGGAAAGACGCCGTGTGTCAGTATCAGGGAAGGACGCAGTGTGTCAGTGTCAGGGAGGGACGCAGTGTATCAGTGTCGGAGAGGGACGGAGTGTGTCAGTATCAGGGACGGACGCCGTGTGTCAGTGTCAGGGACGGACGCAGTGTGTCAGTGTCGGGTACGGACGCAGTGTGTCAGTATCAGTAACGGACGCAGTGTGTCAGTGTCAGGGAGGGACGCAGTGTGTCAGTGTCGGGGACGGACGCTGTGTGTCAGTATCAGGGAAGGACGCAGTGTGTCAGTGTCGGGGAGGGACGCAGTGTGTCAGTATCACGGACGGACGCAGTGTTTCAGTATCAGGGAGGGAGGCAGTGTGCCAGGGAAGGACGCAGAGTGTCAGTATCAGAGATGGACGCAGTGTGTCAGTATCAGAGATGGACGCAGTGTGTTAGTGTCAGGGACGGACGTAGCGTGTCAGTATCAGGGAAGGACGCAGTGTGTCAGTATCAGGGAAGGAAGCAGTGTGTCAGTGTCGGGGATGGACGCAGTGTGTCAGTATCACGGAAGGACGCAGTGTGTCACTATCAGGGAAGGACGCAATGTGTCAGTGTCAAGCAAGGACGCAGTGTGTCAGTGTCAGGGAGGTACGCAGTGTGTCAGTGTCAGGGAAGGACGCACTGTGTCAGTATCAGGGACGGACGCAGCGTGTCAGTATCAGGGAAGGACGCAGTGTGTCAGTGCCGGGGACGGACGTAGCGTGTCAGTATCAGGGACGGACGCAGTGTGTCAGTGTCGGGTACGGACGCAGTGTGTCAGTATCAGTAACGGACGCAGTGTGTCAGTGTCAGGGAGGGACGCAGTGTGTCAGTGTCGGGGACGGACGCAGTGTGTCAGTATCAGGGAAGGACGCAGTGTGTCAGTGTCGGGGAGGGACGCAGTGTGTCAGTATCACGGACGGACGCAGTGTGTCAGTATCAGGGAGGGACGCAGTGTGTCAGGGAAGGACGCAGAGTGTCAGTATCAGAGATGGACGCAGTGTGTCAGTATCAGAGATGGACGCAGTGTGTTAGTGTCAGGGACGGACGTAGCGTGTCAGTATCAGGGAAGGACGCAGTGTGTCAGTATCAGGGAAGGAAGCAGTGTGTCAGTGTCGGTGATGGACGCAGTGTGTCAGTATCACGGAAGGACGCAGTGTGTCACTATCAGGGAAGGACGCAATGTGTCAGTGTCAAGGAAGGACGCAGTGTGTCAGTGTCAGGGAGGTACGCAGTGTGTCAGTGTCAGGGAAGGACGCAGTGTGTCAGTATCAGGGACGGACGCAGCGTGTCAGTATCAGGGAAGGACGCAGTGTGTCAGTGCCGGGGACGGACGTAGCGTGTCAGTATCAGGGACGGACGCAGTGTGTCAGTGTCGGGACGGAAGCAGTGTGTCAGTGTCTGGGACTGACACATAGAGTGTCAGTATCAGAGATGGACGCAGTGTGTCAGTGTCAGGGACGGACGCAGTGTGTCAGTATCCGGGATGGACGCAGTGTGTCAGTGTCAGGGAAGGACGACGTGTGTCAGTGTCAGGGAGGGACGCAGTGTCTCAGTATCAGGGACGGACGCAGTGGGTCACTATCAGGGAAGGACGCAGTGTGTCAGTGTCGAGGACGGACACAGTGTGTTAGTGTCCGGGACGGACGCAGTGTGTCAGTGTCGGGGACGGACGCAGCGTGTCAGTATCAAGGATGGACGTAGCGTGTCAGTATCAAGGACGGACGCAGTGTTTCAATGTCAGGGACGGACGAAGTGTGTCAAAATCAGGGACGGTCGTACCGTGTCAGTATCAGGGAAGGACGCAGTGTGTCAGTGTCAGGGAAGGACGCAGTGTGTCAGTGTCGGGGACGTACGCAGTCTGTCAGTATCAGAGATGGACGCAGTGTGTCAGTATCGGGGACGGAAGGCGGCGTGTCAGTATCAGGGACTGACGCAGTGTGTCAGTGTCGGGGATGGACGCAGTGTGTCAGTGTCGGGGACGGACGCAGTGTGTCAGTGTCGGGGACGGAAGCAGTGTGTCAGTATCAGGGACGGACGTAGCGTGTCAGTGTCAGGGAAGGACGGAGTGTGTCAGTATCAGGGACGGACGTAGCGTGTCAGTGTCAGGGGGGACGCAGTGTGTCAGTGTCGGGGACGGAATCAGTGTGTCAGTGTCGGGGACGGACACAGTGTGTCAGTGTCGGGTACGGACGCAGTGTGTCAGTATCAGGGACGGACGCAGTGTGTCAGTGTCAGGGAGGGACGCAGTGTGTCAGTGTCGGGGACGGACGCAGTGTGTCAGTATCAGGGAAGGACGTAGCGTGTCAGTATCAGGGACGGACGCAGTGTGTCAGTATCAGAGATGGACGCAGTGTGTCATTGTCAGGGACGGACGCAGTGTGTCAGTATCCGGGATGGACGCAGTGTGTCAGTGTCAGGGAAGGACGTTGCGTGTCAGTACCACGGACGCACGCAGTGTGTCAGTGTCAGGGAAGGACGCCGTGTGTCAGTGTCAGGGAGGGACGCAGTGTCTCAGTATCAGGGACGGACGCAGTGGGTCACTATCAGGGAAGGACGCAGTGTGTCAGTGTCGAGGACGGACACAGTGTGTTAGTGTCCGGGACGGACGCAGTGTGTCAGTGTCGGGGACGGACGCAGCGTGTCAGTATCAAGGATGGACGCAGTGTTTAAATGTCAGGGACGGACGAAGTGTGTCAGAATCAGGGACGGTCATACCCTGTCAGTATCAGGGAAGGACGCAGTGTGTCAGTGTCAAGAGAGGACGTAGCGTATCAGTGTCAGGGGGGGACGCAGTGTGTCAGTGTCGGGGACGGAATCAGTGTGTCAGTGTCGGGGACGGACACAGTGTGTCAGTGTCGGGTACGGACGCAGTGTGTCAGTATCAGGGACGGACGCAGTGTGTCAGTGTCAGGGAGGGACGCAGTGTGTCAGTGTCGGGGACGGACGCAGTGTGTCTATATCAGGGAAGGACGTAGCGTGTCAGTATCAGGGACGGACGCAGTGTGTCAGTATCAGAGATGGACGCAGTATGTAGGTGTCAGGGACGGACGAAGAGTGTCAGAATCAGGGAAGGAGGCAGTGTGTCAGTGTCAGGGAAGGACGCAGTGTGTCAGTGTCGGGGACGTACCCAGTCTGTCAGTATCAGAGATCGACGCAGTGTGTTAGTGTCGGGGACGGACGCGGCGTGTCAGTATCATGGACTGACGCAGTGTGTCAGTGTCGGGGATGGACGCATTGTGTCAGTGTCGGGGACGGACGCAGTGTGTCAGTGTCGGGGTCGGACGAAGTGTGTCAGTATCAGGGACGGACGTAGCGTGTCAGTGTCAGGGGGGGACGCAGTGTGTCAGTGTAGGGGACGGACTCAGTGTGTCAGTGTCGGGAACGGACACAGTGTGTCAGTGTCGGGTACGGACGCAGTGTGTCAGTATCAGGGACGGACGCGGTGTGTCAGTGTCAGGGAGGGACGCAGTGTGTCAGTGTCGGGGACGGACGCAGTGTGTCAGTATCAGGGAAGGACACAGTGTGTCAGTGTCGGGGAGGGACGCAGTGTGTCAGTATCACGGACGGACGCAGTGTGTCAGTATCAGGTAGGGACGCAGTGTGTCAGTGTCAGGGAAAGACGCCGTGTGTCAGTATCAGGGAAGGACGCAGTGTGTCAGTGTCAGGGAGGGACGCAGTGTATCAGTGTCGGAGAGGGACGGAGTGTGTCAGTATCAGGGACGGACGCCGTGTGTCAATGTCAGGGACGGACGAAGTGTGTCAGAATCAGGGACGGTCATACCGTGTCAGTATCAGGGAAGGACGCAGTGTGTCAGTGTCAGGAGAGGACGTAGCGTATCAGTGTCAGGGGGGGACGCAGTGTGTCAGTGTCGGGGACGGAATCAGTGTGTCAGTGTCGGGGACGGACACAGTGTGTCAGTGTCGGGTACGGACGCAGTGTGTCAGTATCAGGGACGGACGCAGTGTGTCAGTGTCAGGGAGGGACGCAGTGTGTCAGTGTCGGGGACGGACGCAGTGTGTCTATATCAGGGAAGGACGTAGCGTGTCAGTATCAGGGACGGACGCAGTGTGTCAGTATCAGAGATGGACGCAGTATGTAGGTGTCAGGGACGGACGAAGAGTGTCAGAATCAGGGAAGGAGGCAGTGTGTCAGTGTCAGGGAAGGACGCAGTGTGTCAGTGTCGGGGACGTACCCAGTCTGCCAGTATCAGAGATCGACGCAGTGTGTTAGTGTCGGGGACGGACGCGGCGTGTCAGTATCATGGACTGACGCAGTGTGTCAGTGTCGGAGATGGACGCATTGTGTCAGTGTCGGGGACGGACGCAGTGTGTCAGTGTCGGGGTCGGACGAAGTGTGTCAGTATCAGGGACGGACGTAGCGTGTCAGTGTCAGGGGGGGACGCAGTGTGTCAGTGTAGGGGACGGACTCAGTGTGTCAGTGTCGGGAACGGACACAGTGTGTCAGTGTCGGGTACGGACGCAGTGTGTCAGTATCAGGGACGGACGCGGTGTGTCAGTGTCAGGGAGGGACGCAGTGTGTCAGTGTCGGGGACGGACGCAGTGTGTCAGTATCAGGGAAGGACACAGTGTGTCAGTGTCGGGGAGGGACGCAGTGTGTCAGTATCACGGACGGACGCAGTGTGTCAGTATCAGGTAGGGACGCAGTGTGTCAGTGTCAGGGAAAGACGCCCTGTGTCAGTATCAGGGAAGGACGCAGTGTGTCAGTGTCAGGGAGGGACGCAGTGTATCAGTGTCGGAGAGGGACGGAGTGTGTCAGTATCAGGGACGGACGCCGTGTGTCAATGTCAGGGACGGACGCAGTGTGTCAGTGTCGGGTACGGGAGCAGTGTGTCAGTATCAGGGACGGACGCAGTGTGTCAGTGTCAGGGAGGGACGCAGTGTGTCAGTGTCGGGGACGGACGCAGTGTGTCAGTATCAGGGAAGGACGCAGTGTGTCAGTGTCGGGGAGGGACGCAGTGTGTCAGTATCACGGACGGACGCGGTGTGTCAGTATCAGGGAGGGACGCAGTGTGTCAGGGAAGGACGCAGTGTGTCAGTATCAGAGATGGACGCAGTGTGTCAGTGTCAGCGACGGACGCAGTGTGTCAGTATCAGAGATGGACGCAGTGTGTTAGTGTCAGGGACGGACGTAGCTTGTCAGTATTAGGGACGGACGCAGTGTGTCAGTATCAGAGATGGACGCAGTTAGTCAGTATCAGAGAAGGACGCAGTGTGTCAGTATCAGAGATGGACGCAGTGTGACAGTGTCGGGGACGGACGCAGTGTGTCAGTATCAGGGAAGGACGTAGCGTGTCAGTATCAGGGACGGACGCAATGTGTCAGTATCAGAGATGGACGCAGTATGTCAGTGTCAGGGACTGACGAAGTGTGTCAGAATCAGGGACGGTCGTACCGTGTCAGTATCAGGGAAGGACGCAGTGTGTCAGTGTCACGGAAGGACGCAGTGTGTCAGTGTCGGGGACGTACGCAGTATGTCAGTATCAGAGATGGACGCAGTGTGTCAGTGTCGGGAACGGACGTGGCGTGTCAGTATCAGGGACTGACGCAGTGTGTCAGTGTCGGGGATGGACGCAGTGTGTCAGTGTCGGGGACGGACGCAGTGTGTCAGTGTCGGGGACGGACGCAGTGTGTCAGTAGCAGGGACGGACGTAGCGTGTCAGTGTCAGGGAAGGACGGAGTGTGTCAGTATCAGGGACGGACGTAGCGTGTCAGTGTCAGGGGGGACGCAGTGTGTCAGTGTCGGGGACGGACTCAGTGTGTCAGTGTCGGTGACGGACACAGTGTGTCAGTGTCGGGTACGGACGCAGTGTGTCAGTATAAGGGACGGACGCAGTGTGTCAGTGTCAGGGAGGGACGCAGTGTGTCAGTGTCGGGGACGGACGCAGTGTGTCAGTATCAGGGAAGGACACAGTGTGTCAGTGTCGGGGAGGGACGCAGTGTGTCAGTATCACGGACGGACGCAGTGTGTCAGTATCAGGTAGGGACGCAGTGTGTCAGTGTCAGGGAAAGACGCCGTGTGTCAGTATCAGGGAAGGACGCAGTGTGTCAGTGTCAGGGAAGGATGCGGCGTGTCTATATCAGGGAAGGAGGCAGTGTGTCAGTGTCAGGGAAGGATGCGGCGTGTCTATATCAGGGATGGACGCAGTGTGTCAGTGTCAGGGACGGACGCAGTGTGTCAGTGTCAGGGAGGGACGCAGTGTGTCAGTGTCGGGGACGGACGCAGTGTGTCAGTATCGGGGACGGACGCAACGTGTCAGTATCACGGATGGACGCAGAGTGTCAGTATCGGGGACGGACGCAGCGTGTCAGTATCAAGGAAGGACGCAATGTGTCAGTGTCAGGGAGGTACGCAGTGTGTCAGTGTCAGGGAAGGACGCAGTGTGTCAGTATCAGGGACGGACGCAGAGTGTCAGTGCCGGGGACTGACGTAGCGTGTCAGTATCAGGGCCGGACGCAGTGTTTCAATGTCAGGGACGGACGAAGTGTGTCAGAATCAGGGACGGTCGTACCGTGTCAGTATCAGGGAAGGACGCAGTGTGTCAGTGTCAGGGAAGGACGCAGTGTGTCAGTGTCGGGGACGTACGCAGTCTGTCAGTATCAGAGATGGACGCAGTGTGTCAGTATCGGGGACGGAAGGCGGCGTGTCAGTATCAGGGACTGACGCAGTGTGTCAGTGTCGGGGATGGACGCAGTGTGTCAGTGTCGGGGACGGACGCAGTGTGTCAGTGTCGGGGACGGACGCAGTGTGTCAGTATCAGGGACGGACGTAGCGTGTCAGTGTCAGGGAAGGACGGAGTGTGTCAGTATCAGGGACGGACGTAGCGTGTCAGTGTCAGGGGGGGACGCAGTGTGTCAGTGTCGGGGACGGAATCAGTGTGTCAGTGTCGGGGACGGACACAGTGTGTCAGTGTCGGGTACGGACGCAGTGTGTCAGTATCAGGGACGGACGCAGTGTGTCAGTGTCAGGGAGGGACGCAGTGTGTCAGTGTCGGGGACGGACGCAGTGTGTCAGTATCAGGGAAGGACGTAGCGTGTCAGTATCAGGGACGGACGCAGTGTGTCAGTATCAGAGATGGACGCAGTGTGTCAGTGTCAGGGACGGACGCAGTGTGTCAGTATCCGGGATGGACGCAGTGTGTCAGTGTCAGGGAAGGACGTTGCGTGTCAGTACCACGGACGCACGCAGTGTGTCAGTGTCAGGGAAGGACGCCGTGTGTCAGTGTCAGGGAGGGACGCAGTGTCTCAGTATCAGGGACGGACGCAGTGGGTCACTATCAGGGAAGGACGCAGTGTGTCAGTGTCGAGGACGGACACAGTGTGTTAGTGTCCGGGACGGACGCAGTGTGTCAGTGTCGGGGACGGACGCAGCGTGTCAGTATCAAGGATGGACGCAGTGTTTAAATGTCAGGGACGGACGAAGTGTGTCAGAATCAGGGACGGTCGTACCGTGTCAGTATCAGGGAATGACGCAGTGTGTCAGTGTCAGGGACGGACGTAGCGTGTCAGTGTCAGGGGGGACGCAGTGTGTCAGTGTCGGGGACGGACTCAGTGTGTCAGTGTCGGGGACGGACACAGTGTGTCAGTGTCGGGTACGGACGCAGTGTGTCAGTATCAGGGACGGACGCAGTGTGTCAGTGTCAGGGAGGGACGCAGTGTGTCAGTGTCGGGGACGGACGCAGTGTGTCAGTATCAGGGAAGGACACAGTGTGTCAGTGTCGGGGAGGGACGCAGTGTGTCAGTATCACGGACGGACGCAGTGTGTCAGTATCAGGTAGGGACGCAGTGTGTCAGTGTCAGGGAAAGACGCCGTGTGTCAGTATCAGGGAAGGACGCAGTGTGTCAGTGTCAGGGAGGGACGCAGTGTATCAGTGTCGGAGAGGGACGGAGTGTGTCAGTATCAGGGACGGACGCCGTGTGTCAGTGTCAGGGACGGACGCAGTGTGTCAGTGTCGGGTACGGACGCAGTGTGTCAGTATCAGTAACGGACGCAGTGTGTCAGTGTCAGGGAGGGACGCAGTGTGTCAGTGTCGGGGACGGACGCTGTGTGTCAGTATCAGGGAAGGACGCAGTGTGTCAGTGTCGGGGAGGGACGCAGTGTGTCAGTATCAGGGAGGGACGCAGTGTGCCAGGGAAGGACGCAGAGTGTCAGTATCAGAGATGGACGCAGTGTGTCAGTATCAGAGATGGACGCAGTGTGTTAGTGTCAGGGACGGACGTAGCGTGTCAGTATCAGGGAAGGACGCAGTGTGTCAGTATCAGGGAAGGAAGCAGTGTGTCAGTGTCGGGGATGGACGCAGTGTGTCAGTATCACGGAAGGACGCAGTGTGTCACTATCAGGGAAGGACGCAATGTGTCAGTGTCAAGGAAGGACGCAGTGTGTCAGTGTCAGGGAGGTACGCAGTGTGTCAGTGTCAGGGAAGGACGCAGTGTGTCAGTATCAGGGACGGACGCAGCGTGTCAGTATCAGGGAAGGACGCAGTGTGTCAGTGCCGGGGACGGACGTAGCGTGTCAGTATCAGGGACGGACGCAGTGTGTCAGTGTCGGGTACGGACGCAGTGTGTCAGTATCAGTAACGGACGCAGTGTGTCAGTGTCAGGGAGGGACGCAGTGTGTCAGTGTCGGGGACGGACGCAGTGTGTCAGTATCAGGGAAGGACGCAGTGTGTCAGTGTCGGGGAGGGACGCAGTGTGTCAGTATCACGGACGGACGCAGTGTGTCAGTATCAGGGAGGGACGCAGTGTGTCAGGGAAGGACGCAGAGTGTCAGTATCAGAGATGGACGCAGTGTGTCAGTATCAGAGATGGACGCAGTGTGTTATAGTCAGGGACGGACGTAGCGTGTCAGTATCAGGGAAGGACGCAGTGTGTCAGTATCAGGGAAGGAAGCAGTGTGTCAGTGTCGGTGATGGACGCAGTGTGTCAGTATCACGGAAGGACGCAGAGTGTCACTATCAGGGAAGGACGCAATGTGTCAGTGTCAAGGAAGGACGCAGTGTGTCAGTGTCAGGGAGGTACGCAGTGTGTCAGTGTCAGGGAAGGACGCAGTGTGTCAGTATCAGGGACGGACGCAGCGTGTCAGTATCAGGGACGGACGCAGTGTGTCAGTATCAGGGAAGGACGCAGTGTGTCAGTGTCAGGGAGGGACGCAGTGTATCAGTGTCGGAGAGGGACGGAGTGTGTCAGTATCAGGGACGGACGCCGTGTGTCAGTGTCAGGGACGGACGCAGTGTGTCAGTGTCGGGTACGGACGCAGTGTGTCAGTATCAGTAACGGACGCAGTGTGTCAGTGTCAGGGAGGGACGCAGTGTGTCAGTGTCGGGGACGGACGCTGTGTGTCAGTATCAGGGAAGGACGCAGTGTGTCAGTGTCGGGGAGGGACGCAGTGTGTCAGTATCACGGACGGACGCAGTGTGTCAGTATCAGGGAGGGACGCAGTGTGCCAGGGAAGGACGCAGAGTGTCAGTATCAGAGATGGACGCAGTGTGTCAGTATCAGAGATGGACGCAGTGTGTTAGTGTCAGGGACGGACGTAGCGTGTCAGTATCAGGGAAGGACGCAGTGTGTCAGTATCAGGGAAGGAAGCAGTGTGTCAGTGTCGGGGATGGACGCAGTGTGTCAGTATCACGGAAGGACGCAGTGTGTCACTATCAGGGAAGGACGCAATGTGTCAGTGTCAAGGAAGGACGCAGTGTGTCAGTGTCAGGGAGGTACGCAGTGTGTCAGTGTCAGGGAAGGACGCAGTGTGTCAGTATCAGGGACGGACGCAGCGTGTCAGTATCAGGGAAGGACGCAGTGTGTCAGTGCCGGGGACGGACGTAGCGTGTCAGTATCAGGGACGGACGCAGTGTGTCAGTGTCGGGTACGGACGCAGTGTGTCAGTATCAGTAACGGACGCAGTGTGTCAGTGTCAGGGAGGGACGCAGTGTGTCAGTGTCGGGGACGGACGCAGTGTGTCAGTATCAGGGAAGGACGCAGTGTGTCAGTGTCGGGGAGGGACGCAGTGTGTCAGTATCACGGACGGACGCAGTGTGTCAGTATCAGGGAGGGACGCAGTGTGTCAGGGAAGGACGCAGAGTGTCAGTATCAGAGATGGACGCAGTGTGTCAGTATCAGAGATGGACGCAGTGTGTTATAGTCAGGGACGGACGTAGCGTGTCAGTATCAGGGAAGGACGCAGTGTGTCAGTATCAGGGAAGGAAGCAGTGTGTCAGTGTCGGTGATGGACGCAGTGTGTCAGTATCACGGAAGGACGCAGTGTGTCACTATCAGGGAAGGACGCAATGTGTCAGTGTCAAGGAAGGACGCAGTGTGTCAGTGTCAGGGAGGTACGCAGTGTGTCAGTGTCAGGGAAGGACGCAGTGTGTCAGTATCAGGGACGGACGCAGCGTGTCAGTATCAGGGAAGGACGCAGTGTGTCAGTGCCGGGGACGGACGTAGCGTGTCAGTATCAGGGACGGACGCAGTGTGTCAGTGTCGGGGACGGAAGCAGTGTGTCAGTGTCTGGGACTGACACATAGAGTGTCAGTATCAGAGATGGACGCAGTGTGTCAGTGTCAGGGACGGACGCAGTGTGTCAGTATCCGGGATGGACGCAGTGTGTCAGTGTCAGGGACGGACGTTGCGTGTCAGTATCACGGACGCACGCAGTGTGTCAGTGTCAGGGAAGGACGACGTGTGTCAGTGTCAGGGAGGGACGCAGTGTCTCAGTATCAGGGACGGATGCAGTGGGTCACTATCAGGGAAGGACGCAGTGTGTCAGTGTCGAGGACGGACACAGTGTGTTAGTGTCCGGGACGGACGCAGTGTGTCAGTGTCGGGGACGGACGCAGCGTGTCAGTATCAAGGATGGACGTAGCGTGTCAGTATCAAGGACGGACGCAGTGTTTCAATGTCAGGGACGGACGAAGTGTGTCAGAATCAGGGACGGTCGTACCGTGTCAGTATCAGGGAAGGACGCAGTGTGTCAGTGTCAGGGAAGGACGCAGTGTGTCAGTGTCGGGGACGTACGCAGTCTGTCAGTATCAGAGATGGACGCAGTGTGTCAGTATCGGGGACGGAAGGCGGCGTGTCAGTATCAGGGACTGACGCAGTGTGTCAGTGTCGGGGATGGACGCAGTGTGTCAGTGTCGGGGACGGACGCAGTGTGTCAGTATCAGGGACGGACGTAGCGTGTCAGTGTCAGGGAAGGACGGAGTGTGTCAGTATCAGGGACGGACGTAGCGTGTCAGTGTCAGGGGGGACGCAGTGTGTCAGTGTCGGGGACGGAATCAGTGTGTCAGTGTCGGGGACGGACACAGTGTGTCAGTGTCGGGTACGGACGCAGTGTGTCAGTATCAGGGACGGACGCAGTGTGTCAGTGTCAGGGAGGGACGCAGTGTGTCAGTGTCGGGGACGGACGCAGTGTGTCAGTATCAGGGAAGGACGTAGCGTGTCAGTATCAGGGACGGACGCAGTGTGTCAGTATCAGAGATGGACGCAGTGTGTCATTGTCAGGGACGGACGTAGTGTGTCAGTATCCGGGATGGACGCAGTGTGTCAGTGTCAGGGAAGGACGTTGCGTGTCAGTACCACGGACGCACGCAGTGTGTCAGTGTCAGGGAAGGACGCCGTGTGTCAGTGTCAGGGAGGGACGCAGTGTCTCAGTATCAGGGACGGACGCAGTGGGTCACTATCAGGGAAGGACGCAGTGTGTCAGTGTCGAGGACGGACACAGTGTGTTAGTGTCCGGGACGGACGCAGTGTGTCAGTGTCGGGGACGGACGCAGCGTGTCAGTATCAAGGATGGACGCAGTGTTTAAATGTCAGGGACGGACGAAGTGTGTCAGAATCAGGGACGGTCATACCGTGTCAGTATCAGGGAAGGACGCAGTGTGTCAGTGTCAGGAGAGGACGTAGCGTATCAGTGTCAGGGGGGGACGCAGTGTGTCAGTGTCGGGGACGGAATCAGTGTGTCAGTGTCGGGGACGGACACAGTGTGTCAGTGTCGGGTACGGACGCAGTGTGTCAGTATCAGGGACGGACGCAGTGTGTCAGTGTCAGGGAGGGACGCAGTGTGTCAGTGTCGGGGACGGACGCAGTGTGTCTATATCAGGGAAGGACGTAGCGTGTCAGTATCAGGGACGGACGCAGTGTGTCAGTATCAGAGATGGACGCAGTATGTAGGTGTCAGGGACGGACGAAGAGTGTCAGAATCAGGGAAGGAGGCAGTGTGTCAGTGTCAGGGAAGGACGCAGTGTGTCAGTGTCGGGGACGTACCCAGTCTGTCAGTATCAGAGATCGACGCAGTGTGTTAGTGTCGGGGACGGACGCGGCGTGTCAGTATCATGGACTGACGCAGTGTGTCAGTGTCGGGGATGGACGCATTGTGTCAGTGTCGGGGACGGACGCAGTGTGTCAGTGTCGGGGTCGGACGAAGTGTGTCAGTATCAGGGACGGACGTAGCGTGTCAGTGTCAGGGGGGGACGCAGTGTGTCAGTGTAGGGGACGGACTCAGTGTGTCAGTGTCGGGAACGGACACAGTGTGTCAGTGTCGGGTACGGACGCAGTGTGTCAGTATCAGGGACGGACGCGGTGTGTCAGTGTCAGGGAGGGACGCAGTGTGTCAGTGTCGGGGACGGACGCAGTGTGTCAGTATCAGGGAAGGACACAGTGTGTCAGTGTCGGGGAGGGACGCAGTGTGTCAGTATCACGGACGGACGCAGTGTGTCAGTATCAGGTAGGGACGCAGTGTGTCAGTGTCAGGGAAAGACGCCGTGTGTCAGTATCAGGGAAGGACGCAGTGTGTCAGTGTCAGGGAGGGACGCAGTGTATCAGTGTCGGAGAGGGACGGAGTGTGTCAGTATCAGGGACGGACGCCGTGTGTCAATGTCAGGGACGGACGAAGTGTGTCAGAATCAGGGACGGTCATACCGTGTCAGTATCAGGGAAGGACGCAGTGTGTCAGTGTCAGGAGAGGACGTAGCGTATCAGTGTCAGGGGGGGACGCAGTGTGTCAGTGTCGGGGACGGAATCAGTGTGTCAGTGTCGGGGACGGACACAGTGTGTCAGTGTCGGGTACGGACGCAGTGTGTCAGTATCAGGGACGGACGCAGTGTGTCAGTGTCAGGGAGGGACGCAGTGTGTCAGTGTCGGGGACGGACGCAGTGTGTCTATATCAGGGAAGGACGTAGCGTGTCAGTATCAGGGACGGACGCAGTGTGTCAGTATCAGAGATGGACGCAGTATGTAGGTGTCAGGGACGGACGAAGAGTGTCAGAATCAGGGAAGGAGGCAGTGTGTCAGTGTCAGGGAAGGACGCAGTGTGTCAGTGTCGGGGACGTACCCAGTCTGCCAGTATCAGAGATCGACGCAGTGTGTTAGTGTCGGGGACGGACGCGGCATGTCAGTATCATGGACTGACGCAGTGTGTCAGTGTCGGGGATGGACGCATTGTGTCAGTGTCGGGGACGGACGCAGTGTGTCAGTGTCGGGGTCGGACGAAGTGTGTCAGTATCAGGGACGGACGTAGCGTGTCAGTGTCAGGGGGGGACGCAGTGTGTCAGTGTAGGGGACGGACTCAGTGTGTCAGTGTCGGGAACGGACACAGTGTGTCAGTGTCGGGTACGGACGCAGTGTGTCAGTATCAGGGACGGACGCGATGTGTCAGTGTCAGGGAGGGACGCAGTGTGTCAGTGTCGGGGACGGACGCAGTGTGTCAGTATCAGGGAAGGACACAGTGTGTCAGTATCGGGGAGGGACGCAGTGTGTCAGTATCACGGACGGACGCAGTGTGTCAGTATCAGGTAGGGACGCAGTGTGTCAGTGTCAGGGAAAGACGCCCTGTGTCAGTATCAGGGAAGGACGCAGTGTGTCAGTGTCAGGGAGGGACGCAGTGTATCAGTGTCGGAGAGGGACGGAGTGTGTCAGTATCAGGGACGGACGCCGTGTGTCAATGTCAGGGACGGACGCAGTGTGTCAGTGTCGGGTACGGGAGCAGTGTGTCAGTATCAGGGACGGACGCAGTGTGTCAGTGTCAGGGAGGGACGCAGTGTGTCAGTGTCGGGGACGGACGCAGTGTGTCAGTATCAGGGAAGGACGCAGTGTGTCAGTGTCGGGGAGGGACGCAGTGTGTCAGTATCACGGACGGACGCAGTGTGTCAGTATCAGGGAGGGACGCAGTGTGTCAGGGAAGGACGCAGTGTGTCAGTATCAGAGATGGACGCAGTGTGTCAGTGTCAGCGACGGACGCAGTGTGTCAGTATCAGAGATGGACGCAGTGTGTTAGTGTCAGGGACGGACGTAGCTTGTCAGTATTAGGGACGGACGCAGTGTGTCAGTATCAGAGATGGACGCAGTTAGTCAGTATCAGAGAAGGACGCAGTGTGTCAGTATCAGAGATGGACGCAGTGTGACAGTGTCGGGGACGGACGCAGTGTGTCAGTATCAGGGAAGGACGTAGCGTGTCAGTATCAGGGACGGACGCAATGTGTCAGTATCAGAGATGGACGCAGTATGTCAGTGTCAGGGACTGACGAAGTGTGTCAGAATCAGGGACGGTCGTACCGTGTCAGTATCAGGGAAGGACGCAGTGTGTCAGTGTCACGGAAGGACGCAGTGTGTCAGTGTCGGGGACGTACGCAGTATGTCAGTATCAGAGATGGACGCAGTGTGTCAGTGTCGGGGACGGACGTGGCGTGTCAGTATCAGGGACTGACGCAGTGTGTCAGTGTCGGGGATGGACGCAGTGTGTCAGTGTCGGGGACGGACGCAGTGTGTCAGTGTCGGGGACGGACGCAGTGTGTCAGTAGCAGGGACGGACGTAGCGTGTCAGTGTCAGGGAAGGACGGAGTGTGTCAGTATCAGGGACGGACGTAGCGTGTCAGTGTCAGGGGGGACGCAGTGTGTCAGTGTCGGGGACGGACTCAGTGTGTCAGTGTCGGTGACGGACACAGTGTGTCAGTGTCGGGTACGGACGCAGTGTGTCAGTATAAGGGACGGACGCAGTGTGTCAGTGTCAGGGAGGGACGCAGTGTGTCAGTGTCGGGGACGGACGCAGTGTGTCAGTATCAGGGAAGGACACAGTGTGTCAGTGTCGGGGAGGGACGCAGTGTGTCAGTATCACGGACGGACGCAGTGTGTCAGTATCAGGTAGGGACGCAGTGTGTCAGTGTCAGGGAAAGACGCCGTGTGTCAGTATCAGGGAAGGACGCAGTGTGTCAGTGTCAGGGAAGGATGCGGCGTGTCTATATCAGGGAAGGAGGCAGTGTGTCAGTGTCAGGGAAGGATGCGGCGTGTCTATATCAGGGATGGACGCAGTGTGTCAGTGTCAGGGACGGACGCAGTGTGTCAGTGTCAGGGAGGGACGCAGTGTGTCAGTGTCGGGGACGGACGCAGTGTGTCAGTATCGGGGACGGACGCAACGTGTCAGTATCACGGATGGACGCAGAGTGTCAGTATCGGCGACGGACGCAGCGTGTCAGTATCAAGGAAGGACGCAATGTGTCAGTGTCAGGGAGGTACGCAGTGTGTCAGTGTCAGGGAAGGACGCAGTGTGTCAGTATCAGGGACGGACGCAGAGTGTCAGTGCCGGGGACTGACGTAGCGTGTCAGTATCAGGGCCGGACGCAGTGTGTCAGTGTCGGGGACGGAAGCAGTGTGTCAGTGTCAGGGACGGACGCAGAGTGTCAGTATCAGAGATGGACGCAGTGTGTCAGTGTCAGGGACGGACGCAGTGTGTCAGTATCAGAGATGGACGCAGTGTGTCAGTGTCGGGGACGGACGCGGCGTGTCAGTATCATGGACTGACGCAGTGTGTCAGTGTCGGGGATGGACGCAGTGTGTCAGTGTCGGGGACGGACGCAGTGTGTCAGTGTCGGGGACGGACGCAGTGTGTCAGTATCAGGGACGGACGTAGCGTGTCAGTGTCAGGGAAGGACGGAGTGTGTCAGTATCAGGGACGGACGTAGCGTGTCAGTGTCAGGGGGGGACGCAGTGTGTCAGTGTCGGGGACGGACTCAGTGTGTCAGTATCAGGGAAGGACGCAGTGTGTCAGTGTCGGGGATGGACGCAGTGTGTCAGTGTCGGGGACGGACGCAGTGTGTCAGTGTCGGGGACGGACGCAGTGTGTCAGTATCAGGGACGGACGTAGCGTGTCAGTGTCAGGGAAGGACGGAGTGTGTCAGTATCAGGGACGGACGTAGCGTGTCAGTATCAGGGAAGGACGCAGTGTGTCAGTATCAGGGACGGACGCCGTGTGTCAGTATGAGGGAAGGACGCAGTGTGTCAGTATCAGGGAAGGATGCGGCGTGTCTGTATCAGGGAAGGACGCAGTGTGTCAGTGTCAGGGACGGACGCAGTGTGTCAGTGTCAGGGAGGGACGCAGTGTGTCAGTGTCGGGGACGGACGCAGTGTGTCAGTATCGGGGACGGACGCAACGTGTCAGTATCACGGATGGACGCAGAGTGTCAGTATCGGGGACGGACGCAGCGTGTCAGTATCACGGAAGGACGCAATGTGTCAGTGTCAAGGAGGTACGCAGTGTGTCAGTGTCAGGGAAGGACGCAGTGTGTCAGTATCAGGGACGGACGCAGTGTGTCAGTGCCGGGGACGGACGTAGCGTGTCAGTATCAGGGGCGGACGCAGGGTGTCAGTGTCGGGGACGGAAGCAGTGTGTCAGTGTCAGGGACGGACGCAGAGTGTCAGTATCAGAGATGGACGCAGTGTGTCAGTGTCAGGGACGGACGCAGTGTGTCAGTATCAGAGATGGACACAGTGTGTCAGTATCAGAGAAGGACGCAGTGTGTCAGTATCAGAGATGGACGCAGTGTGACAGTGTCGGGGACGGACGCAGTGTGTCAGTATCAGGGAAGGACGTAGCGTGTCAGTATCAGGGACGGACGCAGTTTGTCAGTATCAGAGATGGACGCAGTGTGTCAGTGTCAGGGACGGACGAAGTGTGTCAGAATCAGGGACGGTCGTACCGTGTCAGTATCAGGGAAGGACGCAGTGTGTCAGTGTCAGGGAAGGACGCAGTGTGTCAGTGTCAGGGACGTACGCAGTCTGTCAGTATCAGAGATGGACGCAGTGTGTCAGTGTCGGGGACGGACGCGGCGTGTCAGTATCATGGACTGACGCAGTGTGTCAGTGTCGGGGATGGACGCAGTGTGTCAGTGTCGGGCACGGACGCAGTGTGTCAGTGTCGGGGACGGACGCAGTGTGTCAGTATCAGGGACGGACGTAGCGTGTCAGTGTCAGGGAATGACGGAGTGTGTCAGTATCAGGGACGGACGTAGCGTGTCAGTGTCAGGGGGGGACGCAGTGTGTCAGTGTCGGGGACGGACTCAGTGTGTCAGTATCAGGGAAGGACGAGGTGTGTCAGTGTCGGGGATGGACGCAGTGTGTCAGTGTCGGGGACGGACTCAGTGTGTTAGTGTCGGGGACGGACGCAGTGTGTCAGTGCCGGGGACGGACGCAACGTGTCAGTATCACGGATGGACGCAGAGTGTCAGTATCAGGGACGGACGCAGCGTGTCAGTTTCACGGAAGGACGCAATGTGTCAGTGTCAGGGAGGTACGCAGTGTGTCAGTGTCAGGGAAGGACGCAGTGTGTCAGTATCAGGGACGGACGCAGTGTGTCAGTAACGGGGACGGACGTAGCGTGTCAGTATCAGGGGCGGACGCAGTGTGTCAGTGTCGGGGACGGAAGCAGTGTGTCAGTGTCAGGGACGGACGCAGAGTGTCAGTATCAGAGATGGACGCAGTGTGTCAGTGTCAGGGACGGACGCAGTGTGTCAGTATCAGAGATGGACGCAGTGTGTCAGTATCAGAGAAGGACGCAGTGTGTCAGTGTCAGAGATGGACGCAGTGTGACAGTGTCGGGGACGGACGCAGTGTGTCAGTATCAGGGAAGGACGTAGGGTGTCAGTATCAGGGACGGACGCAGTGTGTCAGTATCAGAGATGGACGCAGTGTGTCAGTATCAGAGAAGGACGCAGTGTGTCAGTATCAGAGATGGACGCAGTGTGACAGTGTCGGTGACGGACGCAGTGTGTCAGTATCAGGGAAGGACGTAGCGTGTCAGCATCAGGGACGGACGCAGTGTGTCAGTATCAGAGATGGACGCAGTGTGTCAGTGTCAGGGACGGACGAAGTGTGTCAGAATCAGGGACGGTCGTACCGTGTCAGTATCAGGGAAGGACGCAGTGTGTCAGTGTCAGGGAAGGAAGCAGTGTGTCAGTGTCAGGGACGTACGCAGTCTGTCAGTATCAGAGATGGACGCATTGTGTCAGTGTCGGGGACGGACGCGGCGTGTCAGTATCATGGACTGACGCAGTGTGTCAGTGTCGGGGATGGACGCAGTGTGTCAGTGTCGGGGACGGACGCAGTATGTCAGTGTCGGGGACGGACGCAGTGTGTCAGTATCAGGGACGGACGTAGCGTGTCAGTGTCAGGGAAGGACGGAGTGTGTCAGTATCAGGGACGGACGTAGCGTGTCAGTGTCAGGGGGGGACGCAGTGTGTCAGTATTAGGGACGGACGCCGTGTGTCAGTATGAGGGAAGGACGCTGTGTGTCAGTATCAGGGAAGGATGCGGCGTGTCTGTATCAGGGAAGGACGCAGTGTGTCAGTGTCAGGGACTGACGCAGTGTGTCAGTGTCAGGGAGGGACGCAGTGTGTCAGTGTCGGGGACGGACGCAGTGTGTCAGTATCGGGGACGGACGCAACGTGTCAGTATCACGGATGGACGCAGAGTGTCAGTATCGGGGACGGACGCAGTGTGTCAGTATCAGGGACGGACGTAGCGTGTCAGTGTCAGGGAATGACGGAGTGTGTCAGTATCAGGGACGGACGTAGCGTGTCAGTGTCAGGGGGGGACGCAGTGTGTCAGTGTCGGGGACGCACTCAGTGTGTCAGTATCAGGGAAGGACGAGGTGTGTCAGTGTCGGGGATGGACGCAGTGTGTCAGTGTCGGGGACGGACTCAGTGTGTCAGTGTCGGGGACGGACGCAGTGTGTCAGTGCCGGGGACGGACGCAACGTGTCAGTATCACGGATGGACGCAGAGTGTCAGTATCAGGGACGGACGCAGCGTGTCAGTTTCACGGAAGGACGCAATGTGTCAGTGTCAGGGAGGTACGCAGTGTGTCAGTGTCAGGGAAGGACGCAGTGTGTCAGTATCAGGGACGGACGCAGTGTGTCAGTAACGGGGACGGACGTAGCGTGTCAGTATCAGGGGCGGACGCAGTGTGTCAGTGTCGGGGACGGAAGCAGTGTGTCAGTGTCAGGGACGGACGCAGAGTGTCAGTATCAGAGATGGACGCAGTGTGTCAGTGTCAGGGACGGACGCAGTGTGTCAGTATCAGAGATGGACGCAGTGTGTCAGTATCAGAGAAGGACGCAGTGTGTCAGTGTCAGAGATGGACGCAGTGTGACAGTGTCGGGGACGGACGCAGTGTGTCAGTATCAGGGAAGGACGTAGGGTGTCAGTATCAGGGACGGACGCAGTGTGTCAGTATCAGAGATGGACGCAGTGTGTCAGTATCAGAGAAGGACGCAGTGTGTCAGTATCAGAGATGGACGCAGTGTGACAGTGTCGGGGACGGACGCAGTGTGTCAGTATCAGGGAAGGACGTAGCGTGTCAGCATCAGGGACGGACGCAGTGTGTCAGTATCAGAGATGGACGCAGTGTGTCAGTGTCAGGGACGGACGAAGTGTGTCAGAATCAGGGACGGTCGTACCGTGTCAGTATCAGGGAAGGACGCAGTGTGTCAGTGTCAGGGAAGGAAGCAGTGTGTCAGTGTCAGGGACGTACGCAGTCTGTCAGTATCAGAGATGGACGCATTGTGTCAGTGTCGGGGACGGACGCGGCGTGTCAGTATCATGGACTGACGCAGTGTGTCAGTGTCGGGGATGGACGCAGTGTGTCAGTGTCGGGGACGGACGCAGTATGTCAGTGTCGGGGACGGACGCAGTGTGTCAGTATCAGGGACGGACGTAGCGTGTCAGTGTCAGGGAAGGACGGAGTGTGTCAGTATCAGGGACGGACGTAGCGTGTCAGTGTCAGGGGGGGACGCAGTGTGTCAGTATTAGGGACGGACGCCGTGTGTCAGTATGAGGGAAGGACGCTGTGTGTCAGTATCAGGGAAGGAATCGGCGTGTCTGTATCAGGGAAGGACGCAGTGTGTCAGTGTCAGGGACTGACGCAGTGTGTCAGTGTCAGGGAGGGACGCAGTGTGTCAGTGTCGGGGACGGACGCAGTGTGTCAGTATCGGGGACGGACGCAACGTGTCAGTATCACGGATGGACGCAGAGTGTCAGTATCGGGGACGGACGCAGCGTGTCAGTATCACGGAAGGACTCAATGTGTCAGTGTCAGGGAGGTACGCAGTGTGTCAGTGTCAGGGAAGGACGCAGTGTGTCAGTATCAGGGACGGACGCAGTGTGTCAGTGCCAGGGACGGACGTAGCATGTCAGTATCAGGGGCGGACGCAGTGTGTCAGTGTCGGGGACGGAAGCAGTGTGTCAGTGTCAGGGACGGACGCAGAGTGTCAGTATCAGAGATGGACGCAGTGTGTCAGTGTCAGGGACGGACGCAATGTGTCAGTATCAGAGATGGACGCAGTGTGTCAGTATCAGAGAAGGACGCAGTGTGTCAGTATCAGAGATGGACGCAGTGTGACAGTATCAGGGACGGACGCAGTGTGTCAGTATCAGAGATGGACGCAGTGTGTCAGTGTCAGGGACGGACGCAGTGTGTCAGTATCAGAGATGGACGCAGTGTGTCAGTATCAGAGAAGGACTCAGTGTGTCAGTATCAGAGATGGACGCAGTGTGACAGTGTCGGGGACGGACGCAGTGTGTCGGTATCAGGGAAGGACGTAGCGTATCAGTATCAGGGACGGACGCAGTGTGTCAGTATCAGAGATGGACGCAGTGTGTCAGTGTCAGGGACGGACGAAGTGTGTCAGAATCAGGGACGGTCGTACCGTGTCAGTATCAGGGAAGGACGCAGTGTGTCAGTGTCAGGGAAGGACGCAGTGTGTCAGTGTCAGGGACGTACGCCGTCTGTCAGTATCAGAGATGGACGCAGTGTGTCAGTGTCGGGGACGGACGCGGCGTGTCAGTATCATGGACTGACGCAGTGTGTCAGTGTCGGGGACGGACGCAGTGTGTCAGTGTCGGGGACGGACGCAGTGTGTCAGTATCAGGGACGGACGTAGCGTGTCAGTGTCAGGGAATGACGGAGTGTGTCAGTATCAGGGACGGACGTAGCGTGTCAGTGTCAGGGGGGGACGCAGTGTGTCAGTGTCGGGGACGGACTCAGTGTGTCAGTATCAGGGAAGGACGCAGTGTGTCAGTGTCGGGGATGGACGCAGTGTGTCAGTGTCGGGGACGGACTCAGTGTGTCAGTGTCGGGGACGGACGCAGTGTGTCAGTGCCGGGGACGGACGCAACGTGTCAGTATCACGGATGGACGCAGAGTGTCAGTGTCAGGGAGGTACGCAGTGTGTCAGTGTCAGGGAAGGACGCAGTGTGTCAGTATCAGGGACGGACGCAGTGTGTCAGTGCCGGGGACGGACGTATTGTGTCAGTATCAGGGGCGGACGCAGTGTGTCAGTATCGGGGACGGAAGCAGTGTGTCAGTGTCAGGGACGGACGCAGAGTGTCAGTATCAGAGATGGACGCAGTGTGTCAGTGTCAGGGACGGACGCAGTGTGTCAGTATCAGAGATGGACGCAGTGTGTCAGTATCAGAGAAGGACGCAGTGTGTCAGTATCAGAGATGGACGCAGTGTGACAGTGTCGGGGACGGACGCAGTGTGTCAGTATCAGGGAAGGACGTAGCGTGTCAGTATCAGGGACGGACGCAGTGTGTCAGTATCAGAGATGGACGCAGTGTGTCAGTGTCAGGGACGGACGAAGTGTGTCAGAATCAGGGACGGTCGTACCGTGTCAGTATCAGGGAAGGACGCAGTGTGTCAGTGTCAGGGAAGGACGCAGTGTGTCAGTGTCAGGGACGTACGCAGTCTGTCAGTATCAGAGATGGACGCAGTGTGTCAGTGTCGGGGACGGACGCGGCGTGTCAGTATCAGGGACTGACGCAGTGTGTCAGTGTCGGGGATGGACGCAGTGTGTCAGTGTCGGGGACGGACGCAGTGTGTCAGTGTCGGGGACGGACGCAGTGTGTCAGTATCAGGGACGGACGTAGCGTGTCAGTGTCAGGGAAGGACGGAGTGTGTCAGTATCGGGGACGGACGCAGCGTGTCAGTATCACGGAAGGACGCAATGTGTCAGTGTCAGGGAGGTACGCAGTGTGTCAGTGTCAGGGAAGGACGCAGTGTGTCAGTGCCGGGGATGGACGTAGCGTGTCAGTATCAGGGGCGGACGCAGTGTGTCAGTATCGGGGACGGAAGCAGTGTGTCAGTATCAGAGATGGACGCAGTGTGTCAGTGTCAGGGACGGACGCAGTGTGTCAGTATCAGAGATGGACGCAGTGTGTCAGTGTCAGGGACGGACGCAGTTTGTCAGTATCAGAGATGGACGCAATGTGTCAGTATCAGAGAAGGACGCAGTGTGTCAGTGTCAGAGATGGACGCAGTGTGACAGTGTCGGGGACGGACGCAGTGTGTCAGTATCAGGGAAGGACGTAGGGTGTCAGTATCAGGGACGGACGCAGTGTGTCAGTATCAGAGATGGACGCAGTGTGTCAGTGTCAGGGACGGACGCAGTGTGTCAGTATCAGAGATGGACGCAGTGTGTCAGTATTAGAGAAGGACGCAGTGTGTCAGTATCAGAGATGGACGCAGTGTGACAGTGTCGGGGACGGACGCAGTGTGTCAGTATCAGGGAAGGACGTAGCGTGTCAGTATCAGGGACGGACGCAGTTTGTCAGTATCAGAGATGGACGCAGTGTGTCAGTGTCAGGGACGGACGAAGTGTGTCAGAATCAGGGACGGTCGTACCGTGTCAGTATCAGGGAAGGACGCAGTGTGTCAGTGTCAGGGAAGGACGCAGTGTGTCAGTGTCAGGGACGTACGCAGTCTGTCAGTATCAGAGATGGACGCAGTGTGTCAGTGTCGGGGACGGACGCGGCGTGTCAGTATCAGGGACTAACGCAGTGTGTCAGTGTCGGGGATGGACGCAGTGTGTCAGTGTCAGGGACGTACGCAGTCTGTCAGTATCAGAGATGGACGCAGTGTGTCAGTGTCAGGAGAGGACGTAGCGTGTCAGTGTCAGGGGGGGACGCAGTGTGTCAGTGTCGGGGACGGAATCAGTGTGTCAGTGTCGGGGACGGACACAGTGTGTCAGTGTCGGGTACGGACGCAGTGTGTCAGTATCAGGGACGGACGCAGTGTGTCAGTGTCAGGGAGGGACGCAGTGTGTCAGTGTCGGGGACGGACGCAGTGTGTCAGTATAAGGGAAGGACGTAGCGTGTCAGTATCAGGGACGGACGCAGTGTGTCAGTATCAGAGATGGACGCAGTATGTAGGTGTCAGGGACGGACGAAGAGTGTCAGAATCAGGGACGGTCGTACCGTGTCAGTATCAGGGAAGGAGGCAGTGTGTCAGTGTCGGGGACGTACCCAGTCTGTCAGTATCAGAGATCGACGCAGTGTGTCAGTGTCGGGGACGGACGCGGCGTGTCAGTATCATGGACTGACGCAGTGTGTCAGTGTCGGGGATGGACGCATTGTGTCAGTGTCGGGGACGGACGCAGTGTGTCAGTGTCGGGGTCGGACGAAGTGTGTCAGTATCAGGGACGGTCGTACCGTGTCAGTATCAGGGAAGGACGCAGTGTGTCAGTGTCAGGGAAGGACGCAGTGTGTCAGTGTCAGGGACGTACGCAGTCTGTCAGTATCAGAGATGGACGCAATGTGTCAGTGTCGGGGACGGACGCGGCGTGTCAGTATCATGGACTGACGCAGTGTGTCAGTGTCGGGGATGGACGCAGTGTGTCAGTGTCGGGGACGGACGCAGTGTGTCAGTATCAGGGACTGACGTAGCGTGTCAGTGTCAGGGGGGGACGCAGTGTGTCAGTGTCCGGGACGGACTCAGTGTGTCAGTGTCGGGGACGGACACAGTGTGTCAGTGTCGGGTACGGACGCAGTGTGTCAGTATCAGGGACGGACGCAGTGTGTCAGTGTCAGGGAGGGACGCAGTGTGTCAGTGTCGGGGACGGACGCAGTGTGTCAGTATCAGGGAAGGACACAGTGTGTCAGTGTCGGGGAGGGACGCAGTGTGTCAGTATCACGGACGGACGCAGTGTGTCAGTATCAGGGAGGGACGCAGTGTGTCAGTGTCAGGAAAGACGCCGTGTGTCAGTATCAGGGAAGGACGCAGTGTGTCAGTGTCAGGGAGGGACGCAGTGTATCAGTGTCGGAGAGGGACGGAGTGTGTCAGTATCAGGGACGGACGCCGTGTGTCAGTGTCAGGGATGGACGCAGAGTGTCAGTATCAGATGTGGACGCAGTGTGTCAGTGTCAGGGACGGACGCAGTGTGTCAGTATCAGAGATGGACGCAGTGAGTCAGTATCAGAGAAGGACGCAGTGTGTCAGTATCAGAGATGGACGCAGTGTGACAGTGTCGGGGACGGACGCAGTGTGTCAGTATCAGGGAAGGACGTAGCGTGTCAGTATCAGGGATGGACGCAATGTGTCAGTATCAGAGATGGACGCAGTATGTCAGTGTCAGGGACTGACGAAGTGTGTCAGAATCAGGGACGGTCGTACCGTGTCAGTATCAGGGAAGGACGCAGTGTGTCAGTGTCACGGAAGGACGCAGTGTGTCAGTGTCGGGGACGTACGCAGTATGTCAGTATCAGAGATGGACGCAGTGTGTCAGTATCAGGGACGGACGCAGCGTGTCAGTATCAGGGAAGGACGGAGTGTGTCAGTGCCGGGGACGGACGTAGCGTGTCAGTATCAGGGACGGACGCAGTGTGTCAGTGTCGGGGACGGAAGCAGTGTGTCAGTGTCTGGGACTGACACATAGAGTGTCAGTATCAGAGATGGACGCAGTGTGTCAGTGTCAGGGACGGACGCAGTGTGTCAGTATCCGGGATGGACGCAGTGTGTCAGTGTCAGGGACGGACGTTGCGTGTCAGTATCACGGACGCACGCAGTGTGTCAGTGTCAGGGAAGGACGCCGTGTGTCAGTGTCAGGGAGGGACGCAGTGTCTCAGTATCAGGGACGGACGCAGTGGGTCACTATCAGGGAAGGACGCAGTGTGTCAGTGTCGAGGACGGACACAGTGTGTTAGTGTCCGGGACGGACGCAGTGTGTCAGTGTCGGGGACGGACGCAGCGTGTCAGTATCAAGGATGGAAGTAGCGTGTCAGTATCAAGGACGGACGCAGTGTTTCAATGTCAGGGACGGACGAAGTGTGTCAGAATCAGGGACGGTCGTACCGTGTCAGTATCAGGGAAGGACGCAGTGTGTCAGTGTCAGGGAAGGACGCAGTGTGTCAGTGTCGGGGACGTACGCAGTCTGTCAGTATCAGAGATGGACGCAGTGTGTCAGTGTCGGGGACGGAAGGCGGCGTGTCAGTATCAGGGACTGACGCAGTGTGTCAGTGTCGGGGATGGACGCAGTGTGTCAGTGTCGGGGACGGACGCAGTGGGTCTGTGTCGGGGACGGACGCAGTGTGTCAGTATCAGGGACGGACGTAGCGTGTCAGTGTCAGGGAAGGACGGAGTGTGTCAGTATCAGGGACGGACGTAGCGTGTCAGTGTCAGGGGGGGACGCAGTGTGTCAGTGTCGGGGACGGAATCAGTGTGTCAGTGTCGGGGACGGACACAGTGTGTCAGTGTCGGGTACGGACGCAGTGTGTTAGTATCAGGGACGGACGCAGTGTGTCAGTGTCAGGGGGGGACGCAGTGTGTCAGTGTCGGGGACGGACTCAGTGTGTCAGTATCAGGGAAGGACGCAGTGTGTCAGTGTCGGGGATGGACGCAGTGTGTCAGTGTCGGGGACGGACTCAGTGTGTCAGTGTCGGGGACGGACGCAGTGTGTCAGTGCCGGGGACGGACGCAACGTGTCAGTATCACGGATGGACGCAGAGTGTCAGTATCGGGGACGGACGCAGCGTGTCAGTATCACGGAAGGACGCAATGTGTCAGTGTCAGGGAGGTACGCAGTGTGTCAGTGACAGGGAAGGACGCAGTGTGTCAGTGTCAGGGACGGACGCAGAGTGTCAGTATCAGAGATGGACGCAGTGTGTCAGTGTCAGGGACGGACGCAGTGTGTCAGTATCAGAGATGGACGCAGTGTGTCAGTATCAGAGAAGGACGCAGTGTGTCAGTATCAGAGAAGGACGCAGTGTGTCAGTATCAGAGATGGACGCAGTGTGACAGTGTCGGGGACGGACGCAGTGTGTCAGTATCAGGAAAGGACGTAGGGTGTCAGTATCAGGGACGGACGCAGTTTGTCAGTATCAGAGATGGACGCAGTGTGTCAGTGTCAGGGGGGGACGCAGTGTGTCAGTGTCGGGGACGGAATCAGTGTGTCAGTGTCGGGGACGGAGACAGTGTGTCAGTGTCGGGTACGGACGCAGTGTGTCAGTATCAGGGACGGACGCAGTGTGTCAGTGTCAGGGAGGGACGCAGTGTGTCAGTGTCGGGGACGGACGCAGTGTGTCAGTATCAGGGAAGGACGTAGCGTGTCAGTATCAGGGACGGACGCAGTGTGTCACTATCAGAGATGGACGCAGTATGTAGGTGTCAGGGACGGACGAAGAGTGTCAGAATCAGGGACGGTCGTACCGTGTCAGTATCAGGGAAGGAGGCAGTGTTTCAGTGTCAGGGAAGGACGCAGTGTGTCAGTGTCAGGGACGTACGCAGTCTGTCAGTATCAGAGATCGACGCAGTGTGTCAGTGTCGGGGACGGACGCGGCGTGTCAGTATCATGGACTGACGCAGTGTGTCAGTATCAGGGACGGACGCAGTGGGTCACTATCAGGGAAGGACGCAGTGTGTCAGTGTCGAGGACGGACACAGTGTGTTAGTGTCCGGGACGGACGCAGTGTGTCAGTGTCGGGGACGGACGCAGCGTGTCAGTATCAAGGATGGACGTAGCGTGTCAGTATCAAGGACGGACGCAGTGTTTCAATGTCAGGGACGGACGAAGTGTGTCAGAATCAGGGACGGTCGTACCGTGTCAGTATCAGGGAAGGACGCAGTGTGTCAGTGTCAGGGAAGGACGCAGTGTGTCAGTGTCGGGGACGTACGCAGTCTGTCAGTATCAGAGATGGACGCAGTGTGTCAGTGTCGGGGACGGAAGGCGGCGTGTCAGTATCAGGGACTGACGCAGTGTGTCAGTGTCGGGGATGGACGCAATGTGTCAGTGTCGGGGACGGACGCAGTGGGTCTGTGTCGGGGACGGACGCAGTGTGTCAGTATCAGGGACGGACGTAGCGTGTCAGTGTCAGGGAAGGACGGAGTGTGTCAGTATCAGGGACGGACGTAGCGTGTCAGTGTCAGGGGGGGACGCAGTGTGTCAGTGTCGGGGACGGAATCAGTGTGTCAGTGTCGGGGACGGACACAGTGTGTCAGTGTCGGGTACGGACGCAGTGTGTTAGTATCAGGGACGGACGCAGTGTGTCAGTGTCAGGGGGGGACGCAGTGTGTCAGTGTCGGGGACGGACTCAGTGTGTCAGTATCAGTGAAGGACGCAGTGTGTCAGTGTCGGGGATGGACGCAGTGTGTCAGTGTCGGGGACGGACTCAGTGTGTCAGTGTCGGGGACGGACGCAGTGTGTCAGTGCCGGGGACGGACGCAACGTGTCAGTATCACGGATGGACGCAGAGTGTCAGTATCGGGGACGGACGCAGCGTGTCAGTATCACGGAAGGACGCAATGTGTCAGTGTCAGGGAGGTACGCAGTGTGTCAGTGACAGGGAAGGACGCAGTGTGTCAGTGTCAGGGACGGACGCAGAGTGTCAGTATCAGAGATGGACGCAGTGTGTCAGTGTCAGGGACGGACGCAGTGTGTCAGTATCAGAGATGGACGCAGTGTGTCAGTATCAGAGAAGGACGCAGTGTGTCAGTATCAGAGAAGGACGCAGTGTGTCAGTATCAGAGATGGACGCAGTGTGACAGTGTCGGGGACGGACGCAGTGTGTCAGTATCAGGAAAGGACGTAGGGTGTCAGTATCAGGGACGGACGCAGTTTGTCAGTATCAGAGATGGACGCAGTGTGTCAGTGTCAGGGGGGGACGCAGTGTGTCAGTGTCGGGGACGGAATCAGTGTGTCAGTGTCGGGGACGGACACAGTGTGTCAGTGTCGGGTACGGACGCAGTGTGTCAGTATCAGGGACGGACGCAGTGTGTCAGTGTCAGGGAGGGACGCAGTGTGTCAGTGTCGGGGACGGACGCAGTGTGTCAGTATCAGGGAAGGACGTAGCGTGTCAGTATCAGGGACGGACGCAGTGTGTCACTATCAGAGATGGACGCAGTATGTAGGTGTCAGGGACGGACGAAGAGTGTCAGAATCAGGGACGGTCGTACCGTGTCAGTATCAGGGAAGGAGGCAGTGTGTCAGTGTCAGGGAAGGACGCAGTGTGTCAGTGTCAGGGACGTACGCAGTCTGTCAGTGTCAGAGATCGACGCAGTGTGTCAGTGTCGGGGACGGACGCGGCGTGTCAGTATCATGGACTGACGCAGTGTGTCAGTGTCGGGGATGGACGCAGTGTGTCAGTGTCGGGGACGGACGCAGTGTGTCAGTGTTGGGGACGGACGCAGTGTGTCAGTATCAGGGACGGACGTAGCGTGTCAGTGTCAGGGAATGACGGAGTGTGTCAGTATCAGGGACGGACGTAGCGTGTCAGTGTCAGGGGGGGACGCAGTGTGTCAGTGTCGGGGACGGACTCAGTGTGTCAGTATCAGGGAAGGATGCAGTGTGTCAGTGTCAGCGAAGGAAGCAGTGTGTCAGTGTCAGGGACGTACGCAGTCTGTCAGTATCAGAGATGGACGCATTGTGTCAGTGTCGGGGACGGACGCGGCGTGTCAGTATCATGGACTGACGCAGTGTGTCAGTGTCGGGGATGGACGCAGTGTGTCAGTGTCGGGGACGGACGCAGTATGTCAGTGTCGGGGACGGACGCAGTGTGTCAGTATCAGGGACGGACGTAGCGTGTCAGTGTCAGGGAAGGACGGAGTGTGTCAGTATCAGGGACGGACGTAGCGTGTCAGTGTCAGGGGGGGACGCAGTGTGTCAGTATTAGGGACGGACGCCGTGTGTCAGTATGAGGGAAGGACGCTGTGTGTCAGTATCAGGGAAGGAATCGGCGTGTCTGTATCAGGGAAGGACGCAGTGTGTCAGTGTCAGGGACTGACGCAGTGTGTCAGTGTCAGGGAGGGACGCAGTGTGTCAGTGTCGGGGACGGACGCAGTGTGTCAGTATCGGGGACGGACGCAACGTGTCAGTATCACGGATGGACGCAGAGTGTCAGTATCGGGGACGGACGCAGCGTGTCAGTATCACGGAAGGACTCAATGTGTCAGTGTCAGGGAGGTACGCAGTGTGTCAGTGTCAGGGAAGGACGCAGTGTGTCAGTATCAGGGACGGACGCAGTGTGTCAGTGCCAGGGACGGACGTAGCATGTCAGTATCAGGGGCGGACGCAGTGTGTCAGTGTCGGGGACGGAAGCAGTGTGTCAGTGTCAGGGACGGACGCAGAGTGTCAGTATCAGAGATGGACGCAGTGTGTCAGTGTCAGGGACGGACGCAATGTGTCAGTATCAGAGATGGACGCAGTGTGTCAGTATCAGAGAAGGACGCAGTGTGTCAGTATCAGAGATGGACGCAGTGTGACAGTATCAGGGACGGACGCAGTGTGTCAGTATCAGAGATGGACGCAGTGTGTCAGTGTCAGGGACGGACGCAGTGTGTCAGTATCAGAGATGGACGCAGTGTGTCAGTATCAGAGAAGGACTCAGTTTGTCAGTATCAGAGATGGACGCAGTGTGACAGTGTCGGGGACGGACGCAGTGTGTCGGTATCAGGGAAGGACGTAGCGTATCAGTATCAGGGACGGACGCAGTGTGTCAGTATCAGAGATGGACGCAGTGTGTCAGTGTCAGGGACGGACGAAGTGTGTCAGAATCAGGGACGGTCGTACCGTGTCAGTATCAGGGAAGGACGCAGTGTGTCAGTGTCAGGGAAGGACGCAGTGTGTCAGTGTCAGGGACGTACGCCGTCTGTCAGTATCAGAGATGGACGCAGTGTGTCAGTGTCGGGGACGGACGCGGCGTGTCAGTATCATGGACTGACGCAGTGTGTCAGTGTCGGGGACGGACGCAGTGTGTCAGTGTCGGGGACGGACGCAGTGTGTCAGTATCAGGGACGGACGTAGCGTGTCAGTGTCAGGGAATGACGGAGTGTGTCAGTATCAGGGACGGACGTAGCGTGTCAGTGTCAGGGGGGGACGCAGTGTGTCAGTGTCGGGGACGGACTCAGTGTGTCAGTATCAGGGAAGGACGCAGTGTGTCAGTGTCGGGGATGGACGCAGTGTGTCAGTGTCGGGGACGGACTCAGTGTGTCAGTGTCGGGGACGGACGCAGTGTGTCAGTGCCGGGGACGGACGCAACGTGTCAGTATCACGGATGGACGCAGAGTGTCAGTGTCAGGGAGGTACGCAGTGTGTCAGTGTCAGGGAAGGACGCAGTGTGTCAGTATCAGGGACGGACGCAGTGTGTCAGTGCCGGGGACGGACGTATTGTGTCAGTATCAGGGGCGGACGCAGTGTGTCAGTATCGGGGACGGAAGCAGTGTGTCAGTGTCAGGGACGGACGCAGAGTGTCAGTATCAGAGATGGACGCAGTGTGTCAGTGTCAGGGACGGACGCAGTGTGTCAGTATCAGAGATGGACGCAGTGTGTCAGTATCAGAGAAGGACGCAGTGTGTCAGTATCAGAGATGGACGCAGTGTGACAGTGTCGGGGACGGACGCAGTGTGTCAGTATCAGGGAAGGACGTAGCGTGTCAGTATCAGGGACGGACGCAGTGTGTCAGTATCAGAGATGGACGCAGTGTGTCAGTGTCAGGGACGGACGAAGTGTGTCAGAATCAGGGACGGTCGTACCGTGTCAGTATCAGGGAAGGACGCAGTGTGTCAGTGTCAGGGAAGGACGCAGTGTGTCAGTGTCAGGGACGTACGCAGTCTGTCAGTATCAGAGATGGACGCAGTGTGTCAGTGTCGGGGACGGACGCGGCGTGTCAGTATCAGGGACTGACGCAGTGTGTCAGTGTCGGGGATGGACGCAGTGTGTCAGTGTCGGGGACGGACGCAGTGTGTCAGTGTCGGGGACGGACGCAGTGTGTCAGTATCAGGGACGGACGTAGCGTGTCAGTGTCAGGGAAGGACGGAGTGTGTCAGTATCGGGGACGGACGCAGCGTGTCAGTATCACGGAAGGACGCAATGTGTCAGTGTCAGGGAGGTACGCAGTGTGTCAGTGTCAGGGAAGGACGCAGTGTGTCAGTGCCGGGGATGGACGTAGCGTGTCAGTATCAGGGGCGGACGCAGTGTGTCAGTATCGGGGACGGAAGCAGTGTGTCAGTATCAGAGATGGACGCAGTGTGTCAGTGTCAGGGACGGACGCAGTGTGTCAGTATCAGAGATGGACGCAGTGTGTCAGTGTCAGGGACGGACGCAGTTTGTCAGTATCAGAGATGGACGCAATGTGTCAGTATCAGAGAAGGACGCAGTGTGTCAGTGTCAGAGATGGACGCAGTGTGACAGTGTCGGGGACGGACGCAGTGTGTCAGTATCAGGGAAGGACGTAGGGTGTCAGTATCAGGGACGGACGCAGTGTGTCAGTATCAGAGATGGACGCAGTGTGTCAGTGTCAGGGACGGACGCAGTGTGTCAGTATCAGAGATGGACGCAGTGTGTCAGTATTAGAGAAGGACGCAGTGTGTCAGTATCAGAGATGGACGCAGTGTGACAGTGTCGGGGACGGACGCAGTGTGTCAGTATCAGGGAAGGACGTAGCGTGTCAGTATCAGGGACGGACGCAGTTTGTCAGTATCAGAGATGGACGCAGTGTGTCAGTGTCAGGGACGGACGAAGTGTGTCAGAATCAGGGACGGTCGTACCGTGTCAGTATCAGGGAAGGACGCAGTGTGTCAGTGTCAGGGAAGGACGCAGTGTGTCAGTGTCAGGGACGTACGCAGTCTGTCAGTATCAGAGATGGACGCAGTGTGTCAGTGTCGGGGACGGACGCGGCGTGTCAGTATCAGGGACTAACGCAGTGTGTCAGTGTCGGGGATGGACGCAGTGTGTCAGTGTCAGGGACGTACGCAGTCTGTCAGTATCAGAGATGGACGCAGTGTGTCAGTGTCAGGAGAGGACGTAGCGTGTCAGTGTCAGGGGGGGACGCAGTGTGTCAGTGTCGGGGACGGAATCAGTGTGTCAGTGTCGGGGACGGACACAGTGTGTCAGTGTCGGGTACGGACGCAGTGTGTCAGTATCAGGGACGGACGCAGTGTGTCAGTGTCAGGGAGGGACGCAGTGTGTCAGTGTCGGGGACGGACGCAGTGTGTCAGTATCAGGGAAGGACGTAGCGTGTCAGTATCAGGGACGGACGCAGTATGTCAGTATCAGAGATGGACGCAGTATGTAGGTGTCAGGGACGGACGAAGAGTGTCAGAATCAGGGACGGTCGTACCGTGTCAGTATCAGGGAAGGAGGCAGTGTGTCAGTGTCGGGGACGTACCCAGTCTGTCAGTATCAGAGATCGACGCAGTGTGTCAGTGTCGGGGACGGACGCGGCGTGTCAGTATCATGGACTGACGCAGTGTGTCAGTGTCGGGGATGGACGCATTGTGTCAGTGTCGGGGACGGACGCAGTGTGTCAGTGTCGGGGTCGGACGAAGTGTGTCAGTATCAGGGACGGTCGTACCGTGTCAGTATCAGGGAAGGACGCAGTGTGTCAGTGTCAGGGAAGGACGCAGTGTGTCAGTGTCAGGGACGTACGCAGTCTGTCAGTATCAGAGATGGACGCAATGTGTCAGTGTCGGGGACGGACGCGGCGTGTCAGTATCATGGACTGACGCAGTGTGTCAGTGTCGGGGATGGACGCAGTGTGTCAGTGTCGGGGACGGACGCAGTGTGTCAGTATCAGGGACTGACGTAGCGTGTCAGTGTCAGGGGGGGACGCAGTGTGTCAGTGTCCGGGACGGACTCAGTGTGTCAGTGTCGGGGACGGACACAGTGTGTCAGTGTCGGGTACGGACGCAGTGTGTCAGTATCAGGGACGGACGCAGTGTGTCAGTGTCAGGGAGGGACGCAGTGTGTCAGTGTCGGGGACGGACGCAGTGTGTCAGTATCAGGGAAGGACACAGTGTGTCAGTGTCGGGGAGGGACGCAGTGTGTCAGTATCACGGACGGACGCAGTGTGTCAGTATCAGGGAGGGACGCAGTGTGTCAGTGTCAGGAAAGACGCCGTGTGTCAGTATCAGGGAAGGACGCAGTGTGTCAGTGTCAGGGAGGGACGCAGTGTATCAGTGTCGGAGAGGGACGGAGTGTGTCAGTATCAGGGACGGACGCCGTGTGTCAGTGTCAGGGATGGACGCAGAGTGTCAGTATCAGATGTGGACGCAGTGTGTCAGTGTCAGGGACGGACGCAGTGTGTCAGTATCAGAGATGGACGCAGTGAGTCAGTATCAGAGAAGGACGCAGTGTGTCAGTATCAGAGATGGACGCAGTGTGACAGTGTCGGGGACGGACGCAGTGTGTCAGTATCAGGGAAGGACGTAGCGTGTCAGTATCAGGGATGGACGCAATGTGTCAGTATCAGAGATGGACGCAGTATGTCAGTGTCAGGGACTGACGAAGTGTGTCAGAATCAGGGACGGTCGTACCGTGTCAGTATCAGGGAAGGACGCAGTGTGTCAGTGTCACGGAAGGACGCAGTGTGTCAGTGTCGGGGACGTACGCAGTATGTCAGTATCAGAGATGGACGCAGTGTGTCAGTATCAGGGACGGACGCAGCGTGTCAGTATCAGGGAAGGACGGAGTGTGTCAGTGCCGGGGACGGACGTAGCGTGTCAGTATCAGGGACGGACGCAGTGTGTCAGTGTCGGGGACGGAAGCAGTGTGTCAGTGTCTGGGACTGACACATAGAGTGTCAGTATCAGAGATGGACGCAGTGTGTCAGTGTCAGGGACGGACGCAGTGTGTCAGTATCCGGGATGGACGCAGTGTGTCAGTGTCAGGGACGGACGTTGCGTGTCAGTATCACGGACGCACGCAGTGTGTCAGTGTCAGGGAAGGACGCCGTGTGTCAGTGTCAGGGAGGGACGCAGTGTCTCAGTATCAGGGACGGACGCAGTGGGTCACTATCAGGGAAGGACGCAGTGTGTCAGTGTCGAGGACGGACACAGTGTGTTAGTGTCCGGGACGGACGCAGTGTGTCAGTGTCGGGGACGGACGCAGCGTGTCAGTATCAAGGATGGAAGTAGCGTGTCAGTATCAAGGACGGACGCAGTGTTTCAATGTCAGGGACGGACGAAGTGTGTCAGAATCAGGGACGGTCGTACCGTGTCAGTATCAGGGAAGGACGCAGTGTGTCAGTGTCAGGGAAGGACGCAGTGTGTCAGTGTCGGGGACGTACGCAGTCTGTCAGTATCAGAGATGGACGCAGTGTGTCAGTGTCGGGGACGGAAGGCGGCGTGTCAGTATCAGGGACTGACGCAGTGTGTCAGTGTCGGGGATGGACGCAGTGTGTCAGTGTCGGGGACGGACGCAGTGGGTCTGTGTCGGGGACGGACGCAGTGTGTCAGTATCAGGGACGGACGTAGCGTGTCAGTGTCAGGGAAGGACGGAGTGTGTCAGTATCAGGGACGGACGTAGCGTGTCAGTGTCAGGGGGGGACGCAGTGTGTCAGTGTCGGGGACGGAATCAGTGTGTCAGTGTCGGGGACGGACACAGTGTGTCAGTGTCGGGTACGGACGCAGTGTGTTAGTATCAGGGACGGACGCAGTGTGTCAGTGTCAGGGGGGGACGCAGTGTGTCAGTGTCGGGGACGGACTCAGTGTGTCAGTATCAGGGAAGGACGCAGTGTGTCAGTGTCGGGGATGGACGCAGTGTGTCAGTGTCGGGGACGGACTCAGTGTGTCAGTGTCGGGGACGGACGCAGTGTGTCAGTGCCGGGGACGGACGCAACGTGTCAGTATCACGGATGGACGCAGAGTGTCAGTATCGGGGACGGACGCAGCGTGTCAGTATCACGGAAGGACGCAATGTGTCAGTGTCAGGGAGGTACGCAGTGTGTCAGTGACAGGGAAGGACGCAGTGTGTCAGTGTCAGGGACGGACGCAGAGTGTCAGTATCAGAGATGGACGCAGTGTGTCAGTGTCAGGGACGGACGCAGTGTGTCAGTATCAGAGATGGACGCAGTGTGTCAGTATCAGAGAAGGACGCAGTGTGTCAGTATCAGAGAAGGACGCAGTGTGTCAGTATCAGAGATGGACGCAGTGTGACAGTGTCGGGGACGGACGCAGTGTGTCAGTATCAGGAAAGGACGTAGGGTGTCAGTATCAGGGACGGACGCAGTTTGTCAGTATCAGAGATGGACGCAGTGTGTCAGTGTCAGGGGGGGACGCAGTGTGTCAGTGTCGGGGACGGAATCAGTGTGTCAGTGTTCGGGACGGAGACAGTGTGTCAGTGTCGGGTACGGACGCAGTGTGTCAGTATCAGGGACGGACGCAGTGTGTCAGTGTCAGGGAGGGACGCAGTGTGTCAGTGTCGGGGACGGACGCAGTGTGTCAGTATCAGGGAAGGACGTAGCGTGTCAGTATCAGGGACGGACGCAGTGTGTCACTATCAGAGATGGACGCAGTATGTAGGTGTCAGGGACGGACGAAGAGTGTCAGAATCAGGGACGGTCGTACCGTGTCAGTATCAGGGAAGGAGGCAGTGTTTCAGTGTCAGGGAAGGACGCAGTGTGTCAGTGTCAGGGACGTACGCAGTCTGTCAGTATCAGAGATCGACGCAGTGTGTCAGTGTCGGGGACGGACGCGGCGTGTCAGTATCATGGACTGACGCAGTGTGTCAGTATCAGGGACGGACGCAGTGGGTCACTATCAGGGAAGGACGCAGTGTGTCAGTGTCGAGGACGGACACAGTGTGTTAGTGTCCGGGACGGACGCAGTGTGTCAGTGTCGGGGACGGACGCAGCGTGTCAGTATCAAGGATGGACGTAGCGTGTCAGTATCAAGGACGGACGCAGTGTTTCAATGTCAGGGACGGACGAAGTGTGTCAGAATCAGGGACGGTCGTACCGTGTCAGTATCAGGGAAGGACGCAGTGTGTCAGTGTCAGGGAAGGACGCAGTGTGTCAGTGTCGGGGACGTACGCAGTCTGTCAGTATCAGAGATGGACGCAGTGTGTCAGTGTCGGGGACGGAAGGCGGCGTGTCAGTATCAGGGACTGACGCAGTGTGTCAGTGTCGGGGATGGACGCAATGTGTCAGTGTCGGGGACGGACGCAGTGGGTCTGTGTCGGGGACGGACGCAGTGTGTCAGTATCAGGGACGGACGTAGAGGGTCAGTGTCAGGGAAGGACGGAGTGTGTCAGTATCAGGGACGGACGTAGCGTGTCAGTGTCAGGGGGGGACGCAGTGTGTCAGTGTCGGGGACGGAATCAGTGTGTCAGTGTCGGGGACGGACACAGTGTGTCAGTGTCGGGTACGGACGCAGTGTGTTAGTATCAGGGACGGACGCAGTGTGTCAGTGTCAGGGGGGGACGCAGTGTGTCAGTGTCGGGGACGGACTCAGTGTGTCAGTATCAGTGAAGGACGCAGTGTGTCAGTGTCGGGGATGGACGCAGTGTGTCAGTGTCGGGGACGGACTCAGTGTGTCAGTGTCGGGGACGGACGCAGTGTGTCAGTGCCGGGGACGGACGCAACGTGTCAGTATCACGGATGGACGCAGAGTGTCAGTATCGGGGACGGACGCAGCGTGTCAGTATCACGGAAGGACGCAATGTGTCAGTGTCAGGGAGGTACGCAGTGTGTCAGTGACAGGGAAGGACGCAGTGTGTCAGTGTCAGGGACGGACGCAGAGTGTCAGTATCAGAGATGGACGCAGTGTGTCAGTGTCAGGGACGGACGCAGTGTGTCAGTATCAGAGATGGACGCAGTGTGTCAGTATCAGAGAAGGACGCAGTGTGTCAGTATCAGAGAAGGACGCAGTGTGTCAGTATCAGAGATGGACGCAGTGTGACAGTGTCGGGGACGGACGCAGTGTGTCAGTATCAGGAAAGGACGTAGGGTGTCAGTATCAGGGACGGACGCAGTTTGTCAGTATCAGAGATGGACGCAGTGTGTCAGTGTCAGGGGGGGACGCAGTGTGTCAGTGTCGGGGACGGAATCAGTGTGTCAGTGTCGGGGACGGACACAGTGTGTCAGTGTCGGGTACGGACGCAGTGTGTCAGTATCAGGGACGGACGCAGTGTGTCAGTGTCAGGGAGGGACGCAGTGTGTCAGTGTCGGGGACGGACGCAGTGTGTCAGTATCAGGGAAGGACGTAGCGTGTCAGTATCAGGGACGGACGCAGTGTGTCACTATCAGAGATGGACGCAGTATGTAGGTGTCAGGGACGGACGAAGAGTGTCAGAATCAGGGACGGTCGTACCGTGTCAGTATCAGGGAAGGAGGCAGTGTGTCAGTGTCAGGGAAGGACGCAGTGTGTCAGTGTCAGGGACGTACGCAGTCTGTCAGTATCAGAGATCGACGCAGTGTGTCAGTGTCGGGGACGGACGCGGCGTGTCAGTATCATGGACTGACGCAGTGTGTCAGTGTCGGGGATGGACGCAGTGTGTCAGTGTCGGGGACGGACGCAGTGTGTCAGTGTTGGGGACGGACGCAGTGTGTCAGTATCAGGGACGGACGTAGCGTGTCAGTGTCAGGGAATGACGGAGTGTGTCAGTATCAGGGACGGACGTAGCGTGTCAGTGTCAGGGGGGGACGCAGTGTGTCAGTGTCGGGGACGGACTCAGTGTGTCAGTATCAGGGAAGGATGCAGTGTGTCAGTGTCGGGGATGGACGCAGTGTGTCAGTGTCGGGGACGGACTCAGTGTGTCAGTGTCGGGGACGGACGCAGTGTGTCAGTGCCGGTGACGGACGCAACGTGTCAGTATCACGGATGGACGCAGAGTGTCAGTATCGGGGACGGACGCAGCGTGTCAGTATCACGGAAGGACGCAATGTGTCTGTGTCAGGGAGGTACGCAGTGTGTCAGTGTCAGGGAAGGACGCAGTGTGTCAGTATCAGGGACGGACGCAGTGTGTCAGTGCCGGGGACGGACGTAGCGTGTCAGTATCAGGGGCGGACGCAGTGTGTCAGTGTCGGGGACGGAAGCAGTGTGTCAGTGTCAGGGACGGACGCAGTGTGTCAGTATCAGAGATGGACGCAGTGTGTCAGTATCAGAGAAGGACGCAGTGTGTCAGTATCAGAGATGGACGCAGTGTGACAGTGTCGGGGACGGACGCAGTGTGTCAGTATCAGGAAAGGACGTAGGGTGTCAGTATCAGGGACGGACGCAGTGTGTCAGTATCAGAGATGGACGCAGTGTGTCAGTGTCAGGGACGGACGCAGTGTGTCAGTATCAGAGATGGACGCAGTGTGTCAGTATTAGAGAAGGACGCAGTGTGTCAGTATCAGAGATGGACGCAGTGTGACAGTGTCGGGGACGGACGCAGTGTGTCAGTATCAGGGAAGGACGTAGCGTGTCAGTATCAGGGACGGACGCAGTGTGTCAGTATCAGAGATGGACGCAGTGTGTCAGTGTCAGGGACGGACGAAGTGTGTCAGAATCAGGGACGGTCGTACCGTGTCAGTATCAGGGAAGGACGCAGTGTGTCAGTGTCAGGGAAGGACGCAGTGTGTCAGTGTCAGGGACGTACGCAGTCTGTCAGTATCAGAGATGGACGCAGTGTGTCAGTGTCGGGGACGGACGCAGTGTGTCAGTATCAGGGACGGACGTAGCGTGTCAGTGTCAGGGAAGGACGGAGTGTGTCAGTATCAGGGACTGACGTAGCGTGTCAGTGTCAGGGGGGGACGCAGTGTGTCAGTGTCCGGGACCGACTCAGTGTTTCAGTGTCGGGGACGGACACAGTGTGTCAGTGTCGGGTACGGACGCAGTGTGTCAGTATCAGGGACGGACGCAGTGTGTCAGTGTCAGGGAGGGACGCAGTGTGTCAGTGTCGAGGACGGACACAGTGTGTTAGTGTCCGGGACGGACGCAGTGTGTCAGTGTCGGGGACGGACGCAGCGTGTCAGTATCAAGGATGGACGTAGCGTGTCAGTATCAAGGACGGACGCAGTGTTTCAATGTCAGGGACGGACGAAGTGTGTCAGAATCAGGGATGGTCGTACCGTGTCAGTATCAGGGAAGGACGCAGTGTGTCAGTGTCAGGGAAGGACGCAGTGTGTCAGTGTCGGGGACGTACGCAGTCTGTCAGTATCAGAGATGGACGCAGTGTGTCAGTGTCGGGGACGGAAGGCGGCGTGTCAGTATCAGGGACTGACGCAGTGTGTCAGTGTCGGGGATGGACGCAATGTGTCAGTGTCGGGGACGGACGCAGTGGGTCTGTGTCGGGGACGGACGCAGTGTGTCAGTATCAGGGACGGACGTAGCGTGTCAGTGTCAGGGAAGGACGGAGTGTGTCAGTATCAGGGACGGACGTAGCGTGTCAGTGTCAGGGGGGGACGCAGTGTGTCAGTGTCGGGGACGGAATCAGTGTGTCAGTGTCGGGGACGGACACAGTGTGTCAGTGTCGGGTACGGACGCAGTGTGTTAGTATCAGGGACGGACGCAGTGTGTCAGTGTCAGGGGGGGACGCAGTGTGTCAGTGTCGGGGACGGACTCAGTGTGTCAGTATCAGGGAAGGACGCAGTGTGTCAGTGTCGGGGATGGACGCAGTGTGTCAGTGTCGGGGACGGAATCAGTGTGTCAGTGTCGGGGACGGACACAGTGTGTCAGTGTCGGGTACGGACGCAGTGTGTCAGTATCAGGGACGGACGCAGTGTGTCAGTGTCAGGGAGGGACGCAGTGTGTCAGTGTCGGGGACGGACGCAGTGTGTCAGTATCAGGGAAGGACGTAGCGTGTCAGTATCAGGGACGGACGCAGTGTGTCAATATCAGAGATGGACGCAGTATGTAGGTGTCAGGGACGGACGAAGAGTGTCAGAATCAGGGACGGTCGTACCGTGTCAGTATCAGGGAAGGAGGCAGTGTGTCAGTGTCAGGGAAGGACGCAGTGTGTCAGTGTCAGGGACGTACGCAGTCTGTCAGTATCAGAGATCGACGCAGTGTGTCAGTGTCGGGGACGGACGCGGCGTGTCAGTATCATGGACTGACGCAGTGTGTCAGTGTCGGGGATGGACGCAGTGTGTCAGTGTCGGGGACGGACGCAGTGTGTCAGTGTTGGGGACGGACGCAGTGTGTCAGTATCAGGGACGGACGTAGCGTGTCAGTGTCAGGGAATGACGGAGTGTGTCAGTATCAGGGACGGACGTAGCGTGTCAGTGTCAGGGGGGGACGCAGTGTGTCAGTGTCGGGGACGGACTCAGTGTGTCAGTATCAGGGAAGGATGCAGTGTGTCAGTGTCGGGGATGGACGCAGTGTGTCAGTGTCGGGGACGGACTCAGTGTGTCAGTGTCGGGGACGGACGCAGTGTGTCAGTGCCGGTGACGGACGCAACGTGTCAGTATCACGGATGGACGCAGAGTGTCAGTATCGGGGACGGACGCAGCGTGTCAGTATCACGGAAGGACGCAATGTGTCTGTGTCAGGGAGGTACGCAGTGTGTCAGTGTCAGGGAAGGACGCAGTGTGTCAGTATCAGGGACGGACGCAGTGTGTCAGTGCCGGGGACGGACGTAGCGTGTCAGTATCAGGGGCGGACGCAGTGTGTCAGTGTCGGGGACGGAAGCAGTGTGTCAGTGTCAGGGACGGACGCAGTGTGTCAGTATCAGAGATGGACGCAGTGTGTCAGTATCAGAGAAGGACGCAGTGTGTCAGTATCAGAGATGGACGCAGTGTGACAGTGTCGGGGACGGACGCAGTGTGTCAGTATCAGGAAAGGACGTAGGGTGTCAGTATCAGGGACGGACGCAGTGTGTCAGTATCAGAGATGGACGCAGTGTGTCAGTGTCAGGGACGGACGCAGTGTGTCAGTATCAGAGATGGACGCAGTGTGTCAGTATTAGAGAAGGACGCAGTGTGTCAGTATCAGAGATGGACGCAGTGTGACAGTGTCGGGGACGGACGCAGTGTGTCAGTATCAGGGAAGGACGTAGCGTGTCAGTATCAGGGACGGACGCAGTGTGTCAGTATCAGAGATGGACGCAGTGTGTCAGTGTCAGGGACGGACGAAGTGTGTCAGAATCAGGGACGGTCGTACCGTGTCAGTATCAGGGAAGGACGCAGTGTGTCAGTGTCAGGGAAGGACGCAGTGTGTCAGTGTCAGGGACGTACGCAGTCTGTCAGTATCAGAGATGGACGCAGTGTGTCAGTGTCGGGGACGGACGCAGTGTGTCAGTATCAGGGACGGACGTAGCGTGTCAGTGTCAGGGAAGGACGGAGTGTGTCAGTATCAGGGACTGACGTAGCGTGTCAGTGTCAGGGGGGGACGCAGTGTGTCAGTGTCCGGGACCGACTCAGTGTTTCAGTGTCGGGGACGGACACAGTGTGTCAGTGTCGGGTACGGACGCAGTGTGTCAGTATCAGGGACGGACGCAGTGTGTCAGTGTCAGGGAGGGACGCAGTGTGTCAGTGTCGAGGACGGACACAGTGTGTTAGTGTCCGGGACGGACGCAGTGTGTCAGTGTCGGGGACGGACGCAGCGTGTCAGTATCAAGGATGGACGTAGCGTGTCAGTATCAAGGACGGACGCAGTGTTTCAATGTCAGGGACGGACGAAGTGTGTCAGAATCAGGGACGGTCGTACCGTGTCAGTATCAGGGAAGGACGCAGTGTGTCAGTGTCAGGGAAGGACGCAGTGTGTCAGTGTCGGGGACGTACGCAGTCTGTCAGTATCAGAGATGGACGCAGTGTGTCAGTGTCGGGGACGGAAGGCGGCGTGTCAGTATCAGGGACTGACGCAGTGTGTCAGTGTCGGGGATGGACGCAATGTGTCAGTGTCGGGGACGGACGCAGTGTGTCAGTGTCGGGTACGGACGCAGTGTGTTAGTATCAGGGACGGACGCAGTGTGTCAGTGTCAGGGATGGACGCAGAGTGTCAGTATCAGATGTGGACGCAGTGTGTCAGTGTCAGGGACGGACGCAGTGTGTCAGTATCAGAGATGGACGCAGTGAGTCAGTATCAGAGAAGGACGCAGTGTGTCAGTATCAGAGATGGACGCAGTGTGACAGTGTCGGGGACGGACGCAGTGTGTCAGTATCAGGGAAGGACGTAGCGTGTCAGTATCAGGGATGGACGCAATGTGTCAGTATCAGAGATGGACGCAGTATGTCAGTGTCAGGGACTGACGAAGTGTGTCAGAATCAGGGACGGTCGTACCGTGTCAGTATCAGGGAAGGACGCAGTGTGTCAGTGTCACGGAAGGACGCAGTGTGTCAGTGTCGGGGACGTACGCAGTATGTCAGTATCAGAGATGGACGCAGTGTGTCAGTATCAGGGACGGACGCAGCGTGTCAGTATCAGGGAAGGACGGAGTGTGTCAGTGCCGGGGACGGACGTAGCGTGTCAGTATCAGGGACGGACGCAGTGTGTCAGTGTCGGGGACGGAAGCAGTGTGTCAGTGTCTGGGACTGACACATAGAGTGTCAGTATCAGAGATGGACGCAGTGTGTCAGTGTCAGGGACGGACGCAGTGTGTCAGTATCCGGGATGGACGCAGTGTGTCAGTGTCAGGGACGGACGTTGCGTGTCAGTATCACGGACGCACGCAGTGTGTCAGTGTCAGGGAAGGACGCCGTGTGTCAGTGTCAGGGAGGGACGCAGTGTCTCAGTATCAGGGACGGACGCAGTGGGTCACTATCAGGGAAGGACGCAGTGTGTCAGTGTCGAGGACGGACACAGTGTGTTAGTGTCCGGGACGGACGCAGTGTGTCAGTGTCGGGGACGGACGCAGCGTGTCAGTATCAAGGATGGAAGTAGCGTGTCAGTATCAAGGACGGACGCAGTGTTTCAATGTCAGGGACGGACGAAGTGTGTCAGAATCAGGGACGGTCGTACCGTGTCAGTATCAGGGAAGGACGCAGTGTGTCAGTGTCAGGGAAGGACGCAGTGTGTCAGTGTCGGGGACGTACGCAGTCTGTCAGTATCAGAGATGGACGCAGTGTGTCAGTGTCGGGGACGGAAGGCGGCGTGTCAGTATCAGGGACTGACGCAGTGTGTCAGTGTCGGGGATGGACGCAGTGTGTCAGTGTCGGGGACGGACGCAGTGGGTCTGTGTCGGGGACGGACGCAGTGTGTCAGTATCAGGGACGGACGTAGCGTGTCAGTGTCAGGGAAGGACGGAGTGTGTCAGTATCAGGGACGGACGTAGCGTGTCAGTGTCAGGGGGGGACGCAGTGTGTCAGTGTCGGGGACGGAATCAGTGTGTCAGTGTCGGGGACGGACACAGTGTGTCAGTGTCGGGTACGGACGCAGTGTGTTAGTATCAGGGACGGACGCAGTGTGTCAGTGTCAGGGGGGGACGCAGTGTGTCAGTGTCGGGGACGGACTCAGTGTGTCAGTATCAGGGAAGGACGCAGTGTGTCAGTGTCGGGGATGGACGCAGTGTGTCAGTGTCGGGGACGGACTCAGTGTGTCAGTGTCGGGGACGGACGCAGTGTGTCAGTGCCGGGGACGGACGCAACGTGTCAGTATCACGGATGGACGCAGAGTGTCAGTATCGGGGACGGACGCAGCGTGTCAGTATCACGGAAGGACGCAATGTGTCAGTGTCAGGGAGGTACGCAGTGTGTCAGTGACAGGGAAGGACGCAGTGTGTCAGTGTCAGGGACGGACGCAGAGTGTCAGTATCAGAGATGGACGCAGTGTGTCAGTGTCAGGGACGGACGCAGTGTGTCAGTATCAGAGATGGACGCAGTGTGTCAGTATCAGAGAAGGACGCAGTGTGTCAGTATCAGAGAAGGACGCAGTGTGTCAGTATCAGAGATGGACGCAGTGTGACAGTGTCGGGGACGGACGCAGTGTGTCAGTATCAGGAAAGGACGTAGGGTGTCAGTATCAGGGACGGACGCAGTTTGTCAGTATCAGAGATGGACGCAGTGTGTCAGTGTCAGGGGGGGACGCAGTGTGTCAGTGTCGGGGACGGAATCAGTGTGTCAGTGTCGGGGACGGAGACAGTGTGTCAGTGTCGGGTACGGACGCAGTGTGTCAGTATCAGGGACGGACGCAGTGTGTCAGTGTCAGGGAGGGACGCAGTGTGTCAGTGTCGGGGACGGACGCAGTGTGTCAGTATCAGGGAAGGACGTAGCGTGTCAGTATCAGGGACGGACGCAGTGTGTCACTATCAGAGATGGACGCAGTATGTAGGTGTCAGGGACGGACGAAGAGTGTCAGAATCAGGGACGGTCGTACCGTGTCAGTATCAGGGAAGGAGGCAGTGTTTCAGTGTCAGGGAAGGACGCAGTGTGTCAGTGTCAGGGACGTACGCAGTCTGTCAGTATCAGAGATCGACGCAGTGTGTCAGTGTCGGGGACGGACGCGGCGTGTCAGTATCATGGACTGACGCAGTGTGTCAGTATCAGGGACGGACGCAGTGGGTCACTATCAGGGAAGGACGCAGTGTGTCAGTGTCGAGGACGGACACAGTGTGTTAGTGTCCGGGACGGACGCAGTGTGTCAGTGTCGGGGACGGACGCAGCGTGTCAGTATCAAGGATGGACGTAGCGTGTCAGTATCAAGGACGGACGCAGTGTTTCAATGTCAGGGACGGACGAAGTGTGTCAGAATCAGGGACGGTCGTACCGTGTCAGTATCAGGGAAGGACGCAGTGTGTCAGTGTCAGGGAAGGACGCAGTGTGTCAGTGTCGGGGACGTACGCAGTCTGTCAGTATCAGAGATGGACGCAGTGTGTCAGTGTCGGGGACGGAAGGCGGCGTGTCAGTATCAGGGACTGACGCAGTGTGTCAGTGTCGGGGATGGACGCAATGTGTCAGTGTCGGGGACGGACGCAGTGGGTCTGTGTCGGGGACGGACGCAGTGTGTCAGTATCAGGGACGGACGTAGCGTGTCAGTGTCAGGGAAGGACGGAGTGTGTCAGTATCAGGGACGGACGTAGCGTGTCAGTGTCAGGGGGGGACGCAGTGTGTCAGTGTCGGGGACGGAATCAGTGTGTCAGTGTCGGGGACGGACACAGTGTGTCAGTGTCGGGTACGGACGCAGTGTGTTAGTATCAGGGACGGACGCAGTGTGTCAGTGTCAGGGGGGGACGCAGTGTGTCAGTGTCGGGGACGGACTCAGTGTGTCAGTATCAGGGAAGGACGCAGTGTGTCAGTGTCGGGGATGGACGCAGTGTGTCAGTGTCGGGGACGGACTCAGTGTGTCAGTGTCGGGGACGGACGCAGTGTGTCAGTGCCGGGGACGGACGCAATGTGTCAGTGTCAGGGAGGTACGCAGTGTGTCAGTGACAGGGAAGGACGCAGTGTGTCAGTGTCAGGGACGGACGCAGAGTGTCAGTATCAGAGATGGACGCAGTGTGTCAGTGTCAGGGACGGACGCAGTGTGTCAGTATCAGAGATGGACGCAGTGTGTCAGTATCAGAGAAGGACGCAGTGTGTCAGTATCAGAGAAGGACGCAGTGTGTCAGTATCAGAGATGGACGCAGTGTGACAGTGTCGGGGACGGACGCAGTGTGTCAGTATCAGGAAAGGACGTAGGGTGTCAGTATCAGGGACGGACGCAGTTTGTCAGTATCAGAGATGGACGCAGTGTGTCAGTGTCAGGGGGGGACGCAGTGTGTCAGTGTCGGGGACGGAATCAGTGTGTCAGTGTCGGGGACGGAGACAGTGTGTCAGTGTCGGGTACGGACGCAGTGTGTCAGTATCAGGGACGGACGCAGTGTGTCAGTGTCAGGGAGGGACGCAGTGTGTCAGTGTCGGGGACGGACGCAGTGTGTCAGTATCAGGGAAGGACGTAGCGTGTCAGTATCAGGGACGGACGCAGTGTGTCACTATCAGAGATGGACGCAGTATGTAGGTGTCAGGGACGGACGAAGAGTGTCAGAATCAGGGACGGTCGTACCGTGTCAGTATCAGGGAAGGAGGCAGTGTTTCAGTGTCAGGGAAGGACGCAGTGTGTCAGTGTCAGGGACGTACGCAGTCTGTCAGTATCAGAGATCGACGCAGTGTGTCAGTGTCGGGGACGGACGCGGCGTGTCAGTATCATGGACTGACGCAGTGTGTCAGTATCAGGGACGGACGCAGTGGGTCACTATCAGGGAAGGACGCAGTGTGTCAGTGTCGAGGACGGACACAGTGTGTTAGTGTCCGGGACGGACGCAGTGTGTCAGTGTCGGGGACGGACGCAGCGTGTCAGTATCAAGGATGGACGTAGCGTGTCAGTATCAAGGACGGACGCAGTGTTTCAATGTCAGGGACGGACGAAGTGTGTCAGAATCAGGGACGGTCGTACCGTGTCAGTATCAGGGAAGGACGCAGTGTGTCAGTGTCAGGGAAGGACGCAGTGTGTCAGTGTCGGGGACGTACGCAGTCTGTCAGTATCAGAGATGGACGCAGTGTGTCAGTGTCGGGGACGGAAGGCGGCGTGTCAGTATCAGGGACTGACGCAGTGTGTCAGTGTCGGGGATGGACGCAATGTGTCAGTGTCGGGGACGGACGCAGTGGGTCTGTGTCGGGGACGGACGCAGTGTGTCAGTATCAGGGACGGACGTAGCGTGTCAGTGTCAGGGAAGGACGGAGTGTGTCAGTATCAGGGACGGACGTAGCGTGTCAGTGTCAGGGGGGGACGCAGTGTGTCAGTGTCGGGGACGGAATCAGTGTGTCAGTGTCGGGGACGGACACAGTGTGTCAGTGTCGGGTACGGACGCAGTGTGTTAGTATCAGGGACGGACGCAGTGTGTCAGTGTCAGGGGGGGACGCAGTGTGTCAGTGTCGGGGACGGACTCAGTGTGTCAGTATCAGGGAAGGACGCAGTGTGTCAGTGTCGGGGATGGACGCAGTGTGTCAGTGTCGGGGACGGACTCAGTGTGTCAGTGTCGGGGACGGACGCAGTGTGTCAGTGCCGGGGACGGACGCAACGTGTCAATATCACGGATGGACGCAGAGTGTCAGTATCGGGGACGGACGCAGCGTGTCAGTATCACGGAAGGACGCAATGTGTCAGTGTCAGGGAGGTACGCAGTGTGTCAGTGACAGGGAAGGACGCAGTGTGTCAGTGTCAGGGACGGACGCAGAGTGTCAGTATCAGAGATGGACGCAGTGTGTCAGTGTCAGGGACGGACGCAGTGTGTCAGTATCATAGATGGACGCAGTGTGTCAGTATCAGAGAAGGACGCAGTGTGTCAGTATCAGAGAAGGACGCAGTGTGTCAGTATCAGAGATGGACGCAGTGTGACAGTGTCGGGGACGGACGCAGTGTGTCAGTATCAGGAAAGGACGTAGGGTGTCAGTATCAGGGACGGACGCAGTTTGTCAGTATCAGAGATGGACGCAGTGTGTCAGTGTCAGGGGGGGACGCAGTGTGTCAGTGTCGGGGACGGAATCAGTGTGTCAGTGTCGGGGACGGACACAGTGTGTCAGTGTCGGGTACGGACGCAGTGTGTCAGTATCAGGGACGGACGCAGTGTGTCAGTGTCAGGGAGGGACGCAGTGTGTCAGTGTCGGGGACGGACGCAGTGTGTCAGTATCAGGGAAGGACGTAGCGTGTCAGTATCAGGGACGGACGCAGTGTGTCACTATCAGAGATGGACGCAGTATGTAGGTGTCAGGGACGGACGAAGAGTGTCAGAATCAGGGACGGTCGTACCGTGTCAGTATCAGGGAAGGAGGCAGTGTGTCAGTGTCAGGGAAGGACGCAGTGTGTCAGTGTCAGGGACGTACGCAGTCTGTCAGTATCAGAGATCGACGCAGTGTGTCAGTGTCGGGGACGGACGCGGCGTGTCAGTATCATGGACTGACGCAGTGTGTCAGTGTCGGGGATGGACGCAGTGTGTCAGTGTCGGGGACGGACGCAGTGTGTCAGTGTTGGGGACGGACGCAGTGTGTCAGTATCAGGGACGGACGTAGCGTGTCAGTGTCAGGGAATGACGGAGTGTGTCAGTATCAGGGACGGACGTAGCGTGTCAGTGTCAGGGGGGGACGCAGTGTGTCAGTGTCGGGGACGGACTCAGTGTGTCAGTATCAGGGAAGGATGCAGTGTGTCAGTGTCGGGGATGGACGCAGTGTGTCAGTGTCGGGGACGGACTCAGTGTGTCAGTGTCGGGGACGGACGCAGTGTGTCAGTGCCGGTGACGGACGCAACGTGTCAGTATCACGGATGGACGCAGAGTGTCAGTATCGGGGACGGACGCAGCGTGTCAGTATCACGGAAGGACGCAATGTGTCTGTGTCAGGGAGGTACGCAGTGTGTCAGTGTCAGGGAAGGACGCAGTGTGTCAGTATCAGGGACGGACGCAGTGTGTCAGTGCCGGGGACGGACGTAGCGTGTCAGTATCAGGGGCGGACGCAGTGTGTCAGTGTCGGGGACGGAAGCAGTGTGTCAGTGTCAGGGACGGACGCAGTGTGTCAGTATCAGAGATGGACGCAGTGTGTCAGTATCAGAGAAGGACGCAGTGTGTCAGTATCAGAGATGGACGCAGTGTGACAGTGTCGGGGACGGACGCAGTGTGTCAGTATCAGGAAAGGACGTAGGGTGTCAGTATCAGGGACGGACGCAGTGTGTCAGTATCAGAGATGGACGCAGTGTGTCAGTGTCAGGGACGGACGCAGTGTGTCAGTATCAGAGATGGACGCAGTGTGTCAGTATTAGAGAAGGACGCAGTGTGTCAGTATCAGAGATGGACGCAGTGTGACAGTGTCGGGGACGGACGCAGTGTGTCAGTATCAGGGAAGGACGTAGCGTGTCAGTATCAGGGACGGACGCAGTGTGTCAGTATCAGAGATGGACGCAGTGTGTCAGTGTCAGGGACGGACGAAGTGTGTCAGAATCAGGGACGGTCGTACCGTGTCAGTATCAGGGAAGGACGCAGTGTGTCAGTGTCAGGGAAGGACGCAGTGTGTCAGTGTCAGGGACGTACGCAGTCTGTCAGTATCAGAGATGGACGCAGTGTGTCAGTGTCGGGGACGGACGCAGTGTGTCAGTATCAGGGACGGACGTAGCGTGTCAGTGTCAGGGAAGGACGGAGTGTGTCAGTATCAGGGACTGACGTAGCGTGTCAGTGTCAGGGGGGGACGCAGTGTGTCAGTGTCCGGGACCGACTCAGTGTTTCAGTGTCGGGGACGGACACAGTGTGTCAGTGTCGGGTACGGACGCAGTGTGTCAGTATCAGGGACGGACGCAGTGTGTCAGTGTCAGGGAGGGACGCAGTGTGTCAGTGTCGAGGACGGACACAGTGTGTTAGTGTCCGGGACGGACGCAGTGTGTCAGTGTCGGGGACGGACGCAGCGTGTCAGTATCAAGGATGGACGTAGCGTGTCAGTATCAAGGACGGACGCAGTGTTTCAATGTCAGGGACGGACGAAGTGTGTCAGAATCAGGGATGGTCGTACCGTGTCAGTATCAGGGAAGGACGCAGTGTGTCAGTGTCAGGGAAGGACGCAGTGTGTCAGTGTCGGGGACGTACGCAGTCTGTCAGTATCAGAGATGGACGCAGTGTGTCAGTGTCGGGGACGGAAGGCGGCGTGTCAGTATCAGGGACTGACGCAGTGTGTCAGTGTCGGGGATGGACGCAATGTGTCAGTGTCGGGGACGGACGCAGTGGGTCTGTGTCGGGGACGGACGCAGTGTGTCAGTATCAGGGACGGACGTAGCGTGTCAGTGTCAGGGAAGGACGGAGTGTGTCAGTATCAGGGACGGACGTAGCGTGTCAGTGTCAGGGGGGGACGCAGTGTGTCAGTGTCGGGGACGGAATCAGTGTGTCAGTGTCGGGGACGGACACAGTGTGTCAGTGTCGGGTACGGACGCAGTGTGTTAGTATCAGGGACGGACGCAGTGTGTCAGTGTCAGGGGGGGACGCAGTGTGTCAGTGTCGGGGACGGACTCAGTGTGTCAGTATCAGGGAAGGACGCAGTGTGTCAGTGTCGGGGATGGACGCAGTGTGTCAGTGTCGGGGACGGAATCAGTGTGTCAGTGTCGGGGACGGACACAGTGTGTCAGTGTCGGGTACGGACGCAGTGTGTCAGTATCAGGGACGGACGCAGTGTGTCAGTGTCAGGGAGGGACGCAGTGTGTCAGTGTCGGGGACGGACGCAGTGTGTCAGTATCAGGGAAGGACGTAGCGTGTCAGTATCAGGGACGGACGCAGTGTGTCACTATCAGAGATGGACGCAGTATGTAGGTGTCAGGGACGGACGAAGAGTGTCAGAATCAGGGACGGTCGTACCGTGTCAGTATCAGGGAAGGAGGCAGTGTGTCAGTGTCAGGGAAGGACGCAGTGTGTCAGTGTCAGGGACGTACGCAGTCTGTCAGTATCAGAGATCGACGCAGTGTGTCAGTGTCGGGGACGGACGCGGCGTGTCAGTATCATGGACTGACGCAGTGTGTCAGTGTCGGGGATGGACGCAGTGTGTCAGTGTCGGGGACGGACGCAGTGTGTCAGTGTTGGGGACGGACCCAGTGTGTCAGTATCAGGGACGGACGTAGCGTGTCAGTGTCAGGGAATGACGGAGTGTGTCAGTATCAGGGACGGACGTAGCGTGTCAGTGTCAGGGGGGGACGCAGTGTGTCAGTGTCGGGGACGGACTCAGTGTGTCAGTATCAGGGAAGGATGCAGTGTGTCAGTGTCGGGGATGGACGCAGTGTGTCAGTGTCGGGGACGGACTCAGTGTGTCAGTGTCGGGGACGGACGCAGTGTGTCAGTGCCGGTGACGGACGCAACGTGTCAGTATCACGGATGGACGCAGAGTGTCAGTATCGGGGACGGACGCAGCGTGTCAGTATCACGGAAGGACGCAATGTGTCTGTGTCAGGGAGGTACGCAGTGTGTCAGTGTCAGGGAAGGACGCAGTGTGTCAGTATCAGGGACGGACGCAGTGTGTCAGTGCCGGGGACGGACGTAGCGTGTCAGTATCAGGGGCGGACGCAGTGTGTCAGTGTCGGGGACGGAAGCAGTGTGTCAGTGTCAGGGACGGACGCAGTGTGTCAGTATCAGAGATGGACGCAGTGTGTCAGTATCAGAGAAGGACGCAGTGTGTCAGTATCAGAGATGGACGCAGTGTGACAGTGTCGGGGACGGACGCAGTGTGTCAGTATCAGGAAAGGACGTAGGGTGTCAGTATCAGGGACGGACGCAGTGTGTCAGTATCAGAGATGGACGCAGTGTGTCAGTGTCAGGGACGGACGCAGTGTGTCAGTATCAGAGATGGACGCAGTGTGTCAGTATTAGAGAAGGACGCAGTGTGTCAGTATCAGAGATGGACGCAGTGTGACAGTGTCGGGGACGGACGCAGTGTGTCAGTATCAGGGAAGGACGTAGCGTGTCAGTATCAGGGACGGACGCAGTGTGTCAGTATCAGAGATGGACGCAGTGTGTCAGTGTCAGGGACGGACGAAGTGTGTCAGAATCAGGGACGGTCGTACCGTGTCAGTATCAGGGAAGGACGCAGTGTGTCAGTGTCAGGGAAGGACGCAGTGTGTCAGTGTCAGGGACGTACGCAGTCTGTCAGTATCAGAGATGGACGCAGTGTGTCAGTGTCGGGGACGGACGCAGTGTGTCAGTATCAGGGACGGACGTAGCGTGTCAGTGTCAGGGAAGGACGGAGTGTGTCAGTATCAGGGACTGACGTAGCGTGTCAGTGTCAGGGGGGGACGCAGTGTGTCAGTGTCCGGGACCGACTCAGTGTTTCAGTGTCGGGGACGGACACAGTGTGTCAGTGTCGGGTACGGACGCAGTGTGTCAGTATCAGGGACGGACGCAGTGTGTCAGTGTCAGGGAGGGACGCAGTGTGTCAGTGTCGAGGACGGACACAGTGTGTTAGTGTCCGGGACGGACGCAGTGTGTCAGTGTCGGGGACGGACGCAGCGTGTCAGTATCAAGGATGGACGTAGCGTGTCAGTATCAAGGACGGACGCAGTGTTTCAATGTCAGGGACGGACGAAGTGTGTCAGAATCAGGGACGGTCGTACCGTGTCAGTATCAGGGAAGGACGCAGTGTGTCAGTGTCAGGGAAGGACGCAGTGTGTCAGTGTCGGGGACGTACGCAGTCTGTCAGTATCAGAGATGGACGCAGTGTGTCAGTGTCGGGGACGGAAGGCGGCGTGTCAGTATCAGGGACTGACGCAGTGTGTCAGTGTCGGGGATGGACGCAATGTGTCAGTGTCGGGGACGGACGCAGTGGGTCTGTGTCGGGGACGGACGCAGTGTGTCAGTATCAGGGACGGACGTAGCGTGTCAGTGTCAGGGAAGGACGGAGTGTGTCAGTATCAGGGACGGACGTAGCGTGTCAGTGTCAGGGGGGGACGCAGTGTGTCAGTGTCGGGGACGGAATCAGTGTGTCAGTGTCGGGGACGGACACAGTGTGTCAGTGTCGGGTACGGACGCAGTGTGTTAGTATCAGGGACGGACGCAGTGTGTCAGTGTCAGGGGGGGACGCAGTGTGTCAGTGTCGGGGACGGACTCAGTGTGTCAGTATCAGGGAAGGACGCAGTGTGTCAGTGTCGGGGATGGACGCAGTGTGTCAGTGTCGGGGACGGACTCAGTGTGTCAGTGTCGGGGACGGACGCAGTGTGTCAGTGCCGGGGACGGACGCAACGTGTCAGTATCACGGATGGACGCAGAGTGTCAGTATCGGGGACGGACGCAGCGTGTCAGTATCACGGAAGGACGCAATGTGTCAGTGTCAGGGAGGTACGCAGTGTGTCAGTGACAGGGAAGGACGCAGTGTGTCAGTGTCAGGGACGGACGCAGAGTGTCAGTATCAGAGATGGACGCAGTGTGTCAGTGTCAGGGACGGACGCAGTGTGTCAGTATCAGAGATGGACGCAGTGTGTCAGTATCAGAGAAGGACGCAGTGTGTCAGTATCAGAGAAGGACGCAGTGTGTCAGTATCAGAGATGGACGCAGTGTGACAGTGTCGGGGACGGACGCAGTGTGTCAGTATCAGGAAAGGACGTAGGGTGTCAGTATCAGGGACGGACGCAGTTTGTCAGTATCAGAGATGGACGCAGTGTGTCAGTGTCAGGGGGGGACGCAGTGTGTCAGTGTCGGGGACGGAATCAGTGTGTCAGTGTCGGGGACGGACACAGTGTGTCAGTGTCGGGTACGGACGCAGTGTGTCAGTATCAGGGACGGACGCAGTGTGTCAGTGTCAGGGAGGGACGCAGTGTGTCAGTGTCGGGGACGGACGCAGTGTGTCAGTATCAGGGAAGGACGTAGCGTGTCAGTATCAGGGACGGACGCAGTGTGTCACTATCAGAGATGGACGCAGTATGTAGGTGTCAGGGACGGACGAAGAGTGTCAGAATCAGGGACGGTCGTACCGTGTCAGTATCAGGGAAGGAGGAAGTGTGTCAGTGTCAGGGAAGGACGCAGTGTGTCAGTGTCAGGGACGTACGCAGTCTGTCAGTATCAGAGATCGACGCAGTGTGTCAGTGTCGGGGACGGACGCGGCGTGTCAGTATCATGGACTGACGCAGTGTGTCAGTGTCGGGGATGGACGCAGTGTGTCAGTGTCGGGGACGGACGCAGTGTGTCAGTGTTGGGGACGGACGCAGTGTGTCAGTATCAGGGACGGACGTAGCGTGTCAGTGTCAGGGAAGGACGGAGTGTGTCAGTATCAGGGACTGACGTAGCGTGTCAGTGTCAGGGGGGGACGCAGTGTGTCAGTGTCCGGGACCGACTCAGTGTTTCAGTGTCGGGGACGGACACAGTGTGTCAGTGTCGGGTACGGACGCAGTGTGTCAGTATCAGGGACGGACGCAGTGTGTCAGTGTCAGGGAGGGACGCAGTGTGTCAGTGTCGAGGACGGACACAGTGTGTTAGTGTCCGGGACGGACGCAGTGTGTCAGTGTCGGGGACGGACGCAGCGTGTCAGTATCAAGGATGGACGTAGCGTGTCAGTATCAAGGACGGACGCAGTGTTTCAATGTCAGGGACGGACGAAGTGTGTCAGAATCAGGGACGGTCGTACCGTGTCAGTATCAGGGAAGGACGCAGTGTGTCAGTGTCAGGGAAGGACGCAGTGTGTCAGTGTCGGGGACGTACGCAGTCTGTCAGTATCAGAGATGGACGCAGTGTGTCAGTGTCGGGGACGGAAGGCGGCGTGTCAGTATCAGGGACTGACGCAGTGTGTCAGTGTCGGGGATGGACGCAATGTGTCAGTGTCGGGGACGGACGCAGTGGGTCTGTGTCGGGGACGGACGCAGTGTGTCAGTATCAGGGACGGACGTAGCGTGTCAGTGTCAGGGAAGGACGGAGTGTGTCAGTATCAGGGACGGACGTAGCGTGTCAGTGTCAGGGGGGGACGCAGTGTGTCAGTGTCGGGGACGGAATCAGTGTGTCAGTGTCGGGGACGGACACAGTGTGTCAGTGTCGGGTACGGACGCAGTGTGTTAGTATCAGGGACGGACGCAGTGTGTCAGTGTCAGGGGGGGACGCAGTGTGTCAGTGTCGGGGACGGACTCAGTGTGTCAGTATCAGGGAAGGACGCAGTGTGTCAGTGTCGGGGATGGACGCAGTGTGTCAGTGTCGGGGACGGACTCAGTGTGTCAGTGTCGGGGACGGACGCAGTGTGTCAGTGCCGGGGACGGACGCAACGTGTCAGTATCACGGATGGACGCAGAGTGTCAGTATCGGGGACGGACGCAGCGTGTCAGTATCACGGAAGGACGCAATGTGTCAGTGTCAGGGAGGTACGCAGTGTGTCAGTGACAGGGAAGGACGCAGTGTGTCAGTGTCAGGGACGGACGCAGAGTGTCAGTATCAGAGATGGACGCAGTGTGTCAGTGTCAGGGACGGACGCAGTGTGTCAGTATCAGAGATGGACGCAGTGTGTCAGTATCAGAGAAGGACGCAGTGTGTCAGTATCAGAGAAGGACGCAGTGTGTCAGTATCAGAGATGGACGCAGTGTGACAGTGTCGGGGACGGACGCAGTGTGTCAGTATCAGGAAAGGACGTAGGGTGTCAGTATCAGGGACGGACGCAGTTTGTCAGTATCAGAGATGGACGCAGTGTGTCAGTGTCAGGGGGGGACGCAGTGTGTCAGTGTCGGGGACGGAATCAGTGTGTCAGTGTCGGGGACGGACACAGTGTGTCAGTGTCGGGTACGGACGCAGTGTGTCAGTGTCGGGGACGGACGCAGTGTGTCAGTATCAGGGAAGGACGTAGCGTGTCAGTATCAGGGACGGACGCAGTGTGTCACTATCAGAGATGGACGCAGTATGTAGGTGTCAGGGACGGACGAAGAGTGTCAGAATCAGGGACGGTCGTACCGTGTCAGTATCAGGGAAGGAGGCAGTGTGTCAGTGTCAGGGAAGGACGCAGTGTGTCAGTGTCAGGGACGTACGCAGTCTGTCAGTATCAGAGATCGACGCAGTGTGTCAGTGTCGGGGACGGACGCGGCGTGTCAGCATCATGGACTGACGCAGTGTGTCAGTGTCGGGGATGGACGCAGTGTGTCAGTGTCGGGGACGGACGCAGTGTGTCAGTGTTGGGGACGGACGCAGTGTGTCAGTATCAGGGACGGACGTAGCGTGTCAGTGTCAGGGAATGACGGAGTGTGTCAGTATCAGGGACGGACGTAGCGTGTCAGTGTCAGGGGGGGACGCAGTGTGTCAGTGTCGGGGACGGACTCAGTGTGTCAGTATCAGGGAAGGATGCAGTGTGTCAGTGTCGGGGATGGACGCAGTGTGTCAGTGTCGGGGACGGACTCAGTGTGTCAGTGTCGGGGACGGACGCAGTGTGTCAGTGCCGGTGACGGACGCAACGTGTCAGTATCACGGATGGACGCAGAGTGTCAGTATCGGGGACGGACGCAGCGTGTCAGTATCACGGAAGGACGCAATGTGTCTGTGTCAGGGAGGTACGCAGTGTGTCAGTGTCAGGGAAGGACGCAGTGTGTCAGTATCAGGGACGGACGCAGTGTGTCAGTGCCGGGGACGGACGTAGCGTGTCAGTATCAGGGGCGGACGCAGTGTGTCAGTGTCGGGGACGGAAGCAGTGTGTCAGTGTCAGGGACGGACGCAGTGTGTCAGTATCAGAGATGGACGCAGTGTGTCAGTATCAGAGAAGGACGCAGTGTGTCAGTATCAGAGATGGACGCAGTGTGACAGTGTCGGGGACGGACGCAGTGTGTCAGTATCAGGAAAGGACGTAGGGTGTCAGTATCAGGGACGGACGCAGTGTGTCAGTATCAGAGATGGACGCAGTGTGTCAGTGTCAGGGACGGACGCAGTGTGTCAGTATCAGAGATGGACGCAGTGTGTCAGTATTAGAGAAGGACGCAGTGTGTCAGTATCAGAGATGGACGCAGTGTGACAGTGTCGGGGACGGACGCAGTGTGTCAGTATCAGGGAAGGACGTAGCGTGTCAGTATCAGGGACGGACGCAGTGTGTCAGTATCAGAGATGGACGCAGTGTGTCAGTGTCAGGGACGGACGAAGTGTGTCAGAATCAGGGACGGTCGTACCGTGTCAGTATCAGGGAAGGACGCAGTGTGTCAGTGTCAGGGACGGTCGTACCGTGTCAGTATCAGGGAAGGACGCAGTGTGTCAGTGTCAGGGAAGGACGCAGTGTGTCAGTGTCGGGGACGTACGCAGTCTGTCAGTATCAGAGATGGACGCAGTGTGTCAGTGTCGGGGACGGAAGGCGGCGTGTCAGTATCAGGGACTGACGCAGTGTGTCAGTGTCGGGGATGGACGCAATGTGTCAGTGTCGGGGACGGACGCAGTGGGTCTGTGTCGGGGACGGACGCAGTGTGTCAGTATCAGGGACGGACGTAGCGTGTCAGTGTCAGGGAAGGACGGAGTGTGTCAGTATCAGGGACGGACGTAGCGTGTCAGTGTCAGGGGGGGACGCAGTGTGTCCTTGTCGGGGACGGAATCAGTGTGTCAGTGTCGGGGACGGACACAGTGTGTCAGTGTCGGGTACGGACGCAGTGTGTTAGTATCAGGGACGGACGCAGTGTGTCAGTGTCAGGGGGGGACGCAGTGTGTCAGTGTCGGGGACGGACTCAGTGTGTCAGTATCAGGGAAGGACGCAGTGTGTCAGTGTCGGGGATGGACGCAGTGTGTCAGTGTCGGGGACGGACTCAGTGTGTCAGTGTCGGGGACGGACGCAGTGTGTCAGTGCCGGGGACGGACGCAACGTGTCAGTATCACGGATGGACGCAGAGTGTCAGTATCGGGGACGGACGCAGCGTGTCAGTATCACGGAAGGACGCAATGTGTCAGTGTCAGGGAGGTACGCAGTGTGTCAGTGACAGGGAAGGACGCAGTGTGTCAGTGTCAGGGACGGACGCAGAGTGTCAGTATCAGAGATGGACGCAGTGTGTCAGTGTCAGGGACGGACGCAGTGTGTCAGTATCAGAGATGGACGCAGTGTGTCAGTATCAGAGAAGGACGCAGTGTGTCAGTATCAGAGAAGGACGCAGTGTGTCAGTATCAGAGATGGACGCAGTGTGACAGTGTCGGGGACGGACGCAGTGTGTCAGTATCAGGAAAGGACGTAGGGTGTCAGTATCAGGGACGGACGCAGTTTGTCAGTATCAGAGATGGACGCAGTGTGTCAGTGTCAGGGGGGGACGCAGTGTGTCAGTGTCGGGGACGGAATCAGTGTGTCAGTGTCGGGGACGGACACAGTGTGTCAGTGTCGGGTACGGACGCAGTTTGTCAGTGTCGGGGACGGACGCAGTGTGTCAGTATCAGGGAAGGACGTAGCGTGTCAGTATCAGGGACGGACGCAGTGTGTCACTATCAGAGATGGACGCAGTATGTAGGTGTCAGGGACGGACGAAGAGTGTCAGAATCAGGGACGGTCGTACCGTGTCAGTATCAGGGAAGGAGGCAGTGTGTCAGTGTCAGGGAAGGACGCAGTGTGTCAGTGTCAGGGACGTACGCAGTCTGTCAGTATCAGAGATCGACGCAGTGTGTCAGTGTCGGGGACGGACGCGGCGTGTCAGCATCATGGACTGACGCAGTGTGTCAGTGTCGGGGATGGACGCAGTGTGTCAGTGTCGGGGACGGACGCAGTGTGTCAGTGTTGGGGACGGACGCAGTGTGTCAGTATCAGGGACGGACGTAGCGTGTCAGTGTCAGGGAATGACGGAGTGTGTCAGTATCAGGGACGGACGTAGCGTGTCAGTGTCAGGGGGGGACGCAGTGTGTCAGTGTCGGGGACGGACTCAGTGTGTCAGTATCAGGGAAGGATGCAGTGTGTCAGTGTCGGGGATGGACGCAGTGTGTCAGTGTCGGGGACGGACTCAGTGTGTCAGTGTCGGGGACGGACGCAGTGTGTCAGTGCCGGTGACGGACGCAACGTGTCAGTATCACGGATGGACGCAGAGTGTCAGTATCGGGGACGGACGCAGCGTGTCAGTATCACGGAAGGACGCAATGTGTCTGTGTCAGGGAGGTACGCAGTGTGTCAGTGTCAGGGAAGGACGCAGTGTGTCAGTATCAGGGACGGACGCAGTGTGTCAGTGCCGGGGACGGACGTAGCGTGTCAGTATCAGGGGCGGACGCAGTGTGTCAGTGTCGGGGACGGAAGCAGTGTGTCAGTGTCAGGGACGGACGCAGTGTGTCAGTATCAGAGATGGACGCAGTGTGTCAGTATCAGAGAAGGACGCAGTGTGTCAGTATCAGAGATGGACGCAGTGTGACAGTGTCGGGGACGGACGCAGTGTGTCAGTATCAGGAAAGGACGTAGGGTGTCAGTATCAGGGACGGACGCAGTGTGTCAGTATCAGAGATGGACGCAGTGTGTCAGTGTCAGGGACGGACGCAGTGTGTCAGTATCAGAGATGGACGCAGTGTGTCAGTATTAGAGAAGGACGCAGTGTGTCAGTATCAGAGATGGACGCAGTGTGACAGTGTCGGGGACGGACGCAGTGTGTCAGTATCAGGGAAGGACGTAGCGTGTCAGTATCAGGGACGGACGCAGTGTGTCAGTATCAGAGATGGACGCAGTGTGTCAGTGTCAGGGACGGACGAAGTGTGTCAGAATCAGGGACGGTCGTACCGTGTCAGTATCAGGGAAGGACGCAGTGTGTCAGTGTCAGGGAAGGACGCAGTGTGTCAGTGTCAGGGACGTACGCAGTCTGTCAGTATCAGAGATGGACGCAGTGTGTCAGTGTCGGGGACGGACGCAGTGTGTCAGTATCAGGGACGGACGTAGCGTGTCAGTGTCAGGGAAGGACGGAGTGTGTCAGTATCAGGGACTGACGTAGCGTGTCAGTGTCAGGGGGGGACGCAGTGTGTCAGTGTCCGGGACCGACTCAGTGTTTCAGTGTCGGGGACGGACACAGTGTGTCAGTGTCGGGTACGGACGCAGTGTGTCAGTATCAGGGACGGACGCAGTGTGTCAGTGTCAGGGAGGGACGCAGTGTGTCAGTGTCGGGGACGGACGCAGTGTGTCAGTATCAGGGAAGGACACAGTGTGTCAGTGTCGGGGAGGGACGCAGTGTGTCAGTATCACGGACGGACGCAGTGTGTCAGTATCAGGGAGGGACGCAGTGTGTCAGTGTCAGGGAAAGACGCCGTGTGTCAGTATCAGGGAAGGACGCAGTGTGTCAGTGTCAGGGAGGGACGCAGTGTATCAGTGTCGGAGAGGGACGGAGTGTGTCAGTATCAGGGACGGACGCCGTGTTTCAGTGTCAGGGATGGACGCAGAGTGTCAGTATCAGATGTGGACGCAGTATGTCAGTGTCAGGGACTGACGAAGTGTGTCAGAATCAGGGACGGTCGTACCGTGTCAGTATCAGGGAAGGACGCAGTGTGTCAGTGTCACGGAAGGACGCAGTGTGTCAGTGTCGGGGACGTACGCAGTATGTCAGTATCAGAGATGGACGCAGTGTGTCAGTATCAGGGACGGACGCAGCGTGTCAGTATCAGGGAAGGACGGAGTGTGTCAGTGCCGGGGACGGACGTAGCGTGTCAGTATCAGGGACGGACGCAGTGTGTCAGTGTCGGGGACGGAAGCAGTGTGTCAGTGTCTGGGACTGACACATAGAGTGTCAGTATCAGAGATGGACGCAGTGTGTCAGTGTCAGGGACGGACGCAGTGTGTCAGTATCCGGGATGGACGCAGTGTGTCATTGTCAGGGACGGACGTTGCGTGTCAGTATCACGGACGCACGCAGTGTGTCAGTGTCAGGGAAGGACGCCGTGTGTCAGTGTCAGGGAGGGACGCAGTGTCTCAGTATCAGGGACGGACGCAGTGGGTCACTATCAGGGAAGGACGCAGTGTGTCAGTGTCGAGGACGGACACAGTGTGTTAGTGTCCGGGACGGACGCAGTGTGTCAGTGTCGGGGACGGACGCAGCGTGTCAGTATCAAGGATGGACGTAGCGTGTCAGTATCAAGGACGGACGCAGTGTTTCAATGTCAGGGACGGACGAAGTGTGTCAGAATCAGGGACGGTCGTACCGTGTCAGTATCAGGGAAGGACGCAGTGTGTCAGTGTCAGGGAAGGACGCAGTGTGTCAGTGTCGGGGACGTACGCAGTCTGTCAGTATCAGAGATGGACGCAGTGTGTCAGTGTCGGGGACGGAAGGCGGCGTGTCAGTATCAGGGACTGACGCAGTGTGTCAGTGTCGGGGATGGACGCAGTGTGTCAGTGTCGGGGACGGACGCAGTGGGTCTGTGTCGGGGACGGACGCAGTGTGTCAGTATCAGGGACGGACGTAGCGTGTCAGTGTCAGGGAAGGACGGAGTGTGTCAGTATCAGGAACGGACGTAGCGTGTCAGTGTCAGGGGGGGACGCAGTGTGTCAGTGTCGGGGACGGAATCAGTGTGTCAGTGTCGGGGACGGACACAGTGTGTCAGTGTCGGGTACGGACGCAGTGTGTTAGTATCAGGGACGGACGCAGTGTGTCAGTGTCAGGGAGGGACGCAGTGTGTCAGTGTCGGGGACGGACGCAGTGTGTCAGTATCAGGGAAGGACGTAGCGTGTCAGTATCAGGGACGGACGCAGTGTGTCAGTATCAGAGATGGACGCAGTTTGTCAGTGTCAGGGACGGACGCAGTGTGTCAGTATCCGGGATGAACGCAGTGTGTCAGTGTCAGGGAAGGACGTTGCGTGTCAGTACCACGGACGCACGCAGTGTGTCAGTGTCAGGGAAGGACGCCGTGTGTCAGTGTCAGGGAGGGACGCAGTGTCTCAGTATCAGGGACGGACGCAGTGGGTCACTATCAGGGAAGGACGCAGTGTGTCAGTGTCGAGGACGGACACAGTGTGTTAGTGTCCGGGACGGACGCAGTGTGTCAGTGTCGGGGACGGACGCAGCGTGTCAGTATCAAGGATGGACGCAGTGTTTAAATGTCAGGGACGGACGAAGTGTGTCAGAATCAGGGACGGTCGTACCGTGTCAGTATCAGGGAAGGACGCAGTGTGTCAGTGTCAGGTGAGGACGTAGCGTGTCAGTGTCAGGGGGGGACGCAGTGTGTCAGTGTCGGGGACGGAATCAGTGTGTCAGTGTCGGGGACGGACACAGTGTGTCAGTGTCGGGTACGGACGCAGTGTGTCAGTATCAGGGACGGACGCAGTGTGTCAGTGTCAGGGAGGGACGCAGTGTGTCAGTGTCGGGGACGGACGCAGTGTGTCAGTATCAGGGAAGGACGTAGCGTGTCAGTATCAGGGACGGACGCAGTGTGTCAGTATCAGAGATGGACGCAGTATGTAGGTGTCAGGGACGGACGAAGAGTGTCAGAATCAGGGACGGTCGTACCGTGTCAGTATCAGGGAAGGAGGCAGTGTGTCAGTGTCGGGGACGTACCCAGTCTGTCAGTATCAGAGATCGACGCAGTGTGTCAGTGTCGGGGACGGACGCGGCGTGTCAGTATCATGGACTGACGCAGTGTGTCAGTGTCGGGGATGGACGCATTGTGTCAGTGTCGGGGACGGACGCAGTGTGTCAGTGTCGGGGTCGGACGAAGTGTGTCAGTATCAGGGACGGTCGTACCCTGTCAGTATCAGGGAAGGACGCAGTGTGTCAGTGTCAGGGAAGGACGCAGTGTGTCAGTGTCAGGGACGTACGCAGTCTGTCAGTATCAGAGATGGACGCAATGTGTCAGTGTCGGGGACGGACGCGGCGTGTCAGTATCATGGACTGACGCAGTGTGTCAGTGTCGGGGATGGACGCAGTGTGTCAGTGTCGGGGACGGACGCAGTGTGTCAGTGTCGGGGACGGACGCAGTGTGTCAGTATCAGGGACGGACGTAGCGTGTCAGTGTCAGGGAATGACGGAGTGTGTCAGTATCAGGGACGGACGTAGCGTGTCAGTGTCAGGGGGGGACGCAGTGTGTCAGTGTCGGGGACGGACTCAGTGTGTCAGTATCAGGGAAGGACGCAGTGTGTCAGTGTCGGGGATGGACGCAGTGTGTCAGTGTCGGGGACGGACTCAGTGTGTCAGTGTCGGGGACGGACGCAGTGTGTCAGTGCCGGGGACGGACGCAACGTGTCAGTATCACGGATGGACGCAGAGTGTCAGTATCGGGGACGGACGCAGCGTGTCAGTATCACGGAAGGACGCAATGTGTCAGTGTCAGGGAGGTACGCAGTGTGTCAGTGACAGGGAAGGACGCAGTGTGTCAGTATCAGGGACGGACGCAGTGTGTCAGTGCCGGGGACGGACGTAGCGTGTCAGTATCAGGGGCGGACGCAGTGTGTCAGTGTCGGGGTCGGACGAAGTGTGTCAGTATCAGGGACGGTCGTACCGTGTCAGTATCAGGGAAGGACGCAGTGTGTCAGTGTCAGGGAAGGACGCAGTGTGTCAGTGTCAGGGACGTACGCAGTCTGTCAGTATCAGAGATGGACGCAATGTGTCAGTGTCGGGGACGGACGCGGCGTGTCAGTATCATGGACTGACGCAGTGTGTCAGTGTCGGGGATGGACGCAGTGTGTCAGTGTCGGGGACGGACGCAGTGTGTCAGTGTCGGGGACGGACGCAGTGTGTCAGTATCAGGGACGGACGTAGCGTGTCAGTGTCAGGGAATGACGGAGTGTGTCAGTATCAGGGACGGACGTAGCGTGTCAGTGTCAGGGGGGGACGCAGTGTGTCAGTGTCGGGGACGGACTCAGTGTGTCAGTATCAGGGAAGGACGCAGTGTGTCAGTGTCGGGGATGGACGCAGTGTGTCAGTGTCGGGGACGGACTCAGTGTGTCAGTGTCGGGGACGGACGCAGTGTGTCAGTGCCGGGGACGGACGCAACGTGTCAGTATCACGGATGGACGCAGAGTGTCAGTATCGGGGACGGACGCAGCGTGTCAGTATCACGGAAGGACGCAATGTGTCAGTGTCAGGGAGGTACGCAGTGTGTCAGTGACAGGGAAGGACGCAGTGTGTCAGTGTCAGGGACGGACGCAGAGTGTCAGTATCAGAGATGGACGCAGTGTGTCAGTGTCAGGGACGGACGCAGTGTGTCAGTATCAGAGATGGACGCAGTGTGTCAGTATCAGAGAAGGACGCAGTGTGTCAGTATCAGAGAAGGACGCAGTGTGTCAGTATCAGAGATGGACGCAGTGTGACAGTGTCGGGGACGGACGCAGTGTGTCAGTATCAGGAAAGGACGTAGGGTGTCAGTATCAGGGACGGACGCAGTTTGTCAGTATCAGAGATGGACGCAGTGTGTCAGTGTCAGGGGGGGACGCAGTGTGTCAGTGTCGGGGACGGAATCAGTGTGTCAGTGTCGGGGACGGACACAGTGTGTCAGTGTCGGGTACGGACGCAGCGTGTCAGTATCAGGGACGGACGCAGTGTGTCAGTGTCAGGGAGGGACGCAGTGTGTCAGTGTCGGGGACGGACGCAGTGTGTCAGTATCAGGGAAGGACGTAGCGTGTCAGTATCAGGGACGGACGCAGTGTGTCAGTATCAGAGATGGACGCAGTATGTAGGTGTCAGGGACGGACGAAGAGTGTCAGAATCAGGGACGGTCGTACCGTGTCAGTATCAGGGAAGGAGGCAGTGTGTCAGTGTCAGGGAAGGACGCAGTGTGTCAGTGTCTGGGACGTACGCAGTCTGTCAGTATCAGAGATCGACGCAGTGTGTCAGTGTCGGGGACGGACGCGGCGTGTCAGTATCATGGACTGACGCAGTGTGTCAGTGTCGGGGATGGACGCAGTGTGTCAGTGTCGGGGACGGACGCAGTGTGTCAGTGTTGGGGACGGACGCAGTGTGTCAGTATCAGGGACGGACGTAGCGTGTCAGTGTCAGGGAATGACGGAGTGTGTCAGTATCAGGGACGGACGTAGCGTGTCAGTGTCAGGGGGGGACGCAGTGTGTCAGTGTCGGGGACGGACTCAGTGTGTCAGTATCAGGGAAGGATGCAGTGTGTCAGTGTCGGGGATGGACGCAGTGTGTCAGTGTCGGGGACGGACTCAGTGTGTCAGTGTCGGGGACGGACGCAGTGTGTCAGTGCCGGTGACGGACGCAACGTGTCAGTATCACGGATGGACGCAGAGTGTCAGTATCGGGGACGGACGCAGCGTGTCAGTATCACGGAAGGACGCAATGTGTCTGTGTCAGGGAGGTACGCAGTGTGTCAGTGTCAGGGAAGGACGCAGTGTGTCAGTATCAGGGACGGACGCAGTGTGTCAGTGCCGGGGACGGACGTAGCGTGTCAGTATCAGGGGCGGACGCAGTGTGTCAGTGTCGGGGACGGAAAAAGTGTGTCAGTGTCAGGGACGGACGCAGAGTATCAGTATCAGAGATGGACGCAGTGTGTCAGTGTCAGGGACGGACGCAGTGTGTCAGTATCAGAGATGGACGCAGTGTGTCAGTATCAGAGAAGGACGCAGTGTGTCAGTATCAGAGATGGACGCAGTGTGACAGTGTCGGGGACGGACGCAGTGTGTCAGTATCAGGAAAGGACGTAGGGTGTCAGTATCAGGGACGGACGCAGTGTGTCAGTATCAGAGATGGACGCAGTGTGTCAGTGTCAGGGACGGACGCAGTGTGTCAGTATCAGAGATGGACGCAGTGTGTCAGTATTAGAGAAGGACGCAGTGTGTCAGTATCAGAGATGGACGCAGTGTGACAGTGTCGGGGACGGACGCAGTGTGTCAGTATCAGGGAAGGACGTAGCGTGTCAGTATCAGGGACGGACGCAGTGTGTCAGTATCAGAGATGGACGCAGTGTGTCAGTGTCAGGGACGGACGAAGTGTGTCAGAATCAGGGACGGTCGTACCGTGTCAGTATCAGGGAAGGACGCAGTGTGTCAGTGTCAGGGAAGGACGCAGTGTGTCAGTGTCAGGGACGTACGCAGTCTGTCAGTATCAGAGATGGACGCAGTGTGTCAGTGTCGGGGACGGACGCGGCGTGTCAGTATCAGGGACTGACGCAGTGTGTCAGTGTCGGGGATGGACGCAGTGTGTCAGTGTCGGGGACGGACGCAGTGTGTCAGTATCAGGGACGGACGTAGCGTGTCAGTGTCAGGGAAGGACGGAGTGTGTCAGTACCAGGGACTGACGTAGCGTGTCAGTGTCAGGGGGGGACGCAGTGTATCAGTGTCGGAGAGGGACGGAGTGTGTCAGTATCAGGGACTGACGTAGCGTGTCAGTGTCAGGGAGGGACGCAGTGTATCAGTGTCGGAGAGGGACGGAGTGTGTCAGTATCAGGGACGGACGCCGTGTTTCAGTGTCAGGGATGGACGCAGAGTGTCAGTATCAGATGTGGACGCAGTATGTCAGTATCAGGGACGGTCGTACCGTGTCAGTATCAGGGAAGGACGCAGTGTGTCAGTGTCAGGGAAGGACGCAGTGTGTCAGTGTCAGGGACGTACGCAGTCTGTCAGTATCAGAGATGGACGCAGTGTGTCAGTGTCGGGGACGGACGCGGCGTGTCAGTATCAGGGACTGACGCAGTGTGTCAGTGTCGGGGATGGACGCAGTGTGTCAGTGTCGGGGACGGACGCAGTGTGTCAGTATCAGGGACGGACGTAGCGTGTCAGTGTCAGGGAAGGACGGAGTGTGTCAGTATCAGGGACTGACGTAGCGTGTCAGTGTCAGGGGGGGACGCAGTGTGTCAGTGTCCGGGACGGACTCAGTGTTTCAGTGTCGGGGACGGACACAGTGTGTCAGTGTCGGGTACGGACGCAGTGTGTCAGTATCAGGGACGGACGCAGTGTGTCAGTGTCAGGGAGGGACGCAGTGTGTCAGTGTCGGGGACGGACGCAGTGTGTCAGTATCAGGGAAGGACACAGTGTGTCAGTGTCGGGGAGGGACGCAGTGTGTCAGTATCACGGACGGACGCAGTGTGTCAGTATCAGGGAGGGACGCAGTGTGTCAGTGTCAGGGAAAGACGCCGTGTGTCAGTATCAGGGAAGGACGCAGTGTGTCAGTGTCAGGGAGGGACGCAGTGTATCAGTGTCGGAGAGGGACGGAGTGTGTCAGTATCAGGGACGGACGCCGTGTTTCAGTGTCAGGGATGGACGCAGAGTGTCAGTATCAGATGTGGACGCAGTGTGTCAGTGTCAGGGACGGACGCAGTGTGTCAGTATCAGAGATGGACGCAGTGAGTCAGTATCAGAGAAGGACGCAGTGTGTCAGTATCAGAGATGGACGCAGTGTGACAGTGTCGGGGACGGACGCAGTGTGTCAGTATCAGGGAAGGACGTAGCGTGTCAGTATCAGGGACGGACGCAATGTGTCAGTATCAGAGATGGACGCAGTATGTCAGTGTCAGGGACTGACGAAGTGTGTCAGAATCAGGGACGGTCGTACCGTGTCAGTATCAGGGAAGGACGCAGTGTGTCAGTGTCACGGAAGGACGCAGTGTGTCAGTGTCGGGGACGTACGCAGTATGTCAGTATCAGAGATGGACGCAGTGTGTCAGTATCAGGGACGGACGCAGCGTGTCAGTATCAGGGAAGGACGCAGTGTGTCAGTGCCGGGGACGGACGTAGCGTGTCAGTATCAGGGACGGACGCAGTGTGTCAGTGTCGGGGACGGAAGCAGTGTGTCAGTGTCTGGGAGTGACACATAGAGTGTCAGTATCAGAGATGGACGCAGTGTGTCAGTGTCAGGGACGGACGCAGTGTGTCAGTATCCGGGATGGACGCAGTGTGTCAGTGTCGGGTACGGACGCAGTGTGTCAGTATCAGGGACGGACGCAGTGTGTCAGTGTCAGGGAGGGACGCAGTGTGTCAGTGTCGGGGACGGACGCAGTGTGTCAGTATCAGGGAAGGACGTAGCGTGTCAGTATCAGGGACGGACGCAGTGTGTCAGTATCAGAGATGGACGCAGTATGTAGGTGTCAGGGACGGACGAAGAGTGTCAGAATCAGGGACGGTCGTACCGTGTCAGTATCAGGGAAGGAGGCAGTGTGTCAGTGTCGGGGACGTACCCAGTCTGTCAGTATCAGAGATCGACGCAGTGTGTCAGTGTCGGGGACGGACGCGGCGTGTCAGTATCATGGACTGACGCAGTGTGTCAGTGTCGGGGATGGACGCATTGTGTCAGTGTCGGGGACGGACGCAGTGTGTCAGTGTCGGGGTCGGACGAAGTGTGTCAGTATCAGGGACGGTCGTACCGTGTCAGTATCAGGGAAGGACGCAGTGTGTCAGTGTCAGGGAAGGACGCAGTGTGTCAGTGTCAGGGACGTACGCAGTCTGTCAGTATCAGAGATGGACGCAATGTGTCAGTGTCGGGGACGGACGCGGCGTGTCAGTATCATGGACTGACGCAGTGTGTCAGTGTCGGGGATGGACGCAGTGTGTCAGTGTCGGGGACGGACGCAGTGTGTCAGTGTCGGGGACGGACGCAGTGTGTCAGTATCAGGGACGGACGTAGCGTGTCAGTGTCAGGGAATGATGGAGTGTGTCAGTATCAGGGACGGACGTAGCGTGTCAGTGTCAGGGGGGGACGCAGTGTGTCAGTGTCGGGGACGGACTCAGTGTGTCAGTATCAGGGAAGGACGCAGTGTGTCAGTGTCGGGGATGGACGCAGTGTGTCAGTGTCGGGGACGGACTCAGTGTGTCAGTGTCGGGGACGGACGCAGTGTGTCAGTGCCGGGGACGGACGCAACGTGTCAGTATCACGGATGGACGCAGAGTGTCAGTATCGGGGACGGACGCAGCGTGTCAGTATCACGGAAGGACGCAATGTGTCAGTGTCAGGGAGGTACGCAGTGTGTCAGTGACAGGGAAGGACGCAGTGTGTCAGTATCAGGGACGGACGCAGTGTGTCAGTGCCGGGGACGGACGTAGCGTGTCAGTATCAGGGGCGGACGCAGTGTGTCAGTGTCGGGGTCGGACGAAGTGTGTCAGTATCAGGGACGGTCGTACCGTGTCAGTATCAGGGAAGGACGCAGTGTGTCAGTGTCAGGGAAGGACGCAGTGTGTCAGTGTCAGGGACGTACGCAATCTGTCAGTATCAGAGATTGACGCAATGTGTCAGTGTCGGGGACGGACGCGGCGTGTCAGTATCATGGACTGACGCAGTGTGTCAGTGTCGGGGATGGACGCAGTGTGTCAGTGTCGGGGACGGACGCAGTGTGTCAGTGTCGGGGACGGACGCAGTGTGTCAGTATCAGGGACGGACGTAGCGTGTCAGTGTCAGGGAATGACGGAGTGTGTCAGTATCAGGGACGGACGTAGCGTGTCAGTGTCAGGGGGGGACGCAGTGTGTCAGTGTCGGGGACGGACTCAGTGTGTCAGTATCAGGGAAGGACGCAGTGTGTCAGTGTCGGGGATGGACGCAGTCTGTCAGTGTCGGGGACGGACTCAGTGTGTCAGTGTCGGGGACGGACGCAGTGTGTCAGTGCCGGGGACGGACGCAACGTGTCAGTATCACGGATGGACGCAGAGTGTCAGTATCGGGGACGGACGCAGCGTGTCAGTATCACGGAAGGACGCAATGTGTCAGTGTCAGGGAGGTACGCAGTGTGTCAGTGACAGGGAAGGACGCAGTGTGTCAGTGTCAGGGACGGACGCAGAGTGTCAGTATCAGAGATGGACGCAGTGTGTCAGTGTCAGGGACGGACGCAGTGTGTCAGTATCAGAGATGGACGCAGTGTGTCAGTATCAGAGAAGGACGCAGTGTGTCAGTATCAGAGAAGGACGCAGTGTGTCAGTATCAGAGATGGACGCAGTGTGACAGTGTCGGGGACGGACGCAGTGTGTCAGTATCAGGAAAGGACGTAGGGTGTCAGTATCAGGGACGGACGCAGTTTTTCAGTATCAGAGATGGACGCAGTGTGTCAGTGTCAGGGGGGGACGCAGTGTGTCAGTGTCGGGGACGGAATCAGTGTGTCAGTGTCGGGGACGGACACAGTGTGTCAGTGTCGGGTACGGACGCAGCGTGTCAGTATCAGGGACGGACGCAGTGTGTCAGTGTCAGGGAGGGACGCAGTGTGTCAGTGTCGGGGACGGACGCAGTGTGTCAGTATCAGGGAAGGACGTAGCGTGTCAGTATCAGGGACGGACGCAGTGTGTCAGTATCAGAGATGGACGCAGTATGTAGGTGTCAGGGACGGACGAAGAGTGTCAGAATCAGGGACGGTCGTACCGTGTCAGTATCAGGGAAGGAGGCAGTGTGTCAGTGTCAGGGAAGGACGCAGTGTGTCAGTGTCTGGGACGTACGCAGTCTGTCAGTATCAGAGATCGACGCAGTGTGTCAGTGTCGGGGACGGACGCGGCGTGTCAGTATCATGGACTGACGCAGTGTGTCAGTGTCGGGGATGGACGCAGTGTGTCAGTGTCGGGGTCGGACGAAGTGTGTCAGTATCAGGTACGGTCGTACCGTGTCAGTATCAGGGAAGGACGCAGTGTGTCAGTGTCAGGGAAGGACGCAGTGTGTCAGTGTCAGGGACGTACGCAGTCTGTCAGTATCAGAGATGGACGCAATGTGTCAGTGTCGGGGACGGACGCGGCGTGTCAGTATCATGGACTGACGCAGTGTGTCAGTGTCGGGGATGGACGCAGTGTGTCAGTGTCGGGGACGGACGCAGTGTGTCAGTGTCGGGGACGGACGCAGTGTGTCAGTATCAGGGACGGACGTAGCGTGTCAGTGTCAGGGAATGACGGAGTGTGTCAGTATCAGGGACGGACGTAGCGTGTCAGTGTCAGGGGGGGACGCAGTGTGTCAGTGTCGGGGACGGACTCAGTGTGTCAGTATCAGGGAAGGACGCAGTGTGTCAGTGTCGGGGATGGACGCAGTGTGTCATTGTCGGGGACGGACTCAGTGTGTCAGTGTCGGGGACGGACGCAGTGTGTCAGTGCCGGGGACGGACGCAACGTGTCAGTATCACGGATGGACGCAGAGTGTCAGTATCGGGGACGGACGCAGCGTGTCAGTATCACGGAAGGACGCAATGTGTCAGTGTCAGGGAGGTACGCAGTGTGTCATTGACAGGGAAGGACGCAGTGTGTCAGTATCAGGGACGGACGCAGTGTGTCAGTGCCGGGGACGGACGTAGCGTGTCAGTATCAGGGGCGGACGCAGTGTGTCAGTGTCGGGGTCGGACGAAGTGTGTCAGTATCAGGGACGGTCGTACCGTGTCAGTATCAGGGAAGGACGCAGTGTGTAAGTGTCAGGGAAGGACGCAGTGTGTCAGTGTCAGGGACGTACGCAGTCTGTCAGTATCAGAGATGGACGCAGTGTGTCAGTGTCGGGGACGGACGTAGCGTGTCAGTGTCAGGGAAGGACGGAGTGTGTCAGTACCAGGGACTGACGTAGCGTGTCAGTGTCAGGGGGGGACGCAGTGTATCAGTGTCGGAGAGGGACGGAGTGTGTCAGTATCAGGGACTGACGTAGCGTGTCAGTGTCAGGGAGGGACGCAGTGTATCAGTGTCGGAGAGGGACGGAGTGTGTCAGTATCAGGGACGGACGCCGTGTTTCAGTGTCAGGGATGGACGCAGAGTGTCAGTATCAGATGTGGACGCAGTATGTCAGTATCAGGGACGGTCGTACCGTGTCAGTATCAGGGAAGGACGCAGTGTGTCAGTGTCAGGGAAGGACGCAGTGTGTCAGTGTCAGGGACGTACGCAGTCTGTCAGTATCAGAGATGGACGCAGTGTGTCAGTGTCGGGGACGGACGCGGCGTGTCAGTATCAGGGACTGACGCAGTGTGTCAGTGTCGGGGATGGACGCAGTGTGTCAGTGTCGGGGACGGACGCAGTGTGTCAGTATCAGGGACGGACGTAGCGTGTCAGTGTCAGGGAAGGACGGAGTGTGTCAGTATCAGGGACTGACGTAGCGTGTCAGTGTCAGGGGGGGACGCAGTGTGTCAGTGTCCGGGACGGACTCAGTGTTTCAGTGTCGGGGACGGACACAGTGTGTCAGTGTCGGGTACGGACGCAGTGTGTCAGTATCAGGGACGGACGCAGTGTGTCAGTGTCAGGGAGGGACGCAGTGTGTCAGTGTCGGGGACGGACGCAGTGTGTCAGTATCAGGGAAGGACACAGTGTGTCAGTGTCGGGGAGGGACGCAGTGTGTCAGTATCACGGACGGACGCAGTGTGTCAGTATCAGGGAGGGACGCAGTGTGTCAGTGTCAGGGAAAGACGCCGTGTGTCAGTATCAGGGAAGGACGCAGTGTGTCAGTGTCAGGGAGGGACGCAGTGTATCAGTGTCGGAGAGGGACGGAGTGTGTCAGTATCAGGGACGGACGCCGTGTTTCAGTGTCAGGGATGGACGCAGAGTGTCAGTATCAGATGTGGACGCAGTGTGTCAGTGTCAGGGACGGACGCAGTGTGTCAGTATCAGAGATGGACGCAGTGAGTCAGTATCAGAGAAGGACGCAGTGTGTCAGTATCAGAGATGGACGCAGTGTGACAGTGTCGGGGACGGACGCAGTGTGTCAGTATCAGGGAAGGACGTAGCGTGTCAGTATCAGGGACGGACGCAATGTGTCAGTATCAGAGATGGACGCAGTATGTCAGTGTCAGGGACTGACGAAGTGTGTCAGAATCAGGGACGGTCGTACCGTGTCAGTATCAGGGAAGGACGCAGTGTGTCAGTGTCACGGAAGGACGCAGTGTGTCAGTGTCGGGGACGTACGCAGTATGTCAGTATCAGAGATGGACGCAGTGTGTCAGTATCAGGGACGGACGCAGCGTGTCAGTATCAGGGAAGGACGCAGTGTGTCAGTGCCGGGGACGGACGTAGCGTGTCAGTATCAGGGACGGACGCAGTGTGTCAGTGTCGGGGACGGAAGCAGTGTGTCAGTGTCTGGGAGTGACACATAGAGTGTCAGTATCAGAGATGGACGCAGTGTGTCAGTGTCAGGGACGGACGCAGTGTGTCAGTATCCGGGATGGACGCAGTGTGTCAGTGTCGGGTACGGACGCAGTGTGTCAGTATCAGGGACGGACGCAGTGTGTCAGTGTCAGGGAGGGACGCAGTGTGTCAGTGTCGGGGACGGACGCAGTGTGTCAGTATCAGGGAAGGACGTAGCGTGTCAGTATCAGGGACGGACGCAGTGTGTCAGTATCAGAGATGGACGCAGTATGTAGGTGTCAGGGACGGACGAAGAGTGTCAGAATCAGGGACGGTCGTACCGTGTCAGTATCAGGGAAGGAGGCAGTGTGTCAGTGTCGGGGACGTACCCAGTCTGTCAGTATCAGAGATCGACGCAGTGTGTCAGTGTCGGGGACGGACGCGGCGTGTCAGTATCATGGACTGACGCAGTGTGTCAGTGTCGGGGATGGACGCATTGTGTCAGTGTCGGGGACGGACGCAGTGTGTCAGTGTCGGGGTCGGACGAAGTGTGTCAGTATCAGGGACGGTCGTACCGTGTCAGTATCAGGGAAGGACGCAGTGTGTCAGTGTCAGGGAAGGACGCAGTGTGTCAGTGTCAGGGACGTACGCAGTCTGTCAGTATCAGAGATGGACGCAATGTGTCAGTGTCGGGGACGGACGCGGCGTGTCAGTATCATGGACTGACGCAGTGTGTCAGTGTCGGGGATGGACGCAGTGTGTCAGTGTCGGGGACGGACGCAGTGTGTCAGTGTCGGGGACGGACGCAGTGTGTCAGTATCAGGGACGGACGTAGCGTGTCAGTGTCAGGGAATGACGGAGTGTGTCAGTATCAGGGACGGACGTAGCGTGTCAGTGTCAGGGGGGGACGCAGTGTGTCAGTGTCGGGGACGGACTCAGTGTGTCAGTATCAGGGAAGGACGCAGTGTGTCAGTGTCGGGGATGGACGCAGTGTGTCAGTGTCGGGGACGGACTCAGTGTGTCAGTGTCGGGGACGGACGCAGTGTGTCAGTGCCGGGGACGGACGCAACGTGTCAGTATCACGGATGGACGCAGAGTGTCAGTATCGGGGACGGACGCAGCGTGTCAGTATCACGGAAGGACGCAATGTGTCAGTGTCAGGGAGGTACGCAGTGTGTCAGTGACAGGGAAGGACGCAGTGTGTCAGTATCAGGGACGGACGCAGTGTGTCAGTGCCGGGGACGGACGTAGCGTGTCAGTATCAGGGGCGGACGCAGTGTGTCAGTGTCGGGGTCGGACGAAGTGTGTCAGTATCAGGGACGGTCGTACCGTGTCAGTATCAGGGAAGGACGCAGTGTGTCAGTGTCAGGGAAGGACGCAGTGTGTCAGTGTCAGGGACGTACGCAATCTGTCAGTATCAGAGATTGACGCAATGTGTCAGTGTCGGGGACGGACGCGGCGTGTCAGTATCATGGACTGACGCAGTGTGTCAGTGTCGGGGATGGACGCAGTGTGTCAGTGTCGGGGACGGACGCAGTGTGTCAGTGTCGGGGACGGACGCAGTGTGTCAGTATCAGGGACGGACGTAGCGTGTCAGTGTCAGGGAATGACGGAGTGTGTCAGTATCAGGGACGGACGTAGCGTGTCAGTGTCAGGGGGGGACGCAGTGTGTCAGTGTCGGGGACGGACTCAGTGTGTCAGTATCAGGGAAGGACGCAGTGTTTCAGTGTCGGGGATGGACGCAGTGTGTCAGTGTCGGGGACGGACTCAGTGTGTCAGTGTCGGGGACGGACGCAGTGTGTCAGTGCCGGGGACGGACGCAACGTGTCAGTATCACGGATGGACGCAGAGTGTCAGTATCGGGGACGGACGCAGCGTGTCAGTATCACGGAAGGACGCAATGTGTCAGTGTCAGGGAGGTACGCAGTGTGTCAGTGACAGGGAAGGACGCAGTGTGTCAGTGTCAGGGACGGACGCAGAGTGTCAGTATCAGAGATGGACGCAGTGTGTCAGTGTCAGGGACGGACGCAGTGTGTCAGTATCAGAGATGGACGCAGTGTGTCAGTATCAGAGAAGGACGCAGTGTGTCAGTATCAGAGAAGGACGCAGTGTGTCAGTATCAGAGATGGACGCAGTGTGACAGTGTCGGGGACGGACGCAGTGTGTCAGTATCAGGAAAGGACGTAGGGTGTCAGTATCAGGGACGGACGCAGTTTTTCAGTATCAGAGATGGACGCAGTGTGTCAGTGTCAGGGGGGGACGCAGTGTGTCAGTGTCGGGGACGGAATCAGTGTGTCAGTGTCGGGGACGGACACAGTGTGTCAGTGTCGGGTACGGACGCAGCGTGTCAGTATCAGGGACGGACGCAGTGTGTCAGTGTCAGGGAGGGACGCAGTGTGTCAGTGTCGGGGACGGACGCAGTGTGTCAGTATCAGGGAAGGACGTAGCGTGTCAGTATCAGGGACGGACGCAGTGTGTCAGTATCAGAGATGGACGCAGTATGTAGGTGTCAGGGACGGACGAAGAGTGTCAGAATCAGGGACGGTCGTACCGTGTCAGTATCAGGGAAGGAGGCAGTGTGTCAGTGTCAGGGAAGGACGCAGTGTGTCAGTGTCTGGGACGTACGCAGTCTGTCAGTATCAGAGATCGACGCAGTGTGTCAGTGTCGGGGACGGACGCGGCGTGTCAGTATCATGGACTGACGCAGTGTGTCAGTGTCGGGGATGGACGCAGTGTGTCAGTGTCGGGGTCGGACGAAGTGTGTCAGTATCAGGTACGGTCGTACCGTGTCAGTATCAGGGAAGGACGCAGTGTGTCAGTGTCAGGGAAGGACGCAGTGTGTCAGTGTCAGGGACGTACGCAGTCTGTCAGTATCAGAGATGGACGCAATGTGTCAGTGTCGGGGACGGACGCGGCGTGTCAGTATCATGGACTGACGCAGTGTGTCAGTGTCGGGGATGGACGCAGTGTGTCAGTGTCGGGGACGGACGCAGTGTGTCAGTGTCGGGGACGGACGCAGTGTGTCAGTATCAGGGACGGACGTAGCGTGTCAGTGTCAGGGAATGACGGAGTGTGTCAGTATCAGGGACGGACGTAGCGTGTCAGTGTCAGGGGGGGACGCAGTGTGTCAGTGTCGGGGACGGACTCAGTGTGTCAGTATCAGGGAAGGACGCAGTGTGTCAGTGTCGGGGATGGACGCAGTGTGTCATTGTCGGGGACGGACTCAGTGTGTCAGTGTCGGGGACGGACGCAGTGTGTCAGTGCCGGGGACGGACGCAACGTGTCAGTATCACGGATGGACGCAGAGTGTCAGTATCGGGGACGGACGCAGCGTGTCAGTATCACGGAAGGACGCAATGTGTCAGTGTCAGGGAGGTACGCAGTGTGTCATTGACAGGGAAGGACGCAGTGTGTCAGTATCAGGGACGGACGCAGTGTGTCAGTGCCGGGGACGGACGTAGCGTGTCAGTATCAGGGGCGGACGCAGTGTGTCAGTGTCGGGGTCGGACGAAGTGTGTCAGTATCAGGGACGGTCGTACCGTGTCAGTATCAGGGAAGGACGCAGTGTGTCAGTGTCAGGGAAGGACGCAGTGTGTCAGTGTCAGGGACGTACGCAGTCTGTCAGTATCAGAGATGGACGCAATGTGTCAGTGTCGGGGACGGACGCGGCGTGTCAGTATCATGGACTGACGCAGTGTGTCAGTGTCGGGGATGGACGCAGTGTGTCAGTGTCGGGGACGGACGCAGTGTGTCAGTGTCGGGGACGGACGCAGTGTGTCAGTATCAGGGACGGACGTAGCGTGTCAGTGTCAGGGAATGACGGAGTGTGTCAGTATCAGGGACGGACGTAGCGTGTCAGTGTCAGGGGGGGACGCAGTGTGTCAGTGTCGGGGACGGACTCAGTGTGTCAGTATCAGGGAAGGACGCAGTGTGTCAGTGTCGGGGATGGACGCAGTGTGTCAGTGTCGGGGACGGACTCAGTGTGTCAGTGTCGGGGACGGACGCAGTGTGTCAGTGCCGGGGACGGACGCAACGTGTCAGTATCACGGATGGACGCAGAGTGTCAGTATCGGGGACGGACGCAGCGTGTCAGTATCACGGAAGGACGCAATGTGTCAGTGTCAGGGAGGTACGCAGTGTGTCAGTGACAGGGAAGGACGCAGTGTGTCAGTGTCAGGGACGGACGCAGAGTGTCAGTATCAGAGATGGACGCAGTGTGTCAGTGTCAGGGACGGACGCAGTGTGTCAGTATCAGAGATGGACGCAGTGTGTCAGTATCAGAGAAGGACGCAGTGTGTCAGTATCAGAGAAGGACGCAGTGTGTCAGTATCAGAGATGGACGCAGTGTGACAGTGTCGGGGACGGACGCAGTGTGTCAGTATCAGGAAAGGACGTAGGGTGTCAGTATCAGGGACGGACGCAGTTTGTCAGTATCAGAGATGGACGCAGTGTGTCAGTGTCAAGGGGGGACGCAGTGTGTCAGTGTCGGGGACGGAATCAGTGTGTCAGTGTCGGGGACGGACACAGTGTGTCAGTGTCGGGTACGGACGCAGCGTGTCAGTATCAGGGACGGACGCAGTGTGTCAGTGTCAGGGAGGGACGCAGTGTGTCAGTGTCGGGGACGGACGCAGTGTGTCAGTATCAGGGAAGGACGTAGCGTGTCAGTATCAGGGACGGACGCAGTGTGTCAGTATCAGAGATGGACGCAGTATGTAGGTGTCAGGGACGGACGAAGAGTGTCAGAATCAGGGACGGTCGTACCGTGTCAGTATCAGGGAAGGAGGCAGTGTGTCAGTGTCAGGGAAGGACGCAGTGTGTCAGTGTCTGGGACGTACGCAGTCTGTCAGTATCAGAGATCGACGCAGTGTGTCAGTGTCGGGGACGGACGCGGCGTGTCAGTATCATGGACTGACGCAGTGTGTCAGTGTCGGGGATGGACGCAGTGTGTCAGTGTCGGGGACGGACGCAGTGTGTCAGTGTTGGGGACGGACGCAGTGTGTCAGTATCAGGGACGGACGTAGCGTGTCAGTGTCAGGGAATGACGGAGTGTGTCAGTATCAGGGACGGACGTAGCGTGTCAGTGTCAGGGGGGGACGCATTGTGTCAGTGTCGGGGACGGACTCAGTGTGTCAGTATCAGGGAAGGATGCAGTGTGTCAGTGTCGGGGATGGACGCAGTGTGTCAGTGTCGGGGACGGACTCAGTGTGTCAGTGTCGGGGACGGACGCAGTGTGTCAGTGCCGGTGACGGACGCAACGTGTCAGTATCACGGATGGACGCAGAGTGTCAGTATCGGGGACGGACGCAGCGTGTCAGTATCACGGAAGGACGCAATGTGTCTGTGTCAGGGAGGTACGCAGTGTGTCAGTGTCAGGGAAGGACGCAGTGTGTCAGTATCAGGGACGGACGCAGTGTGTCAGTGCCGGGGACGGACGTAGCGTGTCAGTATCAGGGGCGGACGCAGTGTGTCAGTGTCGGGGACGGAAGCAGTGTGTCAGTGTCAGGGACGGACGCAGAGTATCAGTATCAGAGATGGACGCAGTGTGTCAGTGTCAGGGACGGACGCAGTGTGTCAGTATCAGAGATGGACGCAGTGTGTCAGTATCAGAGAAGGACGCAGTGTGTCAGTATCAGAGATGGACGCAGTGTGACAGTGTCGGGGACGGACGCAGTGTGTCAGTATCAGGAAAGGACGTAGGGTGTCAGTATCAGGGACGGACGCAGTGTGTCAGTATCAGAGATGGACGCAGTGTGTCAGTGTCAGGGACGGACGCAGTGTGTCAGTATCAGAGATGGACGCAGTGTGTCAGTATTAGAGAAGGACGCAGTGTGTCAGTATCAGAGATGGACGCAGTGTGACAGTGTCGGGGACGGACGCAGTGTGTCAGTATCAGGGAAGGACGTAGCGTGTCAGTATCAGGGACGGACGCAGTGTGTCAGTATCAGAGATGGACGCAGTGTGTCAGTGTCAGGGACGGACGAAGTGTGTCAGAATCAGGGACGGTCGTACCGTGTCAGTATCAGGGAAGGACGCAGTGTGTCAGTGTCAGGGAAGGACGCAGTGTGTCAGTGTCAGGGACGTACGCAGTCTGTCAGTATCAGAGATGGACGCAGTGTGTCAGTGTCGGGGACGGACGCGGCGTGTCAGTATCAGGGACTGACGCAGTGTGTCAGTGTCGGGGATGGACGCAGTGTGTCAGTGTCGGGGACGGACGCAGTGTGTCAGTATCAGGGACGGACGTAGCGTGTCAGTGTCAGGGAAGGACGGAGTGTGTCAGTATCAGGGACTGACGTAGCGTGTCAGTGTCAGGGGGGGACGCAGTGTGTCAGTGTCCGGGACGGACTCAGTGTTTCAGTGTCGGGGACGGACACAGTGTGTCAGTGTCGGGTACGGACGCAGTGTGTCAGTATCAGGGACGGACGCAGTGTGTCAGTGTCAGGGAGGGACGCAGTGTGTCAGTGTCGGGGACGGACGCAGTGTGTCAGTATCAGAGAAGGACGCAGTGTGTCAGTATCAGGGAAGGACACAGTGTGTCAGTGTCGGGGAGGGACGCAGTGTGTCAGTATCACGGACGGACGCAGTGTGTCAGTATCAGGGAGGGACGCAGTGTGTCAGTGTCAGGGAAAGACGCCGTGTGTCAGTATCAGGGAAGGACGCAGTGTGTCAGTGTCAGGGAGGGACGCAGTGTGTCAGTATCAGAGATGGACGCAGTGTGTCAGTATCAGAGAAGGACGCAGTGTGTCAGTATCAGGGAAGGACACAGTGTGTCAGTGTCGGGGAGGGACGCAGTGTGTCAGTATCACGGACGGACGCAGTGTGTCAGTATCAGGGAGGGACGCAGTGTGTCAGTGTCAGGGAAAGACGCCGTGTGTCAGTATCAGGGAAGGACGCAGTGTGTCAGTGTCAGGGAGGGACGCAGTGTATCAGTGTCGGAGAGGGACGGAGTGTGTCAGTATCAGGGACGGACGCCGTGTTTCAGTGTCAGGGATGGACGCAGAGTGTCAGTATCAGATGTGGACGCAGTGTGTCAGTGTCAGGGACGGACGCAGTGTGTCAGTATCAGAGATGGACGCAGTGAGTCAGTATCAGAGAAGGACGCAGTGTGTCAGTATCAGAGATGGACGCAGTGTGACAGTGTCGGGGACGGACGCAGTGTGTCAGTATCAGGGAAGGACGTAGCGTGTCAGTATCAGGGACGGACGCAATGTGTCAGTATCAGAGATGGACGCAGTATGTCAGTGTCAGGGACTGACGAAGTGTGTCAGAATCAGGGACGGTCGTACCGTGTCAGTATCAGGGAAGGACGCAGTGTGTCAGTGTCACGGAAGGACGCAGTGTGTCAGTGTCGGGGACGTACGCAGTATGTCAGTATCAGAGATGGACGCAGTGTGTCAGTATCAGGGACGGACGCAGCGTGTCAGTATCAGGGAAGGACGCAGTGTGTCAGTGCCGGGGACGGACGTAGCGTGTCAGTATCAGGGACGGACGCAGTGTGTCAGTGTCGGGGACGGAAGCAGTGTGTCAGTGTCTGGGACTGACACATAGAGTGTCAGTATCAGAGATGGACGCAGTGTGTCAGTGTCAGGGACGGACGCAGTGTGTCAGTATCCGGGATGGACGCAGTGTGTCAGTGTCAGGGACGGACGTTGCGTGTCAGTATCACGGACGCACGCAGTGTGTCAGTGTCAGGGAAGGACGCCGTGTGTCAGTGTCAGGGAGGGACGCAGTGTCTCAGTATCAGGGACGGACGCAGTGGGTCACTATCAGGGAAGGACGCAGTGTGTCAGTGTCGAGGACGGACACAGTGTGTTAGTGTCCGGGACGGACGCAGTGTGTCAGTGTCGGGGACGGACGCAGCGTGTCAGTACCAAGGATGGACGTAGCGTGTCAGTATCAAGGACGGACGCAGTGTTTCAATGTCAGGGACGGACGAAGTGTGTCAGAATCAGGGACGGTCGTACCGTGTCAGTATCAGGGAAGGACGCAGTGTGTCAGTGTCAGGGAAAGACGCAGTGTGTCAGTGTCGGGGACGTACGCAGTCTGTCAGTATCAGAGATGGACGCAGTGTGTCAGTATCGGGGACGGAAGGCGGCGTGTCAGTATCAGGGACTGACGCAGTGTGTCAGTGTCGGGGATGGACGCAGTGTGTCAGTGTCGGGGACGGACGCAGTGTGTCAGTGTCGGGGACGGACGCAGTGTGTCAGTATCAGGGACGGACGTAGCGTGTCAGTGTCAGGGAAGGACGGAGTGTGTCAGTATCAGGGACGGACGTAGCGTGTCAGTGTCAGGGGGGGACGCAGTGTGTCAGTGTCGGGGACGGAATCAGTGTGTCAGTGTCGGGGACGGACACAGTGTGTCAGTGTCGGGTACGGACGCAGTGTGTTAGTATCAGGGACGGACGCAGTGTGTCAGTGTCAGGGAGGGACGCAGTGTGTCAGTGTCGGGGACGGACGCAGTGTGTCAGTATCAGGGAAGGACGTAGCGTGTCAGTATCAGGGACGGACGCAGTGTGTCAGTATCAGAGATGGACGCAGTTTGTCAGTGTCAGGGACGGACGCAGTGTGTCAGTATCCGGGATGGACGCAGTGTGTCAGTGTCAGGGAAGGACGTTGCGTGTCAGTACCACGGACGCACGCAGTGTGTCAGTGTCAGGGAAGGACGCCGTGTGTCAGTGTCAGGGAGGGACGCAGTGTCTCAGTATCAGGGACGGACGCAGTGGGTCACTATCAGGGAAGGACGCAGTGTGTCAGTGTCGAGGACGGACACAGTGTGTTAGTGTCCGGGACGGACGCAGTGTGTCAGTGTCGGGGACGGACGCAGCGTGTCAGTATCAAGGATGGACGCAATGTTTAAATGTCAGGGACGGACGAAGTGTGTCAGAATCAGGGACGGTCATACCCTGTCAGTATCAGGGAAGGACGCAGTGTGTCAGTGTCAGGAGAGGACGTAGCGTATCAGTGTCAGGGGGGGACGCAGTGTGTCAGTGTCGGGGACGGAATCAGTGTGTCAGTGTCGGGGACGGACACAGTGTGTCAGTGTCGGGTACGGACGCAGTGTGTCAGTATCAGGGACGGACGCAGTGTGTCAGTGTCAGGGAGGGACGCAGTGTGTCAGTGTCGGGGACGGACGCAGTGTGTCTATATCAGGGAAGGACGTAGCGTGTCAGTATCAGGGACGGACGCAGTGTGTCAGTATCAGAGATGGACGCAGTATGTAGGTGTCAGGGACGGACGAAGAGTGTCAGAATCAGGGAAGGAGGCAGTGTGTCAGTGTCAGGGAAGGACGCAGTGTGTCAGTGTCGGGGACGTACCCAGTCTGTCAGTATCAGAGATCGACGCAGTGTGTTAGTGTCGGGGACGGACGCGGCGTGTCAGTATCATGGACTGACGCAGTGTGTCAGTGTCGGGGACGGACGCGGCGTGTCAGTATCATGGACTGACGCAGTGTGTCAGTGTCGGGGATGGACGCAGTGTGTCAGTGTCGGGGACGGACGCAGTATGTCAGTGTCGGGGACGGACGCAGTGTGTCAGTATCAGGGACGGACGTAGCGTGTCAGTGTCAGGGAAGGACGGAGTGTGTCAGTATCAGGGACGGACGTAGCGTGTCAGTGTCAGGGGGGGACGCAGTGTGTCAGTATTAGGGACGGACGCCGTGTGTCAGTATGAGGGAAGGACGCTGTGTGTCAGTATCAGGGAAGGATGCGGCGTGTCTGTATCAGGGAAGGACGCAGTGTGTCAGTGTCAGGGACTGACGCAGTGTGTCAGTGTCAGGGAGGGACGCAGTGTGTCAGTGTCGGGGACGGACGCAGTGTGTCAGTATCGGGGACGGACGCAACGTGTCAGTATCACGGATGGACGCAGAGTGTCAGTATCGGGGACGGACGCAGCGTGTCAGTATCACGGAAGGACTCAATGTGTCAGTGTCAGGGAGGTACGCAGTGTGTCAGTGTCAGGGAAGGACGCAGTGTGTCAGTATCAGGGACGGACGCAGTGTGTCAGTGCCGGGGACGGACGTAGCATGTCAGTATCAGGGGCGGACGCAGTGTGTCAGTGTCGGGGACGGAAGCAGTGTGTCAGTGTCAGGGACGGACGCAGATTGTCAGTATCAGAGATGGACGCAGTGTGTCAGTGTCAGGGACGGACGCAATGTGTCAGTATCAGAGATGGACGCAGTGTGTCAGTATCAGAGAAGGACGCAGTGTGTCAGTATCAGAGATGGACGCAGTGTGACAGTATCAGGGACGGACGCAGTGTGTCAGTATCAGAGATGGACGCAGTTTGTCAGTGTCAGGGACGGACGCAGTGTGTCAGTATCAGAGATGGACGCAGTGTGTCAGTATCAGAGAAGGACTCAGTGTGTCAGTATCAGAGATGGACGCAGTGTGACAGTGTCGGGGACGGACGCAGTGTGTCGGTATCAGGGAAGGACGTAGCGTATCAGTATCAGGGACGGACGCAGTGTGTCAGTATCAGAGATGGACGCAGTGTGTCAGTGTCAGGGACGGACGAAGTGTGTCAGAATCAGGGACGGTCGTACCGTGTCAGTATCAGGGAAGGACGCAGTGTGTCAGTGTCAGTGAAGGACGCAGTGTGTCAGTGTCAGGGACGTACGCAGTCTGTCAGTATCAGAGATGGACGCAGTGTGTCAGTGTCGGGGACGGACGCGGCGTGTCAGTATCATGGACTGACGCAGTGTGTCAGTGTCGGGGATGGACGCAGTGTGTCAGTGTCGGGGACGGACGCAGTGTGTCAGTGTCGGGGACGGACGCAGTGTGTCAGTATCAGGGACGGACGTAGCGTGTCAGTGTCAGGGAATGACGGAGTGTGTCAGTATCAGGGACGGACGTAGCGTGTCAGTGTCAGGGGGGGACGCAGTGTGTCAGTGTCGGGGACGGACTCAGTGTGTCAGTATCAGGGAAGGACGCAGTGTGTCAGTGTCGGGGATGGACGCAGTGTGTCAGTGTCGGGGACGGACTCAGTGTGTCAGTGTCGGGGACGGACGCAGTGTGTCAGTGCCGGGGACGGACGCAACGTGTCAGTATCACGGATGGACGCAGAGTGTCAGTATCGGGGACGGACGCAGCGTGTCAGTATCACGGAAGGACGCAATGTGTCAGTGTCAGGGAGGTACGCAGTGTGTCAGTGTCAGGGAAGGACGCAGTGTGTCAGTATCAGGGACGGACGCAGTGTGTCAGTGCCGGGGACGGACGTAGCGTGTCAGTATCAGGGGCGGACGCAGTGTGTCAGTATCGGGGACGGAAGCAGTGTGTCAGTGTCAGGGACGGACGCAGTGTGTCATTATCAGAGATGGACGCAGTGTGTCAGTATCAGAGAAGGACGCAGTGTGTCAGTATCAGAGATGGACGCAGTGTGACAGTGTCGGGGACGGACGCAGTGTGTCAGTATCAGGGAAGGACGTAGCGTGTCAGTATCAGGGACGGACGCAGTGTGTCAGTATCAGAGATGGACGCAGTGTGTCAGTGTCAGGGACGGACGAAGTGTGTCAGAATCAGGGACGGTCGTACCGTGTCAGTATCAGGGAAGGACGCAGTGTGTCAGTGTCAGGGAAGGACGCAGTGTGTCAGTGTCAGGGACGTACGCAGTCTGTCAGTATCAGAGATGGACGCAGTGTGTCAGTGTCGGGGACGGACGCGGCGTGTCAGTATCAGGGACTGACGCAGTGTGTCAGTGTCGGGGATGGACGCAGTGTGTCAGTGTCGGGGACGGACGCAGTGTGTCAGTGTCGGGGACGGACGCAGTGTGTCAGTATCAGGGACGGACGTAGCGTGTCAGTGTCAGGGAAGGACGGAGTGTGTCAGTATCGGGGACGGACGCAGCGTGTCAGTATCACGGAAGGACGCAATGTGTCAGTGTCAGGGAGGTACGCAGTGTGTCAGTGTCAGGGAAGGACGCAGTGTGTCAGTGCCGGGGATGGACGTAGCGTGTCAGTATCAGGGGCGGACGCAGTGTGTCAGTATCGGGGACGGAAGCAGTGTGTCAGTATCAGAGATGGACGCAGTGTGTCAGTGTCAGGGACGGACGCAGTGTGTCAGTATCAGAGATGGACGCAGTGTGTCAGTGTCAGGGACGGACGCAGTTTGTCAGTATCAGAGATGGACGCAGTGTGTCAGTATCAGAGAAGGACGCAGTGTGTCAGTGTCGGGGACGTACGCAGTCTGTCAGTATCAGAGATGGACGCAGTGTGTCAGTGTCGGGGACGGACGTGGCGTGTCAGTATCAGGGACTGACGCAGTGTGTCAGTGTCGGGGATGGACGCAGTGTGTCAGTGTCGGGGACGGACGCAGTGTGTCAGTGTCGGGGACGGACGCAGTGTGTCAGTATCAGGGACGGACGTAGCGTGACAGTGTCAGGGAAGGACGGAGTGTGTCAGTATCAGGGACGGACGTAGCGTGTCAGTGTCAGGGGGGACGCAGTGTGTCAGTGTCGGGGACGGACTCAGTGTGTCAGTGTCGGGGACGGACACAGTGTGTCAGTGTCGGGTACGGACGCAGTGTGTCAGTATCAGGGACGGACGCAGTGTGTCAGTGTCAGGGAGGGACGCAGTGTGTCAGTGTCGGGGACGGACGCAGTGTGTCAGTATCAGGGAAGGACACAGTGTGTCAGTGTCGGGGAGGGACGCAGTGTGTCAGTATCAGAGATGGACGCAGTATGTCAGTGTCAGGGACTGACGAAGTGTGTCAGAATCAGGGACGGTCGTACCGTGTCAGTATCAGGGAAGGACGCAGTGTGTCAGTGTCACGGAAGTACGCAGTGTGTCAGTGTCGGGGACGTACGCAGTCTGTCAGTATCAGAGATGGACGCAGTGTGTCAGTGTCGGGGACGTACGTGGCGTGTCAGTATCAGGGACTGACGCAGTGTGTCAGTGTCGGGGATGGACGCAGTGTGTCAGTGTCGGGGACGGACGCAGTGTGTCAGTGTCGGGGACGGACGCAGTGTGTCAGTATCAGGGACGGACGTAGCGTGTCAGTGTCAGGGAAGGACGGGGTGTGCCAGTATCAGGGACGGACGCAGTGTGTCAGTATCAGAGATGGACGCAGTGTGTCAGTGTCAGGGACGGACGCAGTGTGTCAGTATCAGAGATGGACGCAGTGTGTCAGTATCAGAGAAGGACGCAGTGTGTCAGTATCAGAGATGGACGCAGTGTGACAGTGTCGGGGACGGACGCAGTGTGTCAGTATCAGGGAAGGACGTAGCGTGTCAGTATCAGGGATGGACGCAGTGTGTCAGTATCAGAGATGGACGCAGTGTGTCAGTGTCAGGGACGGACGAAGTGTGTCAGAATCAGGGACGGTCGTACCGTGTCAGTATCAGGGAAGGACGCAGTGTGTCAGTGTCAGGGAAGGACGCAGTGTGTCAGTGTCAGGGACGTACGCAGTCTGTCAGTATCAGAGATGGACGCAGTGCGTCAGTGTCGGGGACGGACGCGGCGTGTCAGTATCATGGACTGACGCAGTGTGTCAGTATCGGGGATGGACGCAGTGTGTCAGTATCAGAGATGGACGCAGTGTGTCAGTATCAGAGAAGGACGCAGTGTGTCAGTATCAGAGATGGACGCAGTGTGTCAGTATCAGAGAAGGACGCAGTGTGTCAGTATCAGAAATGGACGCAGTGTGACAGTGTCGGGGACGGACGCAGTGTGTCATTATCAGGGAAGGACGTAGCGTGTCAGTATCAGGGACGGACGCAGTGTGTCAGTATCAGAGATGGACGCAGTGTGTCAGTATCAGAGAAGGACGCAGTGTGTCAGTGTCGGGGATGGACGCAGTGTGTCAGTGTCGGGGACGGACTCAGTGTGTCAGTGTCGGGGACGGACGCAGTGTGTCAGTGCCGGGGACGGACGCAACGTGTCAGTATCACGGATGGACGCAGAGTGTCAGTATCGGGGACGGACGCAGCGTGTCAGTATCACGGAAGGACGCAATGTGTCAGTGTCAGGGAGGTACGCAGTGTGTCAGTGTCAGGGAAGGACGCAGTGTGTCAGTATCAGGGACGGACGCAGTGTGTCAGTGCCGAGGACGGACGTAGCGTGTCAGTATCAGGGGCGGACGCAGTGTGTCAGTGTCGGGGACGGAAGCAGTGTGTCAGTGTCAGGGACGGACGCAGAGTGTCAGTATCAGAGATGGACGCAGTGTGTCAGTGTCAGGGACGGACGCAGTGTGTCAGTATCAGAGATGGACGCAGTGTGTCAGTATCAGAGAAGGACGCAGTGTGTCAGTGTCAGAGATGGACGCAGTGTGACAGTGTCGGGGACGGACGCAGTGTGTCAGTATCAGGGAAGGACGTAGGGTGTCAGTATCAGGGACGGACGCAGTGTGTCAGTATCAGAGATGGACGCAGTGTGTCAGTATCAACGAAGGACGCAGTGTGTCAGTATCAGAGATGGACGCAGTGTGACAGTGTCGGGGACGGACGCAGTGTGTCAGTATCAGGGAAGGACGTAGCGTGTCAGCATCAGGGACGGACGCAGTGTGTCAGTATCAGAGATGGACGCAGTGTGTCAGTGTCAGGGACGGACGAAGTGTGTCAGAATCAGGGACGGTCGTACCGTGTCAGTATCAGGGAAGGACGCAGTGTGTCAGTGTCAGGGAAGGAAGCAGTGTGTCAGTGTCAGGGACGTACGCAGTCTGTCAGTATCAGAGATGGACGCATTGTGTCAGTGTCGGGGACGGACGCGGCGTGTCAGTATCATGGACTGACGCAGTGTGTCAGTGTCGGGGATGGACGCAGTGTGTCAGTGTCGGGGACGGACGCAGTGTGTCAGTATCAGGGACGGACGTAGCGTGTCAGTGTCAGGGAAGGACGGAGTGTGTCAGTATCAGGGACGGACGTAGCGTGTCAGTGTCAGGGGGGGACGCAGTGTGTCAGTATTAGGGACGGACGCCGTGTGTCAGTATGAGGGAAGGACGCTGTGTGTCAGTATCAGGGAAGGATGCGGCGTGTCTGTATCAGGGAAGGACGCAGTGTGTCAGTGTCAGGGACTGACGCAGTGTGTCAGTGTCAGGGAGGGACGCAGTGTGTCAGTGTCGGGGACGGACGCAGTGTGTCAGTATCGGGGACGGACGCAACGTGTCAGTATCACGGATGGACGCAGAGTGTCAGTATCGGGGACGGACGCAGCGTGTCAGTATCACGGAAGGACTCAATGTGTCAGTGTCAGGGAGGTACGCAGTGTGTCAGTGTCAGGGAAGGACGCAGTGTGTCAGTATCAGGGACGGACGCAGTGTGTCAGTGCCGGGGACGGACGTAGCATGTCAGTATCAGGGGCGGACGCAGTGTGTCAGTGTCGGGGACGGAAGCAGTGTGTCAGTGTCAGGGACGGACGCAGAGTGTCAGTATCAGAGATGGACGCAGTGTGTCAGTGTCAGGGACGGACGCAATGTGTCAGTATCAGAGATGGACGCAGTGTGTCAGTATCAGAGAAGGACGCAGTGTGTCAGTATCAGAGATGGACGCAGTGTGACAGTATCAGGGACGGACGCAGTGTGTCAGTATCAGAGATGGACGCAGTGTGTCAGTGTCAGGGACGGACGCAGTGTGTCAGTATCAGAGATGGACGCAGTGTGTCAGTATCAGAGAAGGACTCAGTGTGTCAGTATCAGAGATGGACGCAGTGTGACAGTGTCGGGGACGGACGCAGTGTGTCGGTATCAGGGAAGGACGTAGCGTATCAGTATCAGGGACGGACGCAGTGTGTCAGTATCAGAGATGGACGCAGTGTGTCAGTGTCAGGGACGGACGAAGTGTGTCAGAATCAGGGACGGTCGTACCGTGTCAGTATCAGGGAAGGACGCAGTGTGTCAGTGTCAGGGAAGGACGCAGTGTGTCAGTGTCAGGGACGTACGCAGTCTGTCAGTATCAGAGATGGACGCAGTGTGTCAGTGTCGGGGACGGACGCGGCGTGTCAGTATCATGGACTGACGCAGTGTGTCAGTGTCGGGGATGGACGCAGTGTGTCAGTGTCGGGGACGGACGCAGTGTGTCAGTGTCGGGGACGGACGCAGTGTGTCAGTATCAGGGACGGACGTAGCGTGTCAGTGTCAGGGAATGACGGAGTGTGTCAGTATCAGGGACGGACGTAGCGTGTCAGTGTCAGGGGGGGACGCAGTGTGTCAGTGTCGGGGACGGACTCAGTGTGTCAGTATCAGGGAAGGACGCAGTGTGTCAGTGTCGGGGATGGACGCAGTGTGTCAGTGTCGGGGACGGACTCAGTGTGTCAGTGTCGGGGACGGACGCAGTGTGTCAGTGCCGGGGACGGACGCAACGTGTCAGTATCACGGATGGACGCAGAGTGTCAGTATCGGGGACGGACGCAGCGTGTCAGTATCACGGAAGGACGCAATGTGTCAGTGTCAGGGAAGGACGCAGTGTGTCAGTATCAGGGACGGACGCAGTGTGTCAGTGCCGGGGACGGACGTAGCGTGTCAGTATCAGGGGCGGACGCAGTGTGTCAGTATCGGGGACGGAAGCAGTGTGTCAGTGTCAGGGACGGACGCAGAGTGTCAGTATCAGAGATGGACGCAGTGTGTCAGTGTCAGGGACGGACGCAGTGTGTCAGTATCAGAGATGGACGCAGTGTGTCAGTATCAGAGAAGGACGCAGTGTGTCAGTATCAGAGATGGACGCAGTGTGACAGTGTCGGGGACGGACGCAGTGTGTCAGTATCAGGGAAGGACGTAGCGTGTCAGTATCAGGGACGGACGCAGTGTGTCAGTATCAGAGATGGACGCAGTGTGTCAGTGTCAGGGACGGACGAAGTGTGTCAGAATCAGGGACGGTCGTACCGTGTCAGTATCAGGGAAGGACGCAGTGTGTCAGTGTCAGGGAAGGACGCAGTGTGTCAGTGTCAGGGACGTACGCAGTCTGTCAGTATCAGAGATGGACGCAGTGTGTCAGTGTCGGGGACGGACGCTGCGTGTCAGTATCAGGGACTGACGCAGTGTGTCAGTGTCGGGGATGGACGCAGTGTGTCAGTGTCGGGGACGGACGCAGTGTGTCAGTGTCGGGGACGGACGCAGTGTGTCAGTATCAGGGACGGACGTAGCGTGTCAGTGTCAGGGAAGGACGGAGTGTGTCAGTATCGGGGACGGACGCAGCGTGTCAGTATCACGGAAGGACGCAATGTGTCAGTGTCAGGGAGGTACGCAGTGTGTCAGTGTCAGGGAAGGACGCAGTGTGTCAGTGCCGGGGATGGACGTAGCGTGTCAGTATCAGGGGCGGACGCAGTGTGTCAGTATCGGGGACGGAAGCAGTGTGTCAGTATCAGAGATGGACGCAGTGTGTCAGTGTCAGGGACGGACGCAGTGTGTCAGTATCAGAGATGGACGCAGTGTGTCAGTGTCAGGGACGGACGCAGTTTGTCAGTATCAGAGATGGACGCAGTGTGTCAGTATCAGAGAAGGACGCAGTGTGTCAGTGTCAGAGATGGACGCAGTGTGACAGTGTCGGGGACGGACGCAGTGTGTCAGTATCAGGGAAGGACGTAGGGTGTCAGTATCAGGGACGGACGCAGTGTGTCAGTATCAGAGATGGACGCAGTGTGTCAGTGTCAGGGACGGACGCAGTGTGTCAGTATCAGAGATGGACGCAGTGTGTCAGTATTAGAGAAGGACGCAGTGTGTCAGTATCAGAGATGGACGCAGTGTGACAGTGTCGGGGACGGACGCAGTGTGTCAGTATCAGGGAAGGACGTAGCGTGTCAGTATCAGGGACGGACGCAGTGTGTCAGTATCAGAGATGGACGCAGTGTGTCAGTGTCAGGGACGGACGAAGTGTGTCAGAATCAGGGACGGTCGTACCGTGTCAGTATCAGGGAAGGACGCAGTGTGTCAGTGTCAGGGAAGGACGCAGTGTGTCAGTGTCAGGGACGTACGCAGTCTGTCAGTATCAGAGATGGACGCAGTGTGTCAGTGTCGGGGACGGACGCGGCGTGTCAGTATCAGGGACTAACGCAGTGTGTCAGTGTCGGGGATGGACGCAGTGTGTCAGTGTCGGGGACGGACACAGTGTGTCAGTGTCGGGTACGGATGCAGTGTGTCAGTATCAGGGACGGACGCAGTGTGTCAGTGTCAGGGAGGGACGCAGTGTGTCAGTGTCGGGGACGGACGCAGTGTGTCAGTATCAGGGAAGGACACAGTGTGTCAGTGTCGGGGAGGGACGCAGTGTGTCAGTATCACGGACGGACGCAGTGTGTCAGTATCAGGGAGGGACGCAGTGTGTCAGTGTCAGGGAAAGACGCCGTGTGTCAGTATCAGGGAAGGACGCAGTGTGTCAGTGTCAGGGAGGGACGCAGTGTATCAGTGTCGGAGAGGGACGGAGTGTGTCAGTATCAGGGACGGACGCCGTGTGTCAGTGTCAGGGATGGACGTAGAGTGTCAGTATCAGATGTGGACGCAGTGTGTCAGTGTCAGGGACGGACGCAGTGTGTCAGTATCAGAGATGGACGCAGTGAGTCAGTATCAGAGAAGGACGCAGTGTGTCAGTATCAGAGATGGACGCAGTGTGACAGTGTCGGGGACGGACGCAGTGTGTCAGTATCAGGGAAGGACGTAGCGTGTCAGTATCAGGGACGGACGCAGTGTGTCAGTATCAGAGATGGACGCAGTATGTCAGTGTCAGGGACTGACGAAGTGTGTCAGAATCAGGGACGGTCGTACCGTGTCAGTATCAGGGAAGGACGCAGTGTGTCAGTGTCACGGAAGGACGCAGTGTGTCAGTGTCAGGGACGGACGCAGTGTGTCAGTATCAGAGATGGACGCAGTGTGTCAGTGTCAGGGACGGACGCAGTGTGTCAGTATCAGAGATGGACGCAGTGTGTCAGTATCAGAGAAGGACGCAGTGTGTCAGTATCAGAGATGGACGCAGTGTGACAGTGTCGGGGACGGACGCAGTGTGTCAGTATCAGGGAAGGACGTAGGGTGTCAGTATCAGGGACGGACGCAGTGTGTCAGTTTCAGAGATGGACGCAGTGTGTCAGTGTCAGGGACGGACGCAGTGTGTCAGTATCAGAGATGGACGCAGTGTGTCAGTATTAGAGAAGGACGCAGTGTGTCAGTATCAGAGATGGACGCAGTGTGACAGTGTCGGGGACGGACGCAGTGTGTCAGTATCAGGGAAGGACGTAGCGTGTCAGTATCAGGGACGGACGCAGTGTGTCAGTATCAGAGATGGACGCAGTGTGTCAGTGTCAGGGACGGACGAAGTGTGTCAGAATCAGGGACGGTCGTACCGTGTCAGTATCAGGGAAGGACGCAGTGTGTCAGTGTCAGGGAAGGACGCAGTGTGTCAGTGTCAGGGACGTACGCAGTCTGTCAGTATCAGAGATGGACGCAGTGTGTCAGTGTCGGGGACGGACGCGGCGTGTCAGTATCAGGGACTAACGCAGTGTGTCAGTGTCGGGGATGGACGCAGTGTGTCAGTGTCGGGGACGGACACAGTGTGTCAGTGTCGGGTACGGATGCAGTGTGTCAGTATCAGGGACGGACGCAGTGTGTCAGTGTCAGGGAGGGACGCAGTGTGTCAGTGTCGGGGACGGACGCAGTGTGTCAGTATCAGGGAAGGACACAGTGTGTCAGTGTCGGGGAGGGACGCAGTGTGTCAGTATCACGGACGGACGCAGTGTGTCAGTATCAGGGAGGGACGCAGTGTGTCAGTGTCAGGGAAAGACGCCGTGTGTCAGTATCAGGGAAGGACGCAGTGTGTCAGTGTCAGGGAGGGACGCAGTGTATCAGTGTCGGAGAGGGACGGAGTGTGTCAGTATCAGGGACGGACGCCGTGTGTCAGTGTCAGGGATGGACGTAGAGTGTCAGTATCAGATGTGGACGCAGTGTGTCAGTGTCAGGGACGGACGCAGTGTGTCAGTATCAGAGATGGACGCAGTGAGTCAGTATCAGAGAAGGACGCAGTGTGTCAGTATCAGAGATGGACGCAGTGTGACAGTGTCGGGGACGGACGCAGTGTCTCAGTATCAGGGAAGGACGTAGCGTGTCAGTATCAGGGAGGGACGCAGTGTGTCAGTATCAGAGATGGACGCAGTATGTCAGTGTCAGGGACTGACGAAGTGTGTCAGAATCAGGGACGGTCGTACCGTGTCAGTATCAGGGAAGGACGCAGTGTGTCAGTGTAACGGAAGGACGCAGTGTGTCAGTGTCGGGGACGTACGCAGTCTGTCAGTATCAGAGATGGACGCAGTGTGTCAGTGTCGGGGACGGACGTGGCGTGTCAGTATCAGGGACTGACGCAGTGTGTCAGTGTCGGGGATGGACGCAGTGTGTCAGTGTCGGGGACGGACGCAGTGTGTCAGTGTCGGGGACGGACGCAGTGTGTCAGTATCAGGGAAGGACGTAGGGTGTCAGTATCAGGGACGGACGCAGTGTGTCAGTATCAGAGATGGACGCAGTGTGTCAGTGTCAGGGACGGACGCAGTGTGTCAGTATCAGAGATGGACGCAGTGTGTCAGTATTAGAGAAGGACGCAGTGTGTCAGTATCAGAGATGGACGCAGTGTGACAGTGTCGGGGACGGACGCAGTGTGTCAGTATCAGGGAAGGACGTAGCGTGTCAGTATCAGGGACGGACGCAGTGTGTCAGTATCAGAGATGGACGCAGTGTGTCAGTGTCAGGGACGGACGAAGTGTGTCAGAATCAGGGACGGTCGTACCGTGTCAGTATCAGGGAAGGACGCAGTGTGTCAGTGTCAGGGAAGGACGCAGTGTGTCAGTGTCAGGGACGTACGCAGTCTGTCAGTATCAGAGATGGACGCAGTGTGTCAGTGTCGGGGACGGACGCGGCGTGTCAGTATCAGGGACTAACGCAGTGTGTCAGTGTCGGGGATGGACGCAGTGTGTCAGTGTCGGGGACGGACACAGTGTGTCAGTGTCGGGTACGGATGCAGTGTGTCAGTATCAGGGACGGACGCAGTGTGTCAGTGTCAGGGAGGGACGCAGTGTGTCAGTGTCGGGGACGGACGCAGTGTGTCAGTATCAGGGAAGGACACAGTGTGTCAGTGTCGGGGAGGGACGCAGTGTGTCAGTATCACGGACGGACGCAGTGTGTCAGTATCAGGGAGGGACGCAGTGTGTCAGTGTCAGGGAAAGACGCCGTGTGTCAGTATCAGGGAAGGACGCAGTGTGTCAGTGTCAGGGAGGGACGCAGTGTATCAGTGTCGGAGAGGGACGGAGTGTGTCAGTATCAGGGACGGACGCCGTGTGTCAGTGTCAGGGATGGACGTAGAGTGTCAGTATCAGATGTGGACGCAGTGTGTCAGTGTCAGGGACGGACGCAGTGTGTCAGTATCAGAGATGGACGCAGTGAGTCAGTATCAGAGAAGGACGCAGTGTGTCAGTATCAGAGATGGACGCAGTGTGACAGTGTCGGGGACGGACGCAGTGTGTCAGTATCAGGGAAGGACGTAGCGTGTCAGTATCAGGGACGGACGCAGTGTGTCAGTATCAGAGATGGACGCAGTATGTCAGTGTCAGGGACTGACGAAGTGTGTCAGAATCAGGGACGGTCGTACCGTGTCAGTATCAGGGAAGGACGCAGTGTGTCAGTGTCACGGAAGGACGCAGTGTGTCAGTGTCAGGGACGGACGCAGTGTGTCAGTATCAGAGATGGACGCAGTGTGTCAGTGTCAGGGACGGACGCAGTGTGTCAGTATCAGAGATGGACGCAGTGTGTCAGTATCAGAGAAGGACGCAGTGTGTCAGTATCAGAGATGGACGCAGTGTGACAGTGTCGGGGACGGACGCAGTGTGTCAGTATCAGGGAAGGACGTAGGGTGTCAGTATCAGGGACGGACGCAGTGTGTCAGTTTCAGAGATGGACGCAGTGTGTCAGTGTCAGGGACGGACGCAGTGTGTCAGTATCAGAGATGGACGCAGTGTGTCAGTATTAGAGAAGGACGCAGTGTGTCAGTATCAGAGATGGACGCAGTGTGACAGTGTCGGGGACGGACGCAGTGTGTCAGTATCAGGGAAGGACGTAGCGTGTCAGTATCAGGGACGGACGCAGTGTGTCAGTATCAGAGATGGACGCAGTGTGTCAGTGTCAGGGACGGACGAAGTGTGTCAGAATCAGGGACGGTCGTACCGTGTCAGTATCAGGGAAGGACGCAGTGTGTCAGTGTCAGGGAAGGACGCAGTGTGTCAGTGTCAGGGACGTACGCAGTCTGTCAGTATCAGAGATGGACGCAGTGTGTCAGTGTCGGGGACGGACGCGGCGTGTCAGTATCAGGGACTAACGCAGTGTGTCAGTGTCGGGGATGGACGCAGTGTGTCAGTGTCGGGTACGGACACAGTGTGTCAGTGTCGGGTACGGATGCAGTGTGTCAGTATCAGGGACGGACGCAGTGTGTCAGTGTCAGGGAGGGACGCAGTGTGTCAGTGTCGGGGACGGACGCAGTGTGTCAGTATCAGGGAAGGACACAGTGTGTCAGTGTCGGGGAGGGACGCAGTGTGTCAGTATCACGGACGGACGCAGTGTGTCAGTATCAGGGAGGGACGCAGTGTGTCAGTGTCAGGGAAAGACGCCGTGTGTCAGTATCAGGGAAGGACGCAGTGTGTCAGTGTCAGGGAGGGACGCAGTGTATCAGTGTCGGAGAGGGACGGAGTGTGTCAGTATCAGGGACGGACGCCGTGTGTCAGTGTCAGGGATGGACGTAGAGTGTCAGTATCAGATGTGGACGCAATGTGTCAGTGTCAGGGACGGACGCAGTGTGTCAGTATCAGAGATGGACGCAGTGAGTCAGTATCAGAGAAGGACGCAGTGTGTCAGTATCAGAGATGGACGCAGTGTGACAGTGTCGGGGACGGACGCAGTGTCTCAGTATCAGGGAAGGACGTAGCGTGTCAGTATCAGGGAGGGACGCAGTGTGTCAGTATCAGAGATGGACGCAGTATGTCAGTGTCAGGGACTGACGAAGTGTGTCAGAATCAGGGACGGTCGTACCGTGTCAGTATCAGGGAAGGACGCAGTGTGTCAGTGTCACGGAAGGACGCAGTGTGTCAGTGTCGGGGACGTACGCAGTCTGTCAGTATCAGAGATGGACGCAGTGTGTCAGTGTCGGGGACGGACGTGGCGTGTCAGTATCAGGGACTGACGCAGTGTGTCAGTGTCGGGGATGGACGCAGTGTGTCAGTGTCGGGGACGGACGCAGTGTGTCAGTGTCGGGGACGGACGCAGTGTGTCAGTATCAGGGACGGACGTAGCGTGACAGTGTCAGGGAAGGACGGAGTGTGTCAGTATCAGGGACGGACGTAGCGTGTCAGTGTCGGGGGGGACGCAGTGTGTCAGTGTCGGGGACGGACTCAGTGTGTCAGTGTCGGGGACGGACACAGTGTGTCAGTGTCGGGTACGGACGCAGTGTGTCAGTATCAGGGACGGACGCAGTGTGTCAGTGTCAGGGAGGGACGCAGTGTGTCAGTGTCGGGGACGGACGCAGTGTGTCAGTATCAGGGAAGGACACAGTGTGTCAGTGTCGGGGAGGGACGCAGTGTGTCAGTATCAGAGATGGACGCAGTATGTCAGTGGCAGGGACTAACGAAGTGTGTCAGAATCAGGGACGGTCGTACCGTGTCAGTATCAGGGAAGGACGCAGTGTGTCAGTGTCACGGAAGGACGCAGTGTGTCAGTGTCGGGGACGTACGCAGTCTGTCAGTATCAGAGATGGACGCAGTGTGTCAGTGTCGGGGACGTACGTGGCGTGTCAGTATCAGGGACTGACGCAGTGTGTCAGTGTCGGGGATGGACGCAGTGTGTCAGTGTCGGGGACGGACGCAGTGTGTCAGTGTCGGGGACGGACGCAGTGTGTCAGTATCAGGGACGGACGTAGCGTGTCAGTGTCAGGGAAGGACGGGGTGTGTCAGTATCAGGGACGGACGCAATGTGTCAGTATCAGAGATGGACGCAGTGTGTCAGTGTCAGGGACGGACGCAGTGTGTCAGTATCAGAGATGGACGCAGTGTGTCAGTATCAGAGAAGGACGCAGTGTGTCAGTATCAGAGATGGACGCAGTGTGACAGTGTCGGGGACGGACGCAGTGTGTCAGTATCAGGGAAGGACGTAGCGTGTCAGTATCAGGGACGGACGCAGTGTGTCAGTATCAGAGATGGACGCAGTGTGTCAGTGTCAGGGACGGACGAAGTGTGTCAGAATCAGGGACGGTCGTACCGTGTCAGTATCAGGGAAGGACGCAGTGTGTCAGTGTCAGGGAAGGACGCAGTGTGTCAGTGTCAGGGACGTACGCAGTCTGTCAGTATCAGAGATGGACGCAGTGTGTCAGTGTCGGGGACGGACGCGGCGTGTCAGTATCATGGACTGACGCAGTGTGTCAGTATCGGGGATGGACGCAGTGTGTCAGTATCAGAGATGGACGCAGTGTGTCAGTATCAGAGAAGGACGCAGTGTGTCAGTATCAGAGATGGACGCAGTGTGTCAGTATCAGAGAAGGACGCAGTGTGTCAGTATCAGAGATGGACGCAGTGTGACAGTGTCGGGGACGTACGCAGTGTGTCATTATCAGGGAAGGACGTAGCGTGTCAGTATCAGGGACGGACGCAGTGTGTCAGTATCAGAGATGGACGCAGTGTGTCAGTGTCAGGGACGGACGAAGTGTGTCAGAATCAGGGACGGTCGTACCGTGTCAGTATCAGGGAAGGACGCAGTGTGTCAGTGTCAGGGAAGGACGCAGTGTGTCAGTGTCAGGGACGTACGCAGTCTGTCAGTATCAGAGATGGACGCAGTGTGTCAGTGTCTGGGACGGACGCGGCGTGTCGGTATCATGGACTGACGCAGTGTGTCAGTGTCGGGGATGGACGCAGTGTGTCAGTGTCGGGGACGGACGCAGTGTGTCAGTGTCGGGGACGGACGCAGTGTGTCAGTATCAGGGACGGACGTAGCGTGTCAGTGTCAGGGAATGACGGAGTGTGTCAGAATCAGGGACGGTCGTACCGTGTCAGTATCAGGGAAGGACGCAGTGTGTCAGTGTCACGGAAGGACGCAGTGTGTCAGTGTCGGGGACGTACGCAGTCTGTCAGTATCAGAGATGGACGCAGTGTGTCAGTGTCGGGGACGTACGTGGCGTGTCAGTATCAGGGACTGACGCAGTGTGTCAGTGTCGGGGATGGACGCAGTGTGTCAGTATCAGGGACGGACGTAGCGTGTCAGTGTCAGGGAAGGACGGAGTGTGTCAGTATCAGGGACGGACGCAGTGTGTCAGTATCAGAGATGGACGCAGTGTGTCAGTGTCAGGGACGGACGCAGTGTGTCAGTATCAGAGATGGACGCAGTGTGTCAGTATCAGAGAAGGACGCAGTGTGTCAGTATCAGAGATGGACGCAGTGTGACAGTGTCGGGGACGGACGCAGTGTGTCAGTATCAGGGAAGGACGTAGCGTGTCAGTATCAGGGACGGACGCAGTGTGTCAGTATCAGAGATGGACGCAGTGTGTCAGTGTCAGGGACGGACGAAGTGTGTCAGAATCAGGGACGGTCGTACCGTGTCAGTATCAGGGAAGGATGCAGTGTGTCAGTGTCAGGGAAGGACGCAGTGTGTCAGTGTCAGGGACGTACGCAGTCTGTCAGTATCAGAGATGGACGCAGTGTGTCAGTGTCGGGGACGGACGCGGCGTGTCAGTATCATGGACTGACGCAGTGTGTCAGTATCGGGGATGGACGCAGTGTGTCAGTGTCGGGGACGGACGCAGTGTGTCAGTGTCGGGGACGGACGCATTGTGTCAGTATCAGGGACGGACGTAGCGTGTCAGTGTCAGGGAATGACGGAGTGTGTCAGTATCAGGGACGGACGTAGCGTGTCAGTGTCAGGGGGGGACGCAGTGTGTCAGTGTCGGGGACGGACTCAGTGTGTCAGTATCAGGGAAGGACGCAGTGTGTCAGTGTCGGGGATGGACGCAGAGTGTCAGTGTCGGGGACGGACTCAGGGTGTCAGTGTCGGGGACGGACGCAGTGTGTCAGTGCCGGGGACGGACGCAACGTGTCAGTATCACGGATGGACGCAGAGTGTCAGTATCGGGGACGGACGCAGCGTGTCAGTATCACGGAAGGACGCAATGTGTCAGTGTCAGGGAGGTACGCAGTGTGTCAGTGTCAGGGAAGGACGCAATGTGTCAGTATCAGGGACGGACGCAGTGTGTCAGTGCCGGGGACGGACGTAGCGTGTCAGTATCAGGGGCGGACGCAGTGTGTCAGTGTCGGGGACGGAAGCAGTGTTTTAGTGTCAGGGACGGACGCAGAGTGTCAGTATCAGAGATGGACGCAGTGTGTCAGTGTCAGGGACGGACGCAGTGTGTCAGTATCAGAGATGGACGCAGTGTGTCAGTATCAGAGAAGGACGCAGTGTGTCAGTATCAGAGAAGGACGCAGTGTGTCAGTATCAGAGATGGACGCAGTGTGACAGTGTCGGGGACGGACGCAGTGTGTCAGTATCAGGGAAGGACGTAGGGTGTCAGTATCAGGGACGGACGCAGTGTGTCAGTATCAGAGATGGACGCAGTGTGTCAGTGTCAGGGACGGACGCAGTGTGTCAGTATCAGAGATGGACGCAGTGTGTCAGTATTAGAGAAGGACGCAGTGTGTCAGTGTCACGGAAGGACGCAGTGTGTCAGTGTCAGGGAGGGACGCAGTGTATCAGTGTCGGAGAGGGACGGAGTGTGTCAGTATCAGGGACGGACGCCGTGTGTCAGTGTCAGGGATGGACGTAGAGTGTCAGTATCAGATGTGGACGCAGTGTGTCAGTGTCAGGGACGGACGCAGTGTGTCAGTATCAGAGATGGACGCAGTGAGTCAGTATCAATGAAGGACGCAGTGTGTCAGTATCAGAGATGGACGCAGTGTGACAGTGTCGGGGACGGACGCAGTGTCTCAGTATCAGGGAAGGACGTAGCGTGTCAGTATCAGGGAGGGACGCAGTGTGTCAGTATCAGAGATGGACGCAGTATGTCAGTGTCAGGGACTGACGAAGTGTGTCAGAATCAGGGACGGTCGTACCGTGTCAGTATCAGGGAAGGACGCAGTGTGTCAGTGTCACGGAAGGACGCAGTGTGTCAGTGTCGGGGACGTACGCAGTCTGTCAGTATCAGAGATGGACGCAGTGTGTCAGTGTCGGGGACGGACGTGGCGTGTCAGTATCAGGGACTGACGCAGTGTGTCAGTGTCGGGGATGGACGCAGTGTGTCAGTGTCGGGGACGGACGCAGTGTGTCAGTGTCGGGGACGGACGCAGTGTGTCAGTATCAGGGACGGACGTAGCGTGACAGTGTCAGGGAAGGACGGAGTGTGTCAGTATCAGGGACGGACGTAGCGTGTCAGTGTCGGGGGGGACGCAGTGTGTCAGTGTCGGGGACGGACTCAGTGTGTCAGTGTCGGGGACGGACACAGTGTGTCAGTGTCGGGTACGGACGCAGTGTGTCAGTATCAGGGACGGACGCAGTGTGTCAGTGTCAGGGAGGGACGCAGTGTGTCAGTGTCGGGGACGGACGCAGTGTGTCAGTATCAGGGAAGGACACAGTGTGTCAGTGTCGGGGAGGGACGCAGTGTGTCAGTATCAGAGATGGACGCAGTATGTCAGTGGCAGGGACTGACGAAGTGTGTCAGAATCAGGGACGGTCGTACCGTGTCAGTATCAGGGAAGGACGCAGTGTGTCAGTGTCACGGAAGGACGCAGTGTGTCAGTGTCGGGGACGTACGCAGTCTGTCAGTATCAGAGATGGACGCAGTGTGTCAGTGTCGGGGACGTACGTGGCGTGTCAGTATCAGGGACTGACGCAGTGTGTCAGTGTCGGGGATGGACGCAGTGTGTCAGTGTCGGGGACGGACGCAGTGTGTCAGTGTCGGGGACGGACGCAGTGTGTCAGTATCAGGGACGGACGTAGCGTGTCAGTGTCAGGGAAGGACGGGGTGTGTCAGTATCAGGGACGGACGCAATGTGTCAGTATCAGAGATGGACGCAGTGTGTCAGTGTCAGGGACGGACGCAGTGTGTCAGTATCAGAGATGGACGCAGTGTGTCAGTATCAGAGAAGGACGCAGTGTGTCAGTATCAGAGATGGACGCAGTGTGACAGTGTCGGGGACGGACGCAGTGTGTCAGTATCAGGGAAGGACGTAGCGTGTCAGTATCAGGGACGGACGCAGTGTGTCAGTATCAGAGATGGACGCAGTGTGTCAGTGTCAGGGACGGACGAAGTGTGTCAGAATCAGGGACGGTCGTACCGTGTCAGTATCAGGGAAGGACGCAGTGTGTCAGTGTCAGGGAAGGACGCAGTGTGTCAGTGTCAGGGACGTACGCAGTCTGTCAGTATCAGAGATGGACGCAGTGTGTCAGTGTCGGGGACGGACGCGGCGTGTCAGTATCATGGACTGACGCAGTGTGTCAGTATCGGGGATGGACGCAGAGTGTCAGTATCAGAGATGGACGCAGTGTGTCAGTATCAGAGAAGGACGCAGTGTGTCAGTATCAGAGATGGACGCAGTGTGTCAGTATCAGAGAAGGACGCAGTGTGTCAGTATCAGAGATGGACGCAGTGTGACAGTGTCGGGGACGTACGCAGTGTGTCATTATCAGGGAAGGACGTAGCGTGTCAGTATCAGGGACGGACGCAGTGTGTCAGTATCAGAGATGGACGCAGTGTGTCAGTGTCAGGGACGGACGAAGTGTGTCAGAATCAGGGACGGTCGTACCGTGTCAGTATCAGGGAAGGACGCAGTGTGTCAGTGTCAGGGAAGGACGCAGTGTGTCAGTGTCAGGGACGTACGCAGTCTGTCAGTATCAGAGATGGACGCAGTGTGTCAGTGTCTGGGACGGACGCGGCGTGTCGGTATCATGGACTGACGCAGTGTGTCAGTGTCGGGGATGGACGCAGTGTGTCAGTGTCGGGGACGGACGCAGTGTGTCAGTGTCGGGGACGGACGCAGTGTGTCAGTATCAGGGACGGACGTAGCGTGTCAGTGTCAGGGAATGACGGAGTGTGTCAGAATCAGGGACGGTCGTACCGTGTCAGTATCAGGGAAGGACGCAGTGTGTCAGTGTCACGGAAGGACGCAGTGTGTCAGTGTCGGGGACGTACGCAGTCTGTCAGTATCAGAGATGGACGCAGTGTGTCAGTGTCGGGGACGTACGTGGCGTGTCAGTATCAGGGACTGATGCAGTGTGTCAGTGTCGGGGATGGACGCAGTGTGTCAGTATCAGGGACGGACGTAGCGTGTCAGTGTCAGGGAAGGACGGAGTGTGTCAGTATCAGGGACGGACGCAGTGTGTCAGTATCAGAGATGGACGCAGTGTGTCAGTGTCAGGGACGGACGCAGTGTGTCAGTATCAGAGATGGACGCAGTGTGTCAGTATCAGAGAAGGACGCAGTGTGTCAGTATCAGAGATGGACGCAGTGTGACAGTGTCGGGGACGGACGCAGTGTGTCAGTATCAGGGAAGGACGTAGCGTGTCAGTATCAGGGACGGACGCAGTGTGTCAGTATCAGAGATGGACGCAGTGTGTCAGTGTCAGGGACGGACGAAGTGTGTCAGAATCAGGGACGGTCGTACCGTGTCAGTATCAGGGAAGGATGCAGTGTGTCAGTGTCAGGGAAGGACGCAGTGTGTCAGTGTCAGGGACGTACGCAGTCTGTCAGTATCAGAGATGGACGCAGTGTGTCAGTGTCGGGGACGGACGCGGCGTGTCAGTATCATGGACTGACGCAGTGTGTCAGTATCGGGGATGGACGCAGTGTGTCAGTATCAGAGATGGACGCAGTGTGTCAGTATCAGAGAAGGACGCAGTGTGTCAGTATCAGAGATGGACGCAGTGTGTCAGTATCAGAGAAGGACGCAGTGTGTCAGTATCAGAGATGGACGCAGTGTGACAGTGTCGGGGACGGACGCAGTGTGTCATTATCAGGGAAGGACGTAGCGTGTCAGTATCAGGGACGGACGCAGTGTGTCAGTATCAGAGATGGACGCAGTGTGTCAGTGTCAGGGACGGACGAAGTGTGTCAGAATCAGGGACGGTCGTACCGTGTCAGTATCAGGGAAGGACGCAGTGTGTCAGTGTCAGGGAAGGACGCAGTGTGTCAGTGTCAGGGACGTACGCAGTCTGTCAGTATCAGAGATGGACGCAGTGTGTCAGTGTCGGGGACGGACGCGGCGTGTCAGTATTATGGACTGACGCAGTGTGTCAGTGTCGGGGATGGACGCAGTGTGTCAGTGTCGGGGACTGACGCAGTGTGTCAGTGTCGGGGACGGACGCATTGTGTCAGTATCAGGGACGGACGTAGCGTGTCAGTGTCAGGGAATGACGGAGTGTGTCAGTATCAGGGACGGACGTAGCGTGTCAGTGTCAGGGGGGGACGCAGTGTGTCAGTGTCGGGGACGGACTCAGTGTGTCAGTATCAGGGAAGGACGCAGTGTGTCAGTGTCGGGGATGGACGCAGAGTGTCAGTGTCGGGGACGGACTCAGGGTGTCAGTGTCGGGGACGGACGCAGTGTGTCAGTGCCGGGGACGGACGCAACGTGTCAGTATCACGGATGGACGCAGAGTGTCAGTATCGGGGACGGACGCAGCGTGTCAGTATCACGGAAGGACGCAATGTGTCAGTGTCAGGGAGGTACGCAGTGTGTCAGTGTCAGGGAAGGACGCAATGTGTCAGTATCAGGGACGGACGCAGTGTGTCAGTGCCGGGGACGGACGTAGCGTGTCAGTATCAGGGGCGGACGCAGTGTGTCAGTGTCGGGGACGGAAGCAGTGTGTCAGTGTCAGGGACGGACGCAGAGTGTCAGTATCAGAGATGGACGCAGTGTGTCAGTGTCAGGGACGGACGCAGTGTGTCAGTATCAGAGATGGACGCAGTGTGTCAGTATCAGAGAAGGACGCAGTGTGTCAGTATCAGAGAAGGACGCAGTGTGTCAGTATCAGAGATGGACGCAGTGTGACAGTGTCGGGGACGGACGCAGTGTGTCAGTATCAGGGAAGGACGTAGGGTGTCAGTATCAGGGACGGACGCAGTGTGTCAGTATCAGAGATGGACGCAGTGTGTCAGTGTCAGGGACGGACGCAGTGTGTCAGTATCAGAGATGGACGCAGTGTGTCAGTATTAGAGAAGGACGCAGTGTGTCAGTATCAGAGATGGACGCAGTGTGACAGTGTCGGGGACGGACGCAGTGTGTCAGTATCAGGGACGGACGTAGCGTGTCAGTGTCAGGGGGGACGCAGTGTGTCAGTGTCGGGGACGGACTCAGTGTGTCAGTGTCGGTGACGGACACAGTGTGTCAGTGTCGGGTACGGACGCAGTGTGTCAGTATAAGGGACGGACGCAGTGCGTCAGTGTCAGGGAGGGACGCAGTGTGTCAGTGTGGGGGAGGGACGCAGTGTGTCAGTATCAGAGATGGACGCAGTATATCAGTGTCAGGGACTGACGAAGTGTGTCAGAATCAGGGACGGTCGTACCGTGTCAGTATCAGGGAAGGACGCAGTGTGTCAGTGTCACGGAAGGACGCAGTGTGTCAGTGTCGGGGACGTACGCAGTCTGTCAGTATCAGAGATGGACGCAGTTTGTCAGTGTCGGGGACGGACGTGGCGTGTCAGTATCAGGGACTGACGCAGTGTGTCAGTGTCGGGGATGGACGCAGTGTGTCAGTGTCGGGGACGGACGCAGTGTGTCAGTGTCGGGGACGGACGCAGTGTGTCAGTATCAGGGACGGACTTAGCGTGTCAGTGTCAGGAAAGGACGGAGTGTGTCAGTATCAGGGACGGACGTAGCGTGTCAGTGTCAGGGGGGACGCAGTGTGTCAGTGTCGGGGACGGACTCAGTGTGTCAGTGTCGGGGACGGACACAGTGTGTCAGTGTCGGGTACGGACGCAGTGTGTCAGTATCAGGGACGGACGCAGTGTGTCAGTGTCAGGGAGGGACACAGTGTGTCAGTGTCGGGGACGGACGCAGTGTGTCAGTATCAGGGAAGGACACAGTGTGTCAGTGTCGGGGAGGGACGCAGTGTGTCAGTATCACGGACGGACGCAGTGTGTCAGTATCAGGGAGGGACGCAGTGTGTCAGGGAAGGACGCAGAGTGTCAGTATCAGAGATGGACGCAGTGTGTCAGTATCAGAGATGGACGCAGTGTGTCAGTGTCAGGGACGGACGTAGCGTGTCAGTATCAGGGAAGGACGCAGTGTGTCAGTATCAGGGAAGGACGCAGTGTGTCACTAACAGGGAAGGACGCAATGTGTCAGTGTCAAGGAAGGACGCAGTGTGTCAGTGTCAGCGAGGTACGCAGTGTGTCAGTGTCAGGGAAGGACGCAGTGTGTCAGTATCAGGGACGGACGCAGCGTGTCAGTATCAGGGAAGGACGCAGTGTGTCAGTGCCGGGGACGGACGTAGCGTGTCAGTATCAGGGAGGGACGCAGTGTGTCAGTGTCGGGTACGGACGCAGTGTGTCAGTATCAGTAACGGACGCAGTGTGTCAGTGTCAGGGAGGGACGCAGTGTGTCAGTGTCGGGCACGGACGCAGTGTGTCAGTATCAGGGAAGGACACAGTGTGTCAGTGTCGGGGAGGGACGCAGTGTGTCAGTATCACGGACGGACGCAGTGTGTCAGTATCAGGGAGGGACGCAGTGTGTCAGGGAAGGACGCAGAGTGTCAGTATCAGAGATGGACGCAGTGTGTCAGTATCAGAGATGGACGCAGTGTGTTAGTGTCAGGGACGGACGTAGCGTGTCAGTATCAGCGAAGGACGCAGTGTGTCAGTATCAGGGAAGGAAGCAGTGTGTCAGTGTCGGGGATGGACGCAGTGTGTCAGTATCACGGAAGGACGCAGTGTGTCACTATCAGGGAAGGACGCAATGTGTCAGTGTCAAGGAAGGACGCAGTGTGTCAGTGTCAGGGAGGTACGCAGTGTGTCAGTGTCAGGGAAGGACGCAGTGTGTCAGTATCAGGGACGGACGCAGCGTGTCAGTATCAGGGAAGGACGCAGTTTGTCAGTGCCGGGGACGGACGTAGCGTGTCAGTATCAGGGACGGACGCAGTGTGTCAGTGTCGGGGACGGAAGCAGTGTGTCAGTGTCTGGGACTGACACATAGAGTGTCAGTATCAGAGATGGACGCAGTGTGTCAGTGTCAGGGACGGACGCAGTGTGTCAGTATCCGGGATGGACGCAGTGTGTCAGTGTCAGGGACGGACGTTGCGTGTCAGTATCACGGACGCACGCAGTGTGTCAGTGTCAGGGAAGGACGCCGTGTGTCAGTGTCAGGGAGGGACGCAGTGTCTCAGTATCAGGGACGGACGCAGTGGGTCACTATCAGGGAAGGACGCAGTGTGTCAGTGTCGAGGACGGACACAGTGTGTTAGTGTCCGGGACGGACGCAGTGTGTCAGTGTCGGGGACGGACGCAGCGTGTCAGTATCAAGGATGGACGTAGCGTGTCAGTATCAAGGACGGACGCAGTGTTTCAATGTCAGGGACGGACGAAGTGTGTCAGAATCAGGGACGGTCGTACCGTGTCAGTATCAGGGAAGGACGCAGTGTGTCAGTGTCAGGGAAGGACGCAGTGTGTCAGTGTCGGGGACGTACGCAGTCTGTCAGTATCAGAGATGGACGCAGTGTGTCAGTATCGGGGACGGAAGGCGGCGTGTCAGTATCAGGGACTGACGCAGTGTGTCAGTGTCGGGGATGGACGCAGTGTGTCAGTGTCGGGGACGGACGCAGTGTGTCAGTGTCGGGGACGGACGCAGTGTGTCAGTATCAGGGACGGACGTAGCGTGTCAGTGTCAGGGAAGGACGGAGTGTGTCAGTATCAGGGACGGACGTAGCGTGTCAGTGTCAGGGGGGGACGCAGTGTGTCAGTGTCGGGGACGGAATCAGTGTGTCAGTGTCGGGGACGGACACAGTGTGTCAGTGTCGGGTACGGACGCAGTGTGTCAGTATCAGGGACGGACGCAGTGTGTCAGTGTCAGGGAGGGACGCAGTGTGTCAGTGTCGGGGACGGACGCAGTGTGTCAGTATCAGGGAAGGACGTAGCGTGTCAGTATCAGGGACGGACGCAGTGTGTCAGTATCAGAGATGGACGCAGTGTGTCAGTGTCAGGGACGGACGCAGTGTGTCAGTATCCGGGATGGACGCAGTGTGTCAGTGTCAGGGAAGGACGTTGCGTGTCAGTACCACGGACGCACGCAGTGTGTCAGTGTCAGGGAAGGACGCCGTGTGTCAGTGTCAGGGAGGGACGCAGTGTCTCAGTATCAGGGACGGACGCAGTGGGTCACTATCAGGGAAGGACGCAGTGTGTCAGTGTCGAGGACGGACACAGTGTGTTAGTGTCCGGGACGGACGCAGTGTGTCAGTGTCGGGGACGGACGCAGCGTGTCAGTATCAAGGATGGACGCAGTGTTTAAATGTCAGGGACGGACGAAGTGTGTCAGAATCAGGGACGGTCGTACCGTGTCAGTATCAGGGAAGGACGCAGTGTGTCAGTGTCAGGGACGGACGTAGCGTGTCAGTGTCAGGGGGGACGCAGTGTGTCAGTGTCGGGGACGGACTCAGTGTGTCAGTGTCGGGGACGGACACAGTGTGTCAGTGTCGGGTACGGACGCAGTGTGTCAGTATCAGGGACGGACGCAGTGTGTCAGTGTCAGGGAGGGACGCAGTGTGTCAGTGTCGGGGACGGACGCAGTGTGTCAGTATCAGGGAAGGACACAGTGTGTCAGTGTCGGGGAGGGACGCAGTGTGTCAGTATCACGGACGGACGCAGTGTGTCAGTATCAGGTAGGGACGCAGTGTGTCAGTGTCAGGGAAAGACGCCGTGTGTCAGTATCAGGGAAGGACGCAGTGTGTCAGTGTCAGGGAGGGACGCAGTGTATCAGTGTCGGAGAGGGACGGAGTGTGTCAGTATCAGGGACGGACGCCGTGTGTCAGTGTCAGGGACGGACGCAGTGTGTCAGTGTCGGGTACGGACGCAGTGTGTCAGTATCAGTAACGGACGCAGTGTGTCAGTGTCAGGGAGGGACGCAGTGTGTCAGTGTCGGGGACGGACGCTGTGTGTCAGTATCAGGGAAGGACGCAGTGTGTCAGTGTCGGGGAGGGACGCAGTGTGTCAGTATCACGGACGGACGCAGTGTGTCAGTATCAGGGAGGGACGCAGTGTGCCAGGGAAGGACGCAGAGTGTCAGTATCAGAGATGGACGCAGTGTGTCAGTATCAGAGATGGACGCAGTGTGTTAGTGTCAGGGACGGACGTAGCGTGTCAGTATCAGGGAAGGACGCAGTGTGTCAGTATCAGGGAAGGAAGCAGTGTGTCAGTGTCGGGGATGGACGCAGTGTGTCAGTATCACGGAAGGACGCAGTGTGTCACTATCAGGGAAGGACGCAATGTGTCAGTGTCAAGGAAGGACGCAGTGTGTCAGTGTCAGGGAGGTACGCAGTGTGTCAGTGTCAGGGAAGGACGCAGTGTGTCAGTATCAGGGACGGACGCAGCGTGTCAGTATCAGGGAAGGACGCAGTGTGTCAGTGCCGGGGACGGACGTAGCGTGTCAGTATCAGGGACGGACGCAGTGTGTCAGTGTCGGGTACGGACGCAGTGTGTCAGTATCAGTAACGGACGCAGTGTGTCAGTGTCAGGGAGGGACGCAGTGTGTCAGTGTCGGGGACGGACGCAGTGTGTCAGTATCAGGGAAGGACGCAGTGTGTCAGTGTCGGGGAGGGACGCAGTGTGTCAGTATCACGGACGGACGCAGTGTGTCAGTATCAGGGAGGGACGCAGTGTGTCAGGGAAGGACGCAGAGTGTCAGTATCAGAGATGGACGCAGTGTGTCAGTATCAGAGATGGACGCAGTGTGTTAGTGTCAGGGACGGACGTAGCGTGTCAGTATCAGGGAAGGACGCAGTGTGTCAGTATCAGGGAAGGAAGCAGTGTGTCAGTGTCGGTGATGGACGCAGTGTGTCAGTATCACGGAAGGACGCAGTGTGTCACTATCAGGGAAGGACGCAATGTGTCAGTGTCAAGGAAGGACGCAGTGTGTCAGTGTCAGGGAGGTACGCAGTGTGTCAGTGTCAGGGAAGGACGCAGTGTGTCAGTATCAGGGACGGACGCAGCGTGTCAGTATCAGGGAAGGACGCAGTGTGTCAGTGCCGGGGACGGACGTAGCGTGTCAGTATCAGGGACGGACGCAGTGTGTCAGTGTCGGGGACGGAAGCAGTGTGTCAGTGTCTGGGACTGACACATAGAGTGTCAGTATCAGAGATGGACGCAGTGTGTCAGTGTCAGGGACGGACGCAGTGTGTCAGTATCCGGGATGGACGCAGTGTGTCAGTGTCAGGGACGGACGTTGCGTGTCAGTATCACGGACGCACGCAGTGTGTCAGTGTCAGGGAAGGACGACGTGTGTCAGTGTCAGGGAGGGACGCAGTGTCTCAGTATCAGGGACGGACGCAGTGGGTCACTATCAGGGAAGGACGCAGTGTGTCAGTGTCGAGGACGGACACAGTGTGTTAGTGTCCGGGACGGACGCAGTGTGTCAGTGTCGGGGACGGACGCAGCGTGTCAGTATCAAGGATGGACGTAGCGTGTCAGTATCAAGGACGGACGCAGTGTTTCAATGTCAGGGACGGACGAAGTGTGTCAGAATCAGGGACGGTCGTACCGTGTCAGTATCAGGGAAGGACGCAGTGTGTCAGTGTCAGGGAAGGACGCAGTGTGTCAGTGTCGGGGACGTACGCAGTCTGTCAGTATCAGAGATGGACGCAGTGTGTCAGTATCGGGGACGGAAGGCGGCGTGTCAGTATCAGGGACTGACGCAGTGTGTCAGTGTCGGGGATGGACGCAGTGTGTCAGTGTCGGGGACGGACGCAGTGTGTCAGTTTCGGGGACGGACGCAGTGTGTCAGTATCAGGGACGGACGTAGCGTGTCAGTGTCAGGGAAGGACGGAGTGTGTCAGTATCAGGGACGGACGTAGCGTGTCAGTGTCAGGGGGGACGCAGTGTGTCAGTGTCGGGGACGGAATCAGTGTGTCAGTGTCGGGGACGGACACAGTGTGTCAGTGTCGGGTACGGACGCAGTGTGTCAGTATCAGGGACGGACGCAGTGTGTCAGTGTCAGGGAGGGACGCAGTGTGTCAGTGTCGGGGACGGACGCAGTGTGTCAGTATCAGGGAAGGACGTAGCGTGTCAGTATCAGGGACGGACGCAGTGTGTCAGTATCAGAGATGGACGCAGTGTGTCATTGTCAGGGACGGACGCAGTGTGTCAGTATCCGGGATGGACGCAGTGTGTCAGTGTCAGGGAAGGACGTTGCGTGTCAGTACCACGGACGCACGCAGTGTGTCAGTGTCAGGGAAGGACGCCGTGTGTCAGTGTAAGGGAGGGACGCAGTGTCTCAGTATCAGGGACGGACGCAGTGGGTCACTATCAGGGAAGGACGCAGTGTGTCAGTGTCGAGGACGGACACAGTGTGTTAGTGTCCGGGACGGACGCAGTGTGTCAGTGTCGGGGACGGACGCAGCGTGTCAGTATCAAGGATGGACGCAGTGTTTAAATGTCAGGGACGGACGAAGTGTGTCAGAATCAGGGACGGTCATACCGTGTCAGTATCAGGGAAGGACGCAGTGTGTCAGTGTCAGGAGAGGACGTAGCGTATCAGTGTCAGGGGGGGACGCAGTGTGTCAGTGTCGGGGACGGAATCAGTGTGTCAGTGTCGGGGACGGACACAGTGTGTCAGTGTCGGGTACGGACGCAGTGTGTCAGTATCAGGGACGGACGCAGTGTGTCAGTGTCAGGGAGGGACGCAGTGTGTCAGTGTCGGGGACGGACGCAGTGTGTCTATATCAGGGAAGGACGTAGCGTGTCAGTATCAGGGACGGACGCAGTGTGTCAGTATCAGAGATGGACGCAGTATGTAGGTGTCAGGGACGGACGAAGAGTGTCAGAATCAGGGAAGGAGGCAGTGTGTCATTGTCAGGGACGGACGCAGTGTGTCAGTATCCGGGATGGACGCAGTGTGTCAGTGTCAGGGAAGGACGTTGCGTGTCAGTACCACGGACGCACGCAGTGTGTCAGTGTCAGGGAAGGACGCCGTGTGTCAGTGTCAGGGAGGGACGCAGTGTCTCAGTATCAGGGACGGACGCAGTGGGTCACTATCAGGGAAGGACGCAGTGTGTCAGTGTCGAGGACGGACACAGTGTGTTAGTGTCCGGGACGGACGCAGTGTGTCAGTGTCGGGGACGGACGCAGCGTGTCAGTATCAAGGATGGACGCAGTGTTTAAATGTCAGGGACGGACGAAGTGTGTCAGAATCAGGGACGGTCATACCCTGTCAGTATCAGGGAAGGACGCAGTGTGTCAGTGTCAGGAGAGGACGTAGCGTATCAGTGTCAGGGGGGGACGCAGTGTGTCAGTGTCGGGGACGGAATCAGTGTGTCAGTGTCGGGGACGGACACAGTGTGTCAGTGTCGGGTACGGACGCAGTGTGTCAGTATCAGGGACGGACGCAGTGTGTCAGTGTCAGGGAGGGACGCAGTGTGTCAGTGTCGGGGACGGACGCAGTGTGTCTATATCAGGGAAGGACGTAGCGTGTCAGTATCAGGGACGGACGCAGTGTGTCAGTATCAGAGATGGACGCAGTATGTAGGTGTCAGGGACGGACGAAGAGTGTCAGAATCAGGGAAGGAGGCAGTGTGTCAGTGTCAGGGAAGGACGCAGTGTGTCAGTGTCGGGGACGTACCCAGTCTGTCAGTATCAGAGATCGACGCAGTGTGTTAGTGTCGGGGACGGACGCGGCGTGTCAGTATCATGGACTGACGCAGTGTGTCAGTGTCGGGGATGGACGCATTGTGTCAGTGTCGGGGACGGACGCAGTGTGTCAGTGTCGGGGTCGGACGAAGTGTGTCAGTATCAGGGACGGACGTAGCGTGTCAGTGTCAGGGGGGGACGCAGTGTGTCAGTGTAGGGGACGGACTCAGTGTGTCAGTGTCGGGAACGGACACAGTGTGTCAGTGTCGGGTACGGACGCAGTGTGTCAGTATCAGGGACGGACGCGGTGTGTCAGTGTCAGGGAGGGACGCAGTGTGTCAGTGTCGGGGACGGACGCAGTGTGTCAGTATCAGGGAAGGACACAGTGTGTCAGTGTCGGGGAGGGACGCAGTGTGTCAGTATCACGGACGGACGCAGTGTGTCAGTATCAGGTAGGGACGCAGTGTGTCAGTGTCAGGGAAAGACGCCGTGTGTCAGTATCAGGGAAGGACGCAGTGTGTCAGTGTCAGGGAGGGACGCAGTGTATCAGTGTCGGAGAGGGACGGAGTGTGTCAGTATCAGGGACGGACGCCGTGTGTCAATGTCAGGGACGGACGAAGTGTGTCAGAATCAGGGACGGTCATACCGTGTCAGTATCAGGGAAGGACGCAGTGTGTCAGTGTCAGGAGAGGACGTAGCGTATCAGTGTCAGGGGGGGACGCAGTGTGTCAGTGTCGGGGACGGAATCAGTGTGTCAGTGTCGGGGACGGACACAGTGTGTCAGTGTCGGGTACGGACGCAGTGTGTCAGTATCAGGGACGGACGCAGTGTGTCAGTGTCAGGGAGGGACGCAGTGTGTCAGTGTCGGGGACGGACGCAGTGTGTCTATATCAGGGAAGGACGTAGCGTGTCAGTATCAGGGACGGACGCAGTGTGTCAGTATCAGAGATGGACGCAGTATGTAGGTGTCAGGGACGGACGAAGAGTGTCAGAATCAGGGAAGGAGGCAGTGTGTCAGTGTCAGGGAAGGACGCAGTGTGTCAGTGTCGGGGACGTACCCAGTCTGCCAGTATCAGAGATCGACGCAGTGTGTTAGTGTCGGGGACGGACGCGGCGTGTCAGTATCATGGACTGACGCAGTGTGTCAGTGTCGGGGATGGACGCATTGTGTCAGTGTCGGGGACGGACGCAGTGTGTCAGTGTCGGGGTCGGACGAAGTGTGTCAGTATCAGGGACGGACGTAGCGTGTCAGTGTCAGGGGGGGACGCAGTGTGTCAGTGTAGGGGACGGACTCAGTGTGTCAGTGTCGGGAACGGACACAGTGTGTCAGTGTCGGGTACGGACGCAGTGTGTCAGTATCAGGGACGGACGCGGTGTGTCAGTGTCAGGGAGGGACGCAGTGTGTCAGTGTCGGGGACGGACGCAGTGTGTCAGTATCAGGGAAGGACACAGTGTGTCAGTGTCGGGGAGGGACGCAGTGTGTCAGTATCACGGACGGACGCAGTGTGTCAGTATCAGGTAGGGACGCAGTGTGTCAGTGTCAGGGAAAGACGCCCTGTGTCAGTATCAGGGAAGGACGCAGTGTGTCAGTGTCAGGGAGGGACGCAGTGTATCAGTGTCGGAGAGGGACGGAGTGTGTCAGTATCAGGGACGGACGCCGTGTGTCAATGTCAGGGACGGACGCAGTGTGTCAGTGTCGGGTACGGGAGCAGTGTGTCAGTATCAGGGACGGACGCAGTGTGTCAGTGTCAGGGAGGGACGCAGTGTGTCAGTGTCGGGGACGGACGCAGTGTGTCAGTATCAGGGAAGGACGCAGTGTGTCAGTGTCGGGGAGGGACGCAGTGTGTCAGTATCACGGACGGACGCAGTGTGTCAGTATCAGGGAGGGACGCAGTGTGTCAGGGAAGGACGCAGTGTGTCAGTATCAGAGATGGACGCAGTGTGTCAGTGTCAGCGACGGACGCAGTGTGTCAGTATCAGAGATGGACGCAGTGTGTTAGTGTCAGGGACGGACGTAGCTTGTCAGTATTAGGGACGGACGCAGTGTGTCAGTATCAGAGATGGACGCAGTTAGTCAGTATCAGAGAAGGACGCAGTGTGTCAGTATCAGAGATGGACGCAGTGTGACAGTGTCGGGGACGGACGCAGTGTGTCAGTATCAGGGAAGGACGTAGCGTGTCAGTATCAGGGACGGACGCAATGTGTCAGTATCAGAGATGGACGCAGTATGTCAGTGTCAGGGACTGACGAAGTGTGTCAGAATCAGGGACGGTCGTACCGTGTCAGTATCAGGGAAGGACGCAGTGTGTCAGTGTCAGGGAAGGACGCAGTGTGTCAGTGTCGGGGACGTACGCAGTCTGTCAGTATCAGAGATGGACGCAGTGTGTCAGTATCGGGGACGGAAGGCGGCGTGTCAGTATCAGGGACTGACGCAGTGTGTCAGTGTCGGGGATGGACGCAGTGTGTCAGTGTCGGGGACGGACGCAGTGTGTCAGTGTCGGGGACGGACGCAGTGTGTCAGTATCAGGGACGGACGTAGCGTGTCAGTGTCAGGGAAGGACGGAGTGTGTCAGTATCAGGGACGGACGTAGCGTGTCAGTGTCAGGGGGGACGCAGTGTGTCAGTGTCGGGGACGGAATCAGTGTGTCAGTGTCGGGGACGGACACAGTGTGTCAGTGTCGGGTACGGACGCAGTGTGTCAGTATCAGGGACGGACGCAGTGTGTCAGTGTCAGGGAGGGACGCAGTGTGTCAGTGTCGGGGACGGACGCAGTGTGTCAGTATCAGGGAAGGACGTAGCGTGTCAGTATCAGGGACGGACGCAGTGTGTCAGTATCAGAGATGGACGCAGTGTGTCATTGTCAGGGACGGACGCAGTGTGTCAGTATCCGGGATGGACGCAGTGTGTCAGTGTCAGGGAAGGACGTTGCGTGTCAGTACCACGGACGCACGCAGTGTGTCAGTGTCAGGGAAGGACGCCGTGTGTCAGTGTCAGGGAGGGACGCAGTGTCTCAGTATCAGGGACGGACGCAGTGGGTCACTATCAGGGAAGGACGCAGTGTGTCAGTGTCGAGGACGGACACAGTGTGTTAGTGTCCGGGACGGACGCAGTGTGTCAGTGTCGGGGACGGACGCAGCGTGTCAGTATCAAGGATGGACGCAGTGTTTAAATGTCAGGGACGGACGAAGTGTGTCAGAATCAGGGACGGTCATACCCTGTCAGTATCAGGGAAGGACGCAGTGTGTCAGTGTCAGGAGAGGACGTAGCGTATCAGTGTCAGGGGGGGACGCAGTGTGTCAGTGTCGGGGACGGAATCAGTGTGTCAGTGTCGGGGACGGACACAGTGTGTCAGTGTCGGGTACGGACGCAGTGTGTCAGTATCAGGGACGGACGCAGTGTGTCAGTGTCAGGGAGGGACGCAGTGTGTCAGTGTCGGGGACGGACGCAGTGTGTCTATATCAGGGAAGGACGTAGCGTGTCAGTATCAGGGACGGACGCAGTGTGTCAGTATCAGAGATGGACGCAGTATGTAGGTGTCAGGGACGGACGAAGAGTGTCAGAATCAGGGAAGGAGGCAGTGTGTCAGTGTCAGGGAAGGACGCAGTGTGTCAGTGTCGGGGACGTACCCAGTCTGTCAGTATCAGAGATCGACGCAGTGTGTTAGTGTCGGGGACGGACGCGGCGTGTCAGTATCATGGACTGACGCAGTGTGTCAGTGTCGGGGATGGACGCATTGTGTCAGTGTCGGGGACGGACGCAGTGTGTCAGTGTCGGGGTCGGACGAAGTGTGTCAGTATCAGGGACGGACGTAGCGTGTCAGTGTCAGGGGGGGACGCAGTGTGTCAGTGTAGGGGACGGACTCAGTGTGTCAGTGTCGGGAACGGACACAGTGTGTCAGTGTCGGGTACGGACGCAGTGTGTCAGTATCAGGGACGGACGCGGTGTGTCAGTGTCAGGGAGGGACGCATGTGTGTCAGTGTCGGGGACGGACGCAGTGTGTCAGTATCAGGGAAGGACACAGTGTGTCAGTGTCGGGGAGGGACGCAGTGTGTCAGTATCACGGACGGACGCAGTGTGTCAGTATCAGGTAGGGACGCAGTGTGTCAGTGTCAGGGAAAGACGCCGTGTGTCAGTATCAGGGAAGGACGCAGTGTGTCAGTCTCAGGGAGGGACGCAGTGTATCAGTGTCGGAGAGGGACGGAGTGTGTCAGTATCAGGGACGGACGCCGTGTGTCAATGTCAGGGACGGACGAAGTGTGTCAGAATCAGGGACGGTCATACCGTGTCAGTATCAGGGAAGGACGCAGTGTGTCAGTGTCAGGAGAGGACGTAGCGTATCAGTGTCAGGGGGGGACGCAGTGTGTCAGTGTCGGGGACGGAATCAGTGTGTCAGTGTCGGGGACGGACGCAATGTGTCAGTGTCGGGTACGGACGCAGTGTGTCAGTATCAGGGACGGACGCAGTGTGTCAGTGTCAGGGAGGGACGCAGTGTGTCAGTGTCGGGGACGGACGCAGTGTGTCTATATCAGGGAAGGACGTAGCGTGTCAGTATCAGGGACGGACGCAGTGTGTCAGTATCAGAGATGGACGCAGTATGTAGGTGTCAGGGACGGACGAAGAGTGTCAGAATCAGGGAAGGAGGCAGTGTGTCAGTGTCAGGGAAGGACGCAGTGTGTCAGTGTCGGGGACGTACCCAGTCTGCCAGTATCAGAGATCGACGCAGTGTGTTAGTGTCGGGGACGGACGCGGCGTGTCAGTATCATGGACTGACGCAGTGTGTCAGTGTCGGAGATGGACGCATTGTGTCAGTGTCGGGGACGGACGCAGTGTGTCAGTGTCGGGGTCGGACGAAGTGTGTCAGTATCAGGGACGGACGTAGCGTGTCAGTGTCAGGGGGGGACGCAGTGTGTCAGTGTAGGGGACGGACTCAGTGTGTCAGTGTCGGGAACGGACACAGTGTGTCAGTGTCGGGTACGGACGCAGTGTGTCAGTATCAGGGACGGACGCGGTGTGTCAGTGTCAGGGAGGGACGCAGTGTGTCAGTGTCGGGGACGGACGCAGTGTGTCAGTATCAGGGAAGGACACAGTGTGTCAGTGTCGGGGAGGGACGCAGTGTGTCAGTATCACGGACGGACGCAGTGTGTCAGTATCAGGTAGGGACGCAGTGTGTCAGTGTCAGGGAAAGACGCCCTGTGTCAGTATCAGGGAAGGACGCAGTGTGTCAGTGTCAGGGAGGGACGCAGTGTATCAGTGTCGGAGAGGGACGGAGTGTGTCAGTATCAGGGACGGACGCCGTGTGTCAATGTCAGGGACGGACGCAGTGTGTCAGTGTCGGGTACGGGAGCAGTGTGTCAGTATCAGGGACGGACGCAGTGTGTCAGTGTCAGGGAGGGACGCAGTGTGTCAGTGTCGGGGACGGACGCAGTGTGTCAGTATCAGGGAAGGACGCAGTGTGTCAGTGTCGGGGAGGGACGCAGTGTGTCAGTATCACGGACGGACGCAGTGTGTCAGTATCAGGGAGGGACGCAGTGTGTCAGGGAAGGACGCAGTGTGTCAGTATCAGAGATGGACGCAGTGTGTCAGTGTCAGCGACGGACGCAGTGTGTCAGTATCAGAGATGGACGCAGTGTGTTAGTGTCAGGGACGGACGTAGCTTGTCAGTATTAGGGACGGACGCAGTGTGTCAGTATCAGAGATGGACGCAGTTAGTCAGTATCAGAGAAGGACGCAGTGTGTCAGTATCAGAGATGGACGCAGTGTGACAGTGTCGGGGACGGACGCAGTGTGTCAGTATCAGGGAAGGACGTAGCGTGTCAGTATCAGGGACGGACGCAATGTGTCAGTATCAGAGATGGACGCAGTATGTCAGTGTCAGGGACTGACGAAGTGTGTCAGAATCAGGGACGGTCGTACCGTGTCAGTATCAGGGAAGGACGCAGTGTGTCAGTGTCAGGGAAGGACGCAGTGTGTCAGTGTCGGGGACGTACGCAGTCTGTCAGTATCAGAGATGGACGCAGTGTGTCAGTATCGGGGACGGAAGGCGGCGTGTCAGTATCAGGGACTGACGCAGTGTGTCAGTGTCGGGGATGGACGCAGTGTGTCAGTGTCGGGGACGGACGCAGTGTGTCAGTGTCGGGGACGGACGCAGTGTGTCAGTATCAGGGACGGACGTAGCGTGTCAGTGTCAGGGAAGGACGGAGTATGTCAGTATCAGGGACGGACGTAGCGTGTCAGTGTCAGGGGGGACGCAGTGTGTCAGTGTCGGGGACGGAATCAGTGTGTCAGTGTCGGGGACGGACACAGTGTGTCAGTGTCGGGTACGGACGCAGTGTGTCAGTATCAGGGACGGACGCAGTGTGTCAGTGTCAGGGAGGGACGCAGTGTGTCAGTGTCGGGGACGGACGCAGTGTGTCAGTATCAGGGAAGGACGTAGCGTGTCAGTATCAGGGACGGACGCAGTGTGTCAGTATCAGAGATGGACGCAGTGTGTCATTGTCAGGGACGGACGCAGTGTGTCAGTATCCGGGATGGACGCAGTGTGTCAGTGTCAGGGAAGGACGTTGCGTGTCAGTACCACGGACGCACGCAGTGTGTCAGTGTCAGGGAAGGACGCCGTGTGTCAGTGTCAGGGAGGGACGCAGTGTCTCAGTATCAGGGACGGACGCAGTGGGTCACTATCAGGGAAGGACGCAGTGTGTCAGTGTCGAGGACGGACACAGTGTGTTAGTGTCCGGGACGGACGCAGTGTGTCAGTGTCGGGGACGGACGCAGCGTGTCAGTATCAAGGATGGACGCAGTGTTTAAATGTCAGGGACGGACGAAGTGTGTCAGAATCAGGGACGGTCATACCCTGTCAGTATCAGGGAAGGACGCAGTGTGTCAGTGTCAGGAGAGGACGTAGCGTATCAGTGTCAGGGGGGGACGCAGTGTGTCAGTGTCGGGGACGGAATCAGTGTGTCAGTGTCGGGGACGGACACAGTGTGTCAGTGTCGGGTACGGACGCAGTGTGTCAGTATAAGGGACGGACGCAGTGTGTCAGTGTCAGGGAGGGACGCAGTGTGTCAGTGTCGGGGACGGACGCAGTGTGTCTATATCAGGGAAGGACGTAGCGTGTCAGTATCAGGGACGGACGCAGTGTGTCAGTATCAGAGATGGACGCAGTATGTAGGTGTCAGGGACGGACGAAGAGTGTCAGAATCAGGGAAGGAGGCAGTGTGTCAGTGTCAGGGAAGGACGCAGTGTGTCAGTGTCGGGGACGTACCCAGTCTGTCAGTATCAGAGATCGACGCAGTGTGTTAGTGTCGGGGACGGACGCGGCGTGTCAGTATCATGGACTGACGCAGTGTGTCAGTGTCGGGGATGGACGCATTGTGTCAGTGTCGGGGACGGACGCAGTGTGTCAGTGTCGGGGTCGGACGAAGTGTGTCAGTATCAGGGACGGACGTAGCGTGTCAGTGTCAGGGGGGGACGCAGTGTGTCAGTGTAGGGGACGGACTCAGTGTGTCAGTGTCGGGAACGGACACAGTGTGTCAGTGTCGGGTACGGACGCAGTGTGTCAGTATCAGGGACGGACGCGGTGTGTCAGTGTCAGGGAGGGACGCATGTGTGTCAGTGTCGGGGACGGACGCAGTGTGTCAGTATCAGGGAAGGACACAGTGTGTCAGTGTCGGGGAGGGACGCAGTGTGTCAGTATCACGGACGGACGCAGTGTGTCAGTATCAGGTAGGGACGCAGTGTGTCAGTGTCAGGGAAAGACGCCGTGTGTCAGTATCAGGGAAGGACGCAGTGTGTCAGTCTCAGGGAGGGACGCAGTGTATCAGTGTCGGAGAGGGACGGAGTGTGTCAGTATCAGGGACGGACGCCGTGTGTCAATGTCAGGGACGGACGAAGTGTGTCAGAATCAGGGACGGTCATACCGTGTCAGTATCAGGGAAGGACGCAGTGTGTCAGTGTCAGGAGAGGACGTAGCGTATCAGTGTCAGGGGGGGACGCAGTGTGTCAGTGTCGGGGACGGAATCAGTGTGTCAGTGTCGGGGACGGACGCAATGTGTCAGTGTCGGGTACGGACGCAGTGTGTCAGTATCAGGGACGGACGCAGTGTGTCAGTGTCAGGGAGGGACGCAGTGTGTCAGTGTCGGGGACGGACGCAGTGTGTCTATATCAGGGAAGGACGTAGCGTGTCAGTATCAGGGACGGACGCAGTGTGTCAGTATCAGAGATGGACGCAGTATGTAGGTGTCAGGGACGGACGAAGAGTGTCAGAATCAGGGAAGGAGGCAGTGTGTCAGTGTCAGGGAAGGACGCAGTGTGTCAGTGTCGGGGACGTACCCAGTCTGCCAGTATCAGAGATCGACGCAGTGTGTTAGTGTCGGGGACGGACGCGGCGTGTCAGTATCATGGACTGACGCAGTGTGTCAGTGTCGGAGATGGACGCATTGTGTCAGTGTCGGGGACGGACGCAGTGTGTCAGTGTCGGGGTCGGACGAAGTGTGTCAGTATCAGGGACGGACGTAGCGTGTCAGTGTCAGGGGGGGACGCAGTGTGTCAGTGTAGGGGACGGACTCAGTGTGTCAGTGTCGGGAACGGACACAGTGTGTCAGTGTCGGGTACGGACGCAGTGTGTCAGTATCAGGGACGGACGCGGTGTGTCAGTGTCAGGGAGGGACGCAGTGTGTCAGTGTCGGGGACGGACGCAGTGTGTCAGTATCAGGGAAGGACACAGTGTGTCAGTGTCGGGGAGGGACGCAGTGTGTCAGTATCACGGACGGACGCAGTGTGTCAGTATCAGGTAGGGACGCAGTGTGTCAGTGTCAGGGAAAGACGCCCTGTGTCAGTATCAGGGAAGGACGCAGTGTGTCAGTGTCAGGGAGGGACGCAGTGTATCAGTGTCGGAGAGGGACGGAGTGTGTCAGTATCAGGGACGGACGCCGTGTGTCAATGTCAGGGACGGACGCAGTGTGTCAGTGTCGGGTACGGGAGCAGTGTGTCAGTATCAGGGACGGACGCAGTGTGTCAGTGTCAGGGAGGGACGCAGTGTGTCAGTGTCGGGGACGGACGCAGTGTGTCAGTATCAGGGAAGGACGCAGTGTGTCAGTGTCGGGGAGGGACGCAGTGTGTCAGTATCACGGACGGACGCAGTGTGTCAGTATCAGGGAGGGACGCAGTGTGTCAGGGAAGGACGCAGTGTGTCAGTATCAGAGATGGACGCAGTGTGTCAGTGTCAGCGACGGACGCAGTGTGTCAGTATCAGAGATGGACGCAGTGTGTTAGTGTCAGGGACGGACGTAGCTTGTCAGTATTAGGGACGGACGCAGTGTGTCAGTATCAGAGATGGACGCAGTTAGTCAGTATCAGAGAAGGACGCAGTGTGTCAGTATCAGAGATGGACGCAGTGTGACAGTGTCGGGGACGGACGCAGTGTGTCAGTATCAGGGAAGGACGTAGCGTGTCAGTATCAGGGACGGACGCAATGTGTCAGTATCAGAGATGGACGCAGTATGTCAGTGTCAGGGACTGACGAAGTTTGTCAGAATCAGGGACGGTCGTACCGTGTCAGTATCAGGGAAGGACGCAGTGTGTCAGTGTCACGGAAGGACGCAGTGTGTCAGTGTCGGGGACGTACGCAGTATGTCAGTATCAGAGATGGACGCAGTGTGTCAGTGTCGGGGACGGACGTGGCGTGTCAGTATCAGGGACTGACGCAGTGTGTCAGTGTCGGGGATGGACGCAGTGTGTCAGTGTCGGGGACGGACGCAGTGTGTCAGTGTCGGGGACGGACGCAGTGTGTCAGTAGCAGGGACGGACGTAGCGTGTCAGTGTCAGGGAAGGACGGAGTGTGTCAGTATCAGGGACGGACGTAGCGTGTCAGTGTCAGGGGGGACGCAGTGTGTCAGTGTCGGGGACGGACTCAGTGTGTCAGTGTCGGTGACGGACACAGTGTGTCAGTGTCGGGTACGGACGCAGTGTGTCAGTATAAGGGACGGACGCAGTGTGTTAGTGTCAGGGAGGGACGCAGTGTGTCAGTGTCGGGGACGGACGCAGTGTGTCAGTATCAGGGAAGGACACAGTGTGTCAGTGTCGGGGAGGGACGCAGTGTGTCAGTATCACGGACGGACGCAGTGTGTCAGTATCAGGTAGGGACGCAGTGTGTCAGTGTCAGGGAAAGACGCCGTGTGTCAGTATCAGGGAAGGACGCAGTGTGTCAGTGTCAGGGAAGGATGCGGCGTGTCTATATCAGGGATGGACGCAGTGTGTCAGTGTCAGGGACGGACGCAGTGTGTCAGTGTCTGGGAGGGACGCAGTGTGTCAGTGTCGGGGACGGACGCAGTGTGTCAGTATCGGGGACGGACGCAACGTGTCAGTATCAGGGAAGGACGCAGTGTGTCAGTGTCAGGGAGGTACGCAGTGTGTCAGTGTCAGGGAAGGACGCAGTGTGTCAGTATCAGGGACGGACGCAGCGTGTCAGTATCAGGGAAGGACGCAGTGTGTCAGTGCCGGGGACGGACGCAACGTGTCAGTATCACGGATGGACGCAGAGTGTCAGTATCGGGGACGGACGCAGCGTGTCAGTATCAAGGAAGGACGCAATGTGTCAGTGTCAGGGAGGTACGCAGTGTGTCAGTGTCAGGGAAGGACGCAGTGTGTCAGTATCAGGGACGGACGCAGAGTGTCAGTGCCGGGGACTGACGTAGCGTGTCAGTATCAGGGCCGGACGCAGTGTTTCAATGTCAGGGACGGACGAAGTGTGTCAGAATCAGGGACGGTCGTACCGTGTCAGTATCAGGGAAGGACGCAGTGTGTCAGTGTCAGGGAAGGACGCAGTGTGTCAGTGTCGGGGACGTACGCAGTCTGTCAGTATCAGAGATGGACGCAGTGTGTCAGTATCGGGGACGGAAGGCGGCGTGTCAGTATCAGGGACTGACGCAGTGTGTCAGTGTCGGGGATGGACGCAGTGTGTCAGTGTCGGGGACGGACGCAGTGTGTCAGTGTCGGGGACGGACGCAGTGTGTCAGTATCAGGGACGGACGTAGCGTGTCAGTGTCAGGGAAGGACGGAGTGTGTCAGTATCAGGGACGGACGTAGCGTGTCAGTGTCAGGGGGGGACGCAGTGTGTCAGTGTCGGGGACGGAATCAGTGTGTCAGTGTCGGGGACGGACACAGTGTGTCAGTGTCGGGTACGGACGCAGTGTGTCAGTATCAGGGACGGACGCAGTGTGTCAGTGTCAGGGAGGGACGCAGTGTGTCAGTGTCGGGGACGGACGCAGTGTGTCAGTATCAGGGAAGGACGTAGCGTGTCAGTATCAGGGACGGACGCAGTGTGTCAGTATCAGAGATGGACGCAGTGTGTCAGTGTCAGGGACGGACGCAGTGTGTCAGTATCCGGGATGGACGCAGTGTGTCAGTGTCAGGGAAGGACGTTGCGTGTCAGTACCACGGACGCACGCAGTGTGTCAGTGTCAGGGAAGGACGCCGTGTGTCAGTGTCAGGGAGGGACGCAGTGTCTCAGTATCAGGGACGGACGCAGTGGGTCACTATCAGGGAAGGACGCAGTGTGTCAGTGTCGAGGACGGACACAGTGTGTTAGTGTCCGGGACGGACGCAGTGTGTCAGTGTCGGGGACGGACGCAGCGTGTCAGTATCAAGGATGGACGCAGTGTTTAAATGTCAGGGACGGACGAAGTGTGTCAGAATCAGGGACGGTCGTACCGTGTCAGTATCAGGGAATGACGCAGTGTGTCAGTGTCAGGGACGGACGTAGCGTGTCAGTGTCAGGGGGGACGCAGTGTGTCAGTGTCGGGGACGGACTCAGTGTGTCAGTGTCGGGGACGGACACAGTGTGTCAGTGTCGGGTACGGACGCAGTGTGTCAGTATCAGGGACGGACGCAGTGTGTCAGTGTCAGGGAGGGACGCAGTGTGTCAGTGTCGGGGACGGACGCAGTGTGTCAGTATCAGGGAAGGACACAGTGTGTCAGTGTCGGGGAGGGACGCAGTGTGTCAGTATCACGGACGGACGCAGTGTGTCAGTATCAGGTAGGGACGCAGTGTGTCAGTGTCAGGGAAAGACGCCGTGTGTCAGTATCAGGGAAGGACGCAGTGTGTCAGTGTCAGGGAGGGACGCAGTGTATCAGTGTCGGAGAGGGACGGAGTGTGTCAGTATCAGGGACGGACGCCGTGTGTCAGTGTCAGGGACGGACGCAGTGTGTCAGTGTCGGGTACGGACGCAGTGTGTCAGTATCAGTAACGGACGCAGTGTGTCAGTGTCAGGGAGGGACGCAGTGTGTCAGTGTCGGGGACGGACGCTGTGTGTCAGTATCAGGGAAGGACGCAGTGTGTCAGTGTCGGGGAGGGACGCAGTGTGTCAGTATCACGGACGGACGCAGTGTGTCAGTATCAGGGAGGGACGCAGTGTGCCAGGGAAGGACGCAGAGTGTCAGTATCAGAGATGGACGCAGTGTGTCAGTATCAGAGATGGACGCAGTGTGTTAGTGTCAGGGACGGACGTAGCGTGTCAGTATCAGGGAAGGACGCAGTGTGTCAGTATCAGGGAAGGAAGCAGTGTGTCAGTGTCGGGGATGGACGCAGTGTGTCAGTATCACGGAAGGACGCAGTGTGTCACTATCAGGGAAGGACGCAATGTGTCAGTGTCAAGGAAGGACGCAGTGTGTCAGTGTCAGGGAGGTACGCAGTGTGTCAGTGTCAGGGAAGGACGCAGTGTGTCAGTATCAGGGACGGACGCAGCGTGTCAGTATCAGGGAAGGACGCAGTGTGTCAGTGCCGGGGACGGACGTAGCGTGTCAGTATCAGGGACGGACGCAGTGTGTCAGTGTCGGGTACGGACGCAGTGTGTCAGTATCAGTAACGGACGCAGTGTGTCAGTGTCAGGGAGGGACGCAGTGTGTCAGTGTCGGGGACGGACGCAGTGTGTCAGTATCAGGGAAGGACGCAGTGTGTCAGTGTCGGGGAGGGACGCAGTGTGTCAGTATCACGGACGGACGCAGTGTGTCAGTATCAGGGAGGGACGCAGTGTGTCAGGGAAGGACGCAGAGTGTCAGTATCAGAGATGGACGCAGTGTGTCAGTATCAGAGATGGACGCAGTGTGTTAGTGTCAGGGACGGACGTAGCGTGTCAGTATCAGGGAAGGACGCAGTGTGTCAGTATCAGGGAAGGAAGCAGTGTGTCAGTGTCGGTGATGTACGCAGTGTGTCAGTATCACGGAAGGACGCAGTGTGTCACTATCAGGGAAGGACGCAATGTGTCAGTGTCAAGGAAGGACGCAGTGTGTCAGTGTCAGGGAGGTACGCAGTGTGTCAGTGTCAGGGAAGGACGCAGTGTGTCAGTATCAGGGACGGACGCAGCGTGTCAGTATCAGGGAAGGACGCAGTGTGTCAGTGCCGGGGACGGACGTAGCGTGTCAGTATCAGGGACGGACGCAGTGTGTCAGTGTCGGGGACGGAAGCAGTGTGTCAGTGTCTGGGACTGACACATAGAGTGTCAGTATCAGAGATGGACGCAGTGTGTCAGTGTCAGGGACGGACGCAGTGTGTCAGTATCCGGGATGGACGCAGTGTGTCAGTGTCAGGGACGGACGTTGCGTGTCAGTATCACGGACGCACGCAGTGTGTCAGTGTCAGGGAAGGACGACGTGTGTCAGTGTCAGGGAGGGACGCAGTGTCTCAGTATCAGGGACGGACGCAGTGGGTCACTATCAGGGAAGGACGCAGTGTGTCAGTGTCGAGGACGGACACAGTGTGTTAGTGTCCGGGACGGACGCAGTGTGTCAGTGTCGGGGACGGACGCAGTGTGTCAGTATCAGGGACGGACGTAGCGTGTCAGTGTCAGGGAAGGACGGAGTGTGTCAGTATCAGGGACGGACGTAGCGTGTCAGTGTCAGGGGGGACGCAGTGTGTCAGTGTCGGGGACGGAATCAGTGTGTCAGTGTCGGGGACGGACACAGTGTGTCAGTGTCGGGTACGGACGCAGTGTGTCAGTATCAGGGACGGACGCAGTGTGTCAGTGTCAGGGAGGGACGCAGTGTGTCAGTGTCGGGGACGGACGCAGTGTGTCAGTATCAGGGAAGGACGTAGCGTGTCAGTATCAGGGACGGACGCAGTGTGTCAGTATCAGAGATGGACGCAGTGTGTCATTGTCAGGGACGGACGTAGTGTGTCAGTATCCGGGATGGACGCAGTGTGTCAGTGTCAGGGAAGGACGTTGCGTGTCAGTACCACGGATGCACGCAGTGTGTCAGTGTCAGGGAAGGACGCCGTGTGTCAGTGTCAGGGAGGGACGCAGTGTCTCAGTATCAGGGACGGACGCAGTGGGTCACTATCAGGGAAGGACGCAGTGTGTCAGTGTCGAGGACGGACACAGTGTGTTAGTGTCCGGGACGGACGCAGTGTGTCAGTGTCGGGGACGGACGCAGCGTGTCAGTATCAAGGATGGACGCAGTGTTTAAATGTCAGGGACGGACGAAGTGTGTCAGAATCAGGGACGGTCATACCGTGTCAGTATCAGGGAAGGACGCAGTGTGTCAGTGTCAGGAGAGGACGTAGCGTATAAGTGTCAGGGGGGGACGCAGTGTGTCAGTGTCGGGGACGGAATCAGTGTGTCAGTGTCGGGGACGGACACAGTGTTTCAGTGTCGGGTACGGACGCAGTGTGTCAGTATCAGGGACGGACGCAGTGTGTCAGTGTCAGGGAGGGACGCAGTGTGTCAGTGTCGGGGACGGACGCAGTGTGTCTATATCAGGGAAGGACGTAGCGTGTCAGTATCAGGGACGGACGCAGTGTGTCAGTATCAGAGATGGACGCAGTATGTAGGTGTCAGGGACGGACGAAGAGTGTCAGAATCAGGGAAGGAGGCAGTGTGTCAGTGTTAGGGAAGGACGCAGTGTGTCAGTGTCGGGGACGTACCCAGTCTGTCAGTATCAGAGATCGACGCAGTGTGTTAGTGTCAGGGAGGGACGCAGTGTGTCAGTGTCGGGGACGGACGCAGTGTGTCAGTATCAGGGAAGGACACAGTGTGTCAGTGTCGGGGAGGGACGCAGTGTGTCAGTATCACGGACGGACGCAGTGTGTCAGTATCAGGTAGGGACGCAGTGTGTCAGTGTCAGGGAAAGACGCCGTGTGTCAGTATCAGGGAAGGACGCAGTGTGTCAGTGTCAGGGAAGGATGCGGCGTGTCTATATCAGGGATGGACGCAGTGTGTCAGTGTCAGGGACGGACGCAGTGTGTCAGTGTCTGGGAGGGACGCAGTGTGTCAGTGTCGGGGACGGACGCAGTGTGTCAGTATCGGGGACGGACGCAACGTGTCAGTATCAGGGAAGGACGCAGTGTGTCAGTGTCAGGGAGGTACGCAGTGTGTCAGTGTCAGGGAAGGACGCAGTGTGTCAGTATCAGGGACGGACGCAGCGTGTCAGTATCAGGGAAGGACGCAGTGTGTCAGTGCCGGGGACGGACGCAACGTGTCAGTATCACGGATGGACGCAGAGTGTCAGTATCGGGGACGGACGCAGCGTGTCAGTATCAAGGAAGGACGCAATGTGTCAGTGTCAGGGAGGTACGCAGTGTGTCAGTGTCAGGGAAGGACGCAGTGTGTCAGTATCAGGGACGGACGCAGAGTGTCAGTGCCGGGGACTGACGTAGCGTGTCAGTATCAGGGCCGGACGCAGTGTTTCAATGTCAGGGACGGACGAAGTGTGTCAGAATCAGGGACGGTCGTACCGTGTCAGTATCAGGGAAGGACGCAGTGTGTCAGTGTCAGGGAAGGACGCAGTGTGTCAGTGTCGGGGACGTACGCAGTCTGTCAGTATCAGAGATGGACGCAGTGTGTCAGTATCGGGGACGGAAGGCGGCGTGTCAGTATCAGGGACTGACGCAGTGTGTCAGTGTCGGGGATGGACGCAGTGTGTCAGTGTCGGGGACGGACGCAGTGTGTCAGTGTCGGGGACGGACGCAGTGTGTCAGTATCAGGGACGGACGTAGCGTGTCAGTGTCAGGGAAGGACGGAGTGTGTCAGTATCAGGGACGGACGTAGCGTGTCAGTGTCAGGGGGGGACGCAGTGTGTCAGTGTCGGGGACGGAATCAGTGTGTCAGTGTCGGGGACGGACACAGTGTGTCAGTGTCGGGTACGGACGCAGTGTGTCAGTATCAGGGACGGACGCAGTGTGTCAGTGTCAGGGAGGGACGCAGTGTGTCAGTGTCGGGGACGGACGCAGTGTGTCAGTATCAGGGAAGGACGTAGCGTGTCAGTATCAGGGACGGACGCAGTGTGTCAGTATCAGAGATGGACGCAGTGTGTCAGTGTCAGGGACGGACGCAGTGTGTCAGTATCCGGGATGGACGCAGTGTGTCAGTGTCAGGGAAGGACGTTGCGTGTCAGTACCACGGACGCACGCAGTGTGTCAGTGTCAGGGAAGGACGCCGTGTGTCAGTGTCAGGGAGGGACGCAGTGTCTCAGTATCAGGGACGGACGCAGTGGGTCACTATCAGGGAAGGACGCAGTGTGTCAGTGTCGAGGACGGACACAGTGTGTTAGTGTCCGGGACGGACGCAGTGTGTCAGTGTCGGGGACGGACGCAGCGTGTCAGTATCAAGGATGGACGCAGTGTTTAAATGTCAGGGACGGACGAAGTGTGTCAGAATCAGGGACGGTCGTACCGTGTCAGTATCAGGGAATGACGCAGTGTGTCAGTGTCAGGGACGGACGTAGCGTGTCAGTGTCAGGGGGGACGCAGTGTGTCAGTGTCGGGGACGGACTCAGTGTGTCAGTGTCGGGGACGGACACAGTGTGTCAGTGTCGGGTACGGACGCAGTGTGTCAGTATCAGGGACGGACGCAGTGTGTCAGTGTCAGGGAGGGACGCAGTGTGTCAGTGTCGGGGACGGACGCAGTGTGTCAGTATCAGGGAAGGACACAGTGTGTCAGTGTCGGGGAGGGACGCAGTGTGTCAGTATCACGGACGGACGCAGTGTGTCAGTATCAGGTAGGGACGCAGTGTGTCAGTGTCAGGGAAAGACGCCGTGTGTCAGTATCAGGGAAGGACGCAGTGTGTCAGTGTCAGGGAGGGACGCAGTGTATCAGTGTCGGAGAGGGACGGAGTGTGTCAGTATCAGGGACGGACGCCGTGTGTCAGTGTCAGGGACGGACGCAGTGTGTCAGTGTCGGGTACGGACGCAGTGTGTCAGTATCAGTAACGGACGCAGTGTGTCAGTGTCAGGGAGGGACGCAGTGTGTCAGTGTCGGGGACGGACGCTGTGTGTCAGTATCAGGGAAGGACGCAGTGTGTCAGTGTCGGGGAGGGACGCAGTGTGTCAGTATCACGGACGGACGCAGTGTGTCAGTATCAGGGAGGGACGCAGTGTGCCAGGGAAGGACGCAGAGTGTCAGTATCAGAGATGGACGCAGTGTGTCAGTATCAGAGATGGACGCAGTGTGTTAGTGTCAGGGACGGACGTAGCGTGTCAGTATCAGGGAAGGACGCAGTGTGTCAGTATCAGGGAAGGAAGCAGTGTGTCAGTGTCGGGGATGGACGCAGTGTGTCAGTATCACGGAAGGACGCAGTGTGTCACTATCAGGGAAGGACGCAATGTGTCAGTGTCAAGGAAGGACGCAGTGTGTCAGTGTCAGGGAGGTACGCAGTGTGTCAGTGTCAGGGAAGGACGCAGTGTGTCAGTATCAGGGACGGACGCAGCGTGTCAGTATCAGGGAAGGACGCAGTGTGTCAGTGCCGGGGACGGACGTAGCGTGTCAGTATCAGGGACGGACGCAGTGTGTCAGTGTCGGGTACGGACGCAGTGTGTCAGTATCAGTAACGGACGCAGTGTGTCAGTGTCAGGGAGGGACGCAGTGTGTCAGTGTCGGGGACGGACGCAGTGTGTCAGTATCAGGGAAGGACGCAGTGTGTCAGTGTCGGGGAGGGACGCAGTGTGTCAGTATCACGGACGGACGCAGTGTGTCAGTATCAGGGAGGGACGCAGTGTGTCAGGGAAGGACGCAGAGTGTCAGTATCAGAGATGGACGCAGTGTGTCAGTATCAGAGATGGACGCAGTGTGTTAGTGTCAGGGACGGACGTAGCGTGTCAGTATCAGGGAAGGACGCAGTGTGTCAGTATCAGGGAAGGAAGCAGTGTGTCAGTGTCGGTGATGTACGCAGTGTGTCAGTATCACGGAAGGACGCAGTGTGTCACTATCAGGGAAGGACGCAATGTGTCAGTGTCAAGGAAGGACGCAGTGTGTCAGTGTCAGGGAGGTACGCAGTGTGTCAGTGTCAGGGAAGGACGCAGTGTGTCAGTATCAGGGACGGACGCAGCGTGTCAGTATCAGGGAAGGACGCAGTGTGTCAGTGCCGGGGACGGACGTAGCGTGTCAGTATCAGGGACGGACGCAGTGTGTCAGTGTCGGGGACGGAAGCAGTGTGTCAGTGTCTGGGACTGACACATAGAGTGTCAGTATCAGAGATGGACGCAGTGTGTCAGTGTCAGGGACGGACGCAGTGTGTCAGTATCCGGGATGGACGCAGTGTGTCAGTGTCAGGGACGGACGTTGCGTGTCAGTATCACGGACGCACGCAGTGTGTCAGTGTCAGGGAAGGACGACGTGTGTCAGTGTCAGGGAGGGACGCAGTGTCTCAGTATCAGGGACGGACGCAGTGGGTCACTATCAGGGAAGGACGCAGTGTGTCAGTGTCGAGGACGGACACAGTGTGTTAGTGTCCGGGACGGACGCAGTGTGTCAGTGTCGGGGACGGACGCAGTGTGTCAGTATCAGGGACGGACGTAGCGTGTCAGTGTCAGGGAAGGACGGAGTGTGTCAGTATCAGGGACGGACGTAGCGTGTCAGTGTCAGGGGGGACGCAGTGTGTCAGTGTCTGGGACGGAATCAGTGTGTCAGTGTCGGGGACGGACACAGTGTGTCAGTGTCGGGTACGGACGCAGTGTGTCAGTATCAGGGACGGACGCAGTGTGTCAGTGTCAGGGAGGGACGCAGTGTGTCAGTGTCGGGGACGGACGCAGTGTGTCAGTATCAGGGAAGGACGTAGCGTGTCAGTATCAGGGACGGACGCAGTGTGTCAGTATCAGAGATGGACGCAGTGTGTCATTGTCAGGGACGGACGTAGTGTGTCAGTATCCGGGATGGACGCAGTGTGTCAGTGTCAGGGAAGGACGTTGCGTGTCAGTACCACGGATGCACGCAGTGTGTCAGTGTCAGGGAAGGACGCCGTGTGTCAGTGTCAGGGAGGGACGCAGTGTCTCAGTATCAGGGACGGACGCAGTGGGTCACTATCAGGGAAGGACGCAGTGTGTCAGTGTCGAGGACGGACACAGTGTGTTAGTGTCCGGGACGGACGCAGTGTGTCAGTGTCGGGGACGGACGCAGCGTGTCAGTATCAAGGATGGACGCAGTGTTTAAATGTCAGGGACGGACGAAGTGTGTCAGAATCAGGGACGGTCATACCGTGTCAGTATCAGGGAAGGACGCAGTGTGTCAGTGTCAGGAGAGGACGTAGCGTATAAGTGTCAGGGGGGGACGCAGTGTGTCAGTGTCGGGGACGGAATCAGTGTGTCAGTGTCGGGGACGGACACAGTGTTTCAGTGTCGGGTACGGACGCAGTGTGTCAGTATCAGGGACGGACGCAGTGTGTCAGTGTCAGGGAGGGACGCAGTGTGTCAGTGTCGGGGACGGACGCAGTGTGTCTATATCAGGGAAGGACGTAGCGTGTCAGTATCAGGGACGGACGCAGTGTGTCAGTATCAGAGATGGACGCAGTATGTAGGTGTCAGGGACGGACGAAGAGTGTCAGAATCAGGGAAGGAGGCAGTGTGTCAGTGTCAGGGAAGGACGCAGTGTGTCAGTGTCGGGGACGTACCCAGTCTGTCAGTATCAGAGATCGACGCAGTGTGTTAGTGTCGGGGACGGACGCGGCGTGTCAGTATCATGGACTGACGCAGTGTGTCAGTGTCGGGGATGGACGCATTGTGTCAGTGTCGGGGACGGACGCAGTGTGTCAGTGTCGGGGTCGGACGAAGTGTGTCAGTATCAGGGACGGACGTAGCGTGTCAGTGTCAGGGGGGGACGCAGTGTGTCAGTGTAGGGGACGGACTCAGTGTGTCAGTGTCGGGAACGGACACAGTGTGTCAGTGTCGGGTACGGACGCAGTGTGTCAGTATCAGGGACGGACGCGGTGTGTCAGTGTCAGGGAGGGACGCAGTGTGTCAGTGTCGGGGACGGACGCAGTGTGTCAGTATCAGGGAAGGACACAGTGTGTCAGTGTCGGGGAGGGACGCAGTGTGTCAGTATCACGGACGGACGCAGTGTGTCAGTATCAGGTAGGGACGCAGTGTGTCAGTGTCAGGGAAAGACGCCGTGTGTCAGTATCAGGGAAGGACGCAGTGTGTCAGTGTCAGGGAGGGACGCAGTGTATCAGTGTCGGAGAGGGACGGAGTGTGTCAGTATCAGGGACGGACGCCGTGTGTCAATGTCAGGGACGGACGAAGTGTGTCAGAATCAGGGACGGTCATACCGTGTCAGTATCAGGGAAGGACGCAGTGTGTCAGTGTCAGGAGAGGACGTAGCGTATCAGTGTCAGGGGGGGACGCAGTGTGTCAGTGTCGGGGACGGAATCAGTGTGTCAGTGTCGGGGACGGACACAGTGTGTCAGTGTCGGGTACGGACGCAGTGTGTCAGTATCAGGGACGGACGCAGTGTGTCAGTGTCAGGGAGGGACGCAGTGTGTCAGTGTCGGGGACGGACGCAGTGTGTCTATATCAGGGAAGGACGTAGCGTGTCAGTATCAGGGACGGACGCAGTGTGTCAGTATCAGAGATGGACGCAGTATGTAGGTGTCAGGGACGGACGAAGAGTGTCAGAATCAGGGAAGGAGGCAGTGTGTCAGTGTCAGGGAAGGACGCAGTGTGTCAGTGTCGGGGACGTACCCAGTCTGCCAGTATCAGAGATCGACGCAGTGTGTTAGTGTCGGGGACGGACGCGGCGTGTCAGTATCATGGACTGACGCAGTGTGTCAGTGTCGGGGATGGACGCATTGTGTCAGTGTCGGGGACGGACGCAGTGTGTCAGTGTCGGGGTCGGACGAAGTGTGTCAGTATCAGGGACGGACGTAGCGTGTCAGTGTCAGGGGGGGACGCAGTGTGTCAGTGTAGGGGACGGACTCAGTGTGTCAGTGTCGGGAACGGACATAGTGTGTCAGTGTCGGGTACGGACGCAGTGTGTCAGTATCAGGGACGGACGCGGTGTGTCAGTGTCAGGGAGGGACGCAGTGTGTCAGTGTCGGGGACGGACGCAGTGTGTCAGTATCAGGGAAGGACACAGTGTGTCAGTGTCGGGGAGGGACGCAGTGTGTCAGTATCACGGACGGACGCAGTGTGTCAGTATCAGGTAGGGACGCAGTGTGTCAGTGTCAGGGAAAGACGCCCTGTGTCAGTATCAGGGAAGGACGCAGTGTGTCAGTGTCAGGGAGGGACGCAGTGTATCAGTGTCGGAGAGGGACGGAGTGTGTCAGTATCAGGGACGGACGCCGTGTGTCAATGTCAGGGACGGACGCAGTGTGTCAGTGTCGGGTACGGGAGCAGTGTGTCAGTATCAGGGACGGACGCAGTGTGTCAGTGTCAGGGAGGGACGCAGTGTGTCAGTGTCGGGGACGGACGCAGTGTGTCAGTATCAGGGAAGGACGCAGTGTGTCAGTGTCGGGGAGGGACGCAGTGTGTCAGTATCACGGACGGACGCAGTGTGTCAGTATCAGGGAGGGATGCAGTGTGTCAGGGAAGGACGCAGTGTGTCAGTATCAGAGATGGACGCAGTGTGTCAGTGTCAGCGACGGACGCAGTGTGTCAGTATCAGAGATGGACGCAGTGTGTTAGTGTCAGGGACGGACGTAGCTTGTCAGTATTAGGGACGGACGCAGTGTGTCAGTATCAGAGATGGACGCAGTTAGTCAGTATCAGAGAAGGACGCAGTGTGTCAGTATCAGAGATGGACGCAGTGTGACAGTGTCGGGGACGGACGCAGTGTGTCAGTATCAGGGAAGGACGTAGCGTGTCAGTATCAGGGACGGACGCAATGTGTCAGTATCAGAGATGGACGCAGTATGTCAGTGTCAGGGACTGACGAAGTGTGTCAGAATCAGGGACGGTCGTACCGTGTCAGTATCAGGGAAGGACGCAGTGTGTCAGTGTCAGGGAAGGACGCAGTGTGTCAGTGTCGGGGACGTACGCAGTCTGTCAGTATCAGAGATGGACGCAGTGTGTCAGTATCGGGGACGGAAGGCGGCGTGTCAGTATCAGGGACTGACGCAGTGTGTCAGTGTCGGGGATGGACGCAGTGTGTCATTGTCGGGGACGGACGCAGTGTGTCAGTGTCGGGGACGGACGCAGTGTGTCAGTATCAGGGACGGACGTAGCGTGTCAGTGTCAGGGAAGGACGGAGTGTGTCAGTATCAGGGACGGACGTAGCGTGTCAGTGTCAGGGGGGACGCAGTGTGTCAGTGTCGGGGACGGAATCAGTGTGTCAGTGTCGGGGACGGACACAGTGTGTCAGTGTCGGGTACGGACGCAGTGTGTCAGTATCAGGGACGGACGCAGTGTGTCAGTGTCAGGGAGGGACGCAGTGTGTCAGTGTCGGGGACGGACGCAGTGTGTCAGTATCAGGGAAGGACGTAGCGTGTCAGTATCAGGGACGGACGCAGTGTGTCAGTATCAGAGATGGACGCAGTGTGTCATTGTCAGGGACGGACGCAGTGTGTCAGTATCCGGGATGGACGCAGTGTGTCAGTGTCAGGGAAGGACGTTGCGTGTCAGTACCACGGACGCACGCAGTGTGTCAGTGTCAGGGAAGGACGCCGTGTGTCAGTGTCAGGGAGGGACGCAGTGTCTCAGTATCAGGGACGGACGCAGTGGGTCACTATCAGGGAAGGACGCAGTGTGTCAGTGTCGAGGACGGACACAGTGTGTTAGTGTCCGGGACGGACGCAGTGTGTCAGTGTCGGGGACGGACGCAGCGTGTCAGTATCAAGGATGGACGCAGTGTTTAAATGTCAGGGACGGACGAAGTGTGTCAGAATCAGGGACGGTCATACCCTGTCAGTATCAGGGAAGGACGCAGTGTGTCAGTGTCAGGAGAGGACGTAGCGTATCAGTGTCAGGGGGGGACGCAGTGTGTCAGTGTCGGGGACGGAATCAGTGTGTCAGTGTCGGGGACGGACACAGTGTGTCAGTGTCGGGTACGGACGCAGTGTGTCAGTATCAGGGACGGACGCAGTGTGTCAGTGTCAGGGAGGGACGCAGTGTGTCAGTGTCGGGGACGGACGCAGTGTGTCTATATCAGGGAAGGACGTAGCGTGTCAGTATCAGGGACGGACGCAGTGTGTCAGTATCAGAGATGGACGCAGTATGTAGGTGTCAAGGACGGACGAAGAGTGTCAGAATCAGGGAAGGAGGCAGTGTGTCAGTGTCAGGGAAGGACGCAGTGTGTCAGTGTCGGGGACGTACCCAGTCTGTCAGTATCAGAGATCGACGCAGTGTGTTAGTGTCGGGGACGGACGCGGCGTGTCAGTATCATGGACTGACGCAGTGTGTCAGTGTCGGGGATGGACGCATTGTGTCAGTGTCGGGGACGGACGCAGTGTGTCAGTGTCGGGGTCGGACGAAGTGTGTCAGTATCAGGGACGGACGTAGCGTGTCAGTGTCAGGGGGGGACGCAGTGTGTCAGTGTAGGGGACGGACTCAGTGTGTCAGTGTCGGGAACGGACACAGTGTGTCAGTGTCGGGTACGGACGCAGTGTGTCAGTATCAGGGACGGACGCGGTGTGTCAGTGTCAGGGAGGGACGCAGTGTGTCAGTGTCGGGGACGGACGCAGTGTGTCAGTATCAGGGAAGGACACAGTGTGTCAGTGTCGGGGAGGGACGCAGTGTGTCAGTATCACGGACGGACGCAGTGTGTCAGTATCAGGTAGGGACGCAGTGTGTCAGTGTCAGGGAAAGACGCCGTGTGTCAGTATCAGGGAAGGACGCAGTGTGTCAGTCTCAGGGAGGGACGCAGTGTATCAGTGTCGGAGAGGGACGGAGCGTGTCAGTATCAGGGACGGACGCCGTGTGTCAATGTCAGGGACGGACGAAGTGTGTCAGAATCAGGGACGGTCATACCGTGTCAGTATCAGGGAAGGACGCAGTGTGTCAGTGTCAGGAGAGGACGTAGCGTATCAGTGTCAGGGGGGGACGCAGTGTGTCAGTGTCGGGGACGGAATCAGTGTGTCAGTGTCGGGGACGGACACAGTGTGTCAGTGTCGGGTACGGACGCAGTGTGTCAGTATCAGGGACGGACGCAGTGTGTCAGTGTCAGGGAGGGACGCAGTGTGTCAGTGTCGGGGACGGACGCAGTGTGTCTATATCAGGGAAGGACGTAGCGTGTCAGTATCAGGGACGGACGCAGTGTGTCAGTATCAGAGATGGACGCAGTATGTAGGTGTCAGGGACGGACGAAGAGTGTCAGAATCAGGGAAGGAGGCAGTGTGTCAGTGTCAGGGAAGGACGCAGTGTGTCAGTGTCGGGGACGTACCCAGTCTGCCAGTATCAGAGATCGACGCAGTGTGTTAGTGTCGGGGACGGACGCGGCGTGTCAGTATCATGGACTGACGCAGTGTGTCAGTGTCGGAGATGGACGCATTGTGTCAGTGTCGGGGACGGACGCAGTGTGTCAGTGTCGGGGTCGGACGAAGTGTGTCAGTATCAGGGACGGACGTAGCGTGTCAGTGTCAGGGGGGGACGCAGTGTGTCAGTGTAGGGGACGGACTCAGTGTGTCAGTGTCGGGAACGGACACAGTGTGTCAGTGTCGGGTACGGACGCAGTGTGTCAGTATCAGGGACGGACGCGGTGTGTCAGTGTCAGGGAGGGACGCAGTGTGTCAGTGTCGGGGACGGACGCAGTGTGTCAGTATCAGGGAAGGACACAGTGTGTCAGTGTCGGGGAGGGACGCAGTGTGTCAGTATCACGGACGGACGCAGTGTGTCAGTATCAGGTAGGGACGCAGTGTGTCAGTGTCAGGGAAAGACGCCCTGTGTCAGTATCAGGGAAGGACGCAGTGTGTCAGTGTCAGGGAGGGACGCAGTGTATCAGTGTCGGAGAGGGACGGAGTGTGTCAGTATCAGGGACGGACGCCGTGTGTCAATGTCAGGGACGGACGCAGTGTGTCAGTGTCGGGTACGGGAGCAGTGTGTCAGTATCAGGGACGGACGCAGTGTGTCAGTGTCAGGGAGGGACGCAGTGTGTCAGTGTCGGGGACGGACGCAGTGTGTCAGTATCAGGGAAGGACGCAGTGTGTCAGTGTCGGGGAGGGACGCAGTGTGTCAGTATCACGGACGGACGCAGTGTGTCAGTATCAGGGAGGGACGCAGTGTGTCAGGGAAGGACGCAGTGTGTCAGTATCAGAGATGGACGCAGTGTGTCAGTGTCAGCGACGGACGCAGTGTGTCAGTATCAGAGATGGACGCAGTGTGTTAGTGTCAGGGACGGACGTAGCTTGTCAGTATTAGGGACGGACGCAGTGTGTCAGTATCAGAGATGGACGCAGTTAGTCAGTATCAGAGAAGGACGCAGTGTGTCAGTATCAGAGATGGACGCAGTGTGACAGTGTCGGGGACGGACGCAGTGTGTCAGTATCAGGGAAGGACGTAGCGTGTCAGTATCAGGGACGGACGCAATGTGTCAGTATCAGAGATGGACGCAGTATGTCAGTGTCAGGGACTGACGAAGTTTGTCAGAATCAGGGACGGTCGTACCGTGTCAGTATCAGGGAAGGACGCAGTGTGTCAGTGTCACGGAAGGACGCAGTGTGTCAGTGTCGGGGACGTACGCAGTATGTCAGTATCAGAGATGGACGCAGTGTGTCAGTGTCGGGGACGGACGTGGCGTGTCAGTATCAGGGACTGACGCAGTGTGTCAGTGTCGGGGATGGACGCAGTGTGTCAGTGTCGGGGACGGACGCAGTGTGTCAGTGTCGGGGACGGACGCAGTGTGTCAGTAGCAGGGACGGACGTAGCGTGTCAGTGTCAGGGAAGGACGGAGTGTGTCAGTATCAGGGACGGACGTAGCGTGTCAGTGTCAGGGGGGACGCAGTGTGTCAGTGTCGGGGACGGACTCAGTGTGTCAGTGTCGGTGACGGACACAGTGTGTCAGTGTCGGGTACGGACGCAGTGTGTCAGTATAAGGGACGGACGCAGTGTGTCAGTGTCAGGGAGGGACGCAGTGTGTCAGTGTCGGGGACGGACGCAGTGTGTCAGTATCAGGGAAGGACACAGTGTGTCAGTGTCGGGGAGGGACGCAGTGTGTCAGTATCACGGACGGACGCAGTGTGTCAGTATCAGGTAGGGACGCAGTGTGTCAGTGTCAGGGAAAGACGCCGTGTGTCAGTATCAGGGAAGGACGCAGTGTGTCAGTGTCAGGGAAGGATGCGGCGTGTCTATATCAGGGATGGACGCAGTGTGTCAGTGTCAGGGACGGACGCAGTGTGTCAGTGTCTGGGAGGGACGCAGTGTGTCAGTGTCGGGGACGGACGCAGTGTGTCAGTATCGGGGACGGACGCAACGTGTCAGTATCAGGGAAGGACGCAGTGTGTCAGTGTCAGGGAGGTACGCAGTGTGTCAGTGTCAGGGAAGGACGCAGTGTGTCAGTATCAGGGACGGACGCAGCGTGTCAGTATCAGGGAAGGACGCAGTGTGTCAGTGCCGGGGACGGACGCAACGTGTCAGTATCACGGATGGACGCAGAGTGTCAGTATCGGGGACGGACGCAGCGTGTCAGTATCAAGGAAGGACGCAATGTGTCAGTGTCAGGGAGGTACGCAGTGTGTCAGTGTCAGGGAAGGACGCAGTGTGTCAGTATCAGGGACGGACGCAGAGTGTCAGTGCCGGGGACTGACGTAGCGTGTCAGTATCAGGGCCGGACGCAGTGTTTCAATGTCAGGGACGGACGAAGTGTGTCAGAATCAGGGACGGTCGTACCGTGTCAGTATCAGGGAAGGACGCAGTGTGTCAGTGTCAGGGAAGGACGCAGTGTGTCAGTGTCGGGGACGTACGCAGTCTGTCAGTATCAGAGATGGACGCAGTGTGTCAGTATCGGGGACGGAAGGCGGCGTGTCAGTATCAGGGACTGACGCAGTGTGTCAGTGTCGGGGATGGACGCAGTGTGTCAGTGTCGGGGACGGACGCAGTGTGTCAGTGTCGGGGACGGACGCAGTGTGTCAGTATCAGGGACGGACGTAGCGTGTAAGTGTCAGGGAAGGACGGAGTGTGTCAGTATCAGGGACGGACGTAGCGTGTCAGTGTCAGGGGGGGACGCAGTGTGTCAGTGTCGGGGACGGAATCAGTGTGTCAGTGTCGGGGACGGACACAGTGTGTCAGTGTCGGGTACGGACGCAGTGTGTCAGTATCAGGGACGGACGCAGTGTGTCAGTGTCAGGGAGGGACGCAGTGTGTCAGTGTCGGGGACGGACGCAGTGTGTCAGTATCAGGGAAGGACACAGCGTGTCAGTATCAGGGACGGACGCAGTGTGTCAGTATCAGAGATGGACGCAGTGTGTCAGTGTCAGGGACGGACGCAGTGTGTCAGTATCCGGGATGGACGCAGTGTGTCAGTGTCAGGGAAGGACGTTGCGTGTCAGTACCACGGACGCACGCAGTGTGTCAGTGTCAGGGAAGGACGCCGTGTGTCAGTGTCAGGGAGGGACGCAGTGTCTCAGTATCAGGGACGGACGCAGTGGGTCACTATCAGGGAAGGACGCAGTGTGTCAGTGTCGAGGACGGACACAGTGTGTTAGTGTCCGGGACGGACGCAGTGTGTCAGTGTCGGGGACGGACGCAGCGTGTCAGTATCAAGGATGGACGCAGTGTTTAAATGTCAGGGACGGACGAAGTGTGTCAGAATCAGGGACGGTCGTACCGTGTCAGTATCAGGGAATGACGCAGTGTGTCAGTGTCAGGGACGGACGTAGCGTGTCAGTGTCAGGGGGGACGCAGTGTGTCAGTGTCGGGGACGGACTCAGTGTGTCAGTGTCGGGGACGGACACAGTGTGTCAGTGTCGGGTACGGACGCAGTGTGTCAGTATCAGGGACGGACGCAGTGTGTCAGTGTCAGGGAGGGACGCAGTGTGTCAGTGTCGGGGACGGACGCAGTGTGTCAGTATCAGGGAAGGACACAGTGTGTCAGTGTCGGGGAGGGACGCAGTGTGTCAGTATCACGGACGGACGCAGTGTGTCAGTATCAGGTAGGGACGCAGTGTGTCAGTGTCAGGGAAAGACGCCGTGTGTCAGTATCAGGGAAGGACGCAGTGTGTCAGTGTCAGGGAGGGACGCAGTGTATCAGTGTCGGAGAGGGACGGAGTGTGTCAGTATCAGGGACGGACGCCGTGTGTCAGTGTCAGGGACGGACGCAGTGTGTCAGTGTCGGGTACGGACGCAGTGTGTCAGTATCAGTAACGGACGCAGTGTGTCAGTGTCAGGGAGGGACGCAGTGTGTCAGTGTCGGGGACGGACGCTGTGTGTCAGTATCAGGGAAGGACGCAGTGTGTCAGTGTCGGGGAGGGACGCAGTGTGTCAGTATCACGGACGGACGCAGTGTGTCAGTATCAGGGAGGGACGCAGTGTGCCAGGGAAGGACGCAGAGTGTCAGTATCAGAGATGGACGCAGTGTGTCAGTATCAGAGATGGACGCAGTGTGTTAGTGTCAGGGACGGACGTAGCGTGTCAGTATCAGGGAAGGACGCAGTGTGTCAGTATCAGGGAAGGAAGCAGTGTGTCAGTGTCGGGGATGGACGCAGTGTGTCAGTATCACGGAAGGACGCAGTGTGTCACTATCAGGGAAGGACGCAATGTGTCAGTGTCAAGGAAGGACGCAGTGTGTCAGTGTCAGGGAGGTACGCAGTGTGTCAGTGTCAGGGAAGGACGCAGTGTGTCAGTATCAGGGACGGACGCAGCGTGTCAGTATCAGGGAAGGACGCAGTGTGTCAGTGCCGGGGACGGACGTAGCGTGTCAGTATCAGGGACGGACGCAGTGTGTCAGTGTCGGGTACGGACGCAGTGTGTCAGTATCAGTAACGGACGCAGTGTGTCAGTGTCAGGGAGGGACGCAGTGTGTCAGTGTCGGGGACGGACGCAGTGTGTCAGTATCAGGGAAGGACGCAGTGTGTCAGTGTCGGGGAGGGACGCAGTGTGTCAGTATCACGGACGGACGCAGTGTGTCAGTATCAGGGAGGGACGCAGTGTGTCAGGGAAGGACGCAGAGTGTCAGTATCAGAGATGGACGCAGTGTGTCAGTATCAGAGATGGACGCAGTGTGTTAGTGTCAGGGACGGACGTAGCGTGTCAGTATCAGGGAAGGACGCAGTGTGTCAGTATCAGGGAAGGAAGCAGTGTGTCAGTGTCGGTGATGTACGCAGTGTGTCAGTATCACGGAAGGACGCAGTGTGTCACTATCAGGGAAGGACGCAATGTGTCAGTGTCAAGGAAGGACGCAGTGTGTCAGTGTCAGGGAGGTACGCAGTGTGTCAGTGTCAGGGAAGGACGCAGTGTGTCAGTATCAGGGACGGACGCAGCGTGTCAGTATCAGGGAAGGACGCAGTGTGTCAGTGCCGGGGACGGACGTAGCGTGTCAGTATCAGGGACGGACGCAGTGTGTCAGTGTCGGGGACGGAAGCAGTGTGTCAGTGTCTGGGACTGACACATAGAGTGTCAGTATCAGAGATGGACGCAGTGTGTCAGTGTCAGGGACGGACGCAGTGTGTCAGTATCCGGGATGGACGCAGTGTGTCAGTGTCAGGGACGGACGTTGCGTGTCAGTATCACGGACGCACGCAGTGTGTCAGTGTCAGGGAAGGACGACGTGTGTCAGTGTCAGGGAGGGACGCAGTGTCTCAGTATCAGGGACGGACGCAGTGGGTCACTATCAGGGAAGGACGCAGTGTGTCAGTGTCGAGGACGGACACAGTGTGTTAGTGTCCGGGACGGACGCAGTGTGTCAGTGTCGGGGACGGACGCAGCGTGTCAGTATCAAGGATGGACGTAGCGTGTCAGTATCAAGGACGGACGCAGTGTTTCAATGTCAGGGACGGACGAAGTGTGTCAGAATCAGGGACGGTCGTACCGTGTCAGTATCAGGGAAGGACGCAGTGTGTCAGTGTCAGGGAAGGACGCAGTGTGTCAGTGTCGGGGACGTACGCAGTCTGTCAGTATCAGAGATGGACGCAGTGTGTCAGTATCGGGGACGGAAGGCGGCGTGTCAGTATCAGGGACTGACGCAGTGTGTCAGTGTCGGGGATGGACGCAGTGTGTCAGTGTCGGGGACGGACGCAGTGTGTCAGTGTCGGGGACGGACGCAGTGTGTCAGTATCAGGGACGGACGTAGCGTGTCAGTGTCAGGGAAGGACGGAGTGTGTCAGTATCAGGGACGGACGTAGCGTGTCAGTGTCAGGGAGGGACGCAGTGTGTCAGTATCAGGGACGGACGCAGTGTGTCAGTGTCAGGGAGGGACGCAGTGTGTCAGTGTCGGGGACGGACGCAGTGTGTCAGTATCAGGGAAGGACACAGTGTGTCAGTGTCGGGGAGGGACGCAGTGTGTCAGTATCACGGACGGACGCAGTGTGTCAGTATCAGGTAGGGACGCAGTGTGTCAGTGTCAGGGAAAGACGCCGTGTGTCAGTATCAGGGAAGGACGCAGTGTGTCAGTGTCAGGGAGGGACGCAGTGTATCAGTGTCGGAGAGGGACGGAGTGTGTCAGTATCAGGGACGGACGCCGTGTGTCAGTGTCAGGGACGGACGCAGTGTGTCAGTGTCGGGTACGGACGCAGTGTGTCAGTATCAGTAACGGACGCAGTGTGTCAGTGTCAGGGAGGGACGCAGTGTGTCAGTGTCGGGGACGGACGCTGTGTGTCAGTATCAGGGAAGGACGCAGTGTGTCAGTGTCGGGGAGGGACGCAGTGTGTCAGTATCACGGACGGACGCAGTGTGTCAGTATCAGGGAGGGACGCAGTGTGCCAGGGAAGGACGCAGAGTGTCAGTATCAGAGATGGACGCAGTGTGTCAGTATCAGAGATGGACGCAGTGTGTTAGTGTCAGGGACGGACGTAGCGTGTCAGTATCAGGGAAGGACGCAGTGTGTCAGTATCAGGGAAGGAAGCAGTGTGTCAGTGTCGGGGATGGACGCAGTGTGTCAGTATCACGGAAGGACGCAGTGTGTCACTATCAGGGAAGGACGCAATGTGTCAGTGTCAAGGAAGGACGCAGTGTGTCAGTGTCAGGGAGGTACGCAGTGTGTCAGTGTCAGGGAAGGACGCAGTGTGTCAGTATCAGGGACGGACGCAGCGTGTCAGTATCAGGGAAGGACGCAGTGTGTCAGTGCCGGGGACGGACGTAGCGTGTCAGTATCAGGGACGGACGCAGTGTGTCAGTGTCGGGTACGGACGCAGTGTGTCAGTATCAGTAACGGACGCAGTGTGTCAGTGTCAGGGAGGGACGCAGTGTGTCAGTGTCGGGGACGGACGCAGTGTGTCAGTATCAGGGAAGGACGCAGTGTGTCAGTGTCGGGGAGGGACGCAGTGTGTCAGTATCACGGACGGACGCAGTGTGTCAGTATCAGGGAGGGACGCAGTGTGTCAGGGAAGGACGCAGAGTGTCAGTATCAGAGATGGACGCAGTGTGTCAGTATCAGAGATGGACGCAGTGTGTTAGTGTCAGGGACGGACGTAGCGTGTCAGTATCAGGGAAGGACGCAGTGTGTCAGTATCAGGGAAGGAAGCAGTGTGTCAGTGTCGGTGATGTACGCAGTGTGTCAGTATCACGGAAGGACGCAGTGTGTCACTATCAGGGAAGGACGCAATGTGTCAGTGTCAAGGAAGGACGCAGTGTGTCAGTGTCAGGGAGGTACGCAGTGTGTCAGTGTCAGGGAAGGACGCAGTGTGTCAGTATCAGGGACGGACGCAGCGTGTCAGTATCAGGGAAGGACGCAGTGTGTCAGTGCCGGGGACGGACGTAGCGTGTCAGTATCAGGGACGGACGCAGTGTGTCAGTGTCGGGGACGGAAGCAGTGTGTCAGTGTCTGGGACTGACACATAGAGTGTCAGTATCAGAGATGGACGCAGTGTGTCAGTGTCAGGGACGGACGCAGTGTGTCAGTATCCGGGATGGACGCAGTGTGTCAGTGTCAGGGACGGACGTTGCGTGTCAGTATCACGGACGCACGCAGTGTGTCAGTGTCAGGGAAGGACGACGTGTGTCAGTGTCAGGGAGGGACGCAGTGTCTCAGTATCAGGGACGGACGCAGTGGGTCACTATCAGGGAAGGACGCAGTGTGTCAGTGTCGAGGACGGACACAGTGTGTTAGTGTCCGGGACGGACGCAGTGTGTCAGTGTCGGGGACGGACGCAGCGTGTCAGTATCAAGGATGGACGTAGCGTGTCAGTATCAAGGACGGACGCAGTGTTTCAATGTCAGGGACGGACGAAGTGTGTCAGAATCAGGGACGGTCGTACCGTGTCAGTATCAGGGAAGGACGCAGTGTGTCAGTGTCAGGGAAGGACGCAGTGTGTCAGTGTCGGGGACGTACGCAGTCTGTCAGTATCAGAGATGGACGCAGTGTGTCAGTATCGGGGACGGAAGGCGGCGTGTCAGTATCAGGGACTGACGCAGTGTGTCAGTGTCGGGGATGGACGCAGTGTGTCAGTGTCGGGGACGGACGCAGTGTGTCAGTGTCGGGGACGGACGCAGTGTGTCAGTATCAGGGACGGACGTAGCGTGTCAGTGTCAGGGAAGGACGGAGTGTGTCAGTATCAGGGACGGACGTAGCGTGTCAGTGTCAGGGGGGACGCAGTGTGTCAGTGTCGGGGACGGAATCAGTGTGTCGGTGTCGGGGACGGACACAGTGTGTCAGTGTCGGGTACGGACGCAGTGTGTCAGTATCAGGGACGGACGCAGTGTGTCAGTGTCAGGGAGGGACGCAGTGTGTCAGTGTCGGGGACGGACGCAGTGTGTCAGTATCAGGGAAGGACGTAGCGTGTCAGTATCAGGGACGGACGCAGTGTGTCAGTATCAGAGATGGACGCAGTGTGTCATTGTCAGGGACGGACGTAGTGTGTCAGTATCCGGGATGGACGCAGTGTGTCAGTGTCAGGGAAGGACGTTGCGTGTCAGTACCACGGACGCACGCAGTGTGTCAGTGTCAGGGAAGGACGCCGTGTGTCAGTGTCAGGGAGGGACGCAGTGTCTCAGTATCAGGGACGGACGCAGTGGGTCACTATCAGGGAAGGACGCAGTGTGTCAGTGTCGAGGACGGACACAGTGTGTTAGTGTCCGGGACGGACGCAGTGTGTCAGTGTCGGGGACGGACGCAGCGTGTCAGTATCAAGGATGGACGCAGTGTTTAAATGTCAGGGACGGACGAAGTGTGTCAGAATCAGGGACGGTCATACCGTGTCAGTATCAGGGAAGGACGCAGTGTGTCAGTGTCAGGAGAGGACGTAGCGTATCAGTGTCAGGGGGGGACGCAGTGTGTCAGTGTCGGGGACGGAATCAGTGTGTCAGTGTCGGGGACGGACACAGTGTGTCAGTGTCGGGTACGGACGCAGTGTGTCAGTATCAGGGACGGACGCAGTGTGTCAGTGTCAGGGAGGGACGCAGTGTGTCAGTGTCGGGGACGGACGCAGTGTGTCTATATCAGGGATGGACGCAGTGTGTCAGTGTCAGGGACGGACGCAGTGTGTCAGTATCAGAGATGGACGCAGTGAGTCAGTATCAGAGAAGGACGCAGTGTGTCAGTATCAGAGATGGACGCAGTGTGACAGTGTCGGGGACGGACGCAGTGTGTCAGTATCAGGGAAGGACGTAGCGTGTCAGTATCAGGGACGGACGCAATGTGTCAGTATCAGAGATGGACGCAGTATGTCAGTGTCAGGGACTGACGAAGTGTGTCAGTGTCAGGGAGGGACGCAGTGTATCAGTGTCGGAGAGGGACGGAGTGTGTCAGTATCAGGGACGGACGCCGTGTGTCAGTGTCAGGGATGGACGCAGAGTGTCAGTATCAGATGTGGACGCAGTGTGTCAGTGTCAGGGACGGACGCAGTGTGTCAGTATCAGAGATGGACGCAGTGAGTCAGTATCAGAGAAGGACGCAGTGTGTCAGTATCAGAGATGGACGCAGTGTGACAGTGTCGGGGACGGACGCAGTGTGTCAGTATCAGAGATGGACGCAGTGTGTCAGTATTAGAGAAGGACGCAGTGTGTCAGTATCAGAGATGGACGCAGTGTGACAGTGTCGGGGACGGACGCAGTGTGTCAGTATCAGGGAAGGACGTAGCGTGTCAGTATCAGGGACGGACGCAGTGTGTCAGTATCAGAGATGGACGCAGTGGGTCACTATCATGGAAGGACGCAGTGTGTCAGTGTCGAGGACGGACACAGTGTGTTAGTGTCCGGGACGGACGCAGTGTGTCAGTGTCGGGGACGGACGCAGCGTGTCAGTATCAAGGATGGACGCAGTGTTTAAATGTCAGGGACGGACGAAGTGTGTCAGAATCAGGGACGGTCGTACCGTGTCAGTATCAGGGAAGGACGCAGTGTGTCAGTGTCAGGAGAGGACGTAGCGTGTCAGTGTCAGGGGGGGACGCAGTGTGTCAGTGTCGGGGACGGAATCAGTGTGTCAGTGTCGGGGACGGACACAGTGTGTCAGTGTCGGGTACGGACGCAGTGTGTCAGTATCAGGGAGGGACGCAGTGTGTCAGTGTCAGGGAGGGACGCAGTGTGTCAGTGTCGGGGACGGACGCAGTGTGTCAGTATCAGGGAAGGACGTAGCGTGTCAGTGTCAGGGACGGACGCAGTGTGTCAGTATCAGAGATGGACGCAGTGTGTCAGTGTCAGGGACGGACGCAGTGTGTCAGTATCCGGGATGGACGCAGTGTGTCAGTGTCAGGGAAGGACGTTGCGTGTCAGTACCACGGACGCACGCAGTGTGTCAGTGTCAGGGAAGGACGCCGTGTGTCAGTGTCAGGGAGGGACGCAGTGTGTCAGTGTCGGGTACGGGAGCAGTGTGTCAGTATCAGGGACGGACGCAGTGTGTCAGTGTCAGGGAGGGACGCAGTGTGTCAGTGTCGGGGACGGACGCAGTGTGTCAGTATCAGGGAAGGACGCAGTGTGTCAGTGTCGGGGAGGGACGCAGTGTGTCAGTATCACGGACGGACGCAGTGTGTCAGTATCAGGGAGGGACGCAGTGTGTCAGGGAAGGACGCAGTGTGTCAGTATCAGAGATGGACGCAGTGTGTCAGTGTCAGCGACGGACGCAGTGTGTCAGTATCAGAGATGGACGCAGTGTGTTAGTGTCAGGGACGGACGTAGCTTGTCAGTATTAGGGACGGACGCAGTGTGTCAGTATCAGAGATGGACGCAGTTAGTCAGTATCAGAGAAGGACGCAGTGTGTCAGTATCAGAGATGGACGCAGTGTGACAGTGTCGGGGACGGACGCAGTGTGTCAGTATCAGGGAAGGACGTAGCGTGTCAGTATCAGGGACGGACGCAATGTGTCAGTATCAGAGATGGACGCAGTATGTCAGTGTCAGGGACTGACGAAGTTTGTCAGAATCAGGGACGGTCGTACCGTGTCAGTATCAGGGAAGGACGCAGTGTGTCAGTGTCACGGAAGGACGCAGTGTGTCAGTGTCGGGGACGTACGCAGTATGTCAGTATCAGAGATGGACGCAGTGTGTCAGTGTCGGGGACGGACGTGGCGTGTCAGTATCAGGGACTGACGCAGTGTGTCAGTGTCGGGGATGGACGCAGTGTGTCAGTGTCGGGGACGGACGCAGTGTGTCAGTGTCGGGGACGGACGCAGTGTGTCAGTAGCAGGGACGGACGTAGCGTGTCAGTGTCAGGGAAGGACGGAGTGTGTCAGTATCAGGGACGGACGTAGCGTGTCAGTGTCAGGGGGGACGCAGTGTGTCAGTGTCGGGGACGGACTCAGTGTGTCAGTGTCGGTGACGGACACAGTGTGTCAGTGTCGGGTACGGACGCAGTGTGTCAGTATAAGGGACGGACGCAGTGTGTCAGTGTCAGGGAGGGACGCAGTGTGTCAGTGTCGGGGACGGACGCAGTGTGTCAGTATCAGGGAAGGACACAGTGTGTCAGTGTCGGGGAGGGACGCAGTGTGTCAGTATCACGGACGGACGCAGTGTGTCAGTATCAGGTAGGGACGCAGTGTGTCAGTGTCAGGGAAAGACGCCGTGTGTCAGTATCAGGGAAGGACGCAGTGTGTCAGTGTCAGGGAAGGATGCGGCGTGTCTATATCAGGGATGGACGCAGTGTGTCAGTGTCAGGGACGGACGCAGTGTGTCAGTGTCTGGGAGGGACGCAGTGTGTCAGTGTCGGGGACGGACGCAGTGTGTCAGTATCGGGGACGGACGCAACGTGTCAGTATCAGGGAAGGACGCAGTGTGTCAGTGTCAGGGAGGTACGCAGTGTGTCAGTGTCAGGGAAGGACGCAGTGTGTCAGTATCAGGGACGGACGCAGCGTGTCAGTATCAGGGAAGGACGCAGTGTGTCAGTGCCGGGGACGGACGCAACGTGTCAGTATCACGGATGGACGCAGAGTGTCAGTATCGGGGACGGACGCAGCGTGTCAGTATCAAGGAAGGACGCAATGTGTCAGTGTCAGGGAGGTACGCAGTGTGTCAGTGTCAGGGAAGGACGCAGTGTGTCAGTATCAGGGACGGACGCAGAGTGTCAGTGCCGGGGACTGACGTAGCGTGTCAGTATCAGGGCCGGACGCAGTGTTTCAATGTCAGGGACGGACGAAGTGTGTCAGAATCAGGGACGGTCGTACCGTGTCAGTATCAGGGAAGGACGCAGTGTGTCAGTGTCAGGGAAGGACGCAGTGTGTCAGTGTCGGGGACGTACGCAGTCTGTCAGTATCAGAGATGGACGCAGTGTGTCAGTATCGGGGACGGAAGGCGGCGTGTCAGTATCAGGGACTGACGCAGTGTGTCAGTGTCGGGGATGGACGCAGTGTGTCAGTGTCGGGGACGGACGCAGTGTGTCAGTGTCGGGGACGGACGCAGTGTGTCAGTATCAGGGACGGACGTAGCGTGTCAGTGTCAGGGAAGGACGGAGTGTGTCAGTATCAGGGACGGACGTAGCGTGTCAGTGTCAGGGGGGGACGCAGTGTGTCAGTGTCGGGGACGGAATCAGTGTGTCAGTGTCGGGGACGGACACAGTGTGTCAGTGTCGGGTACGGACGCAGTGTGTCAGTATCAGGGACGGACGCAGTGTGTCAGTGTCAGGGAGGGACGCAGTGTGTCAGTGTCGGGGACGGACGCAGTGTGTCAGTATCAGGGAAGGACGTAGCGTGTCAGTATCAGGGACGGACGCAGTGTGTCAGTATCAGAGATGGACGCAGTGTGTCAGTGTCAGGGACGGACGCAGTGTGTCAGTATCCGGGATGGACGCAGTGTGTCAGTGTCAGGGAAGGACGTTGCGTGTCAGTACCACGGACGCACGCAGTGTGTCAGTGTCAGGGAAGGACGCCGTGTGTCAGTGTCAGGGAGGGACGCAGTGTCTCAGTATCAGGGACGGACGCAGTGGGTCACTATCAGGGAAGGACGCAGTGTGTCAGTGTCGAGGACGGACACAGTGTGTTAGTGTCCGGGACGGACGCAGTGTGTCAGTGTCGGGGACGGACGCAGCGTGTCAGTATCAAGGATGGACGCAGTGTTTAAATGTCAGGGACGGACGAAGTGTGTCAGAATCAGGGACGGTCGTACCGTGTCAGTATCAGGGAATGACGCAGTGTGTCAGTGTCAGGGACGGACGTAGCGTGTCAGTGTCAGGGGGGACGCAGTGTGTCAGTGTCGGGGACGGACTCAGTGTGTCAGTGTCGGGGACGGACACAGTGTGTCAGTGTCGGGTACGGACGCAGTGTGTCAGTATCAGGGACGGACGCAGTGTGTCAGTGTCAGGGAGGGACGCAGTGTGTCAGTGTCGGGGACGGACGCAGTGTGTCAGTATCAGGGAAGGACACAGTGTGTCAGTGTCGGGGAGGGACGCAGTGTGTCAGTATCACGGACGGACGCAGTGTGTCAGTATCAGGTAGGGACGCAGTGTGTCAGTGTCAGGGAAAGACGCCGTGTGTCAGTATCAGGGAAGGACGCAGTGTGTCAGTGTCAGGGAGGGACGCAGTGTATCAGTGTCGGAGAGGGACGGAGTGTGTCAGTATCAGGGACGGACGCCGTGTGTCAGTGTCAGGGACGGACGCAGTGTGTCAGTGTCGGGTACGGACGCAGTGTGTCAGTATCAGTAACGGACGCAGTGTGTCAGTGTCAGGGAGGGACGCAGTGTGTCAGTGTCGGGGACGGACGCTGTGTGTCAGTATCAGGGAAGGACGCAGTGTGTCAGTGTCGGGGAGGGACGCAGTGTGTCAGTATCACGGACGGACGCAGTGTGTCAGTATCAGGGAGGGACGCAGTGTGCCAGGGAAGGACGCAGAGTGTCAGTATCAGAGATGGACGCAGTGTGTCAGTATCAGAGATGGACGCAGTGTGTTAGTGTCAGGGACGGACGTAGCGTGTCAGTATCAGGGAAGGACGCAGTGTGTCAGTATCAGGGAAGGAAGCAGTGTGTCAGTGTCGGGGATGGACGCAGTGTGTCAGTATCACGGAAGGACGCAGTGTGTCACTATCAGGGAAGGACGCAATGTGTCAGTGTCAAGGAAGGACGCAGTGTGTCAGTGTCAGGGAGGTACGCAGTGTGTCAGTGTCAGGGAAGGACGCAGTGTGTCAGTATCAGGGACGGACGCAGCGTGTCAGTATCAGGGAAGGACGCAGTGTGTCAGTGCCGGGGACGGACGTAGCGTGTCAGTATCAGGGACGGACGCAGTGTGTCAGTGTCGGGTACGGACGCAGTGTGTCAGTATCAGTAACGGACGCAGTGTGTCAGTGTCAGGGAGGGACGCAGTGTGTCAGTGTCGGGGACGGACGCAGTGTGTCAGTATCAGGGAAGGACGCAGTGTGTCAGTGTCGGGGAGGGACGCAGTGTGTCAGTATCACGGACGGACGCAGTGTGTCAGTATCAGGGAGGGACGCAGTGTGTCAGGGAAGGACGCAGAGTGTCAGTATCAGAGATGGACGCAGTGTGTCAGTATCAGAGATGGACGCAGTGTGTTAGTGTCAGGGACGGACGTAGCGTGTCAGTATCAGGGAAGGACGCAGTGTGTCAGTATCAGGGAAGGAAGCAGTGTGTCAGTGTCGGTGATGTACGCAGTGTGTCAGTATCACGGAAGGACGCAGTGTGTCACTATCAGGGAAGGACGCAATGTGTCAGTGTCAAGGAAGGACGCAGTGTGTCAGTGTCAGGGAGGTACGCAGTGTGTCAGTGTCAGGGAAGGACGCAGTGTGTCAGTATCAGGGACGGACGCAGCGTGTCAGTATCAGGGAAGGACGCAGTGTGTCAGTGCCGGGGACGGACGTAGCGTGTCAGTATCAGGGACGGACGCAGTGTGTCAGTGTCGGGGACGGAAGCAGTGTGTCAGTGTCTGGGACTGACACATAGAGTGTCAGTATCAGAGATGGACGCAGTGTGTCAGTGTCAGGGACGGACGCAGTGTGTCAGTATCCGGGATGGACGCAGTGTGTCAGTGTCAGGGACGGACGTTGCGTGTCAGTATCACGGACGCACGCAGTGTGTCAGTGTCAGGGAAGGACGACGTGTGTCAGTGTCAGGGAGGGACGCAGTGTCTCAGTATCAGGGACGGACGCAGTGGGTCACTATCAGGGAAGGACGCAGTGTGTCAGTGTCGAGGACGGACACAGTGTGTTAGTGTCCGGGACGGACGCAGTGTGTCAGTGTCGGGGACGGACGCAGCGTGTCAGTATCAAGGATGGACGTAGCGTGTCAGTATCAAGGACGGACGCAGTGTTTCAATGTCAGGGACGGACGAAGTGTGTCAGAATCAGGGACGGTCGTACCGTGTCAGTATCAGGGAAGGACGCAGTGTGTCAGTGTCAGGGAAGGACGCAGTGTGTCAGTGTCGGGGACGTACGCAGTCTGTCAGTATCAGAGATGGACGCAGTGTGTCAGTATCGGGGACGGAAGGCGGCGTGTCAGTATCAGGGACTGACGCAGTGTGTCAGTGTCGGGGATGGACGCAGTGTGTCAGTGTCGGGGACGGACGCAGTGTGTCAGTGTCGGGGACGGACGCAGTGTGTCAGTATCAGGGACGGACGTAGCGTGTCAGTGTCAGGGAAGGACGGAGTGTGTCAGTATCAGGGACGGACGTAGCGTGTCAGTGTCAGGGGGGACGCAGTGTGTCAGTGTCGGGGACGGAATCAGTGTGTCAGTGTCGGGGACGGACACAGTGTGTCAGTGTCGGGTACGGACGCAGTGTGTCAGTATCAGGGACGGACGCAGTGTGTCAGTGTCAGGGAGGGACGCAGTGTGTCAGTGTCGGGGACGGACGCAGTGTGTCAGTATCAGGGAAGGACGTAGCGTGTCAGTATCAGGGACGGACGCAGTGTGTCAGTATCAGAGATGGACGCAGTGTGTCATTGTCAGGGACGGACGTAGTGTGTCAGTATCCGGGATGGACGCAGTGTGTCAGTGTCAGGGAAGGACGTTGCGTGTCAGTACCACGGACGCACGCAGTGTGTCAGTGTCAGGGAAGGACGCCGTGTGTCAGTGTCAGGGAGGGACGCAGTGTCTCAGTATCAGGGACGGACGCAGTGGGTCACTATCAGGGAAGGACGCAGTGTGTCAGTGTCGAGGACGGACACAGTGTGTTAGTGTCCGGGACGGACGCAGTGTGTCAGTGTCGGGGACGGACGCAGCGTGTCAGTATCAAGGATGGACGCAGTGTTTAAATGTCAGGGACGGACGAAGTGTGTCAGAATCAGGGACGGTCATACCGTGTCAGTATCAGGGAAGGACGCAGTGTGTCAGTGTCAGGAGAGGACGTAGCGTATCAGTGTCAGGGGGGGACGCAGTGTGTCAGTGTCGGGGACGGAATCAGTGTGTCAGTGTCGGGGACGGACACAGTGTGTCAGTGTCGGGTACGGACGCAGTGTGTCAGTATCAGGGACGGACGCAGTGTGTCAGTGTCAGGGAGGGACGCAGTGTGTCAGTGTCGGGGACGGACGCAGTGTGTCTATATCAGGGATGGACGCAGTGTGTCAGTGTCAGGGACGGACGCAGTGTGTCAGTATCAGAGATGGACGCAGTGAGTCAGTATCAGAGAAGGACGCAGTGTGTCAGTATCAGAGATGGACGCAGTGTGACAGTGTCGGGGACGGACGCAGTGTGTCAGTATCAGGGAAGGACGTAGCGTGTCAGTATCAGGGACGGACGCAATGTGTCAGTATCAGAGATGGACGCAGTATGTCAGTGTCAGGGACTGACGAAGTGTGTCAGTGTCAGGGAGGGACGCAGTGTATCAGTGTCGGAGAGGGACGGAGTGTGTCAGTATCAGGGACGGACGCCGTGTGTCAGTGTCAGGGATGGACGCAGAGTGTCAGTATCAGATGTGGACGCAGTGTGTCAGTGTCAGGGACGGACGCAGTGTGTCAGTATCAGAGATGGACGCAGTGAGTCAGTATCAGAGAAGGACGCAGTGTGTCAGTATCAGAGATGGACGCAGTGTGACAGTGTCGGGGACGGACGCAGTGTGTCAGTATCAGAGATGGACGCAGTGTGTCAGTATTAGAGAAGGACGCAGTGTGTCAGTATCAGAGATGGACGCAGTGTGACAGTGTCGGGGACGGACGCAGTGTGTCAGTATCAGGGAAGGACGTAGCGTGTCAGTATCAGGGACGGACGCAGTGTGTCAGTATCAGAGATGGACGCAGTATGTAGGTGTCAGGGACGGACGAAGAGTGTCAGAATCAGGGAAGGAGGCAGTGTGTCAGTGTCAGGGAAGGACGCAGTGTGTCAGTGTCGGGGACGTACCCAGTCTGTCAGTATCAGAGATCGACGCAGTGTGTTAGTGTCGGGGACGGACGCGGCGTGTCAGTATCATGGACTGACGCAGTGTGTCAGTGTCGGGGATGGACGCATTGTGTCAGTGTCGGGGACGGACGCAGTGTGTCAGTGTCGGGGTCGGACGAAGTGTGTCAGTATCAGGGACGGACGTAGCGTGTCAGTGTCAGGGGGGGACGCAGTGTGTCAGTGTAGGGGACGGACTCAGTGTGTCAGTGTCGGGAACGGACACAGTGTGTCAGTGTCGGGTACGGACGCAGTGTGTCAGTATCAGGGACGGACGCGGTGTGTCAGTGTCAGGGAGGGACGCAGTGTGTCAGTGTCGGGGACGGACGCAGTGTGTCAGTATCAGGGAAGGACACAGTGTGTCAGTGTCGGGGAGGGACGCAGTGTGTCAGTATCACGGACGGACGCAGTGTGTCAGTATCAGGTAGGGACGCAGTGTGTCAGTGTCAGGGAAAGACGCCGTGTGTCAGTATCAGGGAAGGACGCAGTGTGTCAGTCTCAGGGAGGGACGCAGTGTATCAGTGTCGGAGAGGGACGGAGCGTGTCAGTATCAGGGACGGACGCCGTGTGTCAATGTCAGGGACGGACGAAGTGTGTCAGAATCAGGGACGGTCATACCGTGTCAGTATCAGGGAAGGACGCAGTGTGTCAGTGTCAGGATAGGACGTAGCGTATCAGTGTCAGGGGGGGACGCAGTGTGTCAGTGTCGGGGACGGAATCAGTGTGTCAGTGTCGGGGACGGACACAGTGTGTCAGTTTCGGGTACGGACGCAGTGTGTCAGTATCAAGGGACGGACGCAGTGTGTCAGTGTCAGGGAGGGACGCAGTGTGTCAGTGTCGGGGACGGACGCAGTGTGTCTATATCAGGGAAGGACGTAGCGTGTCAGTATCAGGGACGGACGCAGTGTGTCAGTATCAGAGATGGACGCAGTATGTAGGTGTCAGGGACGGACGAAGAGTGTCAGAATCAGGGAAGGAGGCAGTGTGTCAGTGTCAGGGAAGGACGCAGTGTGTCAGTGTCGGGGACGTACCCAGTCTGCCAGTATCAGAGATCGACGCAGTGTGTTAGTGTCGGGGACGGACGCGGCGTGTCAGTATCATGGACTGACGCAGTGTGTCAGTGTCGGAGATGGACGCATTGTGTCAGTGTCGGGGACGGACGCAGTGTGTCAGTGTCGGGGTCGGACGAAGTGTGTCAGTATCAGGGACGGACGTAGCGTGTCAGTGTCAGGGGGGGACGCAGTGTGTCAGTGTAGGGGACGGACTCAGTGTGTCAGTGTCGGGAACGGACACAGTGTGTCAGTGTCGGGTACGGACGCAGTGTGTCAGTATCAGGGACGGACGCGGTGTGTCAGTGTCAGGGAGGGACGCAGTGTGTCAGTGTCAGGGAAAGACGCCCTGTGTCAGTATCAGGGAAGGACGCAGTGTGTCAGTGTCAGGGAGGGACGCAGTGTATCAGTGTCGGAGAGGGACGGAGTGTGTCAGTATCAGGGACGGACGCCGTGTGTCAATGTCAGGGACGGACGCAGTGTGTCAGTGTCGGGTACGGGAGCAGTGTGTCAGTATCAAGGACGGACGCAGTGTGTCAGTGTCAGGGAGGGACGCAGTGTGTCAGTGTCGGGGACGGACGCAGTGTGTCAGTATCAGGGAAGGACGCAGTGTGTCAGTGTCGGGGAGGGACGCAGTGTGTCAGTATCACGGACGGACGCAGTGTGTCAGTATCAGGGAGGGACGCAGTGTGTCAGGGAAGGACGCAGTGTGTCAGTATCAGAGATGGACGCAGTGTGTCAGTGTCAGCGACGGACGCAGTGTGTCAGTATCAGAGATGGACGCAGTGTGACAGTGTCGGGGACGGACGCAGTGTGTCAGTATCAGGGAAGGACGTAGCGTGTCAGTATCAGGGACGGACGCAATGTGTCAGTATCAGAGATGGACGCAGTATGTCAGTGTCAGGGACTGACGAAGTTTGTCAGAATCAGGGACGGTCGTACCGTGTCAGTATCAGGGAAGGACGCAGTGTGTCAGTGTCACGGAAGGACGCAGTGTGTCAGTGTCGGGGACGTACGCAGTATGTCAGTATCAGAGATGGACGCAGTGTGTCAGTGTCGGGGACGGACGTGGCGTGTCAGTATCAGGGACTGACGCAGTGTGTCAGTGTCGGGGATGGACGCAGTGTGTCAGTGTCGGGGACGGACGCAGTGTGTCAGTGTCGGGGACGGACGCAGTGTGTCAGTAGCAGGGACGGACGTAGCGTGTCAGTGTCAGGGAAGGACGGAGTGTGTCAGTATCAGGGACGGACGTAGCGTGTCAGTGTCAGGGGGGACGCAGTGTGTCAGTGTCGGGGACGGACTCAGTGTGTCAGTGTCGGTGACGGACACAGTGTGTCAGTGTCGGGTACGGACGCAGTGTGTCAGTATAAGGGACGGACGCAGTGTGTCAGTGTCAGGGAGGGACGCAGTGTGTCAGTGTCGGGGACGGACGCAGTGTGTCAGTATCAGGGAAGGACACAGTGTGTCAGTGTCGGGGAGGGACGCAGTGTGTCAGTATCACGGACGGACGCAGTGTGTCAGTATCAGGTAGGGACGCAGTGTGTCAGTGTCAGGGAAAGACGCCGTGTGTCAGTATCAGGGAAGGACGCAGTGTGTCAGTGTCAGGGAAGGATGCGGCGTGTCTATATCAGGGATGGACGCAGTGTGTCAGTGTCAGGGACGGACGCAGTGTGTCAGTGTCTGGGAGGGACGCAGTGTGTCAGTGTCGGGGACGGACGCAGTGTGTCAGTATCGGGGACGGACGCAACGTGTCAGTATCAGGGAAGGACGCAGTGTGTCAGTGTCAGGGAGGTACGCAGTGTGTCAGTGTCAGGGAAGGACGCAGTGTGTCAGTATCAGGGACGGACGCAGCGTGTCAGTATCAGGGAAGGACGCAGTGTGTCAGTGCCGGGGACGGATGCAACGTGTCAGTATCACGGATGGACGCAGAGTGTCAGTATCGGGGACGGACGCAGCGTGTCAGTATCAAGGAAGGACGCAATGTGTCAGTGTCAGGGAGGTACGCAGTGTGTCAGTGTCAGGGAAGGACGCAGTGTGTCAGTATCAGGGACGGACGCAGAGTGTCAGTGCCGGGGACTGACGTAGCGTGTCAGTATCAGGGCCGGACGCAGTGTTTCAATGTCAGGGACGGACGAAGTGTGTCAGAATCAGGGACGGTCGTACCGTGTCAGTATCAGGGAAGGACGCAGTGTGTCAGTGTCAGGGAAGGACGCAGTGTGTCAGTGTCGGGGACGTACGCAGTCTGTCAGTATCAGAGATGGACGCAGTGTGTCAGTATCGGGGACGGAAGGCGGCGTGTCAGTATCAGGGACTGACGCAGTGTGTCAGTGTCGGGGATGGACGCAGTGTGTCAGTGTCGGGGACGGACGCAGTGTGTCAGTGTCGGGGACGGACGCAGTGTGTCAGTATCAGGGACGGACGTAGCGTGTCAGTGTCAGGGAAGGACGGAGTGTGTCAGTATCAGGGACGGACGTAGCGTGTCAGTGTCAGGGGGGGACGCAGTGTGTCAGTGTCGGGGACGGAATCAGTGTGTCAGTGTCGGGGACGGACACAGTGTGTCAGTGTCGGGTACGGACGCAGTGTGTCAGTATCAGGGACGGACGCAGTGTGTCAGTGTCAGGGAGGGACGCAGTGTGTCAGTGTCGGGGACGGACGCAGTGTGTCAGTATCAGGGAAGGACGTAGCGTGTCAGTATCAGGGACGGACGCAGTGTGTCAGTATCAGAGATGGACGCAGTGTGTCAGTGTCAGGGACGGACGCAGTGTGTCAGTATCCGGGATGGACGCAGTGTGTCAGTGTCAGGGAAGGACGTTGCGTGTCAGTACCACGGACGCACGCAGTGTGTCAGTGTCAGGGAAGGACGCCGTGTGTCAGTGTCAGGGAGGGACGCAGTGTCTCAGTATCAGGGACGGACGCAGTGGGTCACTATCAGGGAAGGACGCAGTGTGTCAGTGTCGAGGACGGACACAGTGTGTTAGTGTCCGGGACGGACGCAGTGTGTCAGTGTCGGGGACGGACGCAGCGTGTCAGTATCAAGGATGGACGCAGTGTTTAAATGTCAGGGACGGACGAAGTGTGTCAGAATCAGGGACGGTCGTACCGTGTCAGTATCAGGGAATGACGCAGTGTGTCAGTGTCAGGGACGGACGTAGCGTGTCAGTGTCAGGGGGGACGCAGTGTGTCAGTGTCGGGGACGGACTCAGTGTGTCAGTGTCGGGGACGGACACAGTGTGTCAGTGTCGGGTACGGACGCAGTGTGTCAGTATCAGGGACGGACGAAGTGTGTCAGTGTCAGGGAGGGACGCAGTGTGTCAGTGTCGGGGACGGACGCAGTGTGTCAGTATCAGGGAAGGACACAGTGTGTCAGTGTCGGGGAGGGACGCAGTGTGTCAGTATCACGGACGGACGCAGTGTGTCAGTATCAGGTAGGGACGCAGTGTGTCAGTGTCAGGGAAAGACGCCGTGTGTCAGTATCAGGGAAGGACGCAGTGTGTCAGTGTCAGGGAGGGACGCAGTGTATCAGTGTCGGAGAGGGACGGAGTGTGTCAGTATCAGGGACGGACGCCGTGTGTCAGTGTCAGGGACGGACGCAGTGTGTCAGTGTCGGGTACGGACGCAGTGTGTCAGTATCAGTAACGGACGCAGTGTGTCAGTGTCAGGGAGGGACGCAGTGTGTCAGTGTCGGGGACGGACGCTGTGTGTCAGTATCAGGGAAGGACGCAGTGTGTCAGTGTCGGGGAGGGACGCAGTGTGTCAGTATCACGGACGGACGCAGTGTGTCAGTATCAGGGAGGGACGTAGTGTGCCAGGGAAGGACGCAGAGTGTCAGTATCAGAGATGGACGCAGTGTGTCAGTATCAGAGATGGACGCAGTGTGTTAGTGTCAGGGACGGACGTAGCGTGTCAGTATCAGGGAAGGACGCAGTGTGTCAGTATCAGGGAAGGAAGCAGTGTGTCAGTGTCGGGGATGGACGCAGTGTGTCAGTATCACGGAAGGACGCAGTGTGTCACTATCAGGGAAGGACGCAATGTGTCAGTGTCAAGGAAGGACGCAGTGTGTCAGTGTCAGGGAGGTACGCAGTGTGTCAGTGTCAGGGAAGGACGCAGTGTGTCAGTATCAGGGACGGACGCAGCGTGTCAGTATCAGGGAAGGACGCAGTGTGTCAGTGCCGGGGACGGACGTAGCGTGTCAGTATCAGGGACGGACGCAGTGTGTCAGTGTCGGGTACGGACGCAGTGTGTCAGTATCAGTAACGGACGCAGTGTGTCAGTGTCAGGGAGGGACGCAGTGTGTCAGTGTCGGGGACGGACGCAGTGTGTCAGTATCAGGGAAGGACGCAGTGTGTCAGTGTCGGGGAGGGACGCAGTGTGTCAGTATCACGGACGGACGCAGTGTGTCAGTATCAGGGAGGGACGCAGTGTGTCAGGGAAGGACGCAGAGTGTCAGTATCAGAGATGGACGCAGTGTGTCAGTATCAGAGATGGACGCAGTGTGTTAGTGTCAGGGACGGACGTAGCGTGTCAGTATCAGGGAAGGACGCAGTGTGTCAGTATCAGGGAAGGAAGCAGTGTGTCAGTGTCGGTGATGTACGCAGTGTGTCAGTATCACGGAAGGACGCAGTGTGTCACTATCAGGGAAGGACGCAATGTGTCAGTGTCAAGGAAGGACGCAGTGTGTCAGTGTCAGGGAGGTACGCAGTGTGTCAGTGTCAGGGAAGGACGCAGTGTGTCAGTATCAGGGACGGACGCAGCGTGTCAGTATCAGGGAAGGACGCAGTGTGTCAGTGCCGGGGACGGACGTAGCGTGTCAGTATCAGGGACGGACGCAGTGTGTCAGTGTCGGGGACGGAAGCAGTGTGTCAGTGTCTGGGACTGACACATAGAGTGTCAGTATCAGAGATGGACGCAGTGTGTCAGTGTCAGGGACGGACGCAGTGTGTCAGTATCCGGGATGGACGCAGTGTGTCAGTGTCAGGGACGGACGTTGCGTGTCAGTATCACGGACGCACGCAGTGTGTCAGTGTCAGGGAAGGACGACGTGTGTCAGTGTCAGGGAGGGACGCAGTGTCTCAGTATCAGGGACGGACGCAGTGGGTCACTATCAGGGAAGGACGCAGTGTGTCAGTGTCGAGGACGGACACAGTGTGTTAGTGTCCGGGACGGACGCAGTGTGTCAGTGTCGGGGACGGACGCAGCGTGTCAGTATCAAGGATGGACGTAGCGTGTCAGTATCAAGGACGGACGCAGTGTTTCAATGTCAGGGACGGACGAAGTGTGTCAGAATCAGGGACGGTCGTACCGTGTCAGTATCAGGGAAGGACGCAGTGTGTCAGTGTCAGGGAAGGACGCAGTGTGTCAGTGTCGGGGACGTACGCAGTCTGTCAGTATCAGAGATGGACGCAGTGTGTCAGTATCGGGGACGGAAGGCGGCGTGTCAGTATCAGGGACTGACGCAGTGTGTCAGTGTCGGGGATGGACGCAGTGTGTCAGTGTCGGGGACGGACGCAGTGTGTCAGTGTCGGGGACGGACGCAGTGTGTCAGTATCAGGGACGGACGTAGCGTGTCAGTGTCAGGGAAGGACGGAGTGTGTCAGTATCAGGGACGGACGTAGCGTGTCAGTGTCAGGGGGGACGCAGTGTGTCAGTGTCGGGGACGGAATCAGTGTGTCAGTGTCGGGGACGGACACAGTGTGTCAGTGTCGGGTACGGACGCAGTGTGTCAGTATCAGGGACGGACGCAGTGTGTCAGTGTCAGGGAGGGACGCAGTGTGTCAGTGTCGGGGACGGACGCAGTGTGTCAGTATCAGGGAAGGACGTAGCGTGTCAGTATCAGGGACGGACGCAGTGTGTCAGTATCAGAGATGGACGCAGTGTGTCATTGTCAGGGACGGACGTAGTGTGTCAGTATCCGGGATGGACGCAGTGTGTCAGTGTCAGGGAAGGACGTTGCGTGTCAGTACCACGGACGCACGCAGTGTGTCAGTGTCAGGGAAGGACGCCGTGTGTCAGTGTCAGGGAGGGACGCAGTGTCTCAGTATCAGGGACGGACGCAGTGGGTCACTATCAGGGAAGGACGCAGTGTGTCAGTGTCGAGGACGGACACAGTGTGTTAGTGTCCGGGACGGACGCAGTGTGTCAGTGTCGGGGACGGACGCAGCGTGTCAGTATCAAGGATGGACGCAGTGTTTAAATGTCAGGGACGGACGAAGTGTGTCAGAATCAGGGACGGTCATACCGTGTCAGTATCAGGGAAGGACGCAGTGTGTCAGTGTCAGGAGAGGACGTAGCGTATCAGTGTCAGGGGGGGACGCAGTGTGTCAGTGTCGGGGACGGAATCAGTGTGTCAGTGTCGGGGACGGACACAGTGTGTCAGTGTCGGGTACGGACGCAGTGTGTCAGTATCAGGGACGGACGCAGTGTGTCAGTGTCAGGGAGGGACGCAGTGTGTCAGTGTCGGGGACGGACGCAGTGTGTCTATATCAGGGATGGACGCAGTGTGTCAGTGTCAGGGACGGACGCAGTGTGTCAGTATCAGAGATGGACGCAGTGAGTCAGTATCAGAGAAGGACGCAGTGTGTCAGTATCAGAGATGGACGCAGTGTGACAGTGTCGGGGACGGACGCAGTGTGTCAGTATCAGGGAAGGACGTAGCGTGTCAGTATCAGGGACGGACGCAATGTGTCAGTATCAGAGATGGACGCAGTATGTCAGTGTCAGGGACTGACGAAGTGTGTCAGTGTCAGGGAGGAACGCAGTGTATCAGTGTCGGAGAGGGACGGAGTGTGTCAGTATCAGGGACGGACGCCGTGTGTCAGTGTCAGGGATGGACGCAGAGTGTCAGTATCAGATGTGGACGCAGTGTGTCAGTGTCAGGGACGGACGCAGTGTGTCAGTATCAGAGATGGACGCAGTGAGTCAGTATCAGAGAAGGACGCAGTGTGTCAGTATCAGAGATGGACGCAGTGTGACAGTGTCGGGGACGGACGCAGTGTGTCAGTATCAGAGATGGACGCAGTGTGTCAGTATTAGAGAAGGACGCAGTGTGTCAGTATCAGAGATGGACGCAGTGTGACAGTGTCGGGGACGGACGCAGTGTGTCAGTATCAGGGAAGGACGTAGCGTGTCAGTATCAGGGACGGACGCAGTGTGTCAGTATCAGAGATGGACGCAGTGGGTCACTATCATGGAAGGACGCAGTGTGTCAGTGTCGAGGACGGACACAGTGTGTTAGTGTCCGGGACGGACGCAGTGTGTCAGTGTCGGGGACGGACGCAGCGTGTCAGTATCAAGGATGGACGCAGTGTTTAAATGTCAGGGACGGACGAAGTGTGTCAGAATCAGGGACGGTCGTACCGTGTCAGTATCAGGGAAGGACGCAGTGTGTCAGTGTCAGGAGAGGACGTAGCGTGTCAGTGTCAGGGGGGGACGCAGTGTGTCAGTGTCGGGGACGGAATCAGTGTGTCAGTGTCGGGGACGGACACAGTGTGTCAGTGTCGGGTACGGACGCAGTGTGTCAGTATCAGGGAGGGACGCAGTGTGTCAGTGTCAGGGAGGGACGCAGTGTGTCAGTGTCGGGGACGGACGCAGTGTGTCAGTATCAGGGAAGGACGTAGCGTGTCAGTGTCAGGGACGGACGCAGTGTGTCAGTATCAGAGATGGACGCAGTGTGTCAGTGTCAGGGACGGACGCAGTGTGTCAGTATCCGGGATGGACGCAGTGTGTCAGTGTCAGGGAAGGACGTTGCGTGTCAGTACCACGGACGCACGCAGTGTGTCAGTGTCAGGGAAGGACGCCGTGTGTCAGTGTCAGGGAGGGACGCAGTGTGTCAGTGTCGGGTACGGGAGCAGTGTGTCAGTATCAGGGACGGACGCAGTGTGTCAGTGTCAGGGAGGGACGCAGTGTGTCAGTGTCGGGGACGGACGCAGTGTGTCAGTATCAGGGAAGGACGCAGTGTGTCAGTGTCGGGGAGGGACGCAGTGTGTCAGTATCACGGACGGACGCAGTGTGTCAGTATCAGGGAGGGACGCAGTGTGTCAGGGAAGGACGCAGTGTGTCAGTATCAGAGATGGACGCAGTGTGTCAGTGTCAGCGACGGACGCAGTGTGTCAGTATCAGAGATGGACGCAGTGTGTTAGTGTCAGGGACGGACGTAGCTTGTCAGTATTAGGGACGGACGCAGTGTGTCAGTATCAGAGATGGACGCAGTTAGTCAGTATCAGAGAAGGACGCAGTGTGTCAGTATCAGAGATGGACGCAGTGTGACAGTGTCGGGGACGGACGCAGTGTGTCAGTATCAGGGAAGGACGTAGCGTGTCAGTATCAGGGACGGACGCAATGTGTCAGTATCAGAGATGGACGCAGTATGTCAGTGTCAGGGACTGACGAAGTTTGTCAGAATCAGGGACGGTCGTACCGTGTCAGTATCAGGGAAGGACGCAGTGTGTCAGTGTCACGGAAGGACGCAGTGTGTCAGTGTCGGGGACGTACGCAGTATGTCAGTATCAGAGATGGACGCAGTGTGTCAGTGTCGGGGACGGACGTGGCGTGTCAGTATCAGGGACTGACGCAGTGTGTCAGTGTCGGGGATGGACGCAGTGTGTCAGTGTCGGGGACGGACGCAGTGTGTCAGTGTCGGGGACGGACGCAGTGTGTCAGTAGCAGGGACGGACGTAGCGTGTCAGTGTCGGGTACGGACGCAGTGTGTCAGTATAAGGGACGGACGCAGTGTGTCAGTGTCAGGGAGGGACGCAGTGTGTCAGTGTCGGGGACGGACGCAGTGTGTCAGTATCAGGGAAGGACACAGTGTGTCAGTGTCGGGGAGGGACGCAGTGTGTCAGTATCACGGACGGACGCAGTGTGTCAGTATCAGGTAGGGACGCAGTGTGTCAGTGTCAGGGAAAGACGCCGTGTGTCAGTATCAGGGAAGGACGCAGTGTGTCAGTGTCAGGGAAGGATGCGGCGTGTCTATATCAGGGATGGACGCAGTGTGTCAGTGTCAGGGACGGACGCAGTGTGTCAGTGTCTGGGAGGGACGCAGTGTGTCAGTGTCGGGGACGGACGCAGTGTGTCAGTATCGGGGACGGACGCAACGTGTCAGTATCAGGGAAGGACGCAGTGTGTCAGTGTCAGGGAGGTACGCAGTGTGTCAGTGTCAGGGAAGGACGCAGTGTGTCAGTATCAGGGACGGACGCAGCGTGTCAGTATCAGGGAAGGACGCAGTGTGTCAGTGCCGGGGACGGACGCAACGTGTCAGTATCACGGATGGACGCAGAGTGTCAGTATCGGGGACGGACGCAGCGTGTCAGTATCAAGGAAGGACGCAATGTGTCAGTGTCAGGGAGGTACGCAGTGTGTCAGTGTCAGGGAAGGACGCAGTGTGTCAGTATCAGGGACGGACGCAGAGTGTCAGTGCCGGGGACTGACGTAGCGTGTCAGTATCAGGGCCGGACGCAGTGTTTCAATGTCAGGGACGGACGAAGTGTGTCAGAATCAGGGACGGTCGTACCGTGTCAGTATCAGGGAAGGACGCAGTGTGTCAGTGTCAGGGAAGGACGCAGTGTGTCAGTGTCGGGGACGTACGCAGTCTGTCAGTATCAGAGATGGACGCAGTGTGTCAGTATCGGGGACGGAAGGCGGCGTGTCAGTATCAGGGACTGACGCAGTGTGTCAGTGTCGGGGATGGACGCAGTGTGTCAGTGTCGGGGACGGACGCAGTGTGTCAGTGTCGGGGACGGACGCAGTGTGTCAGTATCAGGGACGGACGTAGCGTGTCAGTGTCAGGGAAGGACGGAGTGTGTCAGTATCAGGGACGGACGTAGCGTGTCAGTGTCAGGGGGGGACGCAGTGTGTCAGTGTCGGGGACGGAATCAGTGTGTCAGTGTCGGGGACGGACACAGTGTGTCAGTGTCGGGTACGGACGCAGTGTGTCAGTATCAGGGACGGACGCAGTGTGTCAGTGTCAGGGAGGGACGCAGTGTGTCAGTGTCGGGGACGGACGCAGTGTGTCAGTATCAGGGAAGGACGTAGCGTGTCAGTATCAGGGACGGACGCAGTGTGTCAGTATCAGAGATGGACGCAGTGTGTCAGTGTCAGGGACGGACGCAGTGTGTCAGTATCCGGGATGGACGCAGTGTGTCAGTGTCAGGGAAGGACGTTGCGTGTCAGTACCACGGACGCACGCAGTGTGTCAGTGTCAGGGAAGGACGCCGTGTGTCAGTGTCAGGGAGGGACGCAGTGTCTCAGTATCAGGGACGGACGCAGTGGGTCACTATCAGGGAAGGACGCAGTGTGTCAGTGTCGAGGACGGACACAGTGTGTTAGTGTCCGGGAAGGACGCAGTGTGTCAGTGTCGGGGACGGACGCAGCGTGTCAGTATCAAGGATGGACGCAGTGTTTAAATGTCAGGGACGGACGAAGTGTGTCAGAATCAGGGACGGTCGTACCGTGTCAGTATCAGGGAATGACGCAGTGTGTCAGTGTCAGGGACGGACGTAGCGTGTCAGTGTCAGGGGGGACGCAGTGTGTCAGTGTCGGGGACGGACTCAGTGTGTCAGTGTCGGGGACGGACACAGTGTGTCAGTGTCGGGTACGGACGCAGTGTGTCAGTATCAGGGACGGACGCAGTGTGTCAGTGTCAGGGAGGGACGCAGTGTGTCAGTGTCGGGGACGGACGCAGTGTGTCAGTATCAGGGAAGGACACAGTGTGTCAGTGTCGGGGAGGGACGCAGTGTGTCAGTATCACGGACGGACGCAGTGTGTCAGTATCAGGTAGGGACGCAGTGTGTCAGTGTCAGGGAAAGACGCCGTGTGTCAGTATCAGGGAAGGACGCAGTGTGTCAGTGTCAGGGAGGGACGCAGTGTATCAGTGTCGGAGAGGGACGGAGTGTGTCAGTATCAGGGACGGACGCCGTGTGTCAGTGTCAGGGACGGACGCCGTGTGTCAGTGTCGGGTACGGACGCAGTGTGTCAGTATCAGTAACGGACGCAGTGTGTCAGTGTCAGGGAGGGACGCAGTGTGTCAGTGTCGGGGACGGACGCTGTGTGTCAGTATCAGGGAAGGACGCAGTGTGTCAGTGTCGGGGAGGGACGCAGTGTGTCAGTATCACGGACGGACGCAGTGTGTCAGTATCAGGGAGGGACGCAGTGTGCCAGGGAAGGACGCAGAGTGTCAGTATCAGAGATGGACGCAGTGTGTCAGTATCAGAGATGGACGCAGTGTGTTAGTGTCAGGGACGGACGTAGCGTGTCAGTATCAGGGAAGGACGCAGTGTGTCAGTATCAGGGAAGGAAGCAGTGTGTCAGTGTCGGGGATGGACGCAGTGTGTCAGTATCACGGAAGGACGCAGTGTGTCACTATCAGGGAAGGACGCAATGTGTCAGTGTCAAGGAAGGACGCAGTGTGTCAGTGTCAGGGAGGTACGCAGTGTGTCAGTGTCAGGGAAGGACGCAGTGTGTCAGTATCAGGGACGGACGCAGCGTGTCAGTATCAGGGAAGGACGCAGTGTGTCAGTGCCGGGGACGGACGTAGCGTGTCAGTATCAGGGACGGACGCAGTGTGTCAGTGTCGGGTACGGACGCAGTGTGTCAGTATCAGTAACGGACGCAGTGTGTCAGTGTCAGGGAGGGACGCAGTGTGTCAGTGTCGGGGACGGACGCAGTGTGTCAGTATCAGGGAAGGACGCAGTGTGTCAGTGTCGGGGAGGGACGCAGTGTGTCAGTATCACGGACGGACGCAGTGTGTCAGTATCAGGGAGGGACGCAGTGTGTCAGGGAAGGACGCAGAGTGTCAGTATCAGAGATGGACGCAGTGTGTCAGTATCAGAGATGGACGCAGTGTGTTAGTGTCAGGGACGGACGTAGCGTGTCAGTATCAGGGAAGGACGCAGTGTGTCAGTATCAGGGAAGGAAGCAGTGTGTCAGTGTCGGTGATGTACGCAGTGTGTCAGTATCACGGAAGGACGCAGTGTGTCACTATCAGGGAAGGACGCAATGTGTCAGTGTCAAGGAAGGACGCAGTGTGTCAGTGTCAGGGAGGTACGCAGTGTGTCAGTGTCAGGGAAGGACGCAGTGTGTCAGTATCAGGGACGGACGCAGCGTGTCAGTATCAGGGAAGGACGCAGTGTGTCAGTGCCGGGGACGGACGTAGCGTGTCAGTATCAGGGACGGACGCAGTGTGTCAGTGTCGGGGACGGAAGCAGTGTGTCAGTGTCTGGGACTGACACATAGAGTGTCAGTATCAGAGATGGACGCAGTGTGTCAGTGTCAGGGACGGACGCAGTGTGTCAGTATCCGGGATGGACGCAGTGTGTCAGTGTCAGGGACGGACGTTGCGTGTCAGTATCACGGACGCACGCAGTGTGTCAGTGTCAGGGAAGGACGACGTGTGTCAGTGTCAGGGAGGGACGCAGTGTCTCAGTATCAGGGACGGACGCAGTGGGTCACTATCAGGGAAGGACGCAGTGTGTCAGTGTCGAGGACGGACACAGTGTGTTAGTGTCCGGGACGGACGCAGTGTGTCAGTGTCGGGGACGGACGCAGCGTGTCAGTATCAAGGATGGACGTAGCGTGTCAGTATCAAGGACGGACGCAGTGTTTCAATGTCAGGGACGGACGAAGTGTGTCAGAATCAGGGACGGTCGTACCGTGTCAGTATCAGGGAAGGACGCAGTGTGTCAGTGTCAGGGAAGGACGCAGTGTGTCAGTGTCGGGGACGTACGCAGTCTGTCAGTATCAGAGATGGACGCAGTGTGTCAGTATCTGGGACGGAAGGCGGCGTGTCAGTATCAGGGACTGACGCAGTGTGTCAGTGTCGGGGATGGACGCAGTGTGTCAGTGTCGGGGACGGACGCAGTGTGTCAGTGTCGGGGACGGACGCAGTGTGTCAGTATCAGGGACGGACGTAGCGTGTCAGTGTCAGGGAAGGACGGAGTGTGTCAGTATCAGGGACGGACGTAGCGTGTCAGTGTCAGGGGGGACGCAGTGTGTCAGTGTCGGGGACGGAATCAGTGTGTCAGTGTCGGGGACGGACACAGTGTGTCAGTGTCGGGTACGGACGCAGTGTGTCAGTATCAGGGACGGACGCAGTGTGTCAGTGTCAGGGAGGGACGCAGTGTGTCAGTGTCGGGGACGGACGCAGTGTGTCAGTATCAGGGAAGGACGTAGCGTGTCAGTATCAGGGACGGACGCAGTGTGTCAGTATCAGAGATGGACGCAGTGTGTCATTGTCAGGGACGGACGTAGTGTGTCAGTATCCGGGATGGACGCAGTGTGTCAGTGTCAGGGAAGGACGTTGCGTGTCAGTACCACGGACGCACGCAGTGTGTCAGTGTCAGGGAAGGACGCCGTGTGTCAGTGTCAGGGAGGGACGCAGTGTCTCAGTATCAGGGACGGACGCAGTGGGTCACTATCAGGGAAGGACGCAGTGTGTCAGTGTCGAGGACGGACACAGTGTGTTAGTGTCCGGGACGGACGCAGTGTGTCAGTGTCGGGGACGGACGCAGCGTGTCAGTATCAAGGATGGACGCAGTGTTTAAATGTCAGGGACGGACGAAGTGTGTCAGAATCAGGGACGGTCATACCGTGTCAGTATCAGGGAAGGACGCAGTGTGTCAGTGTCAGGAGAGGACGTAGCGTATCAGTGTCAGGGGGGGACGCAGTGTGTCAGTGTCGGGGACGGAATCAGTGTGTCAGTGTCGGGGACGGACACAGTGTGTCAGTGTCGGGTACGGACGCAGTGTGTCAGTATCAGGGACGGACGCAGTGTGTCAGTGTCAGGGAGGGACGCAGTGTGTCAGTGTCGGGGACGGACGCAGTGTGTCTATATCAGGGATGGACGCAGTGTGTCAGTGTCAGGGACGGACGCAATGTGTCAGTATCAGAGATGGACGCAGTGAGTCAGTATCAGAGAAGGACGCAGTGTGTCAGTATCAGAGATGGACGCAGTGTGACAGTGTCGGGGACGGACGCAGTGTGTCAGTATCAGGGAAGGACGTAGCGTGTCAGTATCAGGGACGGACGCAATGTGTCAGTATCAGAGATGGACGCAGTATGTCAGTGTCAGGGACTGACGAAGTGTGTCAGTGTCAGGGAGGGACGCAGTGTATCAGTGTCGGAGAGGGACGGAGTGTGTCAGTATCAGGGACGGACGCCGTGTGTCAGTGTCAGGGATGGACGCAGAGTGTCAGTATCAGATGTGGACGCAGTGTGTCAGTGTCAGGGACGGACGCAGTGTGTCAGTATCAGAGATGGACGCAGTGAGTCAGTATCAGAGAAGGACGCAGTGTGTCAGTATCAGAGATGGACGCAGTGTGACAGTGTCGGGGACGGACGCAGTGTGTCAGTATCAGAGATGGACTTAGTGTGTCAGTATTAGAGAAGGACGCAGTGTGTCAGTATCAGAGATGGACGCAGTGTGACAGTGTCGGGGACGGACGCAGTGTGTCAGTATCAGGGAAGGACGTAGCGTGTCAGTATCAGGGACGGACGCAGTGTGTCAGTATCAGAGATGGACGCAGTGGGTCACTATCATGGAAGGACGCAGTGTGTCAGTGTCGAGGACGGACACAGTGTGTTAGTGTCCGGGACGGACGCAGTGTGTCAGTGTCGGGGACGGACGCAGCGTGTCAGTATCAAGGATGGACGCAGTGTTTAAATGTCAGGGACGGACGAAGTGTGTCAGAATCAGGGACGGTCGTACCGTGTCAGTATCAGGGAAGGACGCAGTGTGTCAGTGTCAGGAGAGGACGTAGCGTGTCAGTGTCAGGGGGGGACGCAGTGTGTCAGTGTCGGGGACGGAATCAGTGTGTCAGTGTCGGGGACGGACACAGTGTGTCAGTGTCGGGTACGGACGCAGTGTGTCAGTATCAGGGAGGGACGCAGTGTGTCAGTGTCAGGGAGGGACGCAGTGTGTCAGTGTCGGGGACGGACGCAGTGTGTCAGTATCAGGGAAGGACGTAGCGTGTCAGTGTCAGGGACGGACGCAGTGTGTCAGTATCAGAGATGGACGCAGTGTGTCAGTGTCAGGGACGGACGCAGTGTGTCAGTATCCGGGATGGACGCAGTGTGTCAGTGTCAGGGAAGGACGTTGCGTGTCAGTACCACGGACGCACGCAGTGTGTCAGTGTCAGGGAAGGACGCCGTGTGTCAGTGTCAGGGAGGGACGCAGTGTGTCAGTGTCGGGTACGGGAGCAGTGTGTCAGTATCAGGGACGGACGCAGTGTGTCAGTGTCAGGGAGGGACGCAGTGTGTCAGTGTCGGGGACGGACGCAGTGTGTCAGTATCAGGGAAGGACGCAGTGTGTCAGTGTCGGGGAGGGACGCAGTGTGTCAGTATCACGGACGGACGCAGTGTGTCAGTATCAGGGAGGGACGCAGTGTGTCAGGGAAGGACGCAGTGTGTCAGTATCAGAGATGGACGCAGTGTGTCAGTGTCAGCGACGGACGCAGTGTGTCAGTATCAGAGATGGACGCAGTGTGTTAGTGTCAGGGACGGACGTAGCTTGTCAGTATTAGGGACGGACGCAGTGTGTCAGTATCAGAGATGGACGCAGTTAGTCAGTATCAGAGAAGGACGCAGTGTGTCAGTATCAGAGATGGACGCAGTGTGACAGTGTCGGGGACGGACGCAGTGTGTCAGTATCAGGGAAGGACGTAGCGTGTCAGTATCAGGGACGGACGCAATGTGTCAGTATCAGAGATGGACGCAGTATGTCAGTGTCAGGGACTGACGAAGTTTGTCAGAATCAGGGACGGTCGTACCGTGTCAGTATCAGGGAAGGACGCAGTGTGTCAGTGTCACGGAAGGACGCAGTGTGTCAGTGTCGGGGACGTACGCAGTATGTCAGTATCAGAGATGGACGCAGTGTGTCAGTGTCGGGGACGGACGTGGCGTGTCAGTATCAGGGACTGACGCAGTGTGTCAGTGTCGGGGATGGACGCAGTGTGTCAGTGTCGGGGACGGACGCAGTGTGTCAGTGTCGGGGACGGACGCAGTGTGTCAGTAGCAGGGACGGACGTAGCGTGTCAGTGTCAGGGAAGGACGGAGTGTGTCAGTATCAGGGACGGACGTAGCGTGTCAGTGTCAGGGGGGACGCAGTGTGTCAGTGTCGGGGACGGACTCAGTGTGTCAGTGTCGGTGACGGACACAGTGTGTCAGTGTCGGGTACGGACGCAGTGTGTCAGTATAAGGGACGGACGCAGTGTGTCAGTGTCAGGGAGGGACGCAGTGTGTCAGTGTCGGGGACGGACGCAGTGTGTCAGTATCAGGGAAGGACACAGTGTGTCAGTGTCGGGGAGGGACGCAGTGTGTCAGTATCACGGACGGACGCAGTGTGTCAGTATCAGGTAGGGACGCAGTGTGTCAGTGTCAGGGAAAGACGCCGTGTGTCAGTATCAGGGAAGGACGCAGTGTGTCAGTGTCAGGGAAGGATGCGGCGTGTCTATATCAGGGATGGACGCAGTGTGTCAGTGTCAGGGACGGACGCAGTGTGTCAGTGTCTGGGAGGGACGCAGTGTGTCAGTGTCGGGGACGGACGCAGTGTGTCAGTATCGGGGACGGACGCAACGTGTCAGTATCAGGGAAGGACGCAGTGTGTCAGTGTCAGGGAGGTACGCAGTGTGTCAGTGTCAGGGAAGGACGCAGTGTGTCAGTATCAGGGACGGACGCAGCGTGTCAGTATCAGGGAAGGACGCAGTGTGTCAGTGCCGGGGACGGACGCAACGTGTCAGTATCACGGATGGACGCAGAGTGTCAGTATCGGGGACGGACGCAGCGTGTCAGTATCAAGGAAGGACGCAATGTGTCAGTGTCAGGGAGGTACGCAGTGTGTCAGTGTCAGGGAAGGACGCAGTGTGTCAGTATCAGGGACGGACGCAGAGTGTCAGTGCCGGGGACTGACGTAGCGTGTCAGTATCAGGGCCGGACGCAGTGTTTCAATGTCAGGGACGGACGAAGTGTGTCAGAATCAGGGACGGTCGTACCGTGTCAGTATCAGGGAAGGACGCAGTGTGTCAGTGTCAGGGAAGGACGCAGTGTGTCAGTGTCGGGGACGTACGCAGTCTGTCAGTATCAGAGATGGACGCAGTGTGTCAGTATCGGGGACGGAAGGCGGCGTGTCAGTATCAGGGACTGACGCAGTGTGTCAGTGTCGGGGATGGACGCAGTGTGTCAGTGTCGGGGACGGACGCAGTGTGTCAGTGTCGGGGACGGACGCAGTGTGTCAGTATCAGGGACGGACGTAGCGTGTCAGTGTCAGGGAAGGACGGAGTGTGTCAGTATCAGGGACGGACGTAGCGTGTCAGTGTCAGGGGGGGACGCAGTGTGTCAGTGTCGGGGACGGAATCAGTGTGTCAGTGTCGGGGACGGACACAGTGTGTCAGTGTCGGGTACGGACGCAGTGTGTCAGTATCAGGGACGGACGCAGTGTGTCAGTGTCAGGGAGGGACGCAGTGTGTCAGTGTCGGGGACGGACGCAGTGTGTCAGTATCAGGGAAGGACGTAGCGTGTCAGTATCAGGGACGGACGCAGTGTGTCAGTATCAGAGATGGACGCAGTGTGTCAGTGTCAGGGACGGACGCAGTGTGTCAGTATCCGGGATGGACGCAGTGTGTCAGTGTCAGGGAAGGACGTTGCGTGTCAGTACCACGGACGCACGCAGTGTGTCAGTGTCAGGGAAGGACGCCGTGTGTCAGTGTCAGGGAGGGACGCAGTGTCTCAGTATCAGGGACGGACGCAGTGGGTCACTATCAGGGAAGGACGCAGTGTGTCAGTGTCGAGGACGGACACAGTGTGTTAGTGTCCGGGACGGACGCAGTGTGTCAGTGTCGGGGACGGACGCAGCGTGTCAGTATCAAGGATGGACGCAGTGTTTAAATGTCAGGGACGGACGAAGTGTGTCAGAATCAGGGACGGTCGTACCGTGTCAGTATCAGGGAATGACGCAGTGTGTCAGTGTCAGGGACGGACGTAGCGTGTCAGTGTCAGGGGGGACGCAGTGTGTCAGTGTCGGGGACGGACTCAGTGTGTCAGTGTCGGGGACGGACACAGTGTGTCAGTGTCGGGTACGGACGCAGTGTGTCAGTATCAGGGACGGACGCAGTGTGTCAGTGTCAGGGAGGGACGCAGTGTGTCAGTGTCGGGGACGGACGCAGTGTGTCAGTATCAGGGAAGGACACAGTGTGTCAGTGTCGGGGAGGGACGCAGTGTGTCAGTATCACGGACGGACGCAGTGTGTCAGTATCAGGTAGGGACGCAGTGTGTCAGTGTCAGGGAAAGACGCCGTGTGTCAGTATCAGGGAAGGACGCAGTGTGTCAGTGTCAGGGAGGGACGCAGTGTATCAGTGTCGGAGAGGGACGGAGTGTGTCAGTATCAGGGACGGACGCCGTGTGTCAGTGTCAGGGACGGACGCAGTGTGTCAGTGTCGGGTACGGACGCAGTGTGTCAGTATCAGTAACGGACGCAGTGTGTCAGTGTCAGGGAGGGACGCAGTGTGTCAGTGTCGGGGACGGACGCTGTGTGTCAGTATCAGGGAAGGACGCAGTGTGTCAGTGTCGGGGAGGGACGCAGTGTGTCAGTATCACGGACGGACGCAGTGTGTCAGTATCAGGGAGGGACGCAGTGTGCCAGGGAAGGACGCAGAGTGTCAGTATCAGAGATGGACGCAGTGTGTCAGTATCAGAGATGGACGCAGTGTGTTAGTGTCAGGGACGGACGTAGCGTGTCAGTATCAGGGAAGGACGCAGTGTGTCAGTATCAGGGAAGGAAGCAGTGTGTCAGTGTCGGGGATGGACGCAGTGTGTCAGTATCACGGAAGGACGCAGTGTGTCACTATCAGGGAAGGACGCAATGTGTCAGTGTCAAGGAAGGACGCAGTGTGTCAGTGTCAGGGAGGTACGCAGTGTGTCAGTGTCAGGGAAGGACGCAGTGTGTCAGTATCAGGGACGGACGCAGCGTGTCAGTATCAGGGAAGGACGCAGTGTGTCAGTGCCGGGGACGGACGTAGCGTGTCAGTATCAGGGACGGACGCAGTGTGTCAGTGTCGGGTACGGACGCAGTGTGTCAGTATCAGTAACGGACGCAGTGTGTCAGTGTCAGGGAGGGACGCAGTGTGTCAGTGTCGGGGACGGACGCAGTGTGTCAGTATCAGGGAAGGACGCAGTGTGTCAGTGTCGGGGAGGGACGCAGTGTGTCAGTATCACGGACGGACGCAGTGTGTCAGTATCAGGGAGGGACGCAGTGTGTCAGGGAAGGACGCAGAGTGTCAGTATCAGAGATGGACGCAGTGTGTCAGTATCAGAGATGGACGCAGTGTGTTAGTGTCAGGGACGGACGTAGCGTGTCAGTATCAGGGAAGGACGCAGTGTGTCAGTATCAGGGAAGGAAGCAGTGTGTCAGTGTCGGTGATGTACGCAGTGTGTCAGTATCACGGAAGGACGCAGTGTGTCACTATCAGGGAAGGACGCAATGTGTCAGTGTCAAGGAAGGACGCAGTGTGTCAGTGTCAGGGAGGTACGCAGTGTGTCAGTGTCAGGGAAGGACGCAGTGTGTCAGTATCAGGGACGGACGCAGCGTGTCAGTATCAGGGAAGGACGCAGTGTGTCAGTGCCGGGGACGGACGTAGCGTGTCAGTATCAGGGACGGACGCAGTGTGTCAGTGTCGGGGACGGAAGCAGTGTGTCAGTGTCTGGGACTGACACATAGAGTGTCAGTATCAGAGATGGACGCAGTGTGTCAGTGTCAGGGACGGACGCAGTGTGTCAGTATCCGGGATGGACGCAGTGTGTCAGTGTCAGGGACGGACGTTGCGTGTCAGTATCACGGACGCACGCAGTGTGTCAGTGTCAGGGAAGGACGACGTGTGTCAGTGTCAGGGAGGGACGCAGTGTCTCAGTATCAGGGACGGACGCAGTGGGTCACTATCAGGGAAGGACGCAGTGTGTCAGTGTCGAGGACGGACACAGTGTGTTAGTGTCCGGGACGGACGCAGTGTGTCAGTGTCGGGGACGGACGCAGCGTGTCAGTATCAAGGATGGACGTAGCGTGTCAGTATCAAGGACGGACGCAGTGTTTCAATGTCAGGGACGGACGAAGTGTGTCAGAATCAGGGACGGTCGTACCGTGTCAGTATCAGGGAAGGACGCAGTGTGTCAGTGTCAGGGAAGGACGCAGTGTGTCAGTGTCGGGGACGTACGCAGTCTGTCAGTATCAGAGATGGACGCAGTGTGTCAGTATCGGGGACGGAAGGCGGCGTGTCAGTATCAGGGACTGACGCAGTGTGTCAGTGTCGGGGATGGACGCAGTGTGTCAGTGTCGGGGACGGACGCAGTGTGTCAGTGTCGGGGACGGACGCAGTGTGTCAGTATCAGGGACGGACGTAGCGTGTCAGTGTCAGGGAAGGACGGAGTGTGTCAGTATCAGGGACGGACGTAGCGTGTCAGTGTCAGGGGGGACGCAGTGTGTCAGTGTCGGGGACGGAATCAGTGTGTCAGTGTCGGGGACGGACACAGTGTGTCAGTGTCGGGTACGGACGCAGTGTGTCAGTATCAGGGACGGACGCAGTGTGTCAGTGTCAGGGAGGGACGCAGTGTGTCAGTGTCGGGGACGGACGCAGTGTGTCAGTATCAGGGAAGGACGTAGCGTGTCAGTATCAGGGACGGACGCAGTGTGTCAGTATCAGAGATGGACGCAGTGTGTCATTGTCAGGGACGGACGTAGTGTGTCAGTATCCGGGATGGACGCAGTGTGTCAGTGTCAGGGAAGGACGTTGCGTGTCAGTACCACGGACGCACGCAGTGTGTCAGTGTCAGGGAAGGACGCCGTGTGTCAGTGTCAGGGAGGGACGCAGTGTCTCAGTATCAGGGACGGACGCAGTGGGTCACTATCAGGGAAGGACGCAGTGTGTCAGTGTCGAGGACGGACACAGTGTGTTAGTGTCCGGGACGGACGCAGTGTGTCAGTGTCGGGGACGGACGCAGCGTGTCAGTATCAAGGATGGACGCAGTGTTTAAATGTCAGGGACGGACGAAGTGTGTCAGAATCAGGGACGGTCATACCGTGTCAGTATCAGGGAAGGACGCAGTGTGTCAGTGTCAGGAGAGGACGTAGCGTATCAGTGTCAGGGGGGGACGCAGTGTGTCAGTGTCGGGGACGGAATCAGTGTGTCAGTGTCGGGGACGGACACAGTGTGTCAGTGTCGGGTACGGACGCAGTGTGTCAGTATCAGGGACGGACGCAGTGTGTCAGTGTCAGGGAGGGACGCAGTGTGTCAGTGTCGGGGACGGACGCAGTGTGTCTATATCAGGGATGGACGCAGTGTGTCAGTGTCAGGGACGGACGCAGTGTGTCAGTATCAGAGATGGACGCAGTGAGTCAGTATCAGAGAAGGACGCAGTGTGTCAGTATCAGAGATGGACGCAGTGTGACAGTGTCGGGGACGGACGCAGTGTGTCAGTATCAGGGAAGGACGTAGCGTGTCAGTATCAGGGACGGACGCAATGTGTCAGTATCAGAGATGGACGCAGTATGTCAGTGTCAGGGACTGACGAAGTGTGTCAGTGTCAGGGAGGGACGCAGTGTATCAGTGTCGGAGAGGGACGGAGTGTGTCAGTATCAGGGACGGACGCCGTGTGTCAGTGTCAGGGATGGACGCAGAGTGTCAGTATCAGATGTGGACGCAGTGTGTCAGTGTCAGGGACGGACGCAGTGTGTCAGTATCAGAGATGGACGCAGTGAGTCAGTATCAGAGAAGGACGCAGTGTGTCAGTATCAGAGATGGACGCAGTGTGACAGTGTCGGGGACGGACGCAGTGTGTCAGTATCAGAGATGGACGCAGTGTGTCAGTATTAGAGAAGGACGCAGTGTGTCAGTATCAGAGATGGACGCAGTGTGACAGTGTCGGGGACGGACGCAGTGTGTCAGTATCAGGGAAGGACGTAGCGTGTCAGTATCAGGGACGGACGCAGTGTGTCAGTATCAGAGATGGACGCAGTGGGTCACTATCATGGAAGGACGCAGTGTGTCAGTGTCGAGGACGGACACAGTGTGTTAGTGTCCGGGACGGACGCAGTGTGTCAGTGTCGGGGACGGACGCAGCGTGTCAGTATCAAGGATGGACGCAGTGTTTAAATGTCAGGGACGGACGAAGTGTGTCAGAATCAGGGACGGTCGTACCGTGTCAGTATCAGGGAAGGACGCAGTGTGTCAGTGTCAGGAGAGGACGTAGCGTGTCAGTGTCAGGGGGGGACGCAGTGTGTCAGTGTCGGGGACGGAATCAGTGTGTCAGTGTCGGGGACGGACACAGTGTGTCAGTGTCGGGTACGGACGCAGTGTGTCAGTATCAGGGAGGGACGCAGTGTGTCAGTGTCAGGGAGGGACGCAGTGTGTCAGTGTCGGGGACGGACGCAGTGTGTCAGTATCAGGGAAGGACGTAGCGTGTCAGTGTCAGGGACGGACGCAGTGTGTCAGTATCAGAGATGGACGCAGTGTGTCAGTGTCAGGGACGGACGCAGTGTGTCAGTATCCGGGATGGACGCAGTGTGTCAGTGTCAGGGAAGGACGTTGCGTGTCAGTACCACGGACGCACGCAGTGTGTCAGTGTCAGGGAAGGACGCCGTGTGTCAGTGTCAGGGAGGGACGCAGTGTCTCAGTATCAGGGACGGACGCAGTGGGTCACTATCAGGGAAGGACGCAGTGTGTCAGTGTCGAGGACGGACACAGTGTGTTAGTGTCCGGGACGGACGCAGTGTGTCAGTGTCGGGGACGGACGCAGCGTGTCAGTATCAAGGATGGACGCAGTGTTTAAATGTCAGGGACGGACGAAGTGTGTCAGAATCAGGGACGGTCGTACCGTGTCAGTATCAGGGAAGGACGCAGTGTGTCAGTATCAGAGAGGGACGCAGTGTGTCAGTATCAGAGATGGACGCAGTGTGACAGTGTCGGGGACGGACGCAGTGTGTCAGTATCAGGAAAGGACGTAGGGTGTCAGTATCAGGGACGGACGCAGTGTGTCAGTATCAGAGATTGACGCAGTGTGTCAGTGTCAGGGACGGACGCAGTGTGTCAGTATCAGAGATGGATGCAGTGTGTCAGTATTAGAGAAGGACGCAGTGTGTCAGTATCAGAGATGGACGCAGTGTGACAGTGTCGGGGACGGACGCAGTGTGTCAGTATCAGGGAAGGACGTAGCGTGTCAGTATCAGGGACGGACGCAGTGTGTCAGTATCAGAGATGGACGCAGTGTGTCAGTGTCAGGGACGGACGAAGTGTGTCAGAATCAGGGACGGTCGTACCGTGTCAGTATCAGGGAAGGACGCAGTGTGTCAGTGTCAGGGAAGGACGCAGTGTGTCAGTGTCAGGGACGTACGCAGTGTGTCAGTATCAGAGATGGACGCAGTGTGTCAGTGTCGGGGACGGACGCGGCGTGTCAGTATCAGGGACTGACGCAGTGTGTCAGTGTCGGGGATGGACGCAGTGTGTCAGTGTCGGGGACGAACGGAGTGTGTCAGTGTCGGGGACGGACGCAGTGTGTCAGTATCAGGGACGGACGTAGCGTGTCAGTGTCAGGGAAGGACGGAGTGTGTCAGTATCAGGGACTGACGTAGCGTGTCAGTGTCAGGGGGGGACGCAGTGTGTCAGTGTCCGGGACGGACTCAGTGTGTCAGTATCAGAGATGGACGCAGTGTGTCAGTATCAGAGAAGGACGCAGTGTGTCAGTATCAGAGATGGACGCAGTGTGTCAGTATCAGAGAAGGACGCAGTGTGTCAGTATCAGAGATGGACGCAGTGTGACAGTGTCGGGGACGGACGCAGTGTGTCATTATCAGGGAAGGACGTAGCGTGTCAGTATCAGGGACGGACGCAGTGTGTCAGTATCAGGGACGGACGCAGTGTGTCAGTGTCAGGGAGGGACGCAGTGTGTCAGTGTCGGGGACGGACGCAGTGTGTCAGTATCAGGGAAGGACGTAGCGTGTCAGTATCACGGATGGACGCAGAGTGTCAGTATCGGGGACGGACGCAGCGTGTCAGTATCACGGAAGGACGCAATGTGTCTGTGTCAGGGAGGTACGCAGTGTGTCAGTGTCAGGGAAGGACGCAGTGTGTCAGTATCAGGGACGGACGCAGTGTGTCAGTGCCGGGGACGGACGTAGCGTGTCAGTATCAGGGGCGGACGCAGTGTGTCAGTGTCGGGGACGGAAGCAGTGTGTCAGTGTCAGGGACGGACGCAGAGTATCAGTATCAGAGATGGACGCAGTGTGTCAGTGTCAGGGACGGACGCAGTGTGTCAGTATCAGAGATGGACGCAGTGTGTCAGTATCAGAGAAGGACGCAGTGTGTCAGTATCAGAGATGGACGCAGTGTGACAGTGTCGGGGACGGACGCAGTGTGTCAGTATCAGGAAAGGACGTAGGGTGTCAGTATCAGGGACGGACGCAGTGTGTCAGTATCAGAGATGGACGCAGTGTGTCAGTGTCAGGGACGGACGCAGTGTGTCAGTATCAGAGATGGACGCAGTGTGTCAGTATTAGAGAAGGACGCAGTGTGTCAGTATCAGAGATGGACGCAGTGTGACAGTGTCGGGGACGGACGCAGTGTGTCAGTATCAGGGAAGGACGTAGCGTGTCAGTATCAGGGACGGACGCAGTGTGTCAGTATCAGAGATGGACGCAGTGTGTCAGTGTCAGGGACGGACGAAGTGTGTCAGAATCAGGGACGGTCGTACCGTGTCAGTATCAGGGAAGGACGCAGTGTGTCAGTGTCAGGGAAGGACGCAGTGTGTCAGTGTCAGGGACGTACGCAGTCTGTCAGTATCAGAGATGGACGCAGTGTGTCAGTGTCGGGGACGGACGCGGCGTGTCAGTATCAGGGACTGACGCAGTGTGTCAGTGTCGGAGATGGACGCAGTGTGTCAGTGTCGGGGACGGACGCAGTGTGTCAGTATCAGGGACGGACGTAGCGTGTCAGTGTCAGGGAAGGACGGAGTGTGTCAGTATCAGGGACTGACGTAGCGTGTCAGTGTCAGGGGGGGACGCAGTGTGTCAGTGTCCGGGACGGACTCAGTGTGTCAGTGTCGGGGACGGACACAGTGTGTCAGTGTCGGGTACGGACGCAGTGTGTCAGTATCAGGGACGGACGCAGTGTGTCAGTGTCAGGGAGGGACGCAGTGTGTCAGTGTCGGGGACGGACGCAGTGTGTCAGTATCAGGGAAGGACACAGTGTGTCAGTGTCGGGGAGGGACGCAGTGTGTCAGTATCACGGACGGACTCAGTGTGTCAGTATCAGGGAGGGACGCAGTGTGTCAGTGTCAGGGAAAGACGCCGTGTGTCAGTATCAGGGAAGGACGCAGTGTGTCAGTGTCAGGGAGGGACGCAGTGTATCAGTGTCGGAGAGGGACGGAGTGTGTCAGTATCAGGGACGGACGCCGTGTGTCAGTGTCAGGGATGGACGCAGAGTGTCAGTATCAGATGTGGACGCAGTGTGTCAGTGTCAGGGACGGACGCAGTGTGTCAGTATCAGAGATGGACGCAGTGAGTCAGTATCAGAGAAGGACGCAGTGTGTCAGTATCAGAGATGGACGCAGTGTGACAGTGTCGGGGACGGACGCAGTGTGTCAGTATCAGGGAAGGACGTAGCGTGTCAGTATCAGGGACGGACGCAATGTGTCAGTATCAGAGATGGACGCAGTATGTCAGTGTCAGGGACTGACGAAGTGTGTCAGTGTCAGGGAGGGACGCAGTGTATCAGTGTCGGAGAAGGACGGAGTGTGTCAGTATCAGGGACGGACGCCGTGTGTCAGTGTCAGGGATGGACGCAGAGTGTCAGTATCAGATGTGGACGCAGTGTGTCAGTGTCAGGGACGGACGCAGTGTGTCAGTATCAGAGATGGACGCAGTGAGTCAGTATCAGAGAAGGACGCAGTGTGTCAGTATCAGAGATGGACGCAGTGTGACAGTGTCGGGGACGGACGCAGTGTGTCAGTATCAGAGATGGACGCAGTGTGTCAGTATTAGAGAAGGACGCAGTGTGTCAGTATCAGAGATGGACGCAGTGTGACAGTGTCGGGGACGGACGCAGTGTGTCAGTATCAGGGAAGGACGTAGCGTGTCAGTATCAGGGACGGACGCAGTGTGTCAGTATCAGAGATGGACGCAGTGTGTCAGTCTCAGGGACGGACGAAGTGTGTCAGAATCAGGGACGGTCGTACCGTGTCAGTATCAGGGAAGGACGCAGTGTGTCAGTGTCAGGGAAGGACGCAGTGTGTCAGTGTCAGGGACGTACGCAGTCTGTCAGTATCAGAGATGGACGCAGTGTGTCAGTGTCGGGGACGGAAGGCGGCGTGTCAGTATCAGGGACTGACGCAGTGTGTCAGTGTCGGGGATGGACGCAGTGTGTCAGTGTCGGGGACGGACGCAGTGTGTCAGTGTCGGGGACGGACGCAGTGTGTCAGTATCAGGGACGGACGTAGCGTGTCAGTGTCAGGGAAGGACGGAGTGTGTCAGTATCAGGGACTGACGTAGCGTGTCAGTGTCAGGGGGGGACGCAGTGTGTCAGTGTCCGGGACGGACTCAGTGTGTCAGTATCAGAGATGGACGCAGTGTGTCAGTATCAGAGAAGGACGCAGTGTGTCAGTATCAGAGATGGACGCAGTGTGTCAGTATCAGAGAAGGACGCAGTGTGTCAGTATCAGAGATGGACGCAGTGTGACAGTGTCGGGGACGGACGCAGTGTGTCATTATCAGGGAAGGACGTAGCGTGTCAGTATCAGGGACGGACGCAGTGTGTCAGTATCAGGGACGGACGCAGTGTGTCAGTGTCAGGGAGGGACGCAGTGTGTCAGTGTCGGGGACGGACGCAGTGTGTCAGTATCAGGGAAGGACGTAGCGTGTCAGTATCAGGGACGGACGCAGTGTGTCAGTATCAGGGAAGGACGTTGCGTGTCAGTACCACGGACGCACGCAGTGTGTCAGTGTCAGGGAAGGACGCCGTGTGTCAGTGTCAGGGAGGGACGCAGTGTCTCAGTATCAGGGACGGACGCAGTGGGTCACTATCATGGAAGGACGCAGTGTGTCAGTGTCGAGGACGGACACAGTGTGTTAGTGTCCGGGACGGACGCAGTGTGTCAGTGTCGGGGACGGACGCAGCGTGTCAGTATCAAGGATGGACGCAGTGTTTAAATGTCAGGGACGGACGAAGTGTGTCAGAATCAGGGACGGTCGTACCGTGTCAGTATCAGGGAAGGACGCAGTGTGTCAGTGTCAGGAGAGGACGTAGCGTGTCAGTGTCAGGGGGGGACGCAGTGTGTCAGTGTCGGGGACGGAATCAGTGTGTCAGTGTCGGGGACGGACACAGTGTGTCAGTGTCGGGTACGGACGCAGTGTGTCAGTATCAGGGAGGGACGCAGTGTGTCAGTGTCAGGGAGGGACGCAGTGTGTCAGTGTCGGGGACGGACGCAGTGTGTCAGTATCAGGGAAGGACGTAGCGTGTCAGTGTCAGGGACGGACGCAGTGTGTCAGTATCAGAGATGGACGCAGTGTGTCAGTGTCAGGGACGGACGCAGTGTGTCAGTATCCGGGATGGACGCAGTGTGTCAGTGTCAGGGAAGGACATTGCGTGTCAGTACCACGGACGCACGCAGTGTGTCAGTGTCAGGGAAGGACGCCGTGTGTCAGTGTCAGGGAGGGACGCAGTGTCTCAGTATCAGGGACGGACGCAGTGGGTCACTATCAGGGAAGGACGCAGTGTGTCAGTGTCGAGGACGGACACAGTGTGTTAGTGTCCGGGACGGACGCAGTGTGTCAGTGTCGGGGACGGACGCAGCGTGTCAGTATCAAGGATGGACGCAGTGTTTAAATGTCAGGGACGGACGAAGTGTGTCAGAATCAGGGACGGTCGTACCGTGTCAGTATCAGGGAAGGACGCAGTGTGTCAGTATCAGAGAGGGACGCAGTGTGTCAGTATCAGAGATGGACGCAGTGTGACAGTGTCGGGGACGGACGCAGTGTGTCAGTATCAGGAAAGGACGTAGGGTGTCAGTATCAGGGACGGACGCAGTGTGTCAGTATCAGAGATTGACGCAGTGTGTCAGTGTCAGGGACGGACGCAGTGTGTCAGTATCAGAGATGGATGCAGTGTGTCAGTATTAGAGAAGGACGCAGTGTGTCAGTATCAGAGATGGACGCAGTGTGACAGTGTCGGGGACGGACGCAGTGTGTCAGTATCAGGGAAGGACGTAGCGTGTCAGTATCAGGGACGGACGCAGTGTGTCAGTATCAGAGATGGACGCAGTGTGTCAGTGTCAGGGACGGACGAAGTGTGTCAGAATCAGGGACGGTCGTACCGTGTCAGTATCAGGGAAGGACGCAGTGTGTCAGTGTCAGGGAAGGACGCAGTGTGTCAGTGTCAGGGACGTACGCAGTGTGTCAGTATCAGAGATGGACGCAGTGTGTCAGTGTCGGGGACGGACGCGGCGTGTCAGTATCAGGGACTGACGCAGTGTGTCAGTGTCGGGGATGGACGCAGTGTGTCAGTGTCGGGGACGAACGGAGTGTGTCAGTGTCGGGGACGGACGCAGTGTGTCAGTATCAGGGACGGACGTAGCGTGTCAGTGTCAGGGAAGGACGGAGTGTGTCAGTATCAGGGACTGACGTAGCGTGTCAGTGTCAGGGGGGGACGCAGTGTGTCAGTGTCCGGGACGGACTCAGTGTGTCAGTATCAGAGATGGACGCAGTGTGTCAGTATCAGAGAAGGACGCAGTGTGTCAGTATCAGAGATGGACGCAGTGTGTCAGTATCAGAGAAGGACGCAGTGTGTCAGTATCAGAGATGGACGCAGTGTGACAGTGTCGGGGACGGACGCAGTGTGTCATTATCAGGGAAGGACGTAGCGTGTCAGTATCAGGGACGGACGCAGTGTGTCAGTATCAGGGACGGACGCAGTGTGTCAGTGTCAGGGAGGGACGCAGTGTGTCAGTGTCGGGGACGGACGCAGTGTGTCAGTATCAGGGAAGGACGTAGCGTGTCAGTATCACGGATGGACGCAGAGTGTCAGTATCGGGGACGGACGCAGCGTGTCAGTATCACGGAAGGACGCAATGTGTCTGTGTCAGGGAGGTACGCAGTGTGTCAGTGTCAGGGAAGGACGCAGTGTGTCAGTATCAGGGACGGACGCAGTGTGTCAGTGCCGGGGACGGACGTAGCGTGTCAGTATCAGGGGCGGACGCAGTGTGTCAGTGTCGGGGACGGAAGCAGTGTGTCAGTGTCAGGGACGGACGCAGAGTATCAGTATCAGAGATGGACGCAGTGTGTCAGTGTCAGGGACGGACGCAGTGTGTCAGTATCAGAGATGGACGCAGTGTGTCAGTATCAGAGAAGGACGCAGTGTGTCAGTATCAGAGATGGACGCAGTGTGACAGTGTCGGGGACGGACGCAGTGTGTCAGTATCAGGAAAGGACGTAGGGTGTCAGTATCAGGGACGGACGCAGTGTGTCAGTATCAGAGATGGACGCAGTGTGTCAGTGTCAGGGACGGACGCAGTGTGTCAGTATCAGAGATGGACGCAGTGTGTCAGTATTAGAGAAGGACGCAGTGTGTCAGTATCAGAGATGGACGCAGTGTGACAGTGTCGGGGACGGACGCAGTGTGTCAGTATCAGGGAAGGACGTAGCGTGTCAGTATCAGGGACGGACGCAGTGTGTCAGTATCAGAGATGGACGCAGTGTGTCAGTGTCAGGGACGGACGAAGTGTGTCAGAATCAGGGACGGTCGTACCGTGTCAGTATCAGGGAAGGACGCAGTGTGTCAGTGTCAGGGAAGGACGCAGTGTGTCAGTGTCAGGGACGTACGCAGTCTGTCAGTATCAGAGATGGACGCAGTGTGTCAGTGTCGGGGACGGACGCGGCGTGTCAGTATCAGGGACTGACGCAGTGTGTCAGTGTCGGAGATGGACGCAGTGTGTCAGTGTCGGGGACGGACGCAGTGTGTCAGTGTCGGGGACGGACGCAGTGTGTCAGTATCAGGGACGGACGTAGCGTGTCAGTGTCAGGGAAGGACGGAGTGTGTCAGTATCAGGGACTGACGTAGCGTGTCAGTGTCAGGGGGGGACGCAGTGTGTCAGTGTCCGGGACGGACTCAGTGTGTCAGTGTCGGGGACGGACACAGTGTGTCAGTGTCGGGTACGGACGCAGTGTGTCAGTATCAGGGACGGACGCAGTGTGTCAGTGTCAGGGAGGGACGCAGTGTGTCAGTGTCGGGGACGGACGCAGTGTGTCAGTATCAGGGAAGGACACAGTGTGTCAGTGTCGGGGAGGGACGCAGTGTGTCAGTATCACGGACGGACGCAGTGTGTCAGTATCAGGGAGGGACGCAGTGTGTCAGTGTCAGGGAAAGACGCCGTGTGTCAGTATCAGGGAAGGACGCAGTGTGTCAGTGTCAGGGAGGGACGCAGTGTATCAGTGTCGGAGAGGGACGGAGTGTGTCAGTATCAGGGACGGACGCCGTGTGTCAGTGTCAGGGATGGACGCAGAGTGTCAGTATCAGATGTGGACGCAGTGTGTCAGTGTCAGGGACGGACGCAGTGTGTCAGTATCAGAGATGGACGCAGTGAGTCAGTATCAAAGAAGGACGCAGTGTGTCAGTATCAGAGATGGACGCAGTGTGACAGTGTCGGGGACGGACGCAGTGTGTCAGTATCAGGGAAGGACGTAGCGTGTCAGTATCAGGGACGGACGCAATGTGTCAGTATCAGAGATGGACGCAGTATGTCAGTGTCAGGGACTGACGAAGTGTGTCAGAATCAGGGACGGTCGTACCGTGTCAGTATCAGGGAAGGACGCAGTGTGTCAGTGTCACGGAAGGACGCAGTGTGTCAGTGTCGGGGACGTACGCAGTATGTCAGTATCAGAGATGGACGCAGTGTGTCAGTATCAGGGACGGACGCAGCGTGTCAGTATCAGGGAAGGACGCAGTGTGTCAGTGCCGGGGACGGACGTAGCGTGTCAGTATCAGGGACGGACGCAGTGTGTCAGTGTCGGGGACGGAAGCAGTGTGTCAGTGTCTGGGACTGACACATAGAGTGTCAGTATCAGAGATGGACGCAGTGTGTCAGTGTCAGGGACGGACGCAGTGTGTCAGTATCCGGGATGGACGCAGTGTGTCAGTGTCAGGGACGGACGTTGCGTGTCAGTATCACGGACGCACGCAGTGTGTCAGTGTCAGGGAAGGACGCCGTGTGTCAGTGTCAGGGAGGGACGCAGTGTCTCAGTATCAGGGACGGACGCAGTGGGTCACTATCAGGGAAGGACGCAGTGTGTCAGTGTCGAGGACGGACACAGTGTGTTAGTGTCCGGGACGGACGCAGTGTGTCAGTGTCGGGGACGGACGCAGCGTGTCAGTATCAAGGATGGACGTAGCGTGTCAGTATCAAGGACGGACGCAGTGTTTCAATGTCAGGGACGGACGAAGTGTGTCAGAATCAGGGACGGTCGTACCGTGTCAGTATCAGGGAAGGACGCAGTGTGTCAGTGTCAGGGAAGGACGCAGTGTGTCAGTGTCGGGGACGTACGCAGTCTGTCAGTATCAGAGATGGACGCAGTGTGTCAGTATCGGGGACGGAAGGCGGCGTGTCAGTATCAGGGACTGACGCAGTGTGTCAGTGTCGGGGATGGACGCAGTGTGTCAGTGTCGGGGACGGACGCAGTGTGTCAGTGTCGGGGACGGACGCAGTGTGTCAGTATCAGGGACGGACGTAGCGTGTCAGTGTCAGGGAAGGACGGAGTGTGTCAGTATCAGGGACGGACGTAGCGTGTCAGTGTCAGGGGGGGACGCAGTGTGTCAGTGTCGGGGACGGAATCAGTGTGTCAGTGTCGGGGACGGACACAGTGTGTCAGTGTCGGGTACGGACGCAGTGTGTTAGTATCAGGGACGGACGCAGTGTGTCAGTGTCAGGGAGGGACGCAGTGTGTCAGTGTCGGGGACGGACGCAGTGTGTCAGTATCAGGGAATGACGTAGCGTGTCAGTATCAGGGACGGACGCAGTGTGTCAGTATCAGAGATGGACGCAGTTTGTCAGTGTCAGGGACGGACGCAGTGTGTCAGTATCCGGGATGGACGCAGTGTGTCAGTGTCAGGGAAGGACGTTGCGTGTCAGTACCACGGACGCACGCAGTGTGTCAGTGTCAGGGAAGGACGCCGTGTGTCAGTGTCAGGGAGGGACGCAGTGTCTCAGTATCAGGGACGGACGCAGTGGGTCACTATCAGGGAAGGACGCAGTGTGTCAGTGTCGAGGACGGACACAGTGTGTTAGTGTCCGGGACGGACGCAGTGTGTCAGTGTCGGGGACGGACGCAGCGTGTCAGTATCAAGGATGGACGCAGTGTTTAAATGTCAGGGACGGACGAAGTGTGTCAGAATCAGGGACGGTCGTACCGTGTCAGTATCAGGGAAGGACGCAGTGTGTCAGTGTCAGGAGAGGACGTAGCGTGTCAGTGTCAGGGGAGGACGCAGTGTGTCAGTGTCGGGGACGGAATCAGTGTGTCAGTGTCGGGGACGGACACAGTGTGTCAGTGTCAGGGAGGGACGCAGTGTGTCAGTGTCGGGGAGGGACGCAGTGTGTCAGTATCAGGGAGGGACGCAGTATGTCAGTATCAGGCACGGACGCAGTGTGTCAGTATCAGGGAAGGACGAAGTGTGTCAGTGTCGGGGAGGGACGCAGCGTGTCAGAATCAGGGAAGGACGCAGCGTGTCAGTATCAGGGAACGACGCAGTGTGTCAGTATCAGGGATCGACGGAGTGTGTCAGTGTCAGGGAGGGACGCAGTGTGTCAGTTTCTGGGACGGACTCAGTGTGTCAGCTTCGGGGAGGGACGCAGTGTGTCAGTGTAAGGGAAGGACGCAGTATGTCAGTGTCGGGGACGGACGCAGTGTGTCAGTGTCGGGGATTGACCCAGTGTGTCAGTTTCAGGGAGGGACGCAGTGTGTCAGTATCAGGGAGGGACGCAGTGTGTCAGTATCATGGACGGACGCAGTGGGACAGTATCAGGGAGGGGCGCAGTCTGTCAGTGTCAGGGAAGGACGCAGTGTGTCAGTGTCAGAGGCGGACGCAGTGTGTCAGTGTCAGGGAAGCACGCAGTGTGTCAGTGTCAGGGAAGGACGCAGTTTGTCAGTGTCAGGGAAGGACGCAGTGTGTCAGTGTCAGGGACTGACGCAGTGTGTCAGTGTCAGGGAAGGACGCAGTGTGTCACTATCAGGGAATTACGCAGTGTGTCAGTGTCGAGGACGGACGCAGCGTGTCAGTATCAGGGACGGACGTAGTGTGTCAGTATCAGGGACGGACGCAGTGTGTCAGCTTCGGGGAGGGACGCAGTGTGTCAGTGTAAGGGAAGGACGCAGTATGTCAGTGTCGGGGACGGACGCAGTGTGTCAGTGTCGGGGATTGACCCAGTGTGTCAGTTTCAGGGAGGGACGCAGTGTGTCAGTATCAGGGAGGGACGCAGTGTGTCAGTATCATGGACGGACGCAGTGGGTCAGTATCAGGGAGGGGCGCAGTCTGTCAGTGTCAGGGGAGGACGCAGCGTGTCAGTGTCAGAGGCGGACGCAGTGTGTCAGTGTCAGGGAAGCACGCAGTGTGTCAGTGTCAGGGAAGGACGCAGTTTGTCAGTGTCAGGGAAGGACGCAGTGTGTCAGTGTCAGGGACTGACGCAGTGTGTCAGTGTCAGGGAAGGACGCAGTGTGTCACTATCAGAGAATTACGCAGTGTGTCAGTGTCGAGGACGGACGCAGCGTGTCAGTATCAGGGACGGACGTAGTGTGTCAGTATCAGGGACGGACGCAGTGTGTCAGTGTCGGGGAGGGACGCAGTGTGTCAGTGTCGGGGACGGACGCAGTGTGTCAGTATCAGGGAAGGACGAAGTGTGTCAGTGTCGGGGAGGGACGCAGCGTGTCAGTATCAGGGAAGGACGCAGCGTGTCAGTATCAGGGAAGGACGCAGTGTGTCAGTATCAGGGATCGACGGAGTATGTCAGTGTCAGGGAGGGACGCAGTGTGTCAGTGTCTGGGACGGACTCAGTGTGTCAGCTTCAGGGAGGGACGCAGTGTGTCAGTGTAAGGGAAGGACGCAGTATGTCAGTGTCGGGGACGGACGCAGTGTGTCAGTGTCGGGGATTGACCCAGTGTGTCAGTTTCAGGGAGGGACGCAGTTTGTCAGTATCAGGGAGGGACGCAGTGTGTCAGTATCATGGACGGACGCAGTGGGTCAGTATCAGGGAGGGGCGCAGTCTGTCAGTGTCAGGGGAGGACGCAGTGTGTCAGTGTCAGAGGCGGACGCAGTGTGTCAGTGTCAGGGAAGCACGCAGTGTGTCAGTGTCAGGGAAGGACGCAGTTTTTCAGTGTCAGGGAAGGACGCAGTGTGTCAGTGTCAGGGACTGACGCAGTGTGTCAGTGTCAGGGAAGGACGCAGTGTGTCACTATCAGGGAATTACGCAGTGTGTCAGTGTCGAGGACGGACGCAGCGTGTCAGTATCAGGGACGGACGTAGTGTGTCAGTATCAGGGACGGACGCAGTGTGTCAGTGTCGGGGAGGGACGCAGTGTGTCAGTGTCGGGGAAGGACGCGGTGTGTCAGCGTTGGGGACGGACGCAGTGTGTCAGTGTCAGGGATGGACGCAGTGTGTCAGTATCAGGGACGGACGCAGTGTGTCAGTATCAGGGAAGGACGCAGTGTGTCAGTGTTGGGGAGGGACGCAGCGTGTCAGTATGAGGGAAGGACGCAGCGTGTCAGTATCAGGGAAGGACGCAGTGTGTCAGTATCAGGGATCGACGCAGTGTGTCAGCGTAAGGGAGGGACGCAGTGTGTCAGTATCAGGGACGGACGCAGTGTGTCAGTATCATGGAAGGACGCAGTGTGTCAGTGTTGGGTATGGACGCAGCGTGTCAGTATCAGGGAAGGACGCCGTGTGTCAGTGTCAGGGACGGACGCCGTGTGTCAGTGTCAGGGACGCACGCAGTGTGTCAGTGTCAGGGACGGACGTAGCATGTCAGTATCACGGACGGACGCAGTGTGTCAGTTTCAGGGAAGGACGCCGTGTGTCAGTGTCAGGGAAGGACGCAGCGTGTCACTATCACGGACGGACGCAGTGTGTCAGTGTCAGGGAAGGACGCAGTGTGTCAGTATCAGGGACTGACGCAGTTTGTCAGTGTCAGGGACGGACGTAGCGTGTCAGTATCACGGACGGACGCAGTGTGTCAGTATCGGGGACGGACGCAGTGTGTCAGTATCAGAGATGGACGCATTGTGTCAGTATCAGGGTCGGACGTAGCGTGTCAGTATCAGGGAAGGAAGCAGTGTGTCAGTATCAGGGAAGGACGCAGTGTGTCAATGTCGGGGACGGACGTAGTGAGTCAGTTTCAGAGATTGACGCAGTGTGTCAGTGTTGGGGACGGACGCAGCGTGTCAGTATCAGGGACGGACGCAGTGTGTCAGTGTAGGGGATGGACGCAGTGTGTCAGTGTCGGAGACGGACGCAGTGTGTCAGGGCCGGGAAGGACGCAGCGTGTCAGTATCAGGGATCGACGCAGTGTGTCAGTGTAAGGGAGGGACGCAGTGTGTCAGTGTCGGGGACGGACTCAGTGTGTCAGTGTCGGGGAGGGACGCAGGGTGTCAGTATCAGGGAGGGACGCATTGTGTCAGTATCGGGGACGGACGCAGTGTGTCAGTATCAGGGACGGACGCAGTGTGTCAGTGTCGGGGAGGGACGCAGTGTGTCAGTGTCGGGGACGGACGCAGTGTGTCAGCGTTGGGGACGGACGCAGTGTGTCAGTATCAGGGACGGACGCATTGTGTCAGTATCAGGGAGGGGTACGGTGTTTCAGTGTCAGGGAAGGACGCAGTGTGTCAGTGTCAAAGGCGGACGCAGTGTGTCATTGTCAGGGAAGGACGCAGAGTGTCAGTATCGGTGAAGGACGCAGTGTGTCAGTGTCAGGGAAGGACGCAGTGTGTCAGTATCAGGGAGGGGTACAGTGTGTCAGTGTCAGGGAAGGACGCAGTGTGTCAGTGTCAGAGGCGGACGCAGTGTGTCATCGTCAGGGAAGGACGCAGAGTGTCAGTGTCAGGGAAGGACTCAGTGTGTCAGTGTCAGAGGCGGTCGTAGTGTGTCAGTGTTGGTGACGGACGCAGTGTGTCAGTGTCGGGGACGGACGCAGTGTGTCAGTATCGGTGAAGGACGCAGTGTGTCAGTGTCGGGGAGGGACGCAGTGTGTCAGTATCAGGGAGGGACGCAGTGTGTCAGTATCAGGGATGGACGCAGTGTGTCAGTATCAGGGACGGACGCAGTGTGTCAGTATCAGGGAAGGACGCAGTGTGTCAGTGTTGGGGAGGGACGCAGCGTGTCAGTATGAGGGAAGGACGCAGCGTGTCAGTATCAGGGAAGGACGCAGTGTGTCAGTATCACGGATCGACGCAGTGTGTCAGCGTAAGGGAGGGACGCAGTGTGTCAGTATCAGGGACGGACGCAGTGTGTCAGTATCAGGGAAGGACGCAGTGTGTCAGTGTTGGGTATGGACGCAGCGTGTCAGTATCAGGGAAGGACGCCGTGTGTCAGTGTCAGGGACGGACGCCGTGTGTCAGTGTCAGGGACGCACGCAGTGTGTCAGTGTCAGGGTCGGACGTAGCATGTCAGTATCACGGACGGACGCAGTGTGTCAGTTTCAGGGAAGGACGCCGTGTGTCAGTGTCAGGGAAGGACGCAGCGTGTCACTATCACGGACGGACGCAGTGTGTCAGTGTCAGGGAAGGACGCAGTGTGTCAGTGTCAGGGACGCACGCAGTTTTTCAGTGTCAGGGACGGACGTAGCGTGTCAGTATCACGGACGGACGCAGTGTGTCAGTATCGGGGACGGACGCAGTGTGTCAGTATCAGAGATGGACGCATTGTGTCAGTATCAGGGTCGGACGTAGCGTGTCAGTATCAGGGAAGGAAGCAGTGTGTCAGTATCAGGGAAGGACGCAGTGTGTCAATGTCGGGGGCGGACGTAGTGAGTCAGTTTCAGAGATTGACGCAGTGTGTCAGTGTTGGGGACGGACGCAGCGTGTCAGTATCAGGGACGGATGCAGTGTGTCAGTGTAGGGGATGGACGCAGTGTGTCAGTGTCGGAGACGGACGCAGTGTGTCAGGGCCGGGAAGGACGCAGCGTGTCAGTATCAGGGATCGACGCAGTGTGTCAGTGTAAGGGAGGGACGCAGTGTGTCAGTGTCGGGGACGGACTCAGTGTGTCAGTGTCGGGGAGGGGCGCAGGGTGTCAGTATCAGGGAGGGACGCATTGTGTCAGTATCGGGGACGGACGCAGTGTGTCAGTATCAGGGAAAGACGCAGTGTGTCAGTATCAGGGACGGACGCAGTGTGTCAGTATCAGGGAGGGGTACAGTGTTTCAGTGTCAGGGAAGGACGCAGTGTGTCAGTGTCAAAGGCGGACGCAGTGTGTCATTGTCAGGGAAGGACGCAGAGTGTCAGTATCGGTGAAGGACGCAGTGTGTCAGTGTCAGAGGCGGACGCAGTGTGTCAGAGGCGGACGCAGTGTGTCAGTGTCAGGGAAGCACGCAGTGTGTCAGTGTCAGGGAAGGACGCAGTTTGTCAGTGTCAGGGAAGGACGCAGTGTGTCAGTGTCAGGGACTGACGCAGTGTGTCAGTGTCAGGGAAGGACGCAGTGTGTCAGTATCAGGGAGGGGTACAGTGTGTCAGTGTGAGGGAAGGACGCAGTGTGTCAGTGTCAGAGGCGGACGCAGTGTGTCATCGTCAGGGAAGGACGCAGAGTGTCAGTGTCAGGGAAGGACTCAGTGTGTCAGTGTCAGGGCGGTCGTAGTGTGTCAGTGTTGGTGACGGACGCAGTGTGTCAGTGTCGGGGACGGACGCAGTGTGTCAGTATCGGTGAAGGACGCAGTGTGTCAGTGTCGGGGAGGGACGCAGTGTGTCAGTATCAGGGAGGGACGCAGTGTGTCAGTATCAGGGACGGACGCAGTGTGTCAGTATCAGGGAAGGACGAAGTGTGTCAGTGTCGGGGAGGGACGCAGCGTGTCAGAATCAGGGAAGGACGCAGCGTGTCAGTATCAGGGAACGACGCAGTGTGTCAGTATCAGGGATCGACGGAGTGTGTCAGTGTCAGGGAGGGACGCAGTGTGTCAGTTTCTGGGACGGACTCAGTGTGTCAGCTTCGGGGAGGGACGCAGTGTGTCAGTGTAAGGGAAGGACGCAGTATGTCAGTGTCGGGGACGGACGCAGTGTGTCAGTGTCGGGGATTGACCCAGTGTGTCAGTTTCAGGGAGGGACGCAGTGTGTCAGTATCAGGGAGGGACGCAGTGTGTCAGTATCATGGACGGACGCAGTGGGACAGTATCAGGGAGGGGCGCAGTCTGTCAGTGTCAGGGAAGGACGCAGTGTGTCAGTGTCAGAGGCGGACGCAGTGTGTCAGTGTCAGGGAAGCACGCAGTGTGTCAGTGTCAGGGAAGGACGCAGTTTTTCAGTGTCAGGGAAGGACGCAGTGTGTCAGTGTCAGGGACTGACGCAGTGTGTCAGTGTCAGGGAAGGACGCAGTGTGTCACTATCAGGGAATTACGCAGTGTGTCAGTGTCGAGGACGGACGCAGCGTGTCAGTATCAGGGACGGACGTAGTGTGTCAGTATCAGGGACGGACGCAGTGTGTCAGCTTCGGGGAGGGACGCAGTGTGTCAGTGTAAGGGAAGGACGCAGTATGTCAGTGTCGGGGACGGACGCAGTGTGTCAGTGTCGGGGATTGACCCAGTGTGTCAGTTTCAGGGAGGGACGCAGTGTGTCAGTATCAGGGAGGGACGCAGTGTGTCAGTATCATGGACGGACGCAGTGGGTCAGTATCAGGGAGGGGCGCAGTCTGTCAGTGTCAGGGAAGGAGGCAGTGTGTCAGTGTCAGAGGCGGACGCAGTGTGTCAGTGTCAGGGAAGGACGCAGTTTGTCAGTGTCAGGGAAGGACGCAGTTTGTCAGTGTCAGGGAAGGACGCAGTGTGTCAGTGTCAGGGACTGACGCAGTGTGTCAGTGTCAGGGAAGGACGCAGTGTGTCACTATCAGGGAATTACGCAGTGTGTCAGTGTCGAGGACGGACGCAGCGTGTCAGTATCAGGGAAGGACGCAGTGTGTCAGTATCAGGGAAGGACACAGTGTGTCAGTATCAGGGATCGACGGAGTATGTCAGTGTCAGGGAGGGACGCAGTGTGTCAGTATCAGGGAAGGACGCAGTGTGTCAGTATCGGGGACGGACGCAGTGTGTCAGTATCAGAGATGGACGCATTGTGTCAGTATCAGGGTCGGACGTAGCGTGTCAGTATCAGGGAAGGAAGCAGTGTGTCAGTATCAGGGAAGGACGCAGTGTGTCAATGTCGGGGACGGACGTAGTGAGTCAGTTTCAGAGATTGACGCAGTGTGTAAGTATTGGGGACGGACGCAGCGTGTCAGTATCAGGGAACGACGCAGTGTGTCAGTATCAGGGATCGACGGAGTGTGTCAGTGTCAGGGAGGGACGCAGTGTGTCAGTTTCTGGGACGGACTCAGTGTGTCAGCTTCGGGGAGGGACGCAGTGTGTCAGTGTAAGGGAAGGACGCAGTATGTCAGTGTCGGGGACGGACGCAGTGTGTCAGTGTCGGGGATTGACCCAGTGTGTCAGTTTCAGGGAGGGACGCAGTGTGTCAGTATCAGGGAGGGACGCAGTGTGTCAGTATCATGGACGGACGCAGTGGGACAGTATCAGGGAGGGGCGCAGTCTGTCAGTGTCAGGGAAGGACGCAGTGTGTCAGTGTCAGAGGCGGACGCAGTGTGTCAGTGTCAGGGAAGCACGCAGTGTGTCAGTGTCAGGGAAGGACGCAGTTTGTCAGTGTCAGGGAAGGACGCAGTGTGTCAGTGTCAGGGACTGACGCAGTGTGTCAGTGTCAGGGAAGGACGCAGTGTGTCACTATCAGGGAATTACGCAGTGTGTCAGTGTCGAGGACGGACGCAGCGTGTCAGTATCAGGGACGGACGTAGTGTGTCAGTATCAGGGACGGACGCAGTGTGTCAGTGTCAGGGAGGGACGCAGTGTGTCAGTGTAAGGGAAGGACGCAGTATGTCAGTGTCGGGGACGGACGCAGTGTGTCAGTGTCGGGGATTGACCCAGTGTGTCAGTTTCAGGGAGGGACGCAGTGTGTCAGTATCAGGGAGGGACGCAGTGTGTCAGTATCATGGACGGACGCAGTGGGTCAGTATCAGGGAGGGGCGCAGTCTGTCAGTGTCAGGGAAGGAGGCAGTGTGTCAGTGTCAGAGGCGGACGCAGTGTGTCAGTGTCAGGGAAGGACGCAGTTTGTCAGTGTCAGGGAAGGACGCAGTGTGTCACTATCAGGGAATTACGCAGTGTGTCAGTGTCGAGGACGGACGCAGCGTGTCAGTATCAGGGAAGGACGCAGTGTGTCAGTATCAGGGAAGGACGCAGTGTGTCAGTATCAGGGATCGACGGAGTATGTCAGTGTCGGGGACGGACTCAGTGTGTCAGTGTCGGGGAGGGACGCAGGGTGTCAGTATCAGGGAGGGACGCATTGTGTCAGTATCGGGGACGGACGCAGTGTTTCAGTATCAGGGAAAGACGCAGTGTGTCAGTATCAGGGATGGACGCAGTGTGTCAGTATCAGGGAGGGGTACAGTGTGTCATTGTCAGGGAAGGACGCAGAGTGTCAGTATCGGTGAAGGACGCAGTGTGTCAGTGTCAGAGGCGGACGCAGTGTGTCAGTGTCAGAGGCGGACGCAGTGTGTCATCGTCAGGGAAGGACGCAGAGTGTCAGTGTCAGGGAAGGACTCAGTGTGTCAGTGTCAGAGGTGGTCGTAGTGTGTCAGTATCGGTGAAGGACGCAGTGTGTCAGTGTCGGGGAGGGACGCAGTGTGTCAGTATCAGGGCGGGACGCAGTGTGTCCGTATCAGGGACGGACGCAGTGTGTCAGTATCAGGGAAGGACGAAGTGTGTCAGTGTCGGGGAGGGACGCAGCGTGTCAGAATCAGGGAAGGACGCAGCGTGTCAGTATCAGGGAACGACGCAGTTTGTCAGTATCAGGGATCGACGGAGTGTGTCAGTGTCAGGGAGGGACGCAGTGTGTCAGTTTCTGGGACGGACTCAGTGTGTCAGCTTCGGGGAGGGACGCAGTGTGTCAGTGTAAGGGAAGGACGCAGTATGTCAGTGTCGGGGACGGACGCAGTGTGTCAGTGTCGGGGATTGACCCAGTGTGTCAGTTTCAGGGAGGGACGCAGTGTGTCAGTATCAGGGAGGGACGCAGTGTGTCAGTATCATGGACGGACGCAGTGGGACAGTATCAGGGAGGGGCGCAGTCTGTCAGTGTCAGGGAAGGACGCAGTGTGTCAGTGTCAGAGGCGGACGCAGTGTGTCAGTGTCAGGGAAGCACGCAGTGTGTCAGTGTCAGGGAAGGACGCAGTTTGTCAGTGTCAGGGAAGGACGCAGTGTGTCAGTGTCAGGGACTGACGCAGTGTGTCAGTGTCAGGGAAGGACGCAGTGTGTCACTATCAGGGAATTACGCAGTGTGTCAGTGTCGAGGACGGACGCAGCGTGTCAGTATCAGGGACGGACGTAGTGTGTCAGTATCAGGGACGGACGCAGTGTGTCAGCTTCGGGGAGGGACGCAGTGTGTCAGTATGAGGGAAGGACGCAGCGTGTCAGTATCAGGGAAGGACGCAGTGTGTCAGTATCAGGGATCGACGCAGTGTGTCAGCGTAAGGGAGGGACGCAGTGTGTCAGTATCAGGGACGGACGCAGTGTGTCAGTATCAGGGAAGGACGCAGTGTCTCAGTGTTGGGTATGGACGCAGCGTGTCAGTATCAGGGAAGGACGCCGTGTGTCAGTGTCAGGGACGGACGCCGTGTGTCAGTGTCAGGGACGCACGCAGTGTGTCAGTGTCAGGGACGGACGTAGCATGTCAGTATCACGGACGGACGCAGTGTGTCAGTTTCAGGGAAGGACGCCGTGTGTCAGTGTCAGGGAAGGACGCAGCGTGTCACTATCACGGACGGACGCAGTGTGTCAGTGTCAGGGAAGGACGCAGTGTGTCAGTATCAGGGACTGACGCAGTTTGTCAGTGTCAGGGACGGACGTAGCGTGTCAGTATCACGGACGGACGCAGTGTGTCAGTATCGGGGACGGACGCAGTGTGTCAGTATCAGAGATGGACGCATTGTGTCAGTATCAGGGTCGGACGTAGCGTGTCAGTATCAGGGAAGGAAGCAGTGTGTCAGTATCAGGGAAGGACGCAGTGTGTCAATGTCGGGGACGGACGTAGTGAGTCAGTTTCAGAGATTGACGCAGTGTGTCAGTGTTGGGGACGGACGCAGCGTGTCAGTATCAGGGACGGACGCAGTGTGTCAGTGTAGGGGATGGACGCAGTGTGTCAGTGTCGGAGACGGACGCAGTGTGTCAGGGCCGGGAAGGACGCAGCGTGTCAGTATCAGGGATCGACGCAGTGTGTCAGTGTAAGGGAGGGACGCAGTGTGTCAGTGTCGGGGACGGACTCAGTGTGTCAGTGTCGGGGAGGGACGCAGGGTGTCAGTATCAGGGAGGGACGCATTGTGTCAGTATCGGGGACGGACGCAGTGTGTCAGTATCAGGGAAAGACGCAGTGTGTCAGTATCAGGGACGGACGCAGTGTGTCAGTATCAGGGAGGGGTACGGTGTTTCAGTGTCAGGGAAGGACGCAGTGTGTCAGTGTCAAAGGCGGACGCAGTGTGTCATTGTCAGGGAAGGACGCAGAGTGTCAGTATCGGTGAAGGACGCAGTGTGTCAGTGTCAGAGGCGGACGCAGTGTGTCAGTGTCAGAGGCGGACGCAGTGTGTCAGTGTCAGGGAAGCACGCAGTGTGTCAGTGTCAGGGAAGGACGCAGTTTGTCAGTGTCAGGGAAGGACGCAGTGTGTCAGTGTCAGGGACTGACGCAGTGTGTCAGTGTCAGGGAAGGACGCAGTGTGTCAGTATCAGGGAGGGGTACAGTGTGTCAGTGTCAGGGAAGGACGCAGTGTGTCAGTGTCAGAGGCGGACGCAGTGTGTCATCGTCAGGGAAGGACGCAGAGTGTCAGTGTCAGGGAAGGACTCAGTGTGTCAGTGTCAGAGGCGGTCGTAGTGTGTCAGTGTTGGTGACGGACGCAGTGTGTCAGTGTCGGGGACGGACGCAGTGTGTCAGTATCGGTGAAGGACGCAGTGTGTCAGTGTCGGGGAGGGACGCAGTGAGTCAGTATCAGGGAGGGACGCAGTGTGTCAGTATCAGGGATGGACGCAGTGTGTCAGTATCAGGGACGGACGCAGTGTGTCAGTATCAGGGAAGGACGCAGTGTGTCAGTGTTGGGGAGGGACGCAGCGTGTCAGTATGAGGGAAGGACGCAGCGTGTCAGTATCAGGGAAGGACGCAGTGTGTCAGTATCAGGGATCGACGCAGTGTGTCAGCGTAAGGGAGGGACGCAGTGTGTCAGTATCAGGGACGGACGCAGTGTGTCAGTATCAGGGAAGGACGCAGTGTGTCAGTGTTGGGTATGGACGCAGCGTGTCAGTATCAGGGAAGGACGCCGTGTGTCAGTGTCAGGGACGGACGCCGTGTGTCAGTGTCAGGGACGCACGCAGTGTGTCAGTGTCAGGGACGGACGTTGCATGTCAGTATCACGGACGGACGCAGTGTGTCAGTTTCAGGGAAGGACGCCGTGTGTCAGTGTCAGGGAAGGACGCAGCGTGTCACTATCACGGACGGACGCAGTGTGTCAGTGTCAGGGAAGGACGCAGTGTGTCAGTATCAGGGACTGACGCAGTTTGTCAGTGTCAGGGACGGACGTAGCGTGTCAGTATCACGGACGGACGCAGTGTGTCAGTATCGGGGACGGACGCAGTGTGTCAGTATCAGAGATGGACGCATTGTGTCAGTATCAGGGTCGGACGTAGCGTGTCAGTATCAGGGAAGGAAGCAGTGTGTCAGTATCAGGGAAGGACGCAGTGTGTCAATGTCGGGGACGGACGTAGTGAGTCAGTTTCAGAGATTGACGCAGTGTGTCAGTGTTGGGGACGGACGCAGCGTGTCAGTATCAGGGACGGACGCAGTGTGTCAGTGTAGGGGATGGACGCAGTGTGTCAGTGTCGGAGACGGACGCAGTGTGTCAGGGCCGGGAAGGACGCAGCGTGTCAGTATCAGGGATCGACGCAGTGTGTCAGTGTAAGGGAGGGACGCAGTGTGTCAGTGTCGGGGACGGACTCAGTGTGTCAGTGTCGGGGAGGGACGCAGGGTGTCAGTATCAGGGAGGGACGCATTGTGTCAGTATCGGGGACGGACGCAGTGTGTCAGTATCAGGGAAAGACGCAGTGTGTCAGTATCAGGGACGGACGCAGTGTGTCAGTATCAGGGAGGGGTAAGGTGTTTCAGTGTCAGGGAAGGACGCAGTGTGTCAGTGTCAAAGGCGGACGCAGTGTGTCATTGTCAGGGAAGGACGCAGAGTGTCAGTATCGGTGAAGGACGCAGTGTGTCAGTGTCAGAGGCGGACGCAGTGTGTCAGTGTCAGAGGCGGACGCAGTGTGTCAGTGTCAGGGAAGCACGCAGTGTGTCAGTGTCAGGGAAGGACGCAGTTTGTCAGTGTCAGGGAAGGACGCAGTGTGTCAGTGTCAGGGACTGACGCAGTGTGTCAGTGTCAGGGAAGGACGCAGTGTGTCAGTATCAGGGAAGGGTACAGTGTGTCAGTGTCAGGGAAGGACGCAGTGTGTCAGTGTCAGAGGCGGACGCAGTGTGTCATCGTCAGGGAAGGACGCAGAGTGTCAGTGTCAGGGAAGGACTCAGTGTGTCAGTGTCAGAGGCGGTCGTAGTGTGTCAGTGTTGGTGACGGACGCAGTGTGTCAGTGTCGGGGACGGACGCAGTGTGTCAGTATCGGTGAAGGACGCAGTGTGTCAGTGTCGGGGAGGGACGCAGTGTGTCAGTATCAGGGAGGGACGCAGTGTGTCAGTATCGGGGACGGACGCAGTGTGTCAGTATCAGGGAAAGACGCAGTGTGTCAGTATCAGGGACGGACGCAGTGTGTCAGTATCAGGGAGGGGTACGGTGTTTCAGTGTCAGGGAAGGACGCAGTGTGTCAGTGTCAAAGGCGGACGCAGTGTGTCATTGTCAGGGAAGGACGCAGAGTGTCAGTATCGGTGAAGGACGCAGTGTGTCAGTGTCAGAGGCGGACGCAGTGTGTCAGTGTCAGAGGCGGACGCAGCGTGTCAGTGTCAGGGAAGCACGCAGTGTGTCAGTGTCAGGGAAGGACGCAGTTTGTCAGTGTCAGGGAAGGACGCAGTGTGTCAGTGTCAGGGACTGACGCAGTGTGTCAGTGTCAGGGAAGGACGCAGTGTGTCAGTATCAGGGAGGGGTACAGTGTGTCAGTGTCAGGGAAGGACGCAGTGTGTCAGTGTCAGAGGCGGACGCAGTGTGTCATCGTCAGGGAAGGACGCAGAGTGTCAGTGTCAGGGAAGGACTCAGTGTGTCAGTGTCAGAGGCGGTCGTAGTGTGTCAGTGTTGGTGACGGACGCAGTGTGTCAGTGTCGGGGACGGACGCAGTGTGTCAGTATCGGTGAAGGACGCAGTGTGTCAGTGTCGGGGAGGGACGCAGTGTGTCAGTATCAGGGAGGGACGCAGTGTGTCAGTATCAGGGATGGACGCAGTGTGTCAGTATCAGGGACGGACGCAGTGTGTCAGTATCAGGGAAGGACGCAGTGTGTCAGTGTTGGGGAGGGACGCAGCGTGTCAGTATGAGGGAAGGACGCAGCGTGTCAGTATCAGGGAAGGACGCAGTGTGTCAGTATCAGGGATCGACGCAGTGTGTCAGCGTAAGGGAGGGACGCAGTGTGTCAGTATCAGGGACGGACGCAGTGTGTCAGTGTCAGAGGCGGACGCAGTGTGTCATCGTCAGGGAAGGACGCAGAGTGTCAGTGTCAGGGAAGGACTCAGTGTGTCAGTGTCAGAGGCGGTCGTAGTGTGTCAGTGTTGGTGACGGACGCAGTGTGTCAGTGTCGGGGACGGACGCAGTGTGTCAGTATCGGTGAAGGACGCAGTGTGTCAGTGTCGGGGAGGGACGCAGTGTGGCAGTATCAGGGAGGGACGCAGTGTGTCAGTGTCAGAGGCGGACGCAGTGTGTCATCGTCAGGGAAGGACGCAGAGTGTCAGTGTCAGGGAAGGACTCAGTGTGTCAGTGTCAGAGGCGGTCGTAGTGTGTCAGTGTTGGTGACGGACGCAGTGTGTCAGTGTCGGGGACGGACGCAGTGTGTCAGTATCGGTGAAGGACGCAGTGTGTCAGTGTCGGGGAGGGACGCAGTGTGTCAGTATCAGGGAAAGACGCAGTGTGTCAGTATCAGGGACGGACGCAGTGTGTCAGTATCAGGGAGGGGTACGGTGTTTCAGTGTCAGGGAAGGACGCAGTGTGTCAGTGTCAAAGGCGGACGCAGTGTGTCATTGTCAGGGAAGGACGCAGAGTGTCAGTATCGGTGAAGGACGCAGTGTGTCAGTGTCAGAGGCGGACGCAGTGTGTCAGTGTCAGAGGCGGACGCAGCGTGTCAGTGTCAGGGAAGCACGCAGTGTGTCAGTGTCAGGGAAGGACGCAGTTTGTCAGTGTCAGGGAAGGACGCAGTGTGTCAGTGTCAGGGACTGACGCAGTGTGTCAGTGTCAGGGAAGGACGCAGTGTGTCAGTATCAGGGAGGGGTACAGTGTGTCAGTGTCAGGGAAGGACGCAGTGTGTCAGTGTCAGAGGCGGACGCAGTGTGTCATCGTCAGGGAAGGACGCAGAGTGTCAGTGTCAGGGAAGGACTCAGTGTGTCAGTGTCAGAGGCGGTCGTAGTGTGTCAGTGTTGGTGACGGACGCAGTGTGTCAGTGTCGGGGACGGACGCAGTGTGTCAGTATCGGTGAAGGACGCAGTGTGTCAGTGTCGGGGAGGGACGCAGTGTGTCAGTATCAGGGAGGGACGCAGTGTGTCAGTATCAGGGATGGACGCAGTGTGTCAGTATCAGGGACGGACGCAGTGTGTCAGTATCAGGGAAGGACGCAGTGTGTCAGTGTTGGGGAGGGACGCAGCGTGTCAGTATGAGGGAAGGACGCAGCGTGTCAGTATCAGGGAAGGACGCAGTGTGTCAGTATCAGGGATCGACGCAGTGTTTCAGCGTAAGGGAGGGACGCAGTGTGTCAGTATCAGGGACGGACGCAGTGTGTCAGTATAAGGGAAGGACGCAGTGTGTCAGTGTTGGGTATGGACGCAGCGTGTCAGTATCAGGGAAGGACGCCGTGTGTCAGTGTCAGGGACGGACGCCGTGTGTCAGTGTCAGGGACGGACGTAGCATGTCAGTATCACGGACGGACGCAGTGTGTCAGTTTCAGGGAAGGACGCCGTGTGTCAGTGTCAGGGAAGGACGCAGCGTGTCAGTATCAGGGAAGGACGCAGTGTGTCAGTGTCGGGGACGGACTCAGTGTGTCAGTGTCGGGGAGGGACGCAGGGTGTCAGTATCAGGGAGGGACGCATTGTGTCAGTATCGGGGACGGACGCAGTGTGTCAGTATCAGGGAAAGACGCAGTGTGTCAGTATCAGGGACGGACGCAGTGTGTCAGTATCAGGGAGGGGTACAGTGTTTCAGTGTCAGGGAAGGACGCAGTGTGTCAGTGTCAAAGGCGGACGCAGTGTGTCATTGTCAGGGAAGGACGAAGAGTGTCAGTATCGGTGAAGGACGCAGTGTGTCAGTGTCAGAGGCGGACGCAGTGTGTCAGAGGCGGACGCAGTGTGTCAGTGTCAGGGAAGCACGCAGTGTGTCAGTGTCAGGGAAGGACGCAGTGTGTCAGTGTCAGAGGCGGACGCAGTGTGTCATCGTCAGGGAAGGACGCAGAGTGTCAGTGTCAGGGAAGGACTCAGTGTGTCAGTGTCAGAGGCGGTCGTAGTGTGTCAGTGTTGGTGACGGACGCAGTGTGTCAGTGTCGGGGACGGACGCAGTGTGTCAGTATCGGTGAAGGACGCAGTGTGTCAGTGTCGGGGAGGGACGCAGCGTGTCAGAATCAGGGAAGGACGCAGCGTGTCAGTATCAGGGAACGACGCAGTGTGTCAGTATCAGGGATCGACGGAGTGTGTCAGTGTCAGGGAGGGACGCAGTGTGTCAGTTTCTGGGACGGACTCAGTGTGTCAGCTTCGGGGAGGGACGCAGTGTGTCAGTGTAAGGGAAGGACGCAGTATGTCAGTGTCGGGGACGGACGCAGTGTGTCAGTGTCGGGGATTGACCCAGTGTGTCAGTTTCAGGGAGGGACGCAGTGTGTCAGTATCAGGGAGGGACGCAGTGTGTCAGTATCATGGACGGACGCAGTGGGACAGTATCAGGAAGGGGCGCAGTCTGTCAGTGTCAGGGAAGGACGCAGTGTGTCAGTGTCAGAGGCGGACGCAGTGTGTCAGTGTCAGGGAAGGACGCAGTGTGTCAGTGTCAGGGAAGGACGCAGTTTGTCAGTGTCAGGGAAGGACGCAGTGTGTCAGTGTCAGGGACTGACGCAGTATGTCAGTGTCAGGGAAGGACGCAGTGTGTCACTATCAGGGAATTACGCAGTGTGTCAGTGTCGAGGACGGACGCAGTGTGTCAGTTTCAGGGAAGGACGCCGTGTGTCAGTGTCAGGGAAGGACGCAGCGTGTCAGTATCAGGGAAGGACGCAGTGTGTCAGTGTCGGGGACGGACTCAGTGTGTCAGTGTCGGGGAGGGACGCAGGGTGTCAGTATCAGGGAGGGACGCATTGTGTCAGTATCGGGGACGGACGCAGTGTGTCAGTATCAGGGAAAGACGCAGTGTGTCAGTATCAGGGACGGACGCAGTGTGTCAGTATCAGGGAGGGGTACAGTGTTTCAGTGTCAGGGAAGGACGCAGTGTGTCAGTGTCAAAGGCGGACGCAGTGTGTCATTGTCAGGGAAGGACGCAGAGTGTCAGTATCGGTGAAGGACGCAGTGTGTCAGTGTCAGAGGCGGACGCAGTGTGTCAGAGGCGGACGCAGTGTGTCAGTGTCAGGGAAGCACGCAGTGTGTCAGTGTCAGGGAAGGACGCAGTTTGTCAGTGTCAGGGAAGGACGCAGTGTGTCAGTGTCAGGGACTGACGCAGTGTGTCAGTGTCAGGGAAGGACGCAGTGTGTCAGTATCAGGGAGGGGTACAGTGTGTCAGTGTCAGGGAAGGACGCAGTGTGTCAGTGTCAGAGGCGGACGCAGTGTGTCATCGTCAGGGAAGCACGCAGAGTGTCAGTGTCAGGGAAGGACTCAGTGTGTCAGTGTCAGAGGCGGTCGTAGTGTGTCAGTGTTGGTGACGGACGCAGTGTGTCAGTGTCGGGGACGGACGCAGTGTGTCAGTATCGGTGAAGGACGCAGTGTGTCAGTGTCGGGGAGGGACGCAGTGTGTCAGTATCAGGGAGGGACGCAGTGTGTCAGTATCAGGGACGGACGCAGTGTGTCAGTATCAGGGAAGGACGAAGTGTGTCAGTGTCGGGGAGGGACGCAGCGTGTCAGAATCAGGGAAGGACGCAGCGTGTCAGTATCAGGGAACGACGCAGTGTGTCAGTATCAGGGATCGACGGAGTGTGTCAGTGTCAGGGAGGGACGCAGTGTGTCAGTTTCTGGGACGGACTCAGTGTGTCAGCTTCGGGGAGGGACGCAGTGTGTCAGTGTAAGGGAAGGACGCAGTATGTCAGTGTCGGGGACGGACGCAGTGTGTCAGTGTCGGGGATTGACCCAGTGTGTCAGTTTCAGGGAGGGACGCAGTGTGTCAGTATCAGGGAGGGACGCAGTCTGTCAGTGTCAGGGAAGGACGCAGTGTGTCAGTGTCAGAGGCGGACGCAGTGTGTCAGTGTCAGGGAAGCACGCAGTGTGTCAGTGTCAGGGAAGGACGCAGTTTGTCAGTGTCAGGGAAGGACGCAGTGTGTCAGTGTCAGGGACTGACGCAGTGTGTCAGTGTCAGGGAAGGACGCAGTGTGTCACTATCAGGGAATTACGCAGTGTGTCAGTGTCGAGGACGGACGCAGCGTGTCAGTATCAGGGACGGACGTAGTGTGTCAGTATCAGGGACGGACGCAGTGTGTCAGCTTCGGGGAGGGACGCAGTGTGTCAGTGTAAGGGAAGGACGCAGTATGTCAGTGTCGGGGACGGACGCAGTGTGTCAGTGTCGGGGATTGACCCAGTGTGTCAGTTTCAGGGAGGGACGCAGTGTGTCAGTATCAGGGAGGGACGCAGTGTGTCAGTATCATGGACGGACGCAGTGGGTCAGTATCAGGGAGGGGCGCAGTCTGTCAGTGTCAGGGAAGGAGGCAGTGTGTCAGTGTCAGAGGCGGACGCAGTGTGTCAGTGTCAGGGAAGGACGCAGTTTGTCAGTGTCAGGGAAGGACGCAGTGTGTCAGTGTCAGGGACTGACGCAGTGTGTCAGTGTCAGGGAAGGACGCAGTGTGTCACTATAAGGGAATTACGCAGTGTGTCAGTGTCGAGGACGGACGCAGTGTGTCAGTTTCAGGGAAGGACGCCGTGTGTCAGTGTCAGGGAAGGACGCAGCGTGTCAGTATCAGGGAAGGACGCAGTGTGTCAGTGTCGGGGACGGACTCAGTGTGTCAGTGTCGGGGAGGGACGCAGGGTGTCAGTATCAGGGAGGGACGCATTGTGTCAGTATCGGGGACGGACGCAGTGTGTCAGTATCAGGGAAAGACGCAGTGTGTCAGTATCAGGGACGGACGCAGTGTGTCAGTATCAGGGAGGGGTACAGTGTTTCAGTGTCAGGGAAGGACGCAGTGTGTCAGTGTCAAAGGCGGACGCAGTGTGTCATTGTCAGGGAAGGACGCAGAGTGTCAGTATCGGTGAAGGACGCAGTGTGTCAGTGTCAGAGGCGGACGCAGTGTGTCAGAGGCGGACGCAGTGTGTCAGTGTCAGGGAAGCACGCAGTGTGTCAGTGTCAGGGAAGGACGCAGTTTGTCAGTGTCAGGGAAGGACGCAGTGTGTCAGTGTCAGGGACTGACGCAGTGTGTCAGTGTCAGGGAAGGACGCAGTGTGTCAGTATCAGGGAGGGGTACAGTGTGTCTGTGTCAGGGAAGGACGCAGTGTGTCAGTGTCAGAGGCGGACGCAGTGTGTCATCGTCAGGGAAGGACGCAGAGTGTCAGTGTCAGGGAAGGACTCAGTGTGTCAGTGTCAGAGGCGGTCGTAGTGTGTCAGTGTTGGTGACGGACGCAGTGTGTCAGTGTCGGGGACGGACGCAGTGTGTCAGTATCGGTGAAGGACGCAGTGTGTCAGTGTCGGGGAGGGACGCAGTGTGTCAGTATCAGGGAGGGACGCAGTGTGTCAGTATCAGGGACGGACGCAGTGTGTCAGTATCAGGGAAGGACGAAGTGTGTCAGTGTCGGGGAGGGACGCAGCGTGTCAGAATCAGGGAAGGACGCAGCGTGTCAGTATCAGGGAACGACGCAGTGTGTCAGTATCAGGGATCGACGGAGTGTGTCAGTGTCAGGGAGGGACGCAGTGTGTCAGTTTCTGGGACGGACTCAGTGTGTCAGCTTCGGGGATGGACGCAGTGTGTCAGTGTAAGGGAAGGACGCAGTATGTCAGTGTCGGGGACGGACGCAGTGTGTCAGTGTCGGGGATTGACCCAGTGTGTCAGTTTCAGGGAGGGACGCAGTGTGTCAGTATCAGGGAGGGACGCAGTCTGTCAGTGTCAGGGAAGGACGCAGTGTGTCAGTGTCAGAGGCGGACGCAGTGTGTCAGTGTCAGGGAAGCACGCAGTGTGTCAGTGTCAGGGAAGGACGCAGTTTGTCAGTGTCAGGGAAGGACGCAGTGTGTCAGTGTCAGGGACTGACGCAGTGTGTCAGTGTCAGGGAAGGACGCAGTGTGTCACTATCAGGGAATTACGCAGTGTGTCAGTGTCGAGGACGGACGCAGCGTGTCAGTATCAGGGACGGACGTAGTGTGTCAGTATCAGGGACGGACGCAGTGTGTCAGCTTCGGGGAGGGACGCAGTGTGTCAGTGTAAGGGAAGGACGCAGTATGTCAGTGTCGGGGACGGACGCAGTGTGTCAGTGTCGGGGATTGACCCAGTGTGTCAGTTTCAGGGAGGGACGCAGTGTGTCAGTATCAGGGAGGGACGCAGTGTGTCAGTATCATGGACGGACGCAGTGGGTCAGTATCAGGGAGGGGCGCAGTCTGTCAGTGTCAGGGAAGGAGGCAGTGTGTCAGTGTCAGAGGCGGACGCAGTGTGTCAGTGTCAGGGAAGGACGCAGTTTGTCAGTGTCAGGGAAGGACGCAGTTTGTCAGTGTCAGGGAAGGACGCAGTGTGTCAGTGTCAGGGACTGACGCAGTGTGTCAGTGTCAGGGAAGGACGCAGTGTGTCACTATCAGGGAATTACGCAGTGTGTCAGTGTCGAGGACGGACGCAGCGTGTCAGTATCAGGGAAGGACGCAGTGTGTCAGTATCAGGGAAGGACGCAGTGTGTCAGTATCAGGGATCGACGGAGTATGTCAGTGTCAGGGAGGGACGCAGTGTGTCAGTATCAGGGAAGGACGCAGTGTGTCAGTATCGGGGACGGACGCAGTGTGTCAGTATCAGAGATGGACGCATTGTGTCAGTATCAGGGTCGGACGTAGCGTGTCAGTATCAGGGAAGGAAGCAGTGTGTCAGTATCAGGGAAGGACGCAGTGTGTCAATGTCGGGGACGGACGTAGTGAGTCAGTTTCAGAGATTGACGCAGTGTGTCAGTATTGGGGACGGACGCAGCGTGTCAGTATCAGGGACGGACGCAGTGTGTCAGTGTAGGGGATGGACGCAGTGTGTCAGTGTCGGAGACGGACGCAGTGTGTCAGGGCCGGGAAGGACGCAGCGTGTCAGTATCAGGGATCGACGCAGTGTGTCAGTGTAAGGGAGGGACGCAGTGTGTCAGTGTCGGGGACGGACTCAGTGTGTCAGTGTCGGGGAGGGACGCAGGGTGTCAGTATCAGGGAGGGACGCATTGTGTCAGTATCGGGGACGGACGCAGTGTGTCAGTATCAGGGAAAGACGCAGTGTGTCAGTATCAGGGACGGACGCAGTGTGTCAGTATCAGGGAGGGGTACAGTGTGTCATTGTCAGGGAAGGACGCAGAGTGTCAGTATCGGTGAAGGACGCAGTGTGTCAGTGTCAGAGGCGGACGCAGTGTGTCAGTGTCAGAGGCGGACGCAGTGTGTCATCGTCAGGGAAGGACGCAGAGTGTCAGTGTCAGGGAAGGACTCAGTGTGTCAGTGTCAGAGGTGGTCGTAGTGTGTCAGTGTTGGTGACGGACGCAGTGTGTCAGTGTCGGGGACGGACGCAGTGTGTCAGTATCGGTGAAGGACGCAGTGTGTCAGTGTCGGGGAGGGACGCAGTGTGTCAGTATCAGGGAGGGACGCAGTGTGTCAGTATCAGGGACGGACGCAGTGTGTCAGTATCAGGGAAGGACGAAGTGTGTCAGTGTCGGGGAGGGACGCAGCGTGTCAGAATCAGGGAAGGACGCAGCGTGTCAGTATCAGGGAACGACGCAGTGTGTCAGTATCAGGGATCAACGGAGTGTGTCAGTGTCAGGGAGGGACGCAGTGTGTCAGTTTCTGGGACGGACTCAGTGTGTCAGCTTCGGGGAGGGACGCAGTGTGTCAGTGTAAGGGAAGGACGCAGTATGTCAGTGTCGGGGACGGACGCAGTGTGTCAGTGTCAGGGAAGGACGCAGTGTGTCACTATCAGGGAATTACGCAGTGTGTCAGTGTCGAGGACGGACGCAGCGTGTCAGTATCAGGGACGGACGTAGTGTGTCAGTATCAGGGACGGACGCAGTGTGTCAGCTTCGGGGAGGGACGCAGTGTGTCAGTGTAAGGGAAGGACGCAGTATGTCAGTGTCGGGGACGGACGCAGTGTGTCAGTGTCGGGGATTGACCCAGTGTGTCAGTTTCAGGGAGGGACGCAGTGTGTCAGTATCAGGGAGGGACGCAGTGTGTCAGTATCATGGACGGACGCAGTGGGTCAGTATCAGGGAGGGGCGCAGTCTGTCAGTGTCAGGGAAGGAGGCAGTGTGTCAGTGTCAGAGGCGGACGCAGTGTGTCAGTGTCAGGGAAGGACGCAGTTTGTCAGTGTCAGGGAAGGACGCAGTGTGTCAGTGTCAGGGACTGACGCAGTGTGTCAGTGTCAGGGAAGGACGCAGTGTGTCACTATAAGGGAATTACGCAGTGTGTCAGTGTCGAGGACGGACGCAGTGTGTCAGTTTCAGGGAAGGACGCCGTGTGTCAGTGTCAGGGAAGGACGCAGCGTGTCAGTATCAGGGAAGGACGCAGTGTGTCAGTGTCGGGGACGGACTCAGTGTGTCAGTGTCGGGGAGGGACGCAGGGTGTCAGTATCAGGGAGGGACGCATTGTGTCAGTATCGGGGACGGACGCAGTGTGTCAGTATCAGGGAAAGACGCAGTGTGTCAGTATCAGGGACGGACGCAGTGTGTCAGTATCAGGGAGGGGTACAGTGTTTCAGTGTCAGGGAAGGACGCAGTGTGTCAGTGTCAAAGGCGGACGCAGTGTGTCATTGTCAGGGAAGGACGCAGAGTGTCAGTATCGGTGAAGGACGCAGTGTGTCAGTGTCAGAGGCGGACGCAGTGTGTCAGAGGCGGACGCAGTGTGTCAGTGTCAGGGAAGCACGCAGTGTGTCAGTGTCAGGGAAGGACGCAGTTTGTCAGTGTCAGGGAAGGACGAAGTGTGTCAGTGTCAGGGACTGACGCAGTGTGTCAGTGTCAGGGAAGGACGCAGTGTGTCAGTATCAGGGAGGGGTACAGTGTGTCAGTGTCAGGGAAGGACGCAGTGTGTCAGTGTCAGAGGCGGACGCAGTGTGTCATCGTCAGGGAAGGACGCAGAGTGTCAGTGTCAGGGAAGGACTCAGTGTGTCAGTGTCAGAGGCGGTCGTAGTGTGTCAGTGTTGGTGACGGACGCAGTGTGTCAGTGTCGGGGACGGACGCAGTGTGTCAGTATCGGTGAAGGACGCAGTGTGTCAGTGTCGGGGAGGGACGCAGTGTGTCAGTATCAGGGAGGGACGCAGTGTGTCAGTATCAGGGACGGACGCAGTGTGTCAGTATCAGGGAAGGACGAAGTGTGTCAGTGTCGGGGAGGGACGCAGCGTGTCAGAATCAGGGAAGGACGCAGCGTGTCAGTATCAGGGAACGACGCAGTGTGTCAGTATCAGGGATCGACGGAGTGTGTCAGTGTCAGGGAGGGACGCAGTGTGTCAGTTTCTGGGACGGACTCAGTGTGTCAGCTTCGGGGAGGGACGCAGTGTGTCAGTGTAAGGGAAGGACGCAGTATGTCAGTGTCGGGGACGGACGCAGTGTGTCAGTGTCGGGGATTGACCCAGTGTGTCAGTTTCAGGGAGGGACGCAGTGTGTCAGTATCAGGGAGGGACGCAGTCTGTCAGTGTCAGGGAAGGACGCAGTGTGTCAGTGTCAGAGGCGGACGCAGTGTGTCAGTGTCAGGGAAGCACGCAGTGTGTCAGTGTCAGGGAAGGACGCAGTTTGTCAGTGTCAGGGAAGGACGCAGTGTGTCAGTGTCAGGGACTGACGCAGTGTGTCAGTGTCAGGGAAGGACGCAGTGTGTCACTATCAGGGAATTACGCAGTGTGTCAGTGTCGAGGACGGACGCAGCGTGTCAGTATCAGGGACGGACGTAGTGTGTCAGTATCAGGGACGGACGCAGTGTGTCAGCTTCGGGGAGGGACGCAGTGTGTCAGTGTAAGGGAAGGACGCAGTATGTCAGTGTCGGGGACGGACGCAGTGTGTCAGTGTCGGGGATTGACCCAGTGTGTCAGTTTCAGGGAGGGACGCAGTGTGTCAGTATCAGGGAGGGACGCAGTGTGTCAGTATCATGGACGGACGCAGTGGGTCAGTATCAGGGAGGGGCGCAGTCTGTCAGTGTCAGGGAAGGAGGCAGTGTGTCAGTGTCAGAGGCGGACGCAGTGTGTCAGTGTCAGGGAAGGACGCAGTTTGTCAGTGTCAGGGAAGGACGCAGTTTGTCAGTGTCAGGGAAGGACGCAGTGTGTCAGTGTCAGGGACTGACGCAGTGTGTCAGTGTCAGGGAAGGACGCAGTGTGTCACTATCAGGGAATTACGCAGTGTGTCAGTGTCGAGGACGGACGCAGCGTGTCAGTATCAGGGAAGGACGCAGTGTGTCAGTATCAGGGAAGGACGCAGTGTGTCAGTATCAGGGATCGACGGAGTATGTCAGTGTCAGGGAGGGACGCAGTGTGTCAGTATCAGGGAAGGACGCAGTGTGTCAGTATCGGGGACGGACGCAGTGTGTCAGTATCAGAGATGGACGCATTGTGTCAGTATCAGGGTCGGACGTAGCGTGTCAGTATCAGGGAAGGAAGCAGTGTGTCAGTATCAGGGAAGGACGCAGTGTGTCAATGTCGGGGACGGACGTAGTGAGTCAGTTTCAGAGATTGACGCAGTGTGTCAGTATTGGGGACGGACGCAGCGTGTCAGTATCAGGGACGGACGCAGTGTGTCAGTGTAGGGGATGGACGCAGTGTGTCAGTGTCGGAGACGGACGCAGTGTGTCAGGGCCGGGAAGGACGCAGCGTGTCAGTATCAGGGATCGACGCAGTGTGTCAGTGTAAGGGAGGGACGCAGTGTGTCAGTGTCGGGGACGGACTCAGTGTGTCAGTGTCGGGGAGGGACGCAGGGTGTCAGTATCAGGGAGGGACGCATTGTGTCAGTATCGGGGACGGACGCAGTGTGTCAGTATCAGGGAAAGACGCAGTGTGTCAGTATCAGGGACGGACGCAGTGTGTCAGTATCAGGGAGGGGTACAGTGTGTCATTGTCAGGGAAGGACGCAGAGTGTCAGTATCGGTGAAGGACGCAGTGTGTCAGTGTCAGAGGCGGACGCAGTGTGTCAGTGTCAGAGGCGGACGCAGTGTGTCATCGTCAGGGAAGGACGCAGAGTGTCAGTGTCAGGGAAGGACTCAGTGTGTCAGTGTCAGAGGTGGTCGTAGTGTGTCAGTGTTGGTGACGGACGCAGTGTGTCAGTGTCGGGGACGGACGCAGTGTATCAGTATCGGTGAAGGACGCAGTGTGTCAGTGTCGGGGAGGGACGCAGTGTGTCAGTATCAGGGAGGGACGCAGTGTGTCAGTATCAGGGACGGACGCAGTGTGTCAGTATCAGGGAAGGACGAAGTGTGTCAGTGTCGGGGAGGGACGCAGCGTGTCAGAATCAGGGAAGGACGCAGCGTGTCAGTATCAGGGAACGACGCAGTGTGTCAGTATCAGGGATCGACGGAGTGTGTCAGTGTCAGGGAGGGACGCAGTGTGTCAGTTTCTGGGACGGACTCAGTGTGTCAGCTTCGGGGAGGGACGCAGTGTGTCAGTGTAAGGGAAGGACGCAGTATGTCAGTGTCGGGGACGGACGCAGTGTGTCAGTGTCGGGGATTGACCCAGTGTGTCAGTTTCAGGGAGGGACGCAGTGTGTCAGTATCAGGGAGGGACGCAGTGTGTCAGTATCATGGACGGACGCAGTGGGACAGTATGAGGGAGGGGCGCAGTCTGTCAGTGTCAGGGAAGGACGCAGTGTGTCAGTGTCAGAGGCGGACGCAGTGTGTCAGTGTCAGGGAAGCACGCAGTGTGTCAGTGTCAGGGAAGGACGCAGTTTGTCAGTGTCAGGGAAGGACGCAGTGTGTCAGTGTCAGGGACTGACGCAGTGTGTCAGTGTCAGGGAAGGACGCAGTGTGTCACTATCAGGGAATTACGCAGTGTGTCAGTGTCGAGGACGGACGCAGTGTGTCAGTTTCAGGGAAGGACGCCGTGTGTCAGTGTCAGGGAAGGACGCAGCGTGTCAGTATCAGGGAAGGACGCAGTGTGTCAGTGTCGGGGACGGACTCAGTGTGTCAGTGTCGGGGAGGGACGCAGGGTGTCAGTATCAGGGAGGGACGCATTGTGTCAGTATCGGGGACGGACGCAGTGTGTCAGTATCAGGGAAAGACGCAGTGTGTCAGTATCAGGGACGGACGCAGGGTGTCAGTATCAGGGAGGGGTACAGTGTTTCAGTGTCAGGGAAGGACGCAGTGTGTCAGTGTCAAAGGCGGACGCAGTGTGTCATTGTCAGGGAAGGACGCAGAGTGTCAGTATCGGTGAAGGACGCAGTGTGTCAGTGTCAGAGGCGGACGCAGTGTGTCAGAGGCGGACGCAGTGTGTCAGTGTCAGGGAAGCACGCAGTGTGTCAGTGTCAGGGAAGGACGCAGTTTGTCAGTGTCAGGGAAGGACGCAGTGTGTCAGTGTTCGGGACTGACGCAGTGTGTCAGTGTCAGGGAAGGACGCAGTGTGTCAGTATCAGGGAGGGGTACAGTGTGTCAGTGTCAGGGAAGGACGCAGTGTGTCAGTGTCAGAGGCGGACGCAGTGTGTCATCGTCAGGGAAGGACGCAGAGTGTCAGTGTCAGGGAAGGACTCAGTGTGTCAGTGTCAGAGGCGGTCGTAGTGTGTCAGTGTTGGTGACGGACGCAGTGTGTCAGTGTCGGGGACGGACGCAGTGTGTCAGTATCGGTGAAGGACGCAGTTTGTCAGTGTCGGGGAGAGACGCAGTGTGTCAGTATCAGGGAGGGACGCAGTGTGTCAGTATCAGGGACGGACGCAGTGTGTCAGTATCAGGGAAGGACGAAGTGTGTCAGTGTCGGGGAGGGACGCAGCGTGTCAGAATCAGGGAAGGACGCAGCGTGTCAGTATCAGGGAACGACGCAGTGTGTCAGTATCAGGGATCGACGGAGTGTGTCAGTGTCAGGGAGGGACGCAGTGTGTCAGTTTCTGGGACGGACGCAGTGTGTCAGTGTCGGGGATTGACCCAGTGTGTCAGTTTCAGGGAGGGACGCAGTGTGTCAGTATCAGGGAGGGACGCAGTGTGTCAGTATCATGGACGGACGCAGTGGGACAGTATCAGGGAGGGGCGCAGTCTGTCAGTGTCAGGGAAGGACGCAGTGTGTCAGTGTCAGAGGCGGACGCAGTGTGTCAGTGTCAGGGAAGCACGCAGTGTGTCAGTGTCAGGGAAGGACGCAGTTTGTCAGTGTCAGGGAAGGACGCAGTGTGTCAGTGTCAGGGACTGACGCAGTGTGTCAGTGTCAGGGAAGGACGCAGTGTGTCACTATCAGGGAATTACGCAGTGTGTCAGTGTCGAGGACGGACGCAGCGTGTCAGTATCAGGGACGGACGTAGTGTGTCAGTATCAGGGACGGACGCAGTGTGTCAGCTTCGGGGAGGGACGCAGTGTGTCAGTGTAAGGGAAGGACGCAGTATGTCAGTGTCGGGGACGGACGCAGTGTGTCAGTGTCGGGGATTGACCCAGTGTGTCAGTTTCAGGGAGGGACGCAGTGTGTCAGTATCAGGTAGGGACGCAGTGTGTCAGTATCATGGACGGACGCAGTGGGTCAGTATCAGGGAGGGGCGCAGTCTGTCAGTGTCAGGGAAGGAGGCAGTGTGTCAGTGTCAGAGGCGGACGCAGTGTGTCAGTGTCAGGGAAGGACGCAGTTTGTCAGTGTCAGGGAAGGACGCAGTTTGTCAGTGTCAGGGAAGGACGCAGTGTGTCAGTGTCAGGGACTGACGCAGTGTGTCAGTGTCAGGGAAGGACGCAGTGTGTCACTATCAGGGAATTACGCAGTGTGTCAGTGTCGAGGACGGACGCAGCGTGTCAGTATCAGGGAAGGACGCAGTGTGTCAGTATCAGGGAAGGACGCAGTGTGTCAGTATCAGGGATCGACGGAGTATGTCAGTGTCAGGGAGGGACGCAGTGTGTCAGTATCAGGGAAGGACGCAGTGTGTCAGTATCGGGGACGGACGCAGTGTGTCAGTATCAGAGATGGACGCATTGTGTCAGTATCAGGGTCGGACGTAGCGTGTCAGTATCAGGGAAGGAAGCAGTGTGTCAGTATCAGGGAAGGACGCAGTGTGTCAATGTCGGGGACGGACGTAGTGAGTCAGTTTCAGAGATTGACGCAGTGTGTCAGTATTGGGGACGGACGCAGCGTGTCAGTATCAGGGACGGACGCAGTGTGTCAGTGTAGGGGATGGACGCAGTGTGTCAGTGTCGGAGACGGACGCAGTGTGTCAGGGCCGGGAAGGACGCAGCGTGTCAGTATCAGGGATCGACGCAGTGTGTCAGTGTAAGGGAGGGACGCAGTGTGTCAGTGTCGGGGACGGACTCAGTGTGTCAGTGTCGGGGAGGGACGCAGGGTGTCAGTATCAGGGAGGGACGCATTGTGTCAGTATCGGGGACGGACGCAGTGTGTCAGTATCAGGGAAAGACGCAGTGTGTCAGTATCAGGGACGGACGCAGTGTGTCAGTATCAGGGAGGGGTACAGTGTGTCATTGTCAGGGAAGGACGCAGAGTGTCAGTATCGGTGAAGGACGCAGTGTGTCAGTGTCAGAGGCGGACGCAGTGTGTCAGTGTCAGAGGCGGACGCAGTGTGTCATCGTCAGGGAAGGACGCAGAGTGTCAGTGTCAGGGAAGGACTCAGTGTGTCAGTGTCAGAGGTGGTCGTAGTGTGTCAGTGTTGGTGACGGACGCAGTGTGTCAGTGTCGGGGACGGACGCAGTGTGTCAGTATCGGTGAAGGACGCAGTGTGTCAGTGTCGGGGAGGGACGCAGTGTGTCAGTATCAGGGAGGGACGCAGTGTGTCAGTATCAGGGACGGACGCAGTGTGTCAGTATCAGGGAAGGACGAAGTGTGTCAGTGTCGGGGAGGGACGCAGCGTGTCAGAATCAGGGAAGGACGCAGCGTGTCAGTATCAGGGAACGACGCAGTGTGTCAGTATCAGGGATCGACGGAGTGTGTCAGTGTCAGGGAGGGACGCAGTGTGTCAGTTTCTGGGACGGACTCAGTGTGTCAGCTTCGGGGAGGGACGCAGTGTGTCAGTGTAAGGGAAGGACGCAGTATGTCAGTGTCGGGGACGGACGCAGTGTGTCAGTGTCGGGGATTGACCCAGTGTGTCAGTTTCAGGGAGGGACGCAGTGTGTCAGTATCAGGGAGGGACGCAGTGTGTCAGTATCATGGACGGACGCAGTGGGACAGTATCAGGGAGGGGCGCAGTCTGTCAGTGTCAGGGAAGGACGCAGTGTGTCAGTGTCGGGGATTGACCCAGTGTGTCAGTTTCAGGGAGGGACGCAGTGTGTCAGTATCAGGGAGGGACGCAGTGTGTCAGTATCATGGACGGACGCAGTGGGACAGTATCAGGGAGGGGCGCAGTCTGTCAGTGTCAGGGAAGGACGCAGTGTGTCATTGTCAGAGGCGGACGCAGTGTGTCAGTGTCAAGGAAGCACGCAGTGTGTCAGTGTCAGGGAAGGACGCAGTTTGTCAGTGTCAGGGAAGGACGCAGTGTGTCAGTGTCAGGGACTGACGCAGTGTGTCAGTGTCAGGGAAGGACGCAGTGTGTCACTATCAGGGAATTACGCAGTGTGTCAGTGTCGAGGACGGACGCAGTGTGTCAGTTTCAGGGAAGGACGCCGTGTGTCAGTGTCAGGGAAGGACGCAGCGTGTCAGTATCAGGGAAGGACGCAGTGTGTCAGTGTCGGGGACGGACTCAGTGTGTCAGTGTCGGGGAGGGACGCAGGGTGTCAGTATCAGGGAGGGACGCATTGTGTCAGTATCGGGGACGGACGCAGTGTGTCAGTATCAGGGAAAGACGCAGTGTGTCAGTATCAGGGACGGACGCAGTGTGTCAGTATCAGGGAGGGGTACAGTGTTTCAGTGTCAGGGAAGGACGCAGTGTGTCAGTGTCAAAGGCGGACGCAGTGTGTCATTGTCAGGGAAGGACGCAGAGTGTCAGTATCGGTGAAGGACGCAGTGTGTCAGTGTCAGAGGCGGACGCAGTGTGTCAGAGGCGGACGCAGTGTGTCAGTGTCAGGGAAGCACGCAGTGTGTCAGTGTCAGGGAAGGACGCAGTTTGTCAGTGTCAGGGAAGGACGCAGTGTGTCAGTGTTCGGGACTGACGCAGTGTGTCAGTGTCAGGGAAGGACGCAGTGTGTCAGTATCAGGGAGGGGTACAGTGTGTCAGTGTCAGGGAAGGACGCAGTGTGTCAGTGTCAGAGGCGGACGCAGTGTGTCATCGTCAGGGAAGGACGCAGAGTGTCAGTGTCAGGGAAGGACTCAGTGTGTCAGTGTCAGAGGCGGTCGTAGTGTGTCAGTGTTGGTGACGGACGCAGTGTGTCAGTGTCGGGGACGGACGCAGTGTGTCAGTATCGGTGAAGGACGCAGTTTGTCAGTGTCGGGGAGAGACGCAGTGTGTCAGTATCAGGGAGGGACGCAGTGTGTCAGTATCAGGGACGGACGCAGTGTGTCAGTATCAGGGAAGGACGAAGTGTGTCAGTGTCGGGGAGGGACGCAGCGTGTCAGAATCAGGGAAGGACGCAGCATGTCAGTATCAGGGAACGACGCAGTGTGTCAGTATCAGGGATCGACGGAGTGTGTCAGTGTCAGGGAGGGACGCAGTGTGTCAGTTTCTGGGACGGACTCAGTGTGTCAGCTTCGGGGAGGGACGCAGTGTGTCAGTGTAAGGGAAGGACGCAGTATGTCAGTGTCGGGGACGGACGCAGTGTGTCAGTGTCGGGGATTGACCCAGTGTGTCAGTTTCAGGGAGGGACGCAGTGTGTCAGTATCAGGGAGGGACGCAGTGTGTCAGTATCATGGACGGACGCAGTGGGACAGTATCAGGGAGGGGCGCAGTCTGTCAGTGTCAGGGAAGGACGCAGTGTGTCAGTGTCAGAGGCGGACGCAGTGTGTCAGTGTCAGGGAAGCACGCAGTGTGTCAGTGTCAGGGAAGGACGCAGTTTGTCAGTGTCAGGGAAGGACGCAGTGTGTCAGTGTCAGGGAATGACGCAGTGTGTCAGTGTCAGGGAAGGACGCAGTGTGTCACTATCAGGGAATTACGCAGTGTGTCAGTGTCGAGGACGGACGCAGCGTGTCAGTATCAGGGACGGACGTAGTGTGTCAGTATCAGGGACGGACGCAGTGTGTCAGCTTCGGGGAGGGACGCAGTGTGTCAGTGTAAGGGAAGGACGCAGTATGTCAGTGTCGGGGACGGACGCAGTGTGTCAGTGTCGGGGATTGACCCAGTGTGTCAGTTTCAGGGAGGGACGCAGTGTGTCAGTATCAGGGAGGGACGCAGTGTGTCAGTATCATGGACGGACGCAGTGCGTCAGTATCAGGGAGGGGCGCAGTCTGTCAGTGTCAGGGAAGGAGGCAGTGTGTCAGTGTCAGAGGCGGACGCAGTGTGTCAGTGTCAGGGAAGGACGCAGTTTGTCAGTGTCAGGGAAGGACGCAGTTTGTCAGTGTCAGGGAAGGACGCAGTGTGTCAGTGTCAGGGACTGACGCAGTGTGTCAGTGTCAGGGAAGGACGCAGTGTGTCACTATCAGGGAATTACGCAGTGTGTCAGTGTCGAGGACGGACGCAGCGTGTCAGTATCAGGGAAGGACGCAGTGTGTCAGTATCAGGGAAGGACGCAGTGTGTCAGTATCAGGGATCGACGGAGTATGTCAGTGTCAGGGAGGGACGCAGTGTGTCAGTATCAGGGAAGGACGCAGTGTGTCAATATCGGGGACGGACGCAGTGTGTCAGTATCAGAGATGGACGCATTGTGTCAGTATCAGGGTCGGACGTAGCGTGTCAGTATCAGGGAAGGAAGCAGTGTGTCAGTATCAGGGAAGGACGCAGTGTGTCAATGTCGGGGACGGACGTAGTGAGTCAGTTTCAGAGATTGACGCAGTGTGTCAGTATTGGGGACGGACGCAGCGTGTCAGTATCAGGGACGGACGCAGTGTGTCAGTGTAGGGGATGGACGCAGTGTGTCAGTGTCGGAGACGGACGCAGTGTGTCAGGGCCGGGAAGGACGCAGCGTGTCAGTATCAGGGATCGACGCAGTGTGTCAGTGTAAGGGAGGGACGCAGTGTGTCAGTGTCGGGGACGGACTCAGTGTGTCAGTGTCGGGGAGGGACGCAGGGTGTCAGTATCAGGGAGGGACGCATTGTGTCAGTATCGGGGACGGACGCAGTGTGTCAGTATCAGGGAAAGACGCAGTGTGTCAGTATCAGGGACGGACGCAGTGTGTCAGTATCAGGGAGGGGTACAGTGTGTCATTGTCAGGGAAGGACGCAGAGTGTCAGTATCGGTGAAGGACGCAGTGTGTCAGTGTCAGAGGCGGACGCAGTGTGTCAGTGTCAGAGGCGGACGCAGTGTGTCATCGTCAGGGAAGGACGCAGAGTGTCAGTGTCAGGGAAGGACTCAGTGTGTCAGTGTCAGAGGTGGTCGTAGTGTGTCAGTGTTGGTGACGGACGCAGTGTGTCAGTGTCGGGGACGGACGCAGTGTGTCAGTATCGGTGAAGGACGCAGTGTGTCAGTATCGGGGAGGGACGCAGTGTGTCAGTATCAGGGAGGGACGCAGTGTGTCAGTATCAGGGACGGACGCAGTGTGTCAGTATCAGGGAAGGACGAAGTGTGTCAGTGTCGGGGAGGGACGCAGCGTGTCAGAATCAGGGAAGGACGCAGCGTGTCAGTATCAGGGAACGACGCAGTGTGTCAGTATCAGGGATCGACGGAGTGTGTCAGTGTCAGGGAGGGACGCAGTGTGTCAGTTTCTGGGACGGACTCAGTGTGTCAGCTTCGGGGAGGGACGCAGTGTGTCAGTGTAAGGGAAGGACGCAGTATGTCAGTGTCGGGGACGGACGCAGTGTGTCAGTGTCGGGGATTGACCCAGTGTGTCAGTTTCAGGGAGGGACGCAGTGTGTCAGTATCAGGGAGGGACGCAGTGTGTCAGTATCATGGACGGACGCAGTGGGACAGTATCAGGGAGGGGCGCAGTCTGTCAGTGTCAGGGAAGGACGCAGTGTGTCAGTGTCAGAGGCGGACGCAGTGTGTCAGTGTCAGGGAAGCACGCAGTGTGTCAGTGTCAGGGAAGGACGCAGTTTGTCAGTGTCAGGGAAGGACGCAGTGTGTCAGTGTCAGGGACTGACGCAGTGTGTCAGTGTCAGGGAAGGACGCAGTGTGTCACTATCAGGGAATTACGCAGTGTGTCAGTGTCGAGGACGGACGCAGCGTGTCAGTATCAGGGACGGACGTAGTGTGTCAGTATCAGGGACGGACGCAGTGTGTCAGCTTCGGGGAGGGACGCAGTGTGTCAGTATGAGGGAAGGACGCAGCGTGTCAGTATCAGGGAAGGACGCAGTGTGTCAGTGTTGGGTATGGACGCAGCGTGTCAGTATCAGGGAAGGACGCCGTGTGTCAGTGTCAGGGACGGACGCCGTGTGTCAGTGTCAGGGACGCACGCAGTGTGTCAGTGTCAGGGACGGACGTAGCATGTCAGTATCACGGACGGACGCAGTGTGTCAGTTTCAGGGAAGGTCTTCGTGTGTCAGTGTCAGGGAAGGACGCAGCGTGTCACTATCACGGACGGACGCAGTGTGTCAGTGTCAGGGAAGGACGCAGTGTGTCACTATCAGGGACTGACGCAGTTTGTCAGTGTCAGGGACGGACGTAGCGTGTCAGTATCACGGACGGACGCAGTGTGTCAGTATCGGGGACGGACGCAGTGTGTCAGTATCAGAGATGGACGCATTGTGTCAGTATCAGGGTCGGACGTAGCGTGTCAGTATCAGGGAAGGAAGCAGTGTGTCAGTATCAGGGAAGGACGCAGTGTGTCAATGTCGGGGACGGACGTAGTGAGTCAGTTTCAGAGATTGACGCAGTGTGTCAGTGTTGGGGACGGACGCAGCGTGTCAGTATCAGGGACGGACGCAGTGTGTCAGTGTAGGGGATGGACGCAGTGTGTCAGTGTCGGAGACGGACGCAGTGTGTCAAGGCCGGGAAGGACGCAGCGTGTCAGTATCAGGGATCGACGCAGTGTGTCAGTGTCGGGGACGGACTCAGTGTGTCAGTGTCGGGGAGGGACGCAGGGTGTCAGTATCAGGGAGGGACGCATTGTGTCAGTATCGGGGACGGACGCAGTGTGTCAGTATCAGGGAAAGACGCAGTGTGTCAGTATCAGGGACGGACGCAGTGTGTCAGTATCAGGGAGGGGTACGGTGTTTCAGTGTCAGGGAAGGACGCAGTGTGTCAGTGTCAAAGGCGGACGCAGTGTGTCATTGTCAGGGAAGGACGCAGAGTGTCAGTATCGGTGAAGGACGCAGTGTGTCAGTGTCAGAGGCGGACGCAGTGTGTCAGTGTCAGAGGCGGACGCAGTGTGTCAGTGTCAGGGAAGCACGCAGTGTGTCAGTGTCAGGGACGGACGTAGCATGTCAGTATCACAGACGGACGCAGTGTGTCAGTTTCAGGGAAGGACGCCGTGTGTCAGTGTCAGGGAAGGACGCAGCGTGTCAGTATCAGGGAAGGACGCAGTGTGTCAGTGTCGGGGACGGACTCAGTGTGTCAGTGTCGGGGAGGGACGCAGGGTGTCAGTATCAGGGAGGGACGCATTGTGTCAGTATCGGGGACGGACGCAGTTTGTCAGTATCAGGGAAAGACGCAGTGTGTCAGTATCAGGGACGGACGCAGTGTGTCAGTATCAGGGAGGGGTACAGTGTTTCAGTGTCAGGGAAGGACGCAGTGTGTCAGTGTCAAAGGCGGACGCAGTGTGTCATTGTCAGGGAAGGACGAAGAGTGTCAGTATCGGTGAAGGACGCAGTGTGTCAGTGTCAGAGGCGGACGCAGTGTGTCAGAGGCGGACGCAGTGTGTCAGTGTCAGGGAAGCACGCAGTGTGTCAGTGTCAGGGAAGGACGCAGTGTGTCAGTGTCAGAGGCGGACGCAGTGTGTCATCGTCAAGGAAGGACGCAGAGTGTCAGTGTCAGGGAAGGACTCAGTGTGTCAGTGTCAGAGGCGGTCGTAGTGTGTCAGTGTTGGTGACGGACGCAGTGTGTCAGTGTCGGGGACGGACGCAGTGTGTCAGTATCGGTGAAGGACGCAGTGTGTCAGTGTCGGGGAGGGACGCAGCGTGTCAGAATCAGGGAAGGACGCAGCGTGTCAGTATCAGGGAACGACGCAGTGTGTCAGTATCAGGGATCGACGGAGTGTGTCAGTGTCAGGGAGGGACGCAGTGTGTCAGTTTCTGGGACGGACTCAGTGTGTCAGCTTCGGGGAGGGACGCAGTGTGTCAGTGTAAGGGAAGGACGCAGTATGTCAGTGTCGGGGACGGACGCAGTGTGTCAGTGTCGGGGATTGACCCAGTGTGTCAGTTTCAGGGAGGGACGCAGTATGTCAGTGTCGGGGACGGACGCAGTGTGTCAGTGTCGGGGATTGACCCAGTGTGTCAGTGTCAGGGAAGCACGCAGTGTGTCAGTGTCAGGGAAGGACGCAGTTTGTCAGTGTCAGGGAAGGACGCAGTGTGTCAGTGTCAGGGACTGACGCAGTGTGTCAGTGTCAGGGAAGGACGCAGTGTGTCACTATCAGGGAATTACGCAGTGTGTCAGTGTCGAGGACGGACGCAGCGTGTCAGTATCAGGGACGGACGTAGTGTGTCAGTATCAGGGACGGACGCAGTGTGTCAGCTTCGGGGAGGGACGCAGTGTGTCAGTATGAGGGAAGGACGCAGCGTGTCAGTATCAGGGAAGGACGCAGTGTGTCAGTGTTGGGTATGGACGCAGCGTGTCAGTATCAGGGAAGGACGCCGTGTGTCAGTGTCAGGGACGGACGCCGTGTGTCAGTGTCAGGGACGCACGCAGTGTGTCAGTGTCAGGGACGGACGTAGCATGTCAGTATCACGGACGGACGCAGTGTGTCAGTTTCAGGGAAGGACTTCGTGTGTCAGTGTCAGGGAAGGACGCAGCGTGTCACTATCACGGACGGACGCAGTGTGTCAGTGTCAGGGAAGGACGCAGTGTGTCACTATCAGGGACTGACGCAGTTTGTCAGTGTCAGGGACGGACGTAGCGTGTCAGTATCACGGACGGACGCAGTGTGTCAGTATCGGGGACGGACGCAGTGTGTCAGTATCAGAGATGGACGCATTGTGTCAGTATCAGGGTCGGACGTAGCGTGTCAGTATCAGGGAAGGAAGCAGTGTGTCAGTATCAGGGAAGGACGCAGTGTGTCAATGTCGGGGACGGACGTAGTGAGTCAGTTTCAGAGATTGACGCAGTGTGTCAGTGTTGGGGACGGACGCAGCGTGTCAGTATCAGGGACGGACGCAGTGTGTCAGTGTAGGGGATGGACGCAGTGTGTCAGTGTCGGAGACGGACGCAGTGTGTCAAGGCCGGGAAGGACGCAGCGTGTCAGTATCAGGGATCGACGCAGTGTGTCAGTGTCGGGGACGGACTCAGTGTGTCAGTGTCGGGGAGGGACGCAGGGTGTCAGTATCAGGGAGGGACGCATTGTGTCAGTATCGGGGACGGACGCAGTGTGTCAGTATCAGGGAAAGACGCAGTGTGTCAGTATCAGGGACGGACGCAGTGTGTCAGTATCAGGGAGGGGTACGGTGTTTCAGTGTCAGGGAAGGACGCAGTGTGTCAGTGTCAAAGGCGGACGCAGTGTGTCATTGTCAGGGAAGGACGCAGAGTGTCAGTATCGGTGAAGGACGCAGTGTGTCAGTGTCAGAGGCGGACGCAGTGTGTCAGTGTCAGGGAAGCACGCAGTGTGTCAGTGTCAGGGACGGACGTAGCATGTCAGTATCACAGACGGACGCAGTGTGTCAGTTTCAGGGAAGGACGCCGTGTGTCAGTGTCAGGGAAGGACGCAGCGTGTCAGTATCAGGGAAGGACGCAGTGTGTCAGTGTCGGGGACGGACTCAGTGTGTCAGTGTCGGGGAGGGACGCAGGGTGTCAGTATCAGGGAGGGACGCATTGTGTCAGTATCGGGGACGGACGCAGTTTGTCAGTATCAGGGAAAGACGCAGTGTGTCAGTATCAGGGACGGACGCAGTGTGTCAGTATCAGGGAGGGGTACAGTGTTTCAGTGTCAGGGAAGGACGCAGTGTGTCAGTGTCAAAGGCGGACGCAGTGTGTCATTGTCAGGGAAGGACGAAGAGTGTCAGTATCGGTGAAGGACGCAGTGTGTCAGTGTCAGAGGCGGACGCAGTGTGTCAGAGGCGGACGCAGTGTGTCAGTGTCAGGGAAGCACGCAGTGTGTCAGTGTCAGGGAAGGACGCAGTGTGTCAGTGTCAGAGGCGGACGCAGTGTGTCATCGTCAAGGAAGGACGCAGAGTGTCAGTGTCAGGGAAGGACTCAGTGTGTCAGTGTCAGAGGCGGTCGTAGTGTGTCAGTGTTGGTGACGGACGCAGTGTGTCAGTGTCGGGGACGGACGCAGTGTGTCAGTATCGGTGAAGGACGCAGTGTGTCAGTGTCGGGGAGGGACGCAGCGTGTCAGAATCAGGGAAGGACGCAGCGTGTCAGTATCAGGGAACGACGCAGTGTGTCAGTATCAGGGATCGACGGAGTGTGTCAGTGTCAGGGAGGGACGCAGTGTGTCAGTTTCTGGGACGGACTCAGTGTGTCAGCTTCGGGGAGGGACGCAGTGTGTCAGTGTAAGGGAAGGACGCAGTATGTCAGTGTCGGGGACGGACGCAGTGTGTCAGTGTCGGGGATTGACCCAGTGTGTCAGTTTCAGGGAGGGACGCAGTGTGTCAGTATCAGGGAGGGACGCAGTGTGTCAGTATCATGGACGGACGCAGTGGGACAGTATCAGGGAGGGGCGCAGTCTGTCAGTGTCAGGGAAGGACGCAGTGTGTCAGTGTCAGAGGCGGACGCAGTGTGTCAGTGTCAGGGAAGGACGCAGTGTGTCACTATCAGGGAATTACGCAGTGTGTCAGTGTCGAGGACGGACGCAGTGTGTCAGTTTCAGGGAAGGACGCCGTGTGTCAGTGTCAGGGAAGGACGCAGCGTGTCAGTATCAGGGAAGGACGCAGTGTGTCAGTGTCAGGGAAGGACTCAGTGTGTCAGTGTCAGAGGTGGTCGTAGTGTGTCAGTGTTGGTGACGGACGCAGTGTGTCAGTGTCGGGGACGGACGCAGTGTGTCAGTATCGGTGAAGGACGCAGTGTGTCAGTGTCGGGGAGGGACGCAGTGTGTCAGTATCAGGGAGGGACGCAGTGTGTCAGTATCAGGGACGGACGCAGTGTGTCAGTATCAGGGAAGGACGAAGTGTGTCAGTGTCGGGGAGGGACGCAGCGTGTCAGAATCAGGGAAGGACGCAGCGTGTCAGTATCAGGGAACGACGCAGTGTGTCAGTATCAGGGATCGACGGAGTGTGTCAGTGTCAGGGAGGGACGCAGTGTGTCAGTTTCTGGGACGGACTCAGTGTGTCAGCTTCGGGGAGGGACGCAGTGTGTCAGTGTAAGGGAAGGACGCAGTATGTCAGTGTCGGGGACGGACGCAGTGTGTCAGTGTCGGGGATTGACCCAGTGTGTCAGTTTCAGGGAGGGACGCAGTGTGTCAGTATCAGGGAGGGACGCAGTTGTCAGTATCATGGACGGACGCAGTGGGACAGTATCAGGGAGGGGCACAGTCTGTCAGTGTCAGGGAAGGACGCAGTGTGTCAGTGTCAGAGGCGGACGCAGTGTGTCAGTGTCAGGGAAGCACGCAGTGTGTCAGTGTCAGGGAAGGACGCAGTTTGTCAGTGTCAGGGAAGCACGCAGTGTGTCAGTGTCAGGGACTGACGCAGTGTGTCAGTGTCAGGGAAGGACGCAGTGTGTCACTATCAGGGAATTACGCAGTGTGTCAGTGTCGAGGACGGACGCAGCGTGTCAGTATCAGGGACGGACGTAGTGTGTCAGTATCAGGGACGGACGCAGTGTGTCAGCTTCGGGGAGGGACGCAGTGTGTCAGTATGAGGGAAGGACGCAGCGTGTCAGTATCAGGGAAGGACGCAGTGTGTCAGTGTTGGGTATGGACGCAGCGTGTCAGTATCAGGGAAGGACGCCGTGTGTCAGTGTCAGGGACGGACGCCGTGTGTCAGTGTCAGGGACGCACGCAGTGTGTCAGTGTCAGGGACGGACGTAGCATGTCAGTATCACGGACGGACGCAGTGTGTCAGTTTCAGGGAAGGACTTCGTGTGTCAGTGTCAGGGAAGGACGCAGCGTGTCACTATCACGGACGGACGCAGTGTGTCAGTGTCAGGGAAGGACGCAGTGTGTCAGTATCAGGGACTGACGCAGTTTGTCAGTGTCAGGGACGGACGTAGCGTGTCAGTATCACGGACGGACGCAGTGTGTCAGTATCGGGGACGGACGCAGTGTGTCAGTATCAGAGATGGACGCATTGTGTCAGTATCAGGGTCGGACGTAGCGTGTCAGTATCAGGGAAGGAAGCAGTGTGTCAGTATTAGGGAAGGACGCAGTGTGTCAATGTCGGGGACGGACGTAGTGAGTCAGTTTCAGAGATTGACGCAGTGTGTCAGTGTTGGGGACGGACGCAGCGTGTCAGTATCAGGGACGGACGCAGTGTGTCAGTGTAGGGGATGGACGCAGTGTGTCAGTGTCGGAGACGGACGCAGTGTGTCAAGGCCGGGAAGGACGCAGCGTGTCAGTATCAGGGATCGACGCAGTGTGTCAGTGTAAGGGTGGGACGCAGTGTGTCAGTGTCGGGGACGGACTCAGTGTGTCAGTGTCGGGGAGGGACGCAGGGTGTCAGTATCAGGGAGGGACGCATTGTGTCAGTATCGGGGACGGACGCAGTGTGTCAGTATCAGGGAAAGACGCAGTGTGTCAGTATCAGGGACGGACGCAGTGTGTCAGTATCAGGGAGGGGTACGGTGTTTCAGTGTCAGGGAAGGACGCAGTGTGTCAGTGTCAAAGGCGGACGCAGTGTGTCATTGTCAGGGAAGGACGCAGAGTGTCAGTATCGGTGAAGGACGCAGTGTGTCAGTGTCAGAGGCGGACGCAGTGTGTCAGTGTCAGAGGTGGACGCAGTGTGTCAGTGTCAGGGAAGCACGCAGTGTGTCAGTGTCAGGGACGGACGTAGCATGTCAGTATCACGGACGGACGCAGTGTGTCAGTTTCAGGGAAGGACGCCGTGTGTCAGTGTCAGGGAAGGACGCAGCGTGTCAGTATCAGGGAAGGACGCAGTGTGTCAGTGTCGGGGACGGACTCAGTGTGTCAGTGTCGGGGAGGGACGCAGGGTGTCAGTATCAGGGAGGGACGCATTGTGTCAGTATCGGGGACGGACGCAGTGTGTCAGTATCAGGGAAAGACGCAGTGTGTCAGTATCAGGGACGGACGCAGTGTGTCAGTATCAGGGAGGGGTACAGTGTTTCAGTGTCAGGGAAGGACGCAGTGTGTCAGTGTCAAAGGCGGACGCAGTGTGTCATTGTCAGGGAAGGACGAAGAGTGTCAGTATCGGTGAAGGACGCAGTGTGTCAGTGTCCGAGGCGGACGCAGTGTGTCAGAGGCGGACGCAGTGTGTCAGTGTCAGGGAAGCACGCAGTGTGTCAGTGTCAGGGAAGGACGCAGTGTGTCAGTGTCAGAGGCGGACGCAGTGTGTCATCGTCAAGGAAGGACGCAGAGTGTCAGTGTCAGGGAAGGACTCAGTGTGTCAGTGTCAGAGGCGGTCGTAGTGTGTCAGTGTTGGTGACGGACGCAGTGTGTCAGTGTCGGGGACGGACGCAGTGTGTCAGTATCGGTGAAGGACGCAGTGTGTCAGTGTCGGGGAGGGACGCAGCGTGTCAGAATCAGGGAAGGACGCAGCGTGTCAGTATCAGGGAACGACGCAGTGTGTCAGTATCAGGGATCGACGGAGTGTGTCAGTGTCAGGGAGGGACGCAGTGTGTCAGTTTCTGGGACGGACTCAGTGTGTCAGCTTCGGGGAGGGACGCAGTGTGTCAGTGTAAGGGAAGGACGCAGTATGTCAGTGTCGGGGACGGACGCAGTGTGTCAGTGTCGGGGAGTGACCCAGTGTGTCAGTTTCAGGGAGGGACGCAGTGTGTCAGTATCAGGGAGGGACGCAGTGTGTCAGTATCATGGACGGACGCAGTGGGACAGTATCAGGGAGGGGCGCAGTCTGTCAGTGTCAGGGAAGGACGCAGTGTGTCAGTGTCAGAGGCGGACGCAGTGTGTCAGTGTCAGGGAAGCACGCAGTGTGTCAGTGTCAGGGAAGGACGCAGTTTGTCAGTGTCAGGGAAGGACGCAGTGTGTCAGTGTCAGGGACTGACGCAGTGTGTCAGTGTCAGGGAAGGACGCAGTGTGTCACTATCAGGGAATTACGCAGTGTGTCAGTGTCGAGGACGGACGCAGTGTGTCAGTTTCAGGGAAGGACGCCGTGTGTCAGTGTCAGGGAAGGACGCAGCGTGTCAGTATCAGGGAAGGACGCAGTGTGTCAGTGTCGGGGACGGACTCAGTGTGTCAGTGTCGGGGAGGGACGCAGGGTGTCAGTATCAGGGAGGGACGCATTGTGTCAGTATCGGGGACGGACGCAGTGTGTCAGTATCAGGGAAAGACGCAGTGTGTCAGTATCAGGGACGGACGCAGTGTGTCAGTATCAGGGAGGGGTACAGTGTTTCAGTGTCAGGGAAGGACGCAGTGTGTCAGTGTCAAAGGCGGACGCAGTGTGTCATTGTCAGGGAAGGACGCAGAGTGTCAGTATCGGTGAAGGACGCAGTGTGTCAGTGTCAGAGGCGGACGCAGTGTGTCAGAGGCGGACGCAGTGTGTCAGTGTCAGGGAAGCACGCAGTGTGTCAGTGTCAGGGAAGGACGCAGTTTGTCAGTGTCAGGGAAGGACGCAGTGTGTCAGTGTCAGGGACTGACGCAGTGTGTCAGTGTCAGGGAAGGACGCAGTGTGTCAGTATCAGGGAGGGGTACAGTGTGTCAGTGTCAGGGAAGGACGCAGTGTGTCAGTGTCAGAGGCGGACGCAGTGTGTCATCGTCAGGGAAGGACGCAGAGTGTCAGTGTCAGGGAAGGACTCAGTGTGTCAGTGTCAGAGGCGGTCGTAGTGTGTCAGTGTTGGTGACGGACGCAGTGTGTCAGTGTCGGGGACGGACGCAGTGTGTCAGTATCGGTGAAGGACGCAGTGTGTCAGTGTCGGGGAGGGACGCAGTGTGTCAGTATCAGGGAGGGACGCAGTGTGTCAGTATCAGGGACGGACGCAGTGTGTCAGTGTCAGAGGCGGACGCAGTGTGTCATTGTCAGGGAAGGACGCAGAGTGTCAGTATCGGTGAAGGACGCAGTGTGTCAGTGTCAGAGGCGGACGCAGTGTGTCAGTGTCAGAGGCGGACGCAGTGTGTCAGTGTCAGGGAAGCACGCAGTGTGTCAGTGTCAGGGACGGACGTAGCATGTCAGTATCACAGACGGACGCAGTGTGTCAGTTTCAGGGAAGGACGCCGTGTGTCAGTGTCAGGGAAGGACGCAGCGTGTCAGTATCAGGGAAGGACGCAGTGTGTCAGTGTCGGGGACGGACTCAGTGTGTCAGTGTCGGGGAGGGACGCAGGGTGTCAGTATCAGGGAGGGACGCATTGTGTCAGTATCGGGGACGGACGCAGTTTGTCAGTATCAGGGAAAGACGCAGTGTGTCAGTATCAGGGACGGACGCAGTGTGTCAGTATCAGGGAGGGGTACAGTGTTTCAGTGTCAGGGAAGGACGCAGTGTGTCAGTGTCAAAGGCGGACGCAGTGTGTCATTGTCAGGGAAGGACGAAGAGTGTCAGTATCGGTGAAGGACGCAGTGTGTCAGTGTCAGAGGCGGACGCAGTGTGTCAGAGGCGGACGCAGTGTGTCAGTGTCAGGGAAGCACGCAGTGTGTCAGTGTCAGGGAAGGACGCAGTGTGTCAGTGTCAGAGGCGGACGCAGTGTGTCATCGTCAAGGAAGGACGCAGAGTGTCAGTGTCAGGGAAGGACTCAGTGTGTCAGTGTCAGAGGCGGTCGTAGTGTGTCAGTGTTGGTGACGGACGCAGTGTGTCAGTGTCGGGGACGGAAGCAGTGTGTCAGTATCGGTGAAGGACGCAGTGTGTCAGTGTCGGGGAGGGACGCAGCGTGTCAGAATCAGGGAAGGACGCAGCGTGTCAGTATCAGGGAACGACGCAGTGTGTCAGTATCAGGGATCGACGGAGTGTGTCAGTGTCAGGGAGGGACGCAGTGTGTCAGTTTCTGGGACGGACTCAGTGTGTCAGCTTCGGGGAGGGACGCAGTGTGTCAGTGTAAGGGAAGGACGCAGTATGTCAGTGTCGGGGACGGACGCAGTGTGTCAGTGTCGGGGATTGACCCAGTGTGTCAGTTTCAGGGAGGGACGCAGTGTGTCAGTATCAGGGAGGGACGCAGTGTGTCAGTATCATGGACGGACGCAGTGGGACAGTATCAGGGAGGGGCGCAGTCTGTCAGTGTCAGGGAAGGACGCAGTGTGTCAGTGTCAGAGGCGGACGCAGTGTGTCAGTGTCAGGGAAGGACGCAGTGTGTCACTATCAGGGAATTACGCAGTGTGTCAGTGTCGAGGACGGACGCAGTGTGTCAGTTTCAGGGAAGGACGCCGTGTGTCAGTGTCAGGGAAGGACGCAGCGTGTCAGTATCAGGGAAGGACGCAGTGTGTCAGTGTCAGGGAAGGACTCAGTGTGTCAGTGTCAGAGGTGGTCGTAGTGTGTCAGTGTTGGTGACGGACGCAGTGTGTCAGTGTCGGGGACGGACGCAGTGTGTCAGTATCGGTGAAGGACGCAGTGTGTCAGTGTCGGGGAGGGACGCAGTGTGTCAGTATCAGGGAGGGACGCAGTGTGTCAGTATCAGGGACGGACGCAGTGTGTCAGTATCAGGGAAGGACGCAGTGTGTCAGTGTCAGGGACTGACGCAGTGTGTCAGTGTCAGGGAAGGACGCAGTGTGTCACTATCAGGGAATTACGCAGTGTGTCAGTGTCGAGGACGGACGCAGTGTGTCAGTTTCAGGGAAGGACGCCGTGTGTCAGTGTCAGGGAAGGACGCAGCGTGTCAGTATCAGGGAAGGACGCAGTGTGTCAGTGTCGGGGACGGACTCAGTGTGTCAGTGTCGGGGAGGGACGCAGGGTGTCAGTATCAGGGAGGGACGCATTGTGTCAGTATCGGGGACGGACGCAGTGTGTCAGTATCAGGGAAAGACGCAGTGTGTCAGTATCAGGGACGGACGCAGTGTGTCAGTATCAGGGAGGGGTACAGTGTTTCAGTGTCAGGGAAGGACGCAGTGTGTCAGTGTCAAAGGCGGACGCAGTGTGTCATTGTCAGGGAAGGACGCAGAGTGTCAGTATCGGTGAAGGACGCAGTGTGTCAGTGTCAGAGGCGGACGCAGTGTGTCAGAGGCGGACGCAGTGTGTCAGTGTCAGGGAAGCACGCAGTGTGTCAGTGTCAGGGAAGGACGCAGTTTGTCAGTGTCAGGGAAGGACGCAGTGTGTCAGTGTCAGGGACTGACGCAGTGTGTCAGTGTCAGGGAAGGACGCAGTGTGTCAGTATCAGGGAGGGGTACAGTGTGTCAGTGTCAGGGAAGGACGCAGTGTGTCAGTGTCAGAGGCGGACGCAGTGTGTCATCGTCAGGGAAGGACGCAGAGTGTCAGTGTCAGGGAAGGACTCAGTGTGTCAGTGTCAGAGGCGGTCGTAGTGTGTCAGTGTTGGTGACGGACGCAGTGTGTCAGTGTCGGGGACGGACGCAGTGTGTCAGTATCGGTGAAGGACGCAGTGTGTCAGTGTCGGGGAGGGACGCAGTGTGTCAGTATCAGGGAGGGACGCAGTGTGTCAGTATCAGGGACGGACGCAGTGTGTCAGTGTCAGAGGCGGACGCAGTGTGTCATTGTCAGGGAAGGACGCAGAGTGTCAGTATCGGTGAAGGACGCAGTGTGTCAGTGTCAGAGGCGGACGCAGTGTGTCAGTGTCAGAGGCGGACGCAGTGTGTCAGTGTCAGGGAAGCACGCAGTGTGTCAGTGTCAGGGACGGACGTAGCATGTCAGTATCACAGACGGACGCAGTGTGTCAGTTTCAGGGAAGGACGCCGTGTGTCAGTGTCAGGGAAGGACGCAGCGTGTCAGTATCAGGGAAGGACGCAGTGTGTCAGTGTCGGGGACGGACTCAGTGTGTCAGTGTCGGGGAGGGACGCAGGGTGTCAGTATCAGGGAGGGACGCATTGTGTCAGTATCGGGGACGGACGCAGTTTGTCAGTATCAGGGAAAGACGCAGTGTGTCAGTATCAGGGACGGACGCAGTGTGTCAGTATCAGGGAGGGGTACAGTGTTTCAGTGTCAGGGAAGGACGCAGTGTGTCAGTGTCAAAGGCGGACGCAGTGTGTCATTGTCAGGGAAGGACGAAGAGTGTCAGTATCGGTGAAGGACGCAGTGTGTCAGTGTCAGAGGCGGACGCAGTGTGTCAGAGGCGGACGCAGTGTGTCAGTGTCAGGGAAGCACGCAGTGTGTCAGTGTCAGGGAAGGACGCAGTGTGTCAGTGTCAGAGGCGGACGCAGTGTGTCATCGTCAAGGAAGGACGCAGAGTGTCAGTGTCAGGGAAGGACTCAGTGTGTCAGTGTCAGAGGCGGTCGTAGTGTGTCAGTGTTGGTGACGGACGCAGTGTGTCAGTGTCGGGGACGGACGCAGTGTGTCAGTATCGGTGAAGGACGCAGTGTGTCAGTGTCGGGGAGGGACGCAGCGTGTCAGAATCAGGGAAGGACGCAGCGTGTCAGTATCAGGGAACGACGCAGTGTGTCAGTATCAGGGATCGACGGAGTGTGTCAGTGTCAGGGAGGGACGCAGTGTGTCAGTTTCTGGGACGGACTCAGTGTGTCAGCTTCGGGGAGGGACGCAGTGTGTCAGTGTAAGGGAAGGACGCAGTATGTCAGTGTCGGGGACGGACGCAGTGTGTCAGTGTCGGGGATTGACCCAGTGTGTCAGTTTCAGGGAGGGACGCAGTGTGTCAGTATCAGGGAGGGACGCAGTGTGTCAGTATCATGGACGGACGCAGTGGGACAGTATCAGGGAGGGGCGCAGTCTGTCAGTGTCAGGGAAGGACGCAGTGTGTCAGTGTCAGAGGCGGACGCAGTGTGTCAGTGTCAGGGAAGGACGCAGTGTGTCACTATCAGGGAATTACGCAGTGTGTCAGTGTCGAGGACGGACGCAGTGTGTCAGTTTCAGGGAAGGACGCCGTGTGTCAGTGTCAGGGAATGACGCAGCGTGTCAGTATCAGGGAAGGACGCAGTGTGTCAGTGTCAGGGAAGGACTCAGTGTGTCAGTGTCAGAGGTGGTCGTAGTGTGTCAGTGTTGGTGACGGACGCAGTGTGTCAGTGTCGGGGACGGACGCAGTGTGTCAGTATCGGTGAAGGACGCAGTGTGTCAGTGTCGGGGAGGGACGCAGTGTGTCAGTATCAGGGAGGGACGCAGTGTGTCAGTATCAGGGACGGACGCAGTGTGTCAGTATCAGGGAAGGACGAAGTGTGTCAGTGTCGGGGAGGGACGCAGCGTGTCAGAATCAGGGAAGGACGCAGCGTGTCAGTATCAGGGAACGACGCAGTGTGTCAGGATCAGGGATCGACGGAGTGTGTCAGTGTCAGGGAGGGACGCAGTGTGTCAGTTTCTGGGACGGACTCAGTGTGTCAGCTTCGGGGAGGGACGCAGTGTGTCAGTGTAAGGGAAGGACGCAGTATGTCAGTGTCGGGGACGGACGCAGTGTGTCAGTGTCGGGGATTGACCCAGTGTGTCAGTTTCAGGGAGGGACGCAGTGTGTCAGTATCAGGGAGGGACGCAGTTGTCAGTATCATGGACGGACGCAGTGGGACAGTATCAGGGAGGGGCACAGTCTGTCAGTGTCAGGGAAGGACGCAGTGTGTCAGTGTCAGAGGCGGACGCAGTGTGTCAGTGTCAGGGAAGCACGCAGTGTGTCAGTGTCAGGGAAGGACGCAGTTTGTCAGTGTCAGGGAAGGACGCAGTGTGTCAGTGTCAGGGACTGACGCAGTGTGTCAGTGTCAGGGAAGGACGCAGTGTGTCACTATCAGGGAATTACGCAGTGTGTCAGTGTCGAGGACGGACGCAGCGTGTCAGTATCAGGGACGGACGTAGTGTGTCAGTATCAGGGACGGACGCAGTGTGTCAGCTTCGGGGAGGGACGCAGTGTGTCAGTATGAGGGAAGGACGCAGCGTGTCAGTATCAGGGAAGGACGCAGTGTGTCAGTGTTGGGTATGGACGCAGCGTGTCAGTATCAGGGAAGGACGCCGTGTGTCAGTGTCAGGGACGGACGCCGTGTGTCAGTGTCAGGGACGCACGCAGTGTGTCAGTGTCAAGGACGGACGTAGCATGTCAGTATCACGGACGGACGCAGTGTGTCAGTTTCAGGGAAGGACTTCGTGTGTCAGTGTCAGGGAAGGACGCAGCGTGTCACTATCACGGACGGACGCAGTGTGTCAGTGTCAGGGAAGGACGCAGTGTGTCAGTATCAGGGACTGACGCAGTTTGTCAGTGTCAGGGACGGACGTAGCGTGTCAGTATCACGGACGGACGCAGTGTGTCAGTATCGGGGACGGACGCAGTGTGTCAGTATCAGAGATGGACGCATTGTGTCAGTATCAGGGTCGGACGTAGCGTGTCAGTATCAGGGAAGGAAGCAGTGTGTCAGTATTAGGGAAGGACGCAGTGTGTCAATGTCGGGGACGGACGTAGTGAGTCAGTTTCAGAGATTGACGCAGTGTGTCAGTGTTGGGGACGGACGCAGCGTGTCAGTATCAGGGACGGACGCAGTGTGTCAGTGTAGGGGATGGACGCAGTGTGTCAGTGTCGGAGACGGACGCAGTGTGTCAAGGCCGGGAAGGACGCAGCGTGTCAGTATCAGGGATCGACGCAGTGTGTCAGTGTAAGGGTGGGACGCAGTGTGTCAGTGTCGGGGACGGACTCAGTGTGTCAGTGTCGGGGAGGGACGCAGGGTGTCAGTATCAGGGAGGGACGCATTGTGTCAGTATCGGGGACGGACGCAGTGTGTCAGTATCAGGGAAAGACGCAGTGTGTCAGTATCAGGGACGGACGCAGTGTGTCAGTATCAGGGAGGGGTACGGTGTTTCAGTGTCAGGGAAGGACGCAGTGTGTCAGTGTCAAAGGCGGACGCAGTGTGTCATTGTCAGGGAAGGACGCAGAGTGTCAGTATCGGTGAAGGACGCAGTGTGTCAGTGTCAGAGGCGGACGCAGTGTGTCAGTGTCAGAGGTGGACGCAGTGTGTCAGTGTCAGGGAAGCACGCAGTGTGTCAGTGTCAGGGACGGACGTAGCATGTCAGTATCACGGACGGACGCAGTGTGTCAGTTTCAGGGAAGGACGCCGTGTGTCAGTGTCAGGGAAGGACGCAGCGTGTCAGTATCAGGGAAGGACGCAGTGTGTCAGTGTCGGGGACGGACTCAGTGTGTCAGTGTCGGGGAGGGACGCAGGGTGTCAGTATCAGGGAGGGACGCATTGTGTCAGTATCGGGGACGGACGCAGTGTGTCAGTATCAGGGAAAGACGCAGTGTGTCAGTATCAGGGACGGACGCAGTGTGTCAGTATCAGGGAGGGGTACAGTGTTTCAGTGTCAGGGAAGGACGCAGTGTGTCAGTGTCAAAGGCGGACGCAGTGTGTCATTGTCAGGGAAGGACGAAGAGTGTCAGTATCGGTGAAGGACGCAGTGTGTCAGTGTCCGAGGCGGACGCAGTGTGTCAGAGGCGGACGCAGTGTGTCAGTGTCAGGGAAGCACGCAGTGTGTCAGTGTCAGGGAAGGACGCAGTGTGTCAGTGTCAGAGGCGGACGCAGTGTGTCATCGTCAAGGAAGGACGCAGAGTGTCAGTGTCAGGGAAGGACTCAGTGTGTCAGTGTCAGAGGCGGTCGTAGTGTGTCAGTGTTGGTGACGGACGCAGTGTGTCAGTGTCGGGGACGGACGCAGTGTGTCAGTATCGGTGAAGGACGCAGTGTGTCAGTGTCGGGGAGGGACGCAGCGTGTCAGAATCAGGGAAGGACGCAGCGTGTCAGTATCAGGGAACGACGCAGTGTGTCAGTATCAGGGATCGACGGAGTGTGTCAGTGTCAGGGAGGGACGCAGTGTGTCAGTTTCTGGGACGGACTCAGTGTGTCAGCTTCGGGGAGGGACGCAGTGTGTCAGTGTAAGGGAAGGACGCAGTATGTCAGTGTCGGGGACGGACGCAGTGTGTCAGTGTCGGGGATTGACCCAGTGTGTCAGTTTCAGGGAGGGACGCAGTGTGTCAGTATCAGGGAGGGACGCAGTGTGTCAGTATCATGGACGGACGCAGTGGGACAGTATCAGGGAGGGGCGCAGTCTGTCAGTGTCAGGGAAGGACGCAGTGTGTCAGTGTCAGAGGCGGACGCAGTGTGTCAGTGTCAGGGAAGCACGCAGTGTGTCAGTGTCAGGGAAGGACGCAGTTTGTCAGTGTCAGGGAAGGACGCAGTGTGTCAGTGTCAGGGACTGACGCAGTGTGTCAGTGTCAGGGAAGGACGCAGTGTGTCACTATCAGGGAATTACGCAGTGTGTCAGTGTCGAGGACGGACGCAGTGTGTCAGTTTCAGGGAAGGACGCCGTGTGTCAGTGTCAGGGAAGGACGCAGCGTGTCAGTATCAGGGAAGGACGCAGTGTGTCAGTGTCGGGGACGGACTCAGTGTGTCAGTGTCGGGGAGGGACGCAGGGTGTCAGTATCAGGGAGGGACGCATTGTGTCAGTATCGGGGACGGACGCAGTGTGTCAGTATCAGGGAAAGACGCAGTGTGTCAGTATCAGGGACGGACGCAGTGTGTCAGTATCAGGGAGGGGTACAGTGTTTCAGTGTCAGGGAAGGACGCAGTGTGTCAGTGTCAAAGGCGGACGCAGTGTGTCATTGTCAGGGAAGGACGCAGAGTGTCAGTATCGGTGAAGGACGCAGTGTGTCAGTGTCAGAGGCGGACGCAGTGTGTCAGAGGCGGACGCAGTGTGTCAGTGTCAGGGAAGCACGCAGTGTGTCAGTGTCAGGGAAGGACGCAGTTTGTCAGTGTCAGGGAAGGACGCAGTGTGTCAGTGTCAGGGACTGACGCAGTGTGTCAGTGTCAGGGAAGGACGCAGTGTGTCAGTATCAGGGAGGGGTACAGTGTGTCAGTGTCAGGGAAGGACGCAGTGTGTCAGTGTCAGAGGCGGACGCAGTGTGTCATCGTCAGGGAAGGACGCAGAGTGTCAGTGTCAGGGAAGGACTCAGTGTGTCAGTGTCAGAGGCGGTCGTAGTGTGTCAGTGTTGGTGACGGACGCAGTGTGTCAGTGTCGGGGACGGACGCAGTGTGTCAGTATCGGTGAAGGACGCAGTGTGTCAGTGTCGGGGAGGGACGCAGTGTGTCAGTATCAGGGAGGGACGCAGTGTGTCAGTATCAGGGACGGACGCAGTGTGTCAGTATCAGGGAAGGACGAAGTGTGTCAGTGTCGGGGAGGGACGCAGCGTGTCAGAATCAGGGAAGGACGCAGCGTGTCAGTATCAGGGAACGACGCAGTGTGTCAGTATCAGGGATCGACGGAGTGTGTCAGTGTCAGGGAGGGACGCAGTGTGTCAGTTTCTGGGACGGACTCAGTGTGTCAGCTTCGGGGAGGGACGCAGTGTGTCAGTGTAAGGGAAGGACGCAGTATGTCAGTGTCGGGGACGAACGCAGTGTGTCAGTGTCGGGGATTGACCCAGTGTGTCAGTTTCAGGGAGGGACGCAGTGTGTCAGTATCAGGGAGGGACGCAGTGTGTCAGTATCATGGACGGACGCAGTGGGACAGTATCAGGGAGGGGCGCAGTCTGTCAGTGTCAGGGAAGGACGCAGTGTGTCAGTGTCAGAGGCGGACGCAGTGTGTCAGTGTCAGGGAAGCACGCAGTGTGTCAGTGTCAGGGAAGGACGCAGTATGTCAGTGTCAGGGAAGGACGCATTGTGTCAGTGTCAGGGACTGACGCAGTGTGTCAGTGTCAGGGAAGGACGCAGTGTGTCACTATCAGGGAATTACGCAGTGTGTCAGTGTCGAGGACGGACGCAGCGTGTCAGTATCAGGGACGGACGTAGTGTGTCAGTATCAGGGACGGACGCAGTGTGTCAGCTTCGGGGAGGGACGCAGTGTGTCAGTGTAAGGGAAGGACGCAGTATGTCAGTGTCGGGGACGGACGCAGTGTGTCAGTGTCGGGGATTGACCCAGTGTGTCAGTTTCAGGGAGGGACGCAGTGTGTCAGTATCAGGGAGGGACGCAGTGTGTCAGTATCATGGACGGACGCAGTGGGTCAGTATCAGGGAGGGGCGCAGTCTGTCAGTGTCAGGGAAGGAGGCAGTGTGTCAGTGTCAGAGGCGGACGCAGTGTGTCAGTGTCAGGGAAGGACGCAGTTTGTCAGTGTCAGGGAAGGACGCAGTTTGTCAGTGTCAGGGAAGGACGCAGTGTGTCAGTGTCAGGGACTGACGCAGTGTGTCAGTGTCAGGGAAGGACGCAGTGTGTCACTATCAGGGAATTACGCAGTGTGTCAGTGTCGAGGACGGACGCAGCGTGTCAGTATCAGGGAAGGACGCAGTGTGTCAGTATCAGGGAAGGACGCAGTGTGTCAGTATCAGGGATCGACGGAGTATGTCAGTGTCAGGGAGGGACGCAGTGTGTCAGTATCAGGGAAGGACGCAGTGTGTCAGTATCGGGGACGGACGCAGTGTGTCAGTATCAGAGATGGACGCATTGTGTCAGTATCAGGGTCGGACGTAGCGTGTCAGTATCAGGGAAGGAAGCAGTGTGTCAGTATCAGGGAAGGACGCAGTGTGTCAATGTCGGGGACGGACGTAGTGAGTCAGTTTCAGAGATTGACGCAGTGTGTCAGTATTGGGGACGGACGCAGCGTGTCAGTATCAGGGACGGACGCAGTGTGTCAGTGTAGGGGATGGACGCAGTGTGTCAGTGTCGGAGACGGACGCAGTGTGTCAGGGCCGGGAAGGACGCAGCGTGTCAGTATCAGGGATCGACGCAGTGTGTCAGTGTAAGGGAGGGACGCAGTGTGTCAGTGTCGGGGACGGACTCAGTGTGTCAGTGTCGGGGAGGGACGCAGGGTGTCAGTATCAGGGAGGGACGCATTGTGTCAGTATCGGGGACGGACGCAGTGTGTCAGTATCAGGGAAAGACGCAGTGTGTCAGTATCAGGGACGGACGCAGTGTGTCAGTATCAGGGAGGGGTACAGTGTGTCATTGTCAGGGAAGGACGCAGAGTGTCAGTATCGGTGAAGGACGCAGTGTGTCAGTGTCAGAGGCGGACGCAGTGTGTCAGTGTCAGAGGCGGACGCAGTGTGTCATCGTCAGGGAAGGACGCAGAGTGTCAGTGTCAGGGAAGGACTCAGTGTGTCAGTGTCAGAGGTGGTCGTAGTGTGTCAGTGTTGGTGACGGACGCAGTGTGTCAGTGTCGGGGACGGACGCAGTGTGTCAGTATCGGTGAAGGACGCAGTGTGTCAGTGTCGGGGAGGGACGCAGTGTGTCAGTATCAGGGAGGGACGCAGTGTGTCAGTATCAGGGACGGACGCAGTGTGTCAGTATCAGGGAAGGACGAAGTGTGTCAGTGTCGGGGAGGGACGCAGCGTGTCAGAATCAGGGAAGGACGCAGCGTGTCAGTATCAGGGAACGACGCAGTGTGTCAGTATCAGGGATCGACGGAGTGTGTCAGTGTCAGGGAGGGACGCAGTGTGTCAGTTTCTGGGACGGACTCAGTGTGTCAGCTTCGGGGAGGGACGCAGTGTGTCAGTGTAAGGGAAGGACGCAGTATGTCAGTGTCGGGGACGAACGCAGTGTGTCAGTGTCGGGGATTGACCCAGTGTGTCAGTTTCAGGGAGGGACGCAGTGTGTCAGTATCAGGGAGGGACGCAGTGTGTCAGTATCATGGACGGACGCAGTGGGACAGTATCAGGGAGGGGCGCAGTCTGTCAGTGTCAGGGAAGGACGCAGTGTGTCAGTGTCAGAGGCGGACGCAGTGTGTCAGTGTCAGGGAAGCACGCAGTGTGTCAGTGTCAGGGAAGGACGCAGTATGTCAGTGTCAGGGAAGGACGCATTGTGTCAGTGTCAGGGACTGACGCAGTGTGTCAGTGTCAGGGAAGGACGCAGTGTGTCACTATCAGGGAATTACGCAGTGTGTCAGTGTCGAGGACGGACGCAGCGTGTCAGTATCAGGGACGGACGTAGTGTGTCAGTATCAGGGACGGACGCAGTGTGTCAGCTTCGGGGAGGGACGCAGTGTGTCAGTGTAAGGGAAGGACGCAGTATGTCAGTGTCGGGGACGGACGCAGTGTGTCAGTGTCGGGGATTGACCCAGTGTGTCAGTTTCAGGGAGGGACGCAGTGTGTCAGTATCAGGGAGGGACGCAGTGTGTCAGTATCATGGACGGACGCAGTGGGTCAGTATCAGGGAGGGGCGCAGTCTGTCAGTGTCAGGGAAGGAGGCAGTGTGTCAGTGTCAGAGGCGGACGCAGTGTGTCAGTGTCAGGGAAGGACGCAGTTTGTCAGTGTCAGGGAAGGACGCAGTTTGTCAGTGTCAGGGAAGGACGCAGTGTGTCAGTGTCAGGGACTGACGCAGTGTGTCAGTGTCAGGGAAGGACGCAGTGTGTCACTATCAGGGAATTACGCAGTGTGTCAGTGTCGAGGACGGACGCAGCGTGTCAGTATCAGGGAAGGACGCAGTGTGTCAGTATCAGGGAAGGACGCAGTGTGTCAGTATCAGGGATCGACGGAGTATGTCAGTGTCAGGGAGGGACGCAGTGTGTCAGTATCAGGGAAGGACGCAGTGTGTCAGTATCGGGGACGGACGCAGTGTGTCAGTATCAGAGATGGACGCATTGTGTCAGTATCAGGGTCGGACGTAGCGTGTCAGTATCAGGGAAGGAAGCAGTGTGTCAGTATCAGGGAAGGACGCAGTGTGTCAATGTCGGGGACGGACGTAGTGAGTCAGTTTCAGAGATTGACGCAGTGTGTCAGTATTGGGGACGGACGCAGCGTGTCAGTATCAGGGACGGACGCAGTGTGTCAGTGTAGGGGATGGACGCAGTGTGTCAGTGTCGGAGACGGACGCAGTGTGTCAGGGCCGGGAAGGACGCAGCGTGTCAGTATCAGGGATCGACGCAGTGTGTCAGTGTAAGGGAGGGACGCAGTGTGTCAGTGTCGGGGACGGACTCAGTGTGTCAGTGTCGGGGAGGGACGCAGGGTGTCAGTATCAGGGAGGGACGCATTGTGTCAGTATCGGGGACGGACGCAGTGTGTCAGTATCAGGGAAAGACGCAGTGTGTCAGTATCAGGGACGGACGCAGTGTGTCAGTATCAGGGAGGGGTACAGTGTGTCATTGTCAGGGAAGGACGCAGAGTGTCAGTATCGGTGAAGGACGCAGTGTGTCAGTGTCAGAGGCGGACGCAGTGTGTCAGTGTCAGAGGCGGACGCAGTGTGTCATCGTCAGGGAAGGACGCAGAGTGTCAGTGTCAGGGAAGGACTCAGTGTGTCAGTGTCAGAGGTGGTCGTAGTGTGTCAGTGTTGGTGACGGACGCAGTGTGTCAGTGTCGGGGACGGACGCAGTGTGTCAGTATCGGTGAAGGACGCAGTGTGTCAGTGTCGGGGAGGGACGCAGTGTGTCAGTATCAGGGAGGGACGCAGTGTGTCAGTATCAGGGACGGACGCAGTGTGTCAGTATCAGGGAAGGACGAAGTGTGTCAGTGTCGGGGAGGGACGCAGCGTGTCAGAATCAGGGAAGGACGCAGCGTGTCAGTATCAGGGAACGACGCAGTGTGTCAGTATCAGGGATCGACGGAGTGTGTCAGTGTCAGGGAGGGACGCAGTGTGTCAGTTTCTGGGACGGACTCAGTGTGTCAGCTTCGGGGAGGGACGCAGTGTGTCAGTGTAAGGGAAGGACGCAGTATGTCAGTGTCGGGGACGGACGCAGTGTGTCAGTGTCGGGGATTGACCCAGTGTGTCAGTTTCAGGGAGGGACGCAGTGTGTCAGTATCAGGGAGGGACGCAGTGTGTCAGTATCATGGACGGACGCAGTGGGACAGTATCAGGGAGGGGCGCAGTCTGTCAGTGTCAGGGAAGGACGCAGTGTGTCAGTGTCAGAGGCGGACGCAGTGTGTCAGTGTCAGGGAAGCACGCAGTGTGTCAGTGTCAGGGAAGGACGCAGTTTGTCAGTGTCAGGGAAGGACGCAGTGTGTCAGTGTCAGGGACTGACGCAGTGTGTCAGTGTCAGGGAAGGACGCAGTGTGTCACTATCAGGGAATTACGCAGTGTGTCAGTGTCGAGGACGGACGCAGTGTGTCAGTTTCAGGGAAGGACGCCGTGTGTCAGTGTCAGGGAAGGACGCAGCGTGTCAGTATCAGGGAAGGACGCAGCGTGTCAGTATCAGGGATCGACGCAGTGTGTCAGTGTAAGGGAGGGACGCAGTGTGTCAGTGTCGGGGACGGACTCAGTGTGTCAGTGTCGGGGAGGGACGCAGGGTGTCAGTATCAGGGAGGGACGCATTGTGTCAGTATCGGGGACGGACGCAGTGTGTCAGTATCAGGGAAAGACGCAGTGTGTCAGTATCAGGGACGGACGCAGTGTGTCAGTATCAGGGAGGGGTACAGTGTGTCATTGTCAGGGAAGGACGCAGAGTGTCAGTATCGGTGAAGGACGCAGTGTGTCAGTGTCAGAGGCGGACGCAGTGTGTCAGTGTCAGAGGCGGACGCAGTGTGTCATCGTCAGGGAAGGACGCAGAGTGTCAGTGTCAGGGAAGGACTCAGTGTGTCAGTGTCAGAGGTGGTCGTAGTGTGTCAGTGTTGGTGACGGACGCAGTGTGTCAGTGTCGGGGACGGACGCAGTGTGTCAGTATCGGTGAAGGACGCAGTGTGTCAGTGTCGGGGAGGGACGCAGTGTGTCAGTATCAGGGAGGGACGCAGTGTGTCAGTATCAGGGACGGACGCAGTGTGTCAGTATCAGGGAAGGACGAAGTGTGTCAGTGTCGGGGAGGGACGCAGCGTGTCAGAATCAGGGAAGGACGCAGCGTGTCAGTATCAGGGAACGACGCAGTGTGTCAGTATCAGGGATCGACGGAGTGTGTCAGTGTCAGGGAGGGACGCAGTGTGTCAGTTTCTGGGACGGACTCAGTGTGTCAGCTTCGGGGAGGGACGCAGTGTGTCAGTGTAAGGGAAGGACGCAGTATGTCAGTGTCGGGGACGGACGCAGTGTGTCAGTGTCGGGGATTGACCCAGTGTGTCAGTTTCAGGGAGGGACGCAGTGTGTCAGTATCAGGGAGGGACGCAGTGTGTCAGTATCATGGACGGACGCAGTGGGACAGTATCAGGGAGGGGCGCAGTCTGTCAGTGTCAGGGAAGGACGCAGTGTGTCAGTGTCAGAGGCGGACGCAGTGTGTCAGTGTCAGGGAAGCACGCAGTGTGTCAATGTCAGGGAAGGACGCAGTTTGTCAGTGTCAGGGAAGGACGCAGTGTGTCAGTGTCAGGGACTGACGCAGTGTGTCAGTGTCAGGGAAGGACGCAGTGTGTCACTATCAGGGAATTACGCAGTGTGTCAGTGTCGAGGACGGACGCAGTGTGTCAGTTTCAGGGAAGGACGCCGTGTGTCAGTGTCAGGGAAGGACGCAGCGTGTCAGTATCAGGGAAGGACGCAGTGTGTCAGTGTCGGGGACGGACTCAGTGTGTCAGTGTCGGGGAGGGACGCAGGGTGTCAGTATCAGGGAGGGACGCATTGTGTCAGTATCGGGGACGGACGCAGTGTGTCAGTATCAGGGAAAGACGCAGTGTGTCAGTATCAGGGACGGACGCAGTGTGTCAGTATCAGGGAGGGGTACAGTGTTTCAGTGTCAGGGAAGGACGCAGTGTGTCAGTGTCAAAGGCGGACGCAGTGTGTCATTGTCAGGGAAGGACGCAGAGTGTCAGTATCGGTGAAGGACGCAGTGTGTCAGTGTCAGAGGCGGACGCAGTGTGTCAGAGGCGGACGCAGTGTGTCAGTGACAGGGAAGCACGCAGTGTGTCAGTGTCAGGGAAGGACGCAGTTTGTCAGTGTCAGGGAAGGACGCAGTGTGTCAGTGTCAGGGACTGACGCAGTGTGTCAGTGTCAGGGAAGGACGCAGTGTGTCAGTATCAGGGAGGGGTACAGTGTGTCAGTGTCAGGGAAGGACGCAGTGTGTCAGTGTCAGAGGCGGACGCAGTGTGTCATCGTCAGGGAAGGACGCAGAGTGTCAGTGTCAGGGAAGGACTCAGTGTGTCAGTGTCAGAGGCGGTCGTAGTGTGTCAGTGTTGGTGACGGACGCAGTGTGTCAGTGTCGGGGACGGACGCAGTGTGTCAGTATCGGTGAAGGACGCAGTTTGTCAGTGTCGGGGAGGGACGCAGTGTGTCAGTATCAGGGAGGGACGCAGTGTGTCAGTATCAGGGACGGACGCAGTGTGTCAGTATCAGGGAAGGACGAAGTGTGTCAGTGTCGGGGAGGGACGCAGCGTGTCAGAATCAGGGAAGGACGCAGCGTGTCAGTATCAGGGAACGACGCAGTGTGTCAGTATCAGGGATCGACGGAGTGTGTCAGTGTCAGGGAGGGACGCAGTGTGTCAGTTTCTGGGACGGACTCAGTGTGTCAGCTTCGGGGAGGGACGCAGTGTGTCAGTGTAAGGGAAGGACGCAGTATGTCATTGTCGGGGACGGACGCAGTGTGTCAGTGTCGGGGATTGACCCAGTGTGTCAGTTTCAGGGAGGGACGCAGTGTGTCAGTATCAGGGAGGGACGCAGTGTGTCAGTATCATGGACGGACGCAGTGGGACAGTATCAGGGAGGGGCGCAGTCTGTCAGTGTCAGGGAAGGACGCAGTGTGTCAGTGTCAGAGGCGGACGCAGTGTGTCAGTGTCAGGGAAGCACGCAGTGTGTCAGTGTCAGGGAAGGACGCAGTTTGTCAGTGTCAGGGAAGGACGCAGTGTGTCAGTGTCAGGGACTGACGCAGTGTGTCAGTGTCAGGGAAGGACGCAGTGTGTCACTATCAGGGAATTACGCAGTGTGTCAGTGTCGAGGACGGACGCAGCGTGTCAGTATCAGGGACGGACGTAGTGTGTCAGTATCAGGGACGGACGCAGTGTGTCAGCTTCGGGGAGGGACGCAGTGTGTCAGTGTAAGGGAAGGACGCAGTATGTCAGTGTCGGGGACGGACGCAGTGTGTCAGTGTCGGGGATTGACCCAGTGTGTCAGTTTCAGGGAGGGACGCAGTGTGTCAGTATCAGGGAGGGACGCAGTGTGTCAGTATCATGGACGGACGCAGTGGGTCAGTATCAGGGAGGGGCGCAGTCTGTCAGTGTCAGGGAAGGAGGCAGTGTGTCAGTGTCAGAGGCGGACGCAGTGTGTCAGTGTCAGGGAAGGACGCAGTTTGTCAGTGTCAGGGAAGGACGCAGTTTGTCAGTGTCAGGGAAGGACGCAGTGTGTCAGTGTCAGGGACTGACGCAGTGTGTCAGTGTCAGGGAAGGACGCAGTGTGTCACTATCAGGGAATTACGCAGTGTGTCAGTGTCGAGGACGGACGCAGCGTGTCAGTATCAGGGAAGGACGCAGTGTGTCAGTATCAGGGAAGGACGCAGTGTGTCAGTATCAGAGATGGACGCATTGTGTCAGTATCAGGGTCGGACGCAGTGTGTCAGTATCAGAGATGGACGCATTGTGTCAGTATCAGGGTCGGACGTAGCGTGTCAGTATCAGGGAAGGAAGCAGTGTGTCAGTATCAGGGAAGGACGCAGTGTGTCAATGTCGGGGACGGACGTAGTGAGTCAGTTTCAGAGATTGACGCAGTGTGTCAGTATTGGGGACGGACGCAGCGTGTCAGTATCAGGGACGGACGCAGTGTGTCAGTGTAGGGGATGGACGCAGTGTGTCAGTATCAGGGATCGACGGAGTGTGTCAGTGTCAGGGAGGGACGCAGTGTGTCAGTTTCTGGGACGGACTCAGTGTGTCAGCTTCGGGGAGGGACGCAGTGTGTCAGTGTAAGGGAAGGACGCAGTATGTCATTGTCGGGGACGGACGCAGTGTGTCAGTGTCGGGGATTGACCCAGTGTGTCAGTTTCAGGGAGGGACGCAGTGTGTCAGTATCAGGGAGGGACGCAGTGTGTCAGTATCATGGACGGACGCAGTGGGACAGTATCAGGGAGGGGCGCAGTCTGTCAGTGTCAGGGAAGGACGCAGTGTGTCAGTGTCAGAGGCGGACGCAGTGTGTCAGTGTCAGGGAAGCACGCAGTGTGTCAGTGTCAGGGAAGGACGCAGTTTGTCAGTGTCAGGGAAGGACGCAGTGTGTCAGTGTCAGGGACTGACGCAGTGTGTCAGTGTCAGGGAAGGACGCAGTGTGTCACTATCAGGGAATTACGCAGTGTGTCAGTGTCGAGGACGGACGCAGCGTGTCAGTATCAGGGACGGACGTAGTGTGTCAGTATCAGGGACGGACGCAGTGTGTCAGCTTCGGGGAGGGACGCAGTGTGTCAGTGTAAGGGAAGGACGCAGTATGTCAGTGTCGGGGACGGACGCAGTGTGTCAGTGTCGGGGATTGACCCAGTGTGTCAGTTTCAGGGAGGGACGCAGTGTGTCAGTATCAGGGAGGGACGCAGTGTGTCAGTATCATGGACGGACGCAGTGGGTCAGTATCAGGGAGGGGCGCAGTCTGTCAGTGTCAGGGAAGGAGGCAGTGTGTCAGTGTCAGAGGCGGACGCAGTGTGTCAGTGTCAGGGAAGGACGCAGTTTGTCAGTGTCAGGGAAGGACGCAGTTTGTCAGTGTCAGGGAAGGACGCAGTGTGTCAGTGTCAGGGACTGACGCAGTGTGTCAGTGTCAGGGAAGGACGCAGTGTGTCACTATCAGGGAATTACGCAGTGTGTCAGTGTCGAGGACGGACGCAGCGTGTCAGTATCAGGGAAGGACGCAGTGTGTCAGTATCAGGGAAGGACGCAGTGTGTCAGTATCAGAGATGGACGCATTGTGTCAGTATCAGGGTCGGACGCAGTGTGTCAGTATCAGAGATGGACGCATTGTGTCAGTATCAGGGTCGGACGTAGCGTGTCAGTATCAGGGAAGGAAGCAGTGTGTCAGTATCAGGGAAGGACGCAGTGTGTCAATGTCGGGGACGGACGTAGTGAGTCAGTTTCAGAGATTGACGCAGTGTGTCAGTATTGGGGACGGACGCAGCGTGTCAGTATCAGGGACGGACGCAGTGTGTCAGTGTAGGGGATGGACGCAGTGTGTCAGTGTCGGAGACGGACGCAGTGTGTCAGGGCCGGGAAGGACGCAGCGTGTCAGTATCAGGGATCGACGCAGTGTGTCAGTGTAAGGGAGGGACGCAGTGTGTCAGTGTCGGGGACGGACTCAGTGTGTCAGTGTCGGGGAGGGACGCAGGGTGTCAGTATCAGGGAGGGACGCATTGTGTCAGTATCGGGGACGGACGCAGTGTGTCAGTATCAGGGAAAGACGCAGTGTGTCAGTATCAGGGACGGACGCAGTGTGTCAGTATCAGGGATGGGTACAGTGTGTCATTGTCAGGGAAGGACGCAGAGTGTCAGTATCGGTGAAGGACGCAGTGTGTCAGTGTCAGAGGCGGACGCAGTGTGTCAGTGTCAGAGGCGGACGCAGTGTGTCATCGTCAGGGAAGGACGCAGAGTGTCAGTGTCAGGGAAGGACTCAGTGTGTCAGTGTCAGAGGTGGTCGTAGTGTGTCAGTGTTGGTGACGGACGCAGTGTGTCAGTGTCGGGGACGGACGCAGTGTGTCAGTATCGGTGAAGGACGCAGTGTGTCAGTGTCGGGGAGGGACGCAGTGTGTCAGTATCAGGGAGGGACGCAGTGTGTCAGTATCAGGGACGGACGCAGTGTGTCAGTATCAGGGAAGGACGAAGTGTGTCAGTGTCGGGGAGGGACGCAGCGTGTCAGAATCAGGGAAGGACGCAGCGTGTCAGTATCAGGGAACGACGCAGTGTGTCAGTATCAGGGATCGACGGAGTGTGTCAGTGTCAGGGAGGGACGCAGTGTGTCAGTTTCTGGGACGGACTCAGTGTGTCAGCTTCGGGGAGGGACGCAGTGTGTCAGTGTAAGGGAAGGACGCAGTATGTCAGTGTCGGGGACGGACGCAGTGTGTCAGTGTCGGGGATTGACCCAGTGTGTCAGTTTCAGGGAGGGACGCAGTGTGTCAGTATCAGGGAGGGACGCAGTGTGTCAGTATCATGGACGGACGCAGTGGGACAGTATCAGGGAGGGGCGCAGTCTGTCAGTGTCAGGGAAGGACGCAGTGTGTCAGTGTCAGAGGCGGACGCAGTGTGTCAGTGTCAGGGAAGCACGCAGTGTGTCAGTGTCAGGGAAGGACGCAGTTTGTCAGTGTCAGGGAAGGACGCAGTGTGTCAGTGTCAGGGACTGACGCAGTGTGTCAGTGTCAGGGAAGGACGCAGTGTGTCACTATCAGGGAATTACGCAGTGTGTCAGTGTCGAGGACGGACGCAGTGTGTCAGTTTCAGGGAAGGACGCCGTGTGTCAGTGTCAGGGAAGGACGCAGCGTGTCAGTATCAGGGAAGGACGCAGCGTGTCAGTATCAGGGATCGACGCAGTGTGTCAGTGTAAGGGAGGGACGCAGTGTGTCAGTGTCGGGGACGGACTCAGTGTGTCAGTGTCGGGGAGGGACGCAGGGTGTCAGTATCAGGGAGGGACGCATTGTGTCAGTATCGGGGACGGACGCAGTGTGTCAGTATCAGGGAAAGACGCAGTGTGTCAGTATCAGGGACGGACGCAGTGTGTCAGTATCAGGGAGGGGTACAGTGTGTCATTGTCAGGGAAGGACGCAGAGTGTCAGTATCGGTGAAGGACGCAGTGTGTCAGTGTCAGAGGCGGACGCAGTGTGTCAGTGTCAGAGGCGGACGCAGTGTGTCATCGTCAGGGAAGGACGCAGAGTGTCAGTGTCAGGGAAGGACTCAGTGTGTCAGTGTCAGAGGTGGTCGTAGTGTGTCAGTGTTGGTGACGGACGCAGTGTGTCAGTGTCGGGGACGGACGCAGTGTGTCAGTATCGGTGAAGGACGCAGTGTGTCAGTGTCGGGGAGGGACGCAGTGTGTCAGTATCAGGGAGGGACGCAGTGTGTCAGTATCAGGGACGGACGCAGTGTGTCAGTATCAGGGAAGGACGAAGTGTGTCAGTGTCGGGGAGGGACGCAGCGTGTCAGAATCAGGGAAGGACGCAGCGTGTCAGTATCAGGGAACGACGCAGTGTGTCAGTATCAGGGATCGAGGAAGTGTGTCAGTGTCAGGGAGGGACGCAGTGTGTCAGTTTCTGGGACGGACTCAGTGTGTCAGCTTCGGGGAGGGACGCAGTGTGTCAGTGTAAGGGAAGGACGCAGTATGTCAGTGTCGGGGACGGACGCAGTGTGTCAGTGTCGGGGATTGACCCAGTGTGTCAGTTTCAGGGAGGGACGCAGTGTGTCAGTATCAGGGAGGGACGCAGTGTGTCAGTATCATGGACGGACGCAGTGGGACAGTATCAGGGAGGGGCGCAGTGTGTCAGTGTCAGGGAAGGACGCAGTGTGTCAGTGTCAGAGGCGGACGCAGTGTGTCAGTGTCAGGGAAGCACGCAGTGTGTCAGTGTCAGGGAAGGACGCAGTTTGTCAGTGTCAGGGAAGGACGCAGTGTGTCAGTGTCAGGGAAGGACGCAGTGTGTCACTATCAGGGAATTACGCAGTGTGTCAGTGTCGAGGACGGACGCAGTGTGTCAGTTTCAGGGAAGGACGCCGTGTGTCAGTGTCAGGGAAGGACGCAGCGTGTCAGTATCAGGGAAGGACGCAGTGTGTCAGTGTCGGGGACGGACTCAGTGTGTCAGTGTCGGGGAGGGACGCAGGGTGTCAGTATCAGGGAGGGACGCATTGTGTCAGTATCGGGGACGGACGCAGTGTGTCAGTATCAGGGAAAGACGCAGTGTGTCAGTATCAGGGACGGACGCAGTGTGTCAGTATCAGGGAGGGGTACAGTGTTTCAGTGTCAGGGAAGGACGCAGTGTGTCAGTGTCAAAGGCGGACGCAGTGTGTCATTGTCAGGGAAGGACGCAGAGTGTCAGTATCGGTGAAGGACGCAGTGTGTCAGTGTCAGAGGCGGACGCAGTGTGTCAGAGGCGGACGCAGTGTGTCAGTGTCAGGGAAGCACGCAGTGTGTCAGTGTCAGGGAAGGACGCAGTTTGTCAGTGTCAGGGAAGGACGCAGTGTGTCAGTGTCAGGGACTGACGCAGTGTGTCAGTGTCAGGGAAGGACGCAGTGTGTCAGTATCAGGGAGGGGTACAGTGTGTCAGTGTCAGGGAAGGACGCAGTGTGTCAGTGTCAGAGGCGGACGCAGTGTGTCATCGTCAGGGAAGGACGCAGAGTGTCAGTGTCAGGGAAGGACTCAGTGTGTCAGTGTCAGAGGCGGTCGTAGTGTGTCAGTGTTGGTGACGGACGCAGTGTGTCAGTGTCGGGGACGGACGCAGTGTGTCAGTATCGGTGAAGGACGCAGTTTGTCAGTGTCGGGGAGGGACGCAGTGTGTCAGTATCAGGGAGGGACGCAGTGTGTCAGTATCAGGGACGGACGCAGTGTGTCAGTATCAGGGAAGGACGAAGTGTGTCAGTGTCGGGGAGGGACGCAGCGTGTCAGAATCAGGGAAGGACGCAGCGTGTCAGTATCAGGGAACGACGCAGTGTGTCAGTATCAGGGATCGACGGAGTGTGTCAGTGTCAGGGAGGGACGCAGTGTGTCAGTTTCTGGGACGGACTCAGTGTGTCAGCTTCGGGGAGGGACGCAGTGTGTCAGTGTAAGGGAAGGACGCAGTATGTCAGTGTCGGGGACGGACGCAGTGTGTCAGTGTCGGGGATTGACCCAGTGTGTCAGTTTCAGGGAGGGACGCAGTGTGTCAGTATCAGGGAGGGACGCAGTGTGTCAGTATCATGGACGGACGCAGTGGGACAGTATCAGGGAGGGGCGCAGTCTGTCAGTGTCAGGGAAGGACGCAGTGTGTCAGTGTCAGAGGCGGACGCAGTGTGTCAGTGTCAGGGAAGCACGCAGTGTGTCAGTGTCAGGGAAGGACGCAGTTTGTCAGTGTCAGGGAAGGACGCAGTGTGTCAGTGTCAGGGACTGACGCAGTGTGTCAGTGTCAGGGAAGGACGCAGTGTGTCACTATCAGGGAATTACGCAGTGTGTCAGTGTCGAGGACGGACGCAGCGTGTCAGTATCAGGGACGGACGTAGTGTGTCAGTATCAGGGACGGACGCAGTGTGTCAGCTTCGGGGAGGGACGCAGTGTGTCAGTGTAAGGGAAGGACGCAGTATGTCAGTGTCGGGGACGGACGCAGTGTGTCAGTGTCGGGGATTGACCCAGTGTGTCAGTTTCAGGGAGGGACGCAGTGTGTCAGTATCAGGGAGGGACGCAGTGTGTCAGTATCATGGACGGACGCAGTGGGTCAGTATCAGGGAGGGGCGCAGTCTGTCAGTGTCAGGGAAGGAGGCAGTGTGTCAGTGTCAGAGGCGGACGCAGTGTGTCAGTGTCAGGGAAGGACGCAGTTTGTCAGTGTCAGGGAAGGACGCAGTTTGTCAGTGTCAGGGAATGACGCAGTGTGTCAGTGTCAGGGACTGACGCAGTGTGTCAGTGTCAGGGAAGGACGCAGTGTGTCACTATCAGGGAATTACGCAGTGTGTCAGTGTCGAGGACGGACGCAGCGTGTCAGTATCAGGGAAGGACGCAGTGTGTCAGTATCAGGGAAGGACGCAGTGTGTCAGTATCAGGGATCGACGGAGTATGTCAGTGTCAGGGAGGGACGCAGTGTGTCAGTATCAGGGAAGGACGCAGTGTGTCAGTATCGGGGACGGACGCAGTGTGTCAGTATCAGAGATGGACGCATTGTGTCAGTATCAGGGTCGGACGTAGCGTGTCAGTATCAGGGAAGGAAGCAGTGTGTCAGTATCAGGGAAGGACGCAGTGTGTCAATGTCGGGGACGGACGTAGTGAGTCAGTTTCAGAGATTGACGCAGTGTGTCAGTATTGGGGACGGACGCAGCGTGTCAGTATCAGGGACGGACGCAGTGTGTCAGTGTAGGGGATGGACGCAGTGTGTCAGTGTCGGAGACGGACGCAGTGTGTCAGGGCCGGGAAGGACGCAGCGTGTCATTATCAGGGATCGACGCAGTGTGTCAGTGTAAGGGAGGGACGCAGTGTGTCAGTGTCGGGGACGGACTCAGTGTGTCAGTGTCGGGGAGGGACGCAGGGTGTCAGTATCAGGGAGGGACGCATTGTGTCAGTATCGGGGACGGACGCAGTGTGTCAGTATCAGGGAAAGACGCAGTGTGTCAGTATCAGGGACGGACGCAGTGTGTCAGTATCAGGGAGGGGTACAGTGTGTCATTGTCAGGGAAGGACGCAGAGTGTCAGTATCGGTGAAGGACGCAGTGTGTCAGTGTCAGAGGCGGACGCAGTGTGTCAGTGTCAGAGGCGGACGCAGTGTGTCATCGTCAGGGAAGGACGCAGAGTGTCAGTGTCAGGGAAGGACTCAGTGTGTCAGTGTCAGAGGTGGTCGTAGTGTGTCAGTGTTGGTGACGGACGCAGTGTGTCAGTGTTGGTGACGGACGCAGTGTGTCAGTGTCGGGGACGGACGCAGTGTGTCAGTATCGGTGAAGGACGCAGTGTGTCAGTGTCGGGGAGGGACGCAGTGTGTCAGTATCAGGGAGGGACGCAGTGTGTCAGTATCAGGGACGGACGCAGTGTGTCAGTATCAGGGAAGGACGAAGTGTGTCAGTGTCGGGGAGGGACGCAGCGTGTCAGAATCAGGGAAGGACGCAGCGTGTCAGTATCAGGGAACGACGCAGTGTGTCAGTATCAGGGATCGACGGAGTGTGTCAGTGTCAGGGAGGGACGCAGTGTGTCAGTTTCTGGGACGGACTCAGTGTGTCAGCTTCGGGGAGGGACGCAGTGTGTCAGTGTAAGGGAAGGACGCAGTATGTCAGTGTCGGGGACGGACGCAGTGTGTCAGTGTCGGGGATTGACCCAGTGTGTCAGTTTCAGGGAGGGACGCAGTGTGTCAGTATCAGGGAGGGACGCAGTGTGTCAGTATCATGGACGGACGCAGTGGGACAGTATCAGGGAGGGGCGCAGTCTGTCAGTGTCAGGGAAGGACGCAGTGTGTCAGTGTCAGAGGCGGACGCAGTGTGTCAGTGTCAGGGAAGCACGCAGTGTGTCAGTGTCAGGGAAGGACGCAGTTTGTCAGTGTCAGGGAAGGACGCAGTGTGTCAGTGTCAGGGACAGACGCAGTGTGTCAGTGTCAGGGAAGGACGCAGTGTGTCACTATCAGGGAATTACGCAGTGTGTCAGTGTCGAGGACGGACGCAGCGTGTCAGTATCAGGGACGGACGTAGTGTGTCAGTATCAGGGACGGACGCAGTGTGTCAGCTTCGGGGAGGGACGCAGTGTGTCAGTATGAGGGAAGGACGCAGCGTGTCAGTATCAGGGAAGGACGCAGTGTGTCAGTGTTGGGTATGGACGCAGCGTGTCAGTATCAGGGAAGGACGCCGTGTGTCAGTGTCAGGGACGGACGCCGTGTGTCAGTGTCAGGGACGCACGCAGTGTGTCAGTGTCAGGGACGGACGTAGCATGTCAGTATCACGGACGGACGCAGTGTGTCAGTTTCAGGGAAGGACTTCGTGTGTCAGTGTCAGGGAAGGACGCAGCGTGTCACTATCACGGACGGACGCAGTGTGTCAGTGTCAGGGAAGGACGCAGTGTGTCAGTATCAGGGACTGACGCAGTTTGTCAGTGTCAGGGACGGACGTAGCGTGTCAGTATCACGGACGGACGCAGTGTGTCAGTATCGGGGACGGACGCAGTGTGTCAGTATCAGAGATGGACGCATTGTGTCAGTATCAGGGTCGGACGTAGCGTGTCAGTATCAGGGAAGGAAGCAGTGTGTCAGTATCAGGGAAGGACGCAGTGTGTCAATGTCGGGGACGGACGTAGTGAGTCAGTTTCAGAGATTGACGCAGTGTGTCAGTGTTGGGGACGGACGCAGCGTGTCAGTATCAGGGACGGACGCAGTGTGTCAGTGTAGGGGATGGACGCAGTGTGTCAGTGTCGGAGACGGACGCAGTGTGTCAAGGCCGGGAAGGACGCAGCGTGTCAGTATCAGGGATCGACGCAGTGTGTCAGTGTAAGGGAGGGACGCAGTGTGTCAGTGTCGGGGACGGACTCAGTGTGTCAGTGTCGGGGAGGGACGCAGGGTGTCAGTATCAGGGAGGGACGCATTGTGTCAGTATCGGGGACGGACGCAGTGTGTCAGTATCAGGGAAAGACGCAGTGTGTCAGTATCAGGGACGGACGCAGTGTGTCAGTATCAGGGAGGGGTACGGTGTTTCAGTGTCAGGGAAGGACGCAGTGTGTCAGTGTCAAAGGCGGACGCAGTGTGTCATTGTCAGGGAAGGACGCAGAGTGTCAGTATCGGTGAAGGACGCAGTGTGTCAGTGTCAGAGGCGGACGCAGTGTGTCAGTGTCAGAGGCGGACGCAGTGTGTCAGTGTCAGGGAAGCACGCAGTGTGTCAGTGTCAGGGAAGGACGCAGTTTGTCAGTGTCAGGGAAGGACGCAGTGTGTCAGTGTCAGGGACTGACGCAGTGTGTCAGTGTCAGGGAAGGACGCAGTGTGTCAGTATCAGGGAGGGGTACAGTGTGTCAGTGTCAGGGAAGGACGCAGTGTGTCAGTGTCAGAGGCGGTCGTAGTGTGTCAGTGTTGGTGACGGACGCAGTGTGTCAGTGTCGGGGACGGACGCAGTGTGTCAGTATCGGTGAAGGACGCAGTGTGTCAGTGTCGGGGAGGGACGCAGTGTGTCAGTATCAGGGAGGGACGCAGTGTGTCAGTATCAGGGATGGACGCAGTGTGTCAGTATCAGGGACGGACGCAGTGTGTCAGTATCAGGGAAGGACGCAGTGTGTCAGTGTTGGGGAGGGACGCAGCGTGTCAGTATGAGGGAAGGACGCAGCGTGTCAGTATCAGGGAAGGACGCAGTTTGTCAGTATCAGGGATCGACGCAGTGTGTCAGTATCACGGACGGACGCAGTGTGTCAGTATCAGGGACGGACGCAGTGTGTCAGTATCAGGGAAGGACGCAGTGTGTCAGTGTTGGGTATGGACGCAGCGTGTCAGTATCAGGGAAGGACGCCGTGTGTCAGTGTCAGGGACGGACGCCGTGTGTCAGTGTCAGTGACGCACGCAGTGTGTCAGTGTCAGGGACGGACGTAGCATGTCAGTATCACGGACGGACGCAGTGTGTCAGTTTCAGGGAAGGACGCCGTGTGTCAGTGTCAGGGAAGGACGCAGCGTGTCACTATCACGGACGGACGCAGTGTGTCAGTGTCAGGGAAGGACGCAGTGTGTCAGTATCAGGGACTGACGCAGTTTGTCAGTGTCAGGGACGGACGTAGCGTGTCAGTATCACGGACGGACGCAGTGTGTCAGTATCGGGGCGGACGCAGTGTGTCAGTATCAGAGATGGACGCATTGTGTCAGTATCAGGGTCGGACGTAGCGTGTCAGTATCAGGGAAGGAAGCAGTGTGTCAGTATCAGGGAAGGACGCAGTGTGTCAGTATCAGGGATCGACGGAGTATGTCAGTGTCAGGGAGGGACGCAGTGTGTCAGTATCAGGGAAGGACGCAGTGTGTCAGTATCGGGGACGGACGCAGTGTGTCAGTATCAGAGATGGACGCATTGTGTCAGTATCAGGGTCGGACGTAGCGTGTCAGTATCAGGGAAGGAAGCAGTGTGTCAGTATCAGGGAAGGACGCAGTGTGTCAATGTCGGGGACGGACGTAGTGAGTCAGTTTCAGAGATTGACGCAGTGTGTCAGTATTGGGGACGGACGCAGCGTGTCAGTATCAGGGACGGACGCAGTGTGTCAGTGTAGGGGATGGACGCAGTGTGTCAGTGTCGGAGACGGACGCAGTGTGTCAGGGCCGGGAAGGACGCAGCGTGTCAGTATCAGGGTTCGACGCAGTGTGTCAGTGTAAGGGAGGGACGCAGTGTGTCAGTGTCGGGGACGGACTCAGTGTGTCAGTGTCGGGGAGGGACGCAGGGTGTCAGTATCAGGGAGGGACGCATTGTGTCAGTATCGGGGACGGACGCAGTGTGTCAGTATCAGGGAAAGACGCAGTGTGTCAGTATCAGGGACGGACGCAGTGTGTCAGTATCAGGGAGGGGTACAGTGTGTCATTGTCAGGGAAGGACGCAGAGTGTCAGTATCGGTGAAGGACGCAGTGTGTCAGTGTCAGAGGCGGACGCAGTGTGTCAGTGTCAGAGGCGGACGCAGTGTGTCATCGTCAGGGAAGGACGCAGAGTGTCAGTGTCAGGGAAGGACTTAGTGTGTCAGTGTCAGAGGTGGTCGTAGTGTGTCAGTGTTGGTGACGGACGCAGTGTGTCAGTGTCGGGGACGGACGCAGTGTGTCAGTATCGGTGAAGGACGCAGTTTGTCAGTATCAGGGATCGACGCAGTGTGTCAGTATCAGGGAAGGACGCAGTGTGTCAATGTCGGGGACGGACGTAGTGAGTCAGTTTCAGAGATTGACGCAGTGTGTCAGTATTGGGGACGGACGCAGTGTGTCAGTGTCAGGGACTGACGCAGTGTGTCAGTGTCAGGGAAGGACGCAGTGTGTCAGTATCAGGGAGGGGTACAGTGTGTCAGTGTCAGGGAAGGACGCAGTGTGTCAGTGTCAGGGACTGACGCAGTGTGTCAGTGTCAGAGGCGGACGCAGTGTGTCATCGTCAGGGAAGGACGCAGAGTGTCAGTGTCAGGGAAGGACTCAGTGTGTCAGTGTCAGAGGCGGTCGTAGTGTGTCAGTGTTGGTGACGGACGCAGTGTGTCAGTGTCGGGGACGGACGCAGTGTGTCAGTATCGGTGAAGGACGCAGTGTGTCAGTGTCGGGGAGGGACGCAGTGTGTCAGTATCAGGGAGGGACGCAGTGTGTCAGTATCAGGGATGGACGCAGTGTGTCAGTATCAGGGACGGACGCAGTGTGTCAGTATCAGGGAAGGACGCAGTGTGTCAGTGTTGGGGAGGGACGCAGCGTGTCAGTATGAGGGAAGGACGCAGCGTGTCAGTATCAGGGAAGGACGCAGTGTGTCAGTATCACGGATCGACGCAGTGTGTCAGCGTAAGGGAGGGACGCAGTGTGTCAGTATCAGGGACGGACGCAGTGTGTCAGTATCAGGGAAGGACGCAGTGTGTCAGTGTTGGGTATGGACGCAGCGTGTCAGTATCAGGGAAGGACGCCGTGTGTCAGTGTCAGGGACGGACGCCGTGTGTCAGTGTCAGGGACGCACGCAGTGTGTCAGTGTCAGGGTCGGACGTAGCATGTCAGTATCACGGACGGACGCAGTGTGTCAGTTTCAGGGAAGGACGCCGTGTGTCAGTGTCAGGGAAGGACGCAGCGTGTCACTATCACGGACGGACGCAGTGTGTCAGTGTCAGGGAAGGACGCAGTGTGTCAGTGTCAGGGACGCACGCAGTTTTTCAGTGTCAGGGACGGACGTAGCGTGTCAGTATCACGGACGGACGCAGTGTGTCAGTATCGGGGACGGACGCAGTGTGTCAGTATCAGAGATGGACGCATTGTGTCAGTATCAGGGTCGGACGTAGCGTGTCAGTATCAGGGAAGGAAGCAGTGTGTCAGTATCAGGGAAGGACGCAGTGTGTCAATGTCGGGGGCGGACGTAGTGAGTCAGTTTCAGAGATTGACGCAGTGTGTCAGTGTTGGGGACGGACGCAGCGTGTCAGTATCAGGGACGGATGCAGTGTGTCAGTGTAGGGGATGGACGCAGTGTGTCAGTGTCGGAGACGGACGCAGTGTGTCAGGGCCGGGAAGGACGCAGCGTGTCAGTATCAGGGATCGACGCAGTGTGTCAGTGTAAGGGAGGGACGCAGTGTGTCAGTGTCGGGGACGGACTCAGTGTGTCAGTGTCGGGGAGGGGCGCAGGGTGTCAGTATCAGGGAGGGACGCATTGTGTCAGTATCGGGGACGGACGCAGTGTGTCAGTATCAGGGAAAGACGCAGTGTGTCAGTATCAGGGACGGACGCAGTGTGTCAGTATCAGGGAGGGGTACAGTGTTTCAGTGTCAGGGAAGGACGCAGTGTGTCAGTGTCAAAGGCGGACGCAGTGTGTCATTGTCAGGGAAGGACGCAGAGTGTCAGTATCGGTGAAGGACGCAGTGTGTCAGTGTCAGAGGCGGACGCAGTGTGTCAGAGGCGGACGCAGTGTGTCAGTGTCAGGGAAGCACGCAGTGTGTCAGTGTCAGGGAAGGACGCAGTTTGTCAGTGTCAGGGAAGGACGCAGTGTGTCAGTGTCAGGGACTGACGCAGTGTGTCAGTGTCAGGGAAGGACGCAGTGTGTCAGTATCAGGGAGGGGTACAGTGTGTCAGTGTGAGGGAAGGACGCAGTGTGTCAGTGTCAGAGGCGGACGCAGTGTGTCATCGTCAGGGAAGGACGCAGAGTGTCAGTGTCAGGGAAGGACTCAGTGTGTCAGTGTCAGGGCGGTCGTAGTGTGTCAGTGTTGGTGACGGACGCAGTGTGTCAGTGTCGGGGACGGACGCAGTGTGTCAGTATCGGTGAAGGACGCAGTGTGTCAGTGTCGGGGAGGGACGCAGTGTGTCAGTATCAGGGAGGGACGCAGTGTGTCAGTATCAGGGACGGACGCAGTGTGTCAGTATCAGGGAAGGACGAAGTGTGTCAGTGTCGGGGAGGGACGCAGCGTGTCAGAATCAGGGAAGGACGCAGCGTGTCAGTATCAGGGAACGACGCAGTGTGTCAGTATCAGGGATCGACGGAGTGTGTCAGTGTCAGGGAGGGACGCAGTGTGTCAGTTTCTGGGACGGACTCAGTGTGTCAGCTTCGGGGAGGGACGCAGTGTGTCAGTGTAAGGGAAGGACGCAGTATGTCAGTGTCGGGGACGGACGCAGTGTGTCAGTGTCGGGGATTGACCCAGTGTGTCAGTTTCAGGGAGGGACGCAGTGTGTCAGTATCAGGGAGGGACGCAGTGTGTCAGTATCATGGACGGACGCAGTGGGACAGTATCAGGGAGGGGCGCAGTCTGTCAGTGTCAGGGAAGGACGCAGTGTGTCAGTGTCAGAGGCGGACGCAGTGTGTCAGTGTCAGGGAAGCACGCAGTGTGTCAGTGTCAGGGAAGGACGCAGTTTTTCAGTGTCAGGGAAGGACGCAGTGTGTCAGTGTCAGGGACTGACGCAGTGTGTCAGTGTCAGGGAAGGACGCAGTGTGTCACTATCAGGGAATTACGCAGTGTGTCAGTGTCGAGGACGGACGCAGCGTGTCAGTATCAGGGACGGACGTAGTGTGTCAGTATCAGGGACGGACGCAGTGTGTCAGCTTCGGGGAGGGACGCAGTGTGTCAGTGTAAGGGAAGGACGCAGTATGTCAGTGTCGGGGACGGACGCAGTGTGTCAGTGTCGGGGATTGACCCAGTGTGTCAGTTTCAGGGAGGGACGCAGTGTGTCAGTATCAGGGAGGGACGCAGTGTGTCAGTATCATGGACGGACGCAGTGGGTCAGTATCAGGGAGGGGCGCAGTCTGTCAGTGTCAGGGAAGGAGGCAGTGTGTCAGTGTCAGAGGCGGACGCAGTGTGTCAGTGTCAGGGAAGGACGCAGTTTGTCAGTGTCAGGGAAGGACGCAGTTTGTCAGTGTCAGGGAAGGACGCAGTGTGTCAGTGTCAGGGACTGACGCAGTGTGTCAGTGTCAGGGAAGGACGCAGTGTGTCACTATCAGGGAATTACGCAGTGTGTCAGTGTCGAGGACGGACGCAGCGTGTCAGTATCAGGGAAGGACGCAGTGTGTCAGTATCAGGGAAGGACACAGTGTGTCAGTATCAGGGATCGACGGAGTATGTCAGTGTCAGGGAGGGACGCAGTGTGTCAGTATCAGGGAAGGACGCAGTGTGTCAGTATCGGGGACGGACGCAGTGTGTCAGTATCAGAGATGGACGCATTGTGTCAGTATCAGGGTCGGACGTAGCGTGTCAGTATCAGGGAAGGAAGCAGTGTGTCAGTATCAGGGAAGGACGCAGTGTGTCAATGTCGGGGACGGACGTAGTGAGTCAGTTTCAGAGATTGACGCAGTGTGTAAGTATTGGGGACGGACGCAGCGTGTCAGTATCAGGGAACGACGCAGTGTGTCAGTATCAGGGATCGACGGAGTGTGTCAGTGTCAGGGAGGGACGCAGTGTGTCAGTTTCTGGGACGGACTCAGTGTGTCAGCTTCGGGGAGGGACGCAGTGTGTCAGTGTAAGGGAAGGACGCAGTATGTCAGTGTCGGGGACGGACGCAGTGTGTCAGTGTCGGGGATTGACCCAGTGTGTCAGTTTCAGGGAGGGACGCAGTGTGTCAGTATCAGGGAGGGACGCAGTGTGTCAGTATCATGGACGGACGCAGTGGGACAGTATCAGGGAGGGGCGCAGTCTGTCAGTGTCAGGGAAGGACGCAGTGTGTCAGTGTCAGAGGCGGACGCAGTGTGTCAGTGTCAGGGAAGCACGCAGTGTGTCAGTGTCAGGGAAGGACGCAGTTTGTCAGTGTCAGGGAAGGACGCAGTGTGTCAGTGTCAGGGACTGACGCAGTGTGTCAGTGTCAGGGAAGGACGCAGTGTGTCACTATCAGGGAATTACGCAGTGTGTCAGTGTCGAGGACGGACGCAGCGTGTCAGTATCAGGGACGGACGTAGTGTGTCAGTATCAGGGACGGACGCAGTGTGTCAGTGTCAGGGAGGGACGCAGTGTGTCAGTGTAAGGGAAGGACGCAGTATGTCAGTGTCGGGGACGGACGCAGTGTGTCAGTGTCGGGGATTGACCCAGTGTGTCAGTTTCAGGGAGGGACGCAGTGTGTCAGTATCAGGGAGGGACGCAGTGTGTCAGTATCATGGACGGACGCAGTGGGTCAGTATCAGGGAGGGGCGCAGTCTGTCAGTGTCAGGGAAGGAGGCAGTGTGTCAGTGTCAGAGGCGGACGCAGTGTGTCAGTGTCAGGGAAGGACGCAGTTTGTCAGTGTCAGGGAAGGACGCAGTGTGTCACTATCAGGGAATTACGCAGTGTGTCAGTGTCGAGGACGGACGCAGCGTGTCAGTATCAGGGAAGGACGCAGTGTGTCAGTATCAGGGAAGGACGCAGTGTGTCAGTATCAGGGATCGACGGAGTATGTCAGTGTCGGGGACGGACTCAGTGTGTCAGTGTCGGGGAGGGACGCAGGGTGTCAGTATCAGGGAGGGACGCATTGTGTCAGTATCGGGGACGGACGCAGTGTTTCAGTATCAGGGAAAGACGCAGTGTGTCAGTATCAGGGATGGACGCAGTGTGTCAGTATCAGGGAGGGGTACAGTGTGTCATTGTCAGGGAAGGACGCAGAGTGTCAGTATCGGTGAAGGACGCAGTGTGTCAGTGTCAGAGGCGGACGCAGTGTGTCAGTGTCAGAGGCGGACGCAGTGTGTCATCGTCAGGGAAGGACGCAGAGTGTCAGTGTCAGGGAAGGACTCAGTGTGTCAGTGTCAGAGGTGGTCGTAGTGTGTCAGTATCGGTGAAGGACGCAGTGTGTCAGTGTCGGGGAGGGACGCAGTGTGTCAGTATCAGGGCGGGACGCAGTGTGTCCGTATCAGGGACGGACGCAGTGTGTCAGTATCAGGGAAGGACGAAGTGTGTCAGTGTCGGGGAGGGACGCAGCGTGTCAGAATCAGGGAAGGACGCAGCGTGTCAGTATCAGGGAACGACGCAGTTTGTCAGTATCAGGGATCGACGGAGTGTGTCAGTGTCAGGGAGGGACGCAGTGTGTCAGTTTCTGGGACGGACTCAGTGTGTCAGCTTCGGGGAGGGACGCAGTGTGTCAGTGTAAGGGAAGGACGCAGTATGTCAGTGTCGGGGACGGACGCAGTGTGTCAGTGTCGGGGATTGACCCAGTGTGTCAGTTTCAGGGAGGGACGCAGTGTGTCAGTATCAGGGAGGGACGCAGTGTGTCAGTATCATGGACGGACGCAGTGGGACAGTATCAGGGAGGGGCGCAGTCTGTCAGTGTCAGGGAAGGACGCAGTGTGTCAGTGTCAGAGGCGGACGCAGTGTGTCAGTGTCAGGGAAGCACGCAGTGTGTCAGTGTCAGGGAAGGACGCAGTTTGTCAGTGTCAGGGAAGGACGCAGTGTGTCAGTGTCAGGGACTGACGCAGTGTGTCAGTGTCAGGGAAGGACGCAGTGTGTCACTATCAGGGAATTACGCAGTGTGTCAGTGTCGAGGACGGACGCAGCGTGTCAGTATCAGGGACGGACGTAGTGTGTCAGTATCAGGGACGGACGCAGTGTGTCAGCTTCGGGGAGGGACGCAGTGTGTCAGTATGAGGGAAGGACGCAGCGTGTCAGTATCAGGGAAGGACGCAGTGTGTCAGTATCAGGGATCGACGCAGTGTGTCAGCGTAAGGGAGGGACGCAGTGTGTCAGTATCAGGGACGGACGCAGTGTGTCAGTATCAGGGAAGGACGCAGTGTCTCAGTGTTGGGTATGGACGCAGCGTGTCAGTATCAGGGAAGGACGCCGTGTGTCAGTGTCAGGGACGGACGCCGTGTGTCAGTGTCAGGGACGCACGCAGTGTGTCAGTGTCAGGGACGGACGTAGCATGTCAGTATCACGGACGGACGCAGTGTGTCAGTTTCAGGGAAGGACGCCGTGTGTCAGTGTCAGGGAAGGACGCAGCGTGTCACTATCACGGACGGACGCAGTGTGTCAGTGTCAGGGAAGGACGCAGTGTGTCAGTATCAGGGACTGACGCAGTTTGTCAGTGTCAGGGACGGACGTAGCGTGTCAGTATCACGGACGGACGCAGTGTGTCAGTATCGGGGACGGACGCAGTGTGTCAGTATCAGAGATGGACGCATTGTGTCAGTATCAGGGTCGGACGTAGCGTGTCAGTATCAGGGAAGGAAGCAGTGTGTCAGTATCAGGGAAGGACGCAGTGTGTCAATGTCGGGGACGGACGTAGTGAGTCAGTTTCAGAGATTGACGCAGTGTGTCAGTGTTGGGGACGGACGCAGCGTGTCAGTATCAGGGACGGACGCAGTGTGTCAGTGTAGGGGATGGACGCAGTGTGTCAGTGTCGGAGACGGACGCAGTGTGTCAGGGCCGGGAAGGACGCAGCGTGTCAGTATCAGGGATCGACGCAGTGTGTCAGTGTAAGGGAGGGACGCAGTGTGTCAGTGTCGGGGACGGACTCAGTGTGTCAGTGTCGGGGAGGGACGCAGGGTGTCAGTATCAGGGAGGGACGCATTGTGTCAGTATCGGGGACGGACGCAGTGTGTCAGTATCAGGGAAAGACGCAGTGTGTCAGTATCAGGGACGGACGCAGTGTGTCAGTATCAGGGAGGGGTACGGTGTTTCAGTGTCAGGGAAGGACGCAGTGTGTCAGTGTCAAAGGCGGACGCAGTGTGTCATTGTCAGGGAAGGACGCAGAGTGTCAGTATCGGTGAAGGACGCAGTGTGTCAGTGTCAGAGGCGGACGCAGTGTGTCAGTGTCAGAGGCGGACGCAGTGTGTCAGTGTCAGGGAAGCACGCAGTGTGTCAGTGTCAGGGAAGGACGCAGTTTGTCAGTGTCAGGGAAGGACGCAGTGTGTCAGTGTCAGGGACTGACGCAGTGTGTCAGTGTCAGGGAAGGACGCAGTGTGTCAGTATCAGGGAGGGGTACAGTGTGTCAGTGTCAGGGAAGGACGCAGTGTGTCAGTGTCAGAGGCGGACGCAGTGTGTCATCGTCAGGGAAGGACGCAGAGTGTCAGTGTCAGGGAAGGACTCAGTGTGTCAGTGTCAGAGGCGGTCGTAGTGTGTCAGTGTTGGTGACGGACGCAGTGTGTCAGTGTCGGGGACGGACGCAGTGTGTCAGTATCGGTGAAGGACGCAGTGTGTCAGTGTCGGGGAGGGACGCAGTGAGTCAGTATCAGGGAGGGACGCAGTGTGTCAGTATCAGGGATGGACGCAGTGTGTCAGTATCAGGGACGGACGCAGTGTGTCAGTATCAGGGAAGGACGCAGTGTGTCAGTGTTGGGGAGGGACGCAGCGTGTCAGTATGAGGGAAGGACGCAGCGTGTCAGTATCAGGGAAGGACGCAGTGTGTCAGTATCAGGGATCGACGCAGTGTGTCAGCGTAAGGGAGGGACGCAGTGTGTCAGTATCAGGGACGGACGCAGTGTGTCAGTATCAGGGAAGGACGCAGTGTGTCAGTGTTGGGTATGGACGCAGCGTGTCAGTATCAGGGAAGGACGCCGTGTGTCAGTGTCAGGGACGGACGCCGTGTGTCAGTGTCAGGGACGCACGCAGTGTGTCAGTGTCAGGGACGGACGTTGCATGTCAGTATCACGGACGGACGCAGTGTGTCAGTTTCAGGGAAGGACGCCGTGTGTCAGTGTCAGGGAAGGACGCAGCGTGTCACTATCACGGACGGACGCAGTGTGTCAGTGTCAGGGAAGGACGCAGTGTGTCAGTATCAGGGACTGACGCAGTTTGTCAGTGTCAGGGACGGACGTAGCGTGTCAGTATCACGGACGGACGCAGTGTGTCAGTATCGGGGACGGACGCAGTGTGTCAGTATCAGAGATGGACGCATTGTGTCAGTATCAGGGTCGGACGTAGCGTGTCAGTATCAGGGAAGGAAGCAGTGTGTCAGTATCAGGGAAGGACGCAGTGTGTCAATGTCGGGGACGGACGTAGTGAGTCAGTTTCAGAGATTGACGCAGTGTGTCAGTGTTGGGGACGGACGCAGCGTGTCAGTATCAGGGACGGACGCAGTGTGTCAGTGTAGGGGATGGACGCAGTGTGTCAGTGTCGGAGACGGACGCAGTGTGTCAGGGCCGGGAAGGACGCAGCGTGTCAGTATCAGGGATCGACGCAGTGTGTCAGTGTAAGGGAGGGACGCAGTGTGTCAGTGTCGGGGACGGACTCAGTGTGTCAGTGTCGGGGAGGGACGCAGGGTGTCAGTATCAGGGAGGGACGCATTGTGTCAGTATCGGGGACGGACGCAGTGTGTCAGTATCAGGGAAAGACGCAGTGTGTCAGTATCAGGGACGGACGCAGTGTGTCAGTATCAGGGAGGGGTAAGGTGTTTCAGTGTCAGGGAAGGACGCAGTGTGTCAGTGTCAAAGGCGGACGCAGTGTGTCATTGTCAGGGAAGGACGCAGAGTGTCAGTATCGGTGAAGGACGCAGTGTGTCAGTGTCAGAGGCGGACGCAGTGTGTCAGTGTCAGAGGCGGACGCAGTGTGTCAGTGTCAGGGAAGCACGCAGTGTGTCAGTGTCAGGGAAGGACGCAGTTTGTCAGTGTCAGGGAAGGACGCAGTGTGTCAGTGTCAGGGACTGACGCAGTGTGTCAGTGTCAGGGAAGGACGCAGTGTGTCAGTATCAGGGAAGGGTACAGTGTGTCAGTGTCAGGGAAGGACGCAGTGTGTCAGTGTCAGAGGCGGACGCAGTGTGTCATCGTCAGGGAAGGACGCAGAGTGTCAGTGTCAGGGAAGGACTCAGTGTGTCAGTGTCAGAGGCGGTCGTAGTGTGTCAGTGTTGGTGACGGACGCAGTGTGTCAGTGTCGGGGACGGACGCAGTGTGTCAGTATCGGTGAAGGACGCAGTGTGTCAGTGTCGGGGAGGGACGCAGTGTGTCAGTATCAGGGAGGGACGCAGTGTGTCAGTATCGGGGACGGACGCAGTGTGTCAGTATCAGGGAAAGACGCAGTGTGTCAGTATCAGGGACGGACGCAGTGTGTCAGTATCAGGGAGGGGTACGGTGTTTCAGTGTCAGGGAAGGACGCAGTGTGTCAGTGTCAAAGGCGGACGCAGTGTGTCATTGTCAGGGAAGGACGCAGAGTGTCAGTATCGGTGAAGGACGCAGTGTGTCAGTGTCAGAGGCGGACGCAGTGTGTCAGTGTCAGAGGCGGACGCAGCGTGTCAGTGTCAGGGAAGCACGCAGTGTGTCAGTGTCAGGGAAGGACGCAGTTTGTCAGTGTCAGGGAAGGACGCAGTGTGTCAGTGTCAGGGACTGACGCAGTGTGTCAGTGTCAGGGAAGGACGCAGTGTGTCAGTATCAGGGAGGGGTACAGTGTGTCAGTGTCAGGGAAGGACGCAGTGTGTCAGTGTCAGAGGCGGACGCAGTGTGTCATCGTCAGGGAAGGACGCAGAGTGTCAGTGTCAGGGAAGGACTCAGTGTGTCAGTGTCAGAGGCGGTCGTAGTGTGTCAGTGTTGGTGACGGACGCAGTGTGTCAGTGTCGGGGACGGACGCAGTGTGTCAGTATCGGTGAAGGACGCAGTGTGTCAGTGTCGGGGAGGGACGCAGTGTGTCAGTATCAGGGAGGGACGCAGTGTGTCAGTATCAGGGATGGACGCAGTGTGTCAGTATCAGGGACGGACGCAGTGTGTCAGTATCAGGGAAGGACGCAGTGTGTCAGTGTTGGGGAGGGACGCAGCGTGTCAGTATGAGGGAAGGACGCAGCGTGTCAGTATCAGGGAAGGACGCAGTGTGTCAGTATCAGGGATCGACGCAGTGTGTCAGCGTAAGGGAGGGACGCAGTGTGTCAGTATCAGGGACGGACGCAGTGTGTCAGTGTCAGAGGCGGACGCAGTGTGTCATCGTCAGGGAAGGACGCAGAGTGTCAGTGTCAGGGAAGGACTCAGTGTGTCAGTGTCAGAGGCGGTCGTAGTGTGTCAGTGTTGGTGACGGACGCAGTGTGTCAGTGTCGGGGACGGACGCAGTGTGTCAGTATCGGTGAAGGACGCAGTGTGTCAGTGTCGGGGAGGGACGCAGTGTGGCAGTATCAGGGAGGGACGCAGTGTGTCAGTGTCAGAGGCGGACGCAGTGTGTCATCGTCAGGGAAGGACGCAGAGTGTCAGTGTCAGGGAAGGACTCAGTGTGTCAGTGTCAGAGGCGGTCGTAGTGTGTCAGTGTTGGTGACGGACGCAGTGTGTCAGTGTCGGGGACGGACGCAGTGTGTCAGTATCGGTGAAGGACGCAGTGTGTCAGTGTCGGGGAGGGACGCAGTGTGTCAGTATCAGGGAAAGACGCAGTGTGTCAGTATCAGGGACGGACGCAGTGTGTCAGTATCAGGGAGGGGTACGGTGTTTCAGTGTCAGGGAAGGACGCAGTGTGTCAGTGTCAAAGGCGGACGCAGTGTGTCATTGTCAGGGAAGGACGCAGAGTGTCAGTATCGGTGAAGGACGCAGTGTGTCAGTGTCAGAGGCGGACGCAGTGTGTCAGTGTCAGAGGCGGACGCAGCGTGTCAGTGTCAGGGAAGCACGCAGTGTGTCAGTGTCAGGGAAGGACGCAGTTTGTCAGTGTCAGGGAAGGACGCAGTGTGTCAGTGTCAGGGACTGACGCAGTGTGTCAGTGTCAGGGAAGGACGCAGTGTGTCAGTATCAGGGAGGGGTACAGTGTGTCAGTGTCAGGGAAGGACGCAGTGTGTCAGTGTCAGAGGCGGACGCAGTGTGTCATCGTCAGGGAAGGACGCAGAGTGTCAGTGTCAGGGAAGGACTCAGTGTGTCAGTGTCAGAGGCGGTCGTAGTGTGTCAGTGTTGGTGACGGACGCAGTGTGTCAGTGTCGGGGACGGACGCAGTGTGTCAGTATCGGTGAAGGACGCAGTGTGTCAGTGTCGGGGAGGGACGCAGTGTGTCAGTATCAGGGAGGGACGCAGTGTGTCAGTATCAGGGATGGACGCAGTGTGTCAGTATCAGGGACGGACGCAGTGTGTCAGTATCAGGGAAGGACGCAGTGTGTCAGTGTTGGGGAGGGACGCAGCGTGTCAGTATGAGGGAAGGACGCAGCGTGTCAGTATCAGGGAAGGACGCAGTGTGTCAGTATCAGGGATCGACGCAGTGTTTCAGCGTAAGGGAGGGACGCAGTGTGTCAGTATCAGGGACGGACGCAGTGTGTCAGTATAAGGGAAGGACGCAGTGTGTCAGTGTTGGGTATGGACGCAGCGTGTCAGTATCAGGGAAGGACGCCGTGTGTCAGTGTCAGGGACGGACGCCGTGTGTCAGTGTCAGGGACGGACGTAGCATGTCAGTATCACGGACGGACGCAGTGTGTCAGTTTCAGGGAAGGACGCCGTGTGTCAGTGTCAGGGAAGGACGCAGCGTGTCAGTATCAGGGAAGGACGCAGTGTGTCAGTGTCGGGGACGGACTCAGTGTGTCAGTGTCGGGGAGGGACGCAGGGTGTCAGTATCAGGGAGGGACGCATTGTGTCAGTATCGGGGACGGACGCAGTGTGTCAGTATCAGGGAAAGACGCAGTGTGTCAGTATCAGGGACGGACGCAGTGTGTCAGTATCAGGGAGGGGTACAGTGTTTCAGTGTCAGGGAAGGACGCAGTGTGTCAGTGTCAAAGGCGGACGCAGTGTGTCATTGTCAGGGAAGGACGAAGAGTGTCAGTATCGGTGAAGGACGCAGTGTGTCAGTGTCAGAGGCGGACGCAGTGTGTCAGAGGCGGACGCAGTGTGTCAGTGTCAGGGAAGCACGCAGTGTGTCAGTGTCAGGGAAGGACGCAGTGTGTCAGTGTCAGAGGCGGACGCAGTGTGTCATCGTCAGGGAAGGACGCAGAGTGTCAGTGTCAGGGAAGGACTCAGTGTGTCAGTGTCAGAGGCGGTCGTAGTGTGTCAGTGTTGGTGACGGACGCAGTGTGTCAGTGTCGGGGACGGACGCAGTGTGTCAGTATCGGTGAAGGACGCAGTGTGTCAGTGTCGGGGAGGGACGCAGCGTGTCAGAATCAGGGAAGGACGCAGCGTGTCAGTATCAGGGAACGACGCAGTGTGTCAGTATCAGGGATCGACGGAGTGTGTCAGTGTCAGGGAGGGACGCAGTGTGTCAGTTTCTGGGACGGACTCAGTGTGTCAGCTTCGGGGAGGGACGCAGTGTGTCAGTGTAAGGGAAGGACGCAGTATGTCAGTGTCGGGGACGGACGCAGTGTGTCAGTGTCGGGGATTGACCCAGTGTGTCAGTTTCAGGGAGGGACGCAGTGTGTCAGTATCAGGGAGGGACGCAGTGTGTCAGTATCATGGACGGACGCAGTGGGACAGTATCAGGAAGGGGCGCAGTCTGTCAGTGTCAGGGAAGGACGCAGTGTGTCAGTGTCAGAGGCGGACGCAGTGTGTCAGTGTCAGGGAAGGACGCAGTGTGTCAGTGTCAGGGAAGGACGCAGTTTGTCAGTGTCAGGGAAGGACGCAGTGTGTCAGTGTCAGGGACTGACGCAGTATGTCAGTGTCAGGGAAGGACGCAGTGTGTCACTATCAGGGAATTACGCAGTGTGTCAGTGTCGAGGACGGACGCAGTGTGTCAGTTTCAGGGAAGGACGCCGTGTGTCAGTGTCAGGGAAGGACGCAGCGTGTCAGTATCAGGGAAGGACGCAGTGTGTCAGTGTCGGGGACGGACTCAGTGTGTCAGTGTCGGGGAGGGACGCAGGGTGTCAGTATCAGGGAGGGACGCATTGTGTCAGTATCGGGGACGGACGCAGTGTGTCAGTATCAGGGAAAGACGCAGTGTGTCAGTATCAGGGACGGACGCAGTGTGTCAGTATCAGGGAGGGGTACAGTGTTTCAGTGTCAGGGAAGGACGCAGTGTGTCAGTGTCAAAGGCGGACGCAGTGTGTCATTGTCAGGGAAGGACGCAGAGTGTCAGTATCGGTGAAGGACGCAGTGTGTCAGTGTCAGAGGCGGACGCAGTGTGTCAGAGGCGGACGCAGTGTGTCAGTGTCAGGGAAGCACGCAGTGTGTCAGTGTCAGGGAAGGACGCAGTTTGTCAGTGTCAGGGAAGGACGCAGTGTGTCAGTGTCAGGGACTGACGCAGTGTGTCAGTGTCAGGGAAGGACGCAGTGTGTCAGTATCAGGGAGGGGTACAGTGTGTCAGTGTCAGGGAAGGACGCAGTGTGTCAGTGTCAGAGGCGGACGCAGTGTGTCATCGTCAGGGAAGCACGCAGAGTGTCAGTGTCAGGGAAGGACTCAGTGTGTCAGTGTCAGAGGCGGTCGTAGTGTGTCAGTGTTGGTGACGGACGCAGTGTGTCAGTGTCGGGGACGGACGCAGTGTGTCAGTATCGGTGAAGGACGCAGTGTGTCAGTGTCGGGGAGGGACGCAGTGTGTCAGTATCAGGGAGGGACGCAGTGTGTCAGTATCAGGGACGGACGCAGTGTGTCAGTATCAGGGAAGGACGAAGTGTGTCAGTGTCGGGGAGGGACGCAGCGTGTCAGAATCAGGGAAGGACGCAGCGTGTCAGTATCAGGGAACGACGCAGTGTGTCAGTATCAGGGATCGACGGAGTGTGTCAGTGTCAGGGAGGGACGCAGTGTGTCAGTTTCTGGGACGGACTCAGTGTGTCAGCTTCGGGGAGGGACGCAGTGTGTCAGTGTAAGGGAAGGACGCAGTATGTCAGTGTCGGGGACGGACGCAGTGTGTCAGTGTCGGGGATTGACCCAGTGTGTCAGTTTCAGGGAGGGACGCAGTGTGTCAGTATCAGGGAGGGACGCAGTCTGTCAGTGTCAGGGAAGGACGCAGTGTGTCAGTGTCAGAGGCGGACGCAGTGTGTCAGTGTCAGGGAAGCACGCAGTGTGTCAGTGTCAGGGAAGGACGCAGTTTGTCAGTGTCAGGGAAGGACGCAGTGTGTCAGTGTCAGGGACTGACGCAGTGTGTCAGTGTCAGGGAAGGACGCAGTGTGTCACTATCAGGGAATTACGCAGTGTGTCAGTGTCGAGGACGGACGCAGCGTGTCAGTATCAGGGACGGACGTAGTGTGTCAGTATCAGGGACGGACGCAGTGTGTCAGCTTCGGGGAGGGACGCAGTGTGTCAGTGTAAGGGAAGGACGCAGTATGTCAGTGTCGGGGACGGACGCAGTGTGTCAGTGTCGGGGATTGACCCAGTGTGTCAGTTTCAGGGAGGGACGCAGTGTGTCAGTATCAGGGAGGGACGCAGTGTGTCAGTATCATGGACGGACGCAGTGGGTCAGTATCAGGGAGGGGCGCAGTCTGTCAGTGTCAGGGAAGGAGGCAGTGTGTCAGTGTCAGAGGCGGACGCAGTGTGTCAGTGTCAGGGAAGGACGCAGTTTGTCAGTGTCAGGGAAGGACGCAGTGTGTCAGTGTCAGGGACTGACGCAGTGTGTCAGTGTCAGGGAAGGACGCAGTGTGTCACTATAAGGGAATTACGCAGTGTGTCAGTGTCGAGGACGGACGCAGTGTGTCAGTTTCAGGGAAGGACGCCGTGTGTCAGTGTCAGGGAAGGACGCAGCGTGTCAGTATCAGGGAAGGACGCAGTGTGTCAGTGTCGGGGACGGACTCAGTGTGTCAGTGTCGGGGAGGGACGCAGGGTGTCAGTATCAGGGAGGGACGCATTGTGTCAGTATCGGGGACGGACGCAGTGTGTCAGTATCAGGGAAAGACGCAGTGTGTCAGTATCAGGGACGGACGCAGTGTGTCAGTATCAGGGAGGGGTACAGTGTTTCAGTGTCAGGGAAGGACGCAGTGTGTCAGTGTCAAAGGCGGACGCAGTGTGTCATTGTCAGGGAAGGACGCAGAGTGTCAGTATCGGTGAAGGACGCAGTGTGTCAGTGTCAGAGGCGGACGCAGTGTGTCAGAGGCGGACGCAGTGTGTCAGTGTCAGGGAAGCACGCAGTGTGTCAGTGTCAGGGAAGGACGCAGTTTGTCAGTGTCAGGGAAGGACGCAGTGTGTCAGTGTCAGGGACTGACGCAGTGTGTCAGTGTCAGGGAAGGACGCAGTGTGTCAGTATCAGGGAGGGGTACAGTGTGTCTGTGTCAGGGAAGGACGCAGTGTGTCAGTGTCAGAGGCGGACGCAGTGTGTCATCGTCAGGGAAGGACGCAGAGTGTCAGTGTCAGGGAAGGACTCAGTGTGTCAGTGTCAGAGGCGGTCGTAGTGTGTCAGTGTTGGTGACGGACGCAGTGTGTCAGTGTCGGGGACGGACGCAGTGTGTCAGTATCGGTGAAGGACGCAGTGTGTCAGTGTCGGGGAGGGACGCAGTGTGTCAGTATCAGGGAGGGACGCAGTGTGTCAGTATCAGGGACGGACGCAGTGTGTCAGTATCAGGGAAGGACGAAGTGTGTCAGTGTCGGGGAGGGACGCAGCGTGTCAGAATCAGGGAAGGACGCAGCGTGTCAGTATCAGGGAACGACGCAGTGTGTCAGTATCAGGGATCGACGGAGTGTGTCAGTGTCAGGGAGGGACGCAGTGTGTCAGTTTCTGGGACGGACTCAGTGTGTCAGCTTCGGGGATGGACGCAGTGTGTCAGTGTAAGGGAAGGACGCAGTATGTCAGTGTCGGGGACGGACGCAGTGTGTCAGTGTCGGGGATTGACCCAGTGTGTCAGTTTCAGGGAGGGACGCAGTGTGTCAGTATCAGGGAGGGACGCAGTCTGTCAGTGTCAGGGAAGGACGCAGTGTGTCAGTGTCAGAGGCGGACGCAGTGTGTCAGTGTCAGGGAAGCACGCAGTGTGTCAGTGTCAGGGAAGGACGCAGTTTGTCAGTGTCAGGGAAGGACGCAGTGTGTCAGTGTCAGGGACTGACGCAGTGTGTCAGTGTCAGGGAAGGACGCAGTGTGTCACTATCAGGGAATTACGCAGTGTGTCAGTGTCGAGGACGGACGCAGCGTGTCAGTATCAGGGACGGACGTAGTGTGTCAGTATCAGGGACGGACGCAGTGTGTCAGCTTCGGGGAGGGACGCAGTGTGTCAGTGTAAGGGAAGGACGCAGTATGTCAGTGTCGGGGACGGACGCAGTGTGTCAGTGTCGGGGATTGACCCAGTGTGTCAGTTTCAGGGAGGGACGCAGTGTGTCAGTATCAGGGAGGGACGCAGTGTGTCAGTATCATGGACGGACGCAGTGGGTCAGTATCAGGGAGGGGCGCAGTCTGTCAGTGTCAGGGAAGGAGGCAGTGTGTCAGTGTCAGAGGCGGACGCAGTGTGTCAGTGTCAGGGAAGGACGCAGTTTGTCAGTGTCAGGGAAGGACGCAGTTTGTCAGTGTCAGGGAAGGACGCAGTGTGTCAGTGTCAGGGACTGACGCAGTGTGTCAGTGTCAGGGAAGGACGCAGTGTGTCACTATCAGGGAATTACGCAGTGTGTCAGTGTCGAGGACGGACGCAGCGTGTCAGTATCAGGGAAGGACGCAGTGTGTCAGTATCAGGGAAGGACGCAGTGTGTCAGTATCAGGGATCGACGGAGTATGTCAGTGTCAGGGAGGGACGCAGTGTGTCAGTATCAGGGAAGGACGCAGTGTGTCAGTATCGGGGACGGACGCAGTGTGTCAGTATCAGAGATGGACGCATTGTGTCAGTATCAGGGTCGGACGTAGCGTGTCAGTATCAGGGAAGGAAGCAGTGTGTCAGTATCAGGGAAGGACGCAGTGTGTCAATGTCGGGGACGGACGTAGTGAGTCAGTTTCAGAGATTGACGCAGTGTGTCAGTATTGGGGACGGACGCAGCGTGTCAGTATCAGGGACGGACGCAGTGTGTCAGTGTAGGGGATGGACGCAGTGTGTCAGTGTCGGAGACGGACGCAGTGTGTCAGGGCCGGGAAGGACGCAGCGTGTCAGTATCAGGGATCGACGCAGTGTGTCAGTGTAAGGGAGGGACGCAGTGTGTCAGTGTCGGGGACGGACTCAGTGTGTCAGTGTCGGGGAGGGACGCAGGGTGTCAGTATCAGGGAGGGACGCATTGTGTCAGTATCGGGGACGGACGCAGTGTGTCAGTATCAGGGAAAGACGCAGTGTGTCAGTATCAGGGACGGACGCAGTGTGTCAGTATCAGGGAGGGGTACAGTGTGTCATTGTCAGGGAAGGACGCAGAGTGTCAGTATCGGTGAAGGACGCAGTGTGTCAGTGTCAGAGGCGGACGCAGTGTGTCAGTGTCAGAGGCGGACGCAGTGTGTCATCGTCAGGGAAGGACGCAGAGTGTCAGTGTCAGGGAAGGACTCAGTGTGTCAGTGTCAGAGGTGGTCGTAGTGTGTCAGTGTTGGTGACGGACGCAGTGTGTCAGTGTCGGGGACGGACGCAGTGTGTCAGTATCGGTGAAGGACGCAGTGTGTCAGTGTCGGGGAGGGACGCAGTGTGTCAGTATCAGGGAGGGACGCAGTGTGTCAGTATCAGGGACGGACGCAGTGTGTCAGTATCAGGGAAGGACGAAGTGTGTCAGTGTCGGGGAGGGACGCAGCGTGTCAGAATCAGGGAAGGACGCAGCGTGTCAGTATCAGGGAACGACGCAGTGTGTCAGTATCAGGGATCAACGGAGTGTGTCAGTGTCAGGGAGGGACGCAGTGTGTCAGTTTCTGGGACGGACTCAGTGTGTCAGCTTCGGGGAGGGACGCAGTGTGTCAGTGTAAGGGAAGGACGCAGTATGTCAGTGTCGGGGACGGACGCAGTGTGTCAGTGTCAGGGAAGGACGCAGTGTGTCACTATCAGGGAATTACGCAGTGTGTCAGTGTCGAGGACGGACGCAGCGTGTCAGTATCAGGGACGGACGTAGTGTGTCAGTATCAGGGACGGACGCAGTGTGTCAGCTTCGGGGAGGGACGCAGTGTGTCAGTGTAAGGGAAGGACGCAGTATGTCAGTGTCGGGGACGGACGCAGTGTGTCAGTGTCGGGGATTGACCCAGTGTGTCAGTTTCAGGGAGGGACGCAGTGTGTCAGTATCAGGGAGGGACGCAGTGTGTCAGTATCATGGACGGACGCAGTGGGTCAGTATCAGGGAGGGGCGCAGTCTGTCAGTGTCAGGGAAGGAGGCAGTGTGTCAGTGTCAGAGGCGGACGCAGTGTGTCAGTGTCAGGGAAGGACGCAGTTTGTCAGTGTCAGGGAAGGACGCAGTGTGTCAGTGTCAGGGACTGACGCAGTGTGTCAGTGTCAGGGAAGGACGCAGTGTGTCACTATAAGGGAATTACGCAGTGTGTCAGTGTCGAGGACGGACGCAGTGTGTCAGTTTCAGGGAAGGACGCCGTGTGTCAGTGTCAGGGAAGGACGCAGCGTGTCAGTATCAGGGAAGGACGCAGTGTGTCAGTGTCGGGGACGGACTCAGTGTGTCAGTGTCGGGGAGGGACGCAGGGTGTCAGTATCAGGGAGGGACGCATTGTGTCAGTATCGGGGACGGACGCAGTGTGTCAGTATCAGGGAAAGACGCAGTGTGTCAGTATCAGGGACGGACGCAGTGTGTCAGTATCAGGGAGGGGTACAGTGTTTCAGTGTCAGGGAAGGACGCAGTGTGTCAGTGTCAAAGGCGGACGCAGTGTGTCATTGTCAGGGAAGGACGCAGAGTGTCAGTATCGGTGAAGGACGCAGTGTGTCAGTGTCAGAGGCGGACGCAGTGTGTCAGAGGCGGACGCAGTGTGTCAGTGTCAGGGAAGCACGCAGTGTGTCAGTGTCAGGGAAGGACGCAGTTTGTCAGTGTCAGGGAAGGACGAAGTGTGTCAGTGTCAGGGACTGACGCAGTGTGTCAGTGTCAGGGAAGGACGCAGTGTGTCAGTATCAGGGAGGGGTACAGTGTGTCAGTGTCAGGGAAGGACGCAGTGTGTCAGTGTCAGAGGCGGACGCAGTGTGTCATCGTCAGGGAAGGACGCAGAGTGTCAGTGTCAGGGAAGGACTCAGTGTGTCAGTGTCAGAGGCGGTCGTAGTGTGTCAGTGTTGGTGACGGACGCAGTGTGTCAGTGTCGGGGACGGACGCAGTGTGTCAGTATCGGTGAAGGACGCAGTGTGTCAGTGTCGGGGAGGGACGCAGTGTGTCAGTATCAGGGAGGGACGCAGTGTGTCAGTATCAGGGACGGACGCAGTGTGTCAGTATCAGGGAAGGACGAAGTGTGTCAGTGTCGGGGAGGGACGCAGCGTGTCAGAATCAGGGAAGGACGCAGCGTGTCAGTATCAGGGAACGACGCAGTGTGTCAGTATCAGGGATCGACGGAGTGTGTCAGTGTCAGGGAGGGACGCAGTGTGTCAGTTTCTGGGACGGACTCAGTGTGTCAGCTTCGGGGAGGGACGCAGTGTGTCAGTGTAAGGGAAGGACGCAGTATGTCAGTGTCGGGGACGGACGCAGTGTGTCAGTGTCGGGGATTGACCCAGTGTGTCAGTTTCAGGGAGGGACGCAGTGTGTCAGTATCAGGGAGGGACGCAGTCTGTCAGTGTCAGGGAAGGACGCAGTGTGTCAGTGTCAGAGGCGGACGCAGTGTGTCAGTGTCAGGGAAGCACGCAGTGTGTCAGTGTCAGGGAAGGACGCAGTTTGTCAGTGTCAGGGAAGGACGCAGTGTGTCAGTGTCAGGGACTGACGCAGTGTGTCAGTGTCAGGGAAGGACGCAGTGTGTCACTATCAGGGAATTACGCAGTGTGTCAGTGTCGAGGACGGACGCAGCGTGTCAGTATCAGGGACGGACGTAGTGTGTCAGTATCAGGGACGGACGCAGTGTGTCAGCTTCGGGGAGGGACGCAGTGTGTCAGTGTAAGGGAAGGACGCAGTATGTCAGTGTCGGGGACGGACGCAGTGTGTCAGTGTCGGGGATTGACCCAGTGTGTCAGTTTCAGGGAGGGACGCAGTGTGTCAGTATCAGGGAGGGACGCAGTGTGTCAGTATCATGGACGGACGCAGTGGGTCAGTATCAGGGAGGGGCGCAGTCTGTCAGTGTCAGGGAAGGAGGCAGTGTGTCAGTGTCAGAGGCGGACGCAGTGTGTCAGTGTCAGGGAAGGACGCAGTTTGTCAGTGTCAGGGAAGGACGCAGTTTGTCAGTGTCAGGGAAGGACGCAGTGTGTCAGTGTCAGGGACTGACGCAGTGTGTCAGTGTCAGGGAAGGACGCAGTGTGTCACTATCAGGGAATTACGCAGTGTGTCAGTGTCGAGGACGGACGCAGCGTGTCAGTATCAGGGAAGGACGCAGTGTGTCAGTATCAGGGAAGGACGCAGTGTGTCAGTATCAGGGATCGACGGAGTATGTCAGTGTCAGGGAGGGACGCAGTGTGTCAGTATCAGGGAAGGACGCAGTGTGTCAGTATCGGGGACGGACGCAGTGTGTCAGTATCAGAGATGGACGCATTGTGTCAGTATCAGGGTCGGACGTAGCGTGTCAGTATCAGGGAAGGAAGCAGTGTGTCAGTATCAGGGAAGGACGCAGTGTGTCAATGTCGGGGACGGACGTAGTGAGTCAGTTTCAGAGATTGACGCAGTGTGTCAGTATTGGGGACGGACGCAGCGTGTCAGTATCAGGGACGGACGCAGTGTGTCAGTGTAGGGGATGGACGCAGTGTGTCAGTGTCGGAGACGGACGCAGTGTGTCAGGGCCGGGAAGGACGCAGCGTGTCAGTATCAGGGATCGACGCAGTGTGTCAGTGTAAGGGAGGGACGCAGTGTGTCAGTGTCGGGGACGGACTCAGTGTGTCAGTGTCGGGGAGGGACGCAGGGTGTCAGTATCAGGGAGGGACGCATTGTGTCAGTATCGGGGACGGACGCAGTGTGTCAGTATCAGGGAAAGACGCAGTGTGTCAGTATCAGGGACGGACGCAGTGTGTCAGTATCAGGGAGGGGTACAGTGTGTCATTGTCAGGGAAGGACGCAGAGTGTCAGTATCGGTGAAGGACGCAGTGTGTCAGTGTCAGAGGCGGACGCAGTGTGTCAGTGTCAGAGGCGGACGCAGTGTGTCATCGTCAGGGAAGGACGCAGAGTGTCAGTGTCAGGGAAGGACTCAGTGTGTCAGTGTCAGAGGTGGTCGTAGTGTGTCAGTGTTGGTGACGGACGCAGTGTGTCAGTGTCGGGGACGGACGCAGTGTATCAGTATCGGTGAAGGACGCAGTGTGTCAGTGTCGGGGAGGGACGCAGTGTGTCAGTATCAGGGAGGGACGCAGTGTGTCAGTATCAGGGACGGACGCAGTGTGTCAGTATCAGGGAAGGACGAAGTGTGTCAGTGTCGGGGAGGGACGCAGCGTGTCAGAATCAGGGAAGGACGCAGCGTGTCAGTATCAGGGAACGACGCAGTGTGTCAGTATCAGGGATCGACGGAGTGTGTCAGTGTCAGGGAGGGACGCAGTGTGTCAGTTTCTGGGACGGACTCAGTGTGTCAGCTTCGGGGAGGGACGCAGTGTGTCAGTGTAAGGGAAGGACGCAGTATGTCAGTGTCGGGGACGGACGCAGTGTGTCAGTGTCGGGGATTGACCCAGTGTGTCAGTTTCAGGGAGGGACGCAGTGTGTCAGTATCAGGGAGGGACGCAGTGTGTCAGTATCATGGACGGACGCAGTGGGACAGTATGAGGGAGGGGCGCAGTCTGTCAGTGTCAGGGAAGGACGCAGTGTGTCAGTGTCAGAGGCGGACGCAGTGTGTCAGTGTCAGGGAAGCACGCAGTGTGTCAGTGTCAGGGAAGGACGCAGTTTGTCAGTGTCAGGGAAGGACGCAGTGTGTCAGTGTCAGGGACTGACGCAGTGTGTCAGTGTCAGGGAAGGACGCAGTGTGTCACTATCAGGGAATTACGCAGTGTGTCAGTGTCGAGGACGGACGCAGTGTGTCAGTTTCAGGGAAGGACGCCGTGTGTCAGTGTCAGGGAAGGACGCAGCGTGTCAGTATCAGGGAAGGACGCAGTGTGTCAGTGTCGGGGACGGACTCAGTGTGTCAGTGTCGGGGAGGGACGCAGGGTGTCAGTATCAGGGAGGGACGCATTGTGTCAGTATCGGGGACGGACGCAGTGTGTCAGTATCAGGGAAAGACGCAGTGTGTCAGTATCAGGGACGGACGCAGGGTGTCAGTATCAGGGAGGGGTACAGTGTTTCAGTGTCAGGGAAGGACGCAGTGTGTCAGTGTCAAAGGCGGACGCAGTGTGTCATTGTCAGGGAAGGACGCAGAGTGTCAGTATCGGTGAAGGACGCAGTGTGTCAGTGTCAGAGGCGGACGCAGTGTGTCAGAGGCGGACGCAGTGTGTCAGTGTCAGGGAAGCACGCAGTGTGTCAGTGTCAGGGAAGGACGCAGTTTGTCAGTGTCAGGGAAGGACGCAGTGTGTCAGTGTTCGGGACTGACGCAGTGTGTCAGTGTCAGGGAAGGACGCAGTGTGTCAGTATCAGGGAGGGGTACAGTGTGTCAGTGTCAGGGAAGGACGCAGTGTGTCAGTGTCAGAGGCGGACGCAGTGTGTCATCGTCAGGGAAGGACGCAGAGTGTCAGTGTCAGGGAAGGACTCAGTGTGTCAGTGTCAGAGGCGGTCGTAGTGTGTCAGTGTTGGTGACGGACGCAGTGTGTCAGTGTCGGGGACGGACGCAGTGTGTCAGTATCGGTGAAGGACGCAGTTTGTCAGTGTCGGGGAGAGACGCAGTGTGTCAGTATCAGGGAGGGACGCAGTGTGTCAGTATCAGGGACGGACGCAGTGTGTCAGTATCAGGGAAGGACGAAGTGTGTCAGTGTCGGGGAGGGACGCAGCGTGTCAGAATCAGGGAAGGACGCAGCGTGTCAGTATCAGGGAACGACGCAGTGTGTCAGTATCAGGGATCGACGGAGTGTGTCAGTGTCAGGGAGGGACGCAGTGTGTCAGTTTCTGGGACGGACGCAGTGTGTCAGTGTCGGGGATTGACCCAGTGTGTCAGTTTCAGGGAGGGACGCAGTGTGTCAGTATCAGGGAGGGACGCAGTGTGTCAGTATCATGGACGGACGCAGTGGGACAGTATCAGGGAGGGGCGCAGTCTGTCAGTGTCAGGGAAGGACGCAGTGTGTCAGTGTCAGAGGCGGACGCAGTGTGTCAGTGTCAGGGAAGCACGCAGTGTGTCAGTGTCAGGGAAGGACGCAGTTTGTCAGTGTCAGGGAAGGACGCAGTGTGTCAGTGTCAGGGACTGACGCAGTGTGTCAGTGTCAGGGAAGGACGCAGTGTGTCACTATCAGGGAATTACGCAGTGTGTCAGTGTCGAGGACGGACGCAGCGTGTCAGTATCAGGGACGGACGTAGTGTGTCAGTATCAGGGACGGACGCAGTGTGTCAGCTTCGGGGAGGGACGCAGTGTGTCAGTGTAAGGGAAGGACGCAGTATGTCAGTGTCGGGGACGGACGCAGTGTGTCAGTGTCGGGGATTGACCCAGTGTGTCAGTTTCAGGGAGGGACGCAGTGTGTCAGTATCAGGTAGGGACGCAGTGTGTCAGTATCATGGACGGACGCAGTGGGTCAGTATCAGGGAGGGGCGCAGTCTGTCAGTGTCAGGGAAGGAGGCAGTGTGTCAGTGTCAGAGGCGGACGCAGTGTGTCAGTGTCAGGGAAGGACGCAGTTTGTCAGTGTCAGGGAAGGACGCAGTTTGTCAGTGTCAGGGAAGGACGCAGTGTGTCAGTGTCAGGGACTGACGCAGTGTGTCAGTGTCAGGGAAGGACGCAGTGTGTCACTATCAGGGAATTACGCAGTGTGTCAGTGTCGAGGACGGACGCAGCGTGTCAGTATCAGGGAAGGACGCAGTGTGTCAGTATCAGGGAAGGACGCAGTGTGTCAGTATCAGGGATCGACGGAGTATGTCAGTGTCAGGGAGGGACGCAGTGTGTCAGTATCAGGGAAGGACGCAGTGTGTCAGTATCGGGGACGGACGCAGTGTGTCAGTATCAGAGATGGACGCATTGTGTCAGTATCAGGGTCGGACGTAGCGTGTCAGTATCAGGGAAGGAAGCAGTGTGTCAGTATCAGGGAAGGACGCAGTGTGTCAATGTCGGGGACGGACGTAGTGAGTCAGTTTCAGAGATTGACGCAGTGTGTCAGTATTGGGGACGGACGCAGCGTGTCAGTATCAGGGACGGACGCAGTGTGTCAGTGTAGGGGATGGACGCAGTGTGTCAGTGTCGGAGACGGACGCAGTGTGTCAGGGCCGGGAAGGACGCAGCGTGTCAGTATCAGGGATCGACGCAGTGTGTCAGTGTAAGGGAGGGACGCAGTGTGTCAGTGTCGGGGACGGACTCAGTGTGTCAGTGTCGGGGAGGGACGCAGGGTGTCAGTATCAGGGAGGGACGCATTGTGTCAGTATCGGGGACGGACGCAGTGTGTCAGTATCAGGGAAAGACGCAGTGTGTCAGTATCAGGGACGGACGCAGTGTGTCAGTATCAGGGAGGGGTACAGTGTGTCATTGTCAGGGAAGGACGCAGAGTGTCAGTATCGGTGAAGGACGCAGTGTGTCAGTGTCAGAGGCGGACGCAGTGTGTCAGTGTCAGAGGCGGACGCAGTGTGTCATCGTCAGGGAAGGACGCAGAGTGTCAGTGTCAGGGAAGGACTCAGTGTGTCAGTGTCAGAGGTGGTCGTAGTGTGTCAGTGTTGGTGACGGACGCAGTGTGTCAGTGTCGGGGACGGACGCAGTGTGTCAGTATCGGTGAAGGACGCAGTGTGTCAGTGTCGGGGAGGGACGCAGTGTGTCAGTATCAGGGAGGGACGCAGTGTGTCAGTATCAGGGACGGACGCAGTGTGTCAGTATCAGGGAAGGACGAAGTGTGTCAGTGTCGGGGAGGGACGCAGCGTGTCAGAATCAGGGAAGGACGCAGCGTGTCAGTATCAGGGAACGACGCAGTGTGTCAGTATCAGGGATCGACGGAGTGTGTCAGTGTCAGGGAGGGACGCAGTGTGTCAGTTTCTGGGACGGACTCAGTGTGTCAGCTTCGGGGAGGGACGCAGTGTGTCAGTGTAAGGGAAGGACGCAGTATGTCAGTGTCGGGGACGGACGCAGTGTGTCAGTGTCGGGGATTGACCCAGTGTGTCAGTTTCAGGGAGGGACGCAGTGTGTCAGTATCAGGGAGGGACGCAGTGTGTCAGTATCATGGACGGACGCAGTGGGACAGTATCAGGGAGGGGCGCAGTCTGTCAGTGTCAGGGAAGGACGCAGTGTGTCAGTGTCGGGGATTGACCCAGTGTGTCAGTTTCAGGGAGGGACGCAGTGTGTCAGTATCAGGGAGGGACGCAGTGTGTCAGTATCATGGACGGACGCAGTGGGACAGTATCAGGGAGGGGCGCAGTCTGTCAGTGTCAGGGAAGGACGCAGTGTGTCATTGTCAGAGGCGGACGCAGTGTGTCAGTGTCAAGGAAGCACGCAGTGTGTCAGTGTCAGGGAAGGACGCAGTTTGTCAGTGTCAGGGAAGGACGCAGTGTGTCAGTGTCAGGGACTGACGCAGTGTGTCAGTGTCAGGGAAGGACGCAGTGTGTCACTATCAGGGAATTACGCAGTGTGTCAGTGTCGAGGACGGACGCAGTGTGTCAGTTTCAGGGAAGGACGCCGTGTGTCAGTGTCAGGGAAGGACGCAGCGTGTCAGTATCAGGGAAGGACGCAGTGTGTCAGTGTCGGGGACGGACTCAGTGTGTCAGTGTCGGGGAGGGACGCAGGGTGTCAGTATCAGGGAGGGACGCATTGTGTCAGTATCGGGGACGGACGCAGTGTGTCAGTATCAGGGAAAGACGCAGTGTGTCAGTATCAGGGACGGACGCAGTGTGTCAGTATCAGGGAGGGGTACAGTGTTTCAGTGTCAGGGAAGGACGCAGTGTGTCAGTGTCAAAGGCGGACGCAGTGTGTCATTGTCAGGGAAGGACGCAGAGTGTCAGTATCGGTGAAGGACGCAGTGTGTCAGTGTCAGAGGCGGACGCAGTGTGTCAGAGGCGGACGCAGTGTGTCAGTGTCAGGGAAGCACGCAGTGTGTCAGTGTCAGGGAAGGACGCAGTTTGTCAGTGTCAGGGAAGGACGCAGTGTGTCAGTGTTCGGGACTGACGCAGTGTGTCAGTGTCAGGGAAGGACGCAGTGTGTCAGTATCAGGGAGGGGTACAGTGTGTCAGTGTCAGGGAAGGACGCAGTGTGTCAGTGTCAGAGGCGGACGCAGTGTGTCATCGTCAGGGAAGGACGCAGAGTGTCAGTGTCAGGGAAGGACTCAGTGTGTCAGTGTCAGAGGCGGTCGTAGTGTGTCAGTGTTGGTGACGGACGCAGTGTGTCAGTGTCGGGGACGGACGCAGTGTGTCAGTATCGGTGAAGGACGCAGTTTGTCAGTGTCGGGGAGAGACGCAGTGTGTCAGTATCAGGGAGGGACGCAGTGTGTCAGTATCAGGGACGGACGCAGTGTGTCAGTATCAGGGAAGGACGAAGTGTGTCAGTGTCGGGGAGGGACGCAGCGTGTCAGAATCAGGGAAGGACGCAGCATGTCAGTATCAGGGAACGACGCAGTGTGTCAGTATCAGGGATCGACGGAGTGTGTCAGTGTCAGGGAGGGACGCAGTGTGTCAGTTTCTGGGACGGACTCAGTGTGTCAGCTTCGGGGAGGGACGCAGTGTGTCAGTGTAAGGGAAGGACGCAGTATGTCAGTGTCGGGGACGGACGCAGTGTGTCAGTGTCGGGGATTGACCCAGTGTGTCAGTTTCAGGGAGGGACGCAGTGTGTCAGTATCAGGGAGGGACGCAGTGTGTCAGTATCATGGACGGACGCAGTGGGACAGTATCAGGGAGGGGCGCAGTCTGTCAGTGTCAGGGAAGGACGCAGTGTGTCAGTGTCAGAGGCGGACGCAGTGTGTCAGTGTCAGGGAAGCACGCAGTGTGTCAGTGTCAGGGAAGGACGCAGTTTGTCAGTGTCAGGGAAGGACGCAGTGTGTCAGTGTCAGGGAATGACGCAGTGTGTCAGTGTCAGGGAAGGACGCAGTGTGTCACTATCAGGGAATTACGCAGTGTGTCAGTGTCGAGGACGGACGCAGCGTGTCAGTATCAGGGACGGACGTAGTGTGTCAGTATCAGGGACGGACGCAGTGTGTCAGCTTCGGGGAGGGACGCAGTGTGTCAGTGTAAGGGAAGGACGCAGTATGTCAGTGTCGGGGACGGACGCAGTGTGTCAGTGTCGGGGATTGACCCAGTGTGTCAGTTTCAGGGAGGGACGCAGTGTGTCAGTATCAGGGAGGGACGCAGTGTGTCAGTATCATGGACGGACGCAGTGCGTCAGTATCAGGGAGGGGCGCAGTCTGTCAGTGTCAGGGAAGGAGGCAGTGTGTCAGTGTCAGAGGCGGACGCAGTGTGTCAGTGTCAGGGAAGGACGCAGTTTGTCAGTGTCAGGGAAGGACGCAGTTTGTCAGTGTCAGGGAAGGACGCAGTGTGTCAGTGTCAGGGACTGACGCAGTGTGTCAGTGTCAGGGAAGGACGCAGTGTGTCACTATCAGGGAATTACGCAGTGTGTCAGTGTCGAGGACGGACGCAGCGTGTCAGTATCAGGGAAGGACGCAGTGTGTCAGTATCAGGGAAGGACGCAGTGTGTCAGTATCAGGGATCGACGGAGTATGTCAGTGTCAGGGAGGGACGCAGTGTGTCAGTATCAGGGAAGGACGCAGTGTGTCAATATCGGGGACGGACGCAGTGTGTCAGTATCAGAGATGGACGCATTGTGTCAGTATCAGGGTCGGACGTAGCGTGTCAGTATCAGGGAAGGAAGCAGTGTGTCAGTATCAGGGAAGGACGCAGTGTGTCAATGTCGGGGACGGACGTAGTGAGTCAGTTTCAGAGATTGACGCAGTGTGTCAGTATTGGGGACGGACGCAGCGTGTCAGTATCAGGGACGGACGCAGTGTGTCAGTGTAGGGGATGGACGCAGTGTGTCAGTGTCGGAGACGGACGCAGTGTGTCAGGGCCGGGAAGGACGCAGCGTGTCAGTATCAGGGATCGACGCAGTGTGTCAGTGTAAGGGAGGGACGCAGTGTGTCAGTGTCGGGGACGGACTCAGTGTGTCAGTGTCGGGGAGGGACGCAGGGTGTCAGTATCAGGGAGGGACGCATTGTGTCAGTATCGGGGACGGACGCAGTGTGTCAGTATCAGGGAAAGACGCAGTGTGTCAGTATCAGGGACGGACGCAGTGTGTCAGTATCAGGGAGGGGTACAGTGTGTCATTGTCAGGGAAGGACGCAGAGTGTCAGTATCGGTGAAGGACGCAGTGTGTCAGTGTCAGAGGCGGACGCAGTGTGTCAGTGTCAGAGGCGGACGCAGTGTGTCATCGTCAGGGAAGGACGCAGAGTGTCAGTGTCAGGGAAGGACTCAGTGTGTCAGTGTCAGAGGTGGTCGTAGTGTGTCAGTGTTGGTGACGGACGCAGTGTGTCAGTGTCGGGGACGGACGCAGTGTGTCAGTATCGGTGAAGGACGCAGTGTGTCAGTATCGGGGAGGGACGCAGTGTGTCAGTATCAGGGAGGGACGCAGTGTGTCAGTATCAGGGACGGACGCAGTGTGTCAGTATCAGGGAAGGACGAAGTGTGTCAGTGTCGGGGAGGGACGCAGCGTGTCAGAATCAGGGAAGGACGCAGCGTGTCAGTATCAGGGAACGACGCAGTGTGTCAGTATCAGGGATCGACGGAGTGTGTCAGTGTCAGGGAGGGACGCAGTGTGTCAGTTTCTGGGACGGACTCAGTGTGTCAGCTTCGGGGAGGGACGCAGTGTGTCAGTGTAAGGGAAGGACGCAGTATGTCAGTGTCGGGGACGGACGCAGTGTGTCAGTGTCGGGGATTGACCCAGTGTGTCAGTTTCAGGGAGGGACGCAGTGTGTCAGTATCAGGGAGGGACGCAGTGTGTCAGTATCATGGACGGACGCAGTGGGACAGTATCAGGGAGGGGCGCAGTCTGTCAGTGTCAGGGAAGGACGCAGTGTGTCAGTGTCAGAGGCGGACGCAGTGTGTCAGTGTCAGGGAAGCACGCAGTGTGTCAGTGTCAGGGAAGGACGCAGTTTGTCAGTGTCAGGGAAGGACGCAGTGTGTCAGTGTCAGGGACTGACGCAGTGTGTCAGTGTCAGGGAAGGACGCAGTGTGTCACTATCAGGGAATTACGCAGTGTGTCAGTGTCGAGGACGGACGCAGCGTGTCAGTATCAGGGACGGACGTAGTGTGTCAGTATCAGGGACGGACGCAGTGTGTCAGCTTCGGGGAGGGACGCAGTGTGTCAGTATGAGGGAAGGACGCAGCGTGTCAGTATCAGGGAAGGACGCAGTGTGTCAGTGTTGGGTATGGACGCAGCGTGTCAGTATCAGGGAAGGACGCCGTGTGTCAGTGTCAGGGACGGACGCCGTGTGTCAGTGTCAGGGACGCACGCAGTGTGTCAGTGTCAGGGACGGACGTAGCATGTCAGTATCACGGACGGACGCAGTGTGTCAGTTTCAGGGAAGGTCTTCGTGTGTCAGTGTCAGGGAAGGACGCAGCGTGTCACTATCACGGACGGACGCAGTGTGTCAGTGTCAGGGAAGGACGCAGTGTGTCACTATCAGGGACTGACGCAGTTTGTCAGTGTCAGGGACGGACGTAGCGTGTCAGTATCACGGACGGACGCAGTGTGTCAGTATCGGGGACGGACGCAGTGTGTCAGTATCAGAGATGGACGCATTGTGTCAGTATCAGGGTCGGACGTAGCGTGTCAGTATCAGGGAAGGAAGCAGTGTGTCAGTATCAGGGAAGGACGCAGTGTGTCAATGTCGGGGACGGACGTAGTGAGTCAGTTTCAGAGATTGACGCAGTGTGTCAGTGTTGGGGACGGACGCAGCGTGTCAGTATCAGGGACGGACGCAGTGTGTCAGTGTAGGGGATGGACGCAGTGTGTCAGTGTCGGAGACGGACGCAGTGTGTCAAGGCCGGGAAGGACGCAGCGTGTCAGTATCAGGGATCGACGCAGTGTGTCAGTGTCGGGGACGGACTCAGTGTGTCAGTGTCGGGGAGGGACGCAGGGTGTCAGTATCAGGGAGGGACGCATTGTGTCAGTATCGGGGACGGACGCAGTGTGTCAGTATCAGGGAAAGACGCAGTGTGTCAGTATCAGGGACGGACGCAGTGTGTCAGTATCAGGGAGGGGTACGGTGTTTCAGTGTCAGGGAAGGACGCAGTGTGTCAGTGTCAAAGGCGGACGCAGTGTGTCATTGTCAGGGAAGGACGCAGAGTGTCAGTATCGGTGAAGGACGCAGTGTGTCAGTGTCAGAGGCGGACGCAGTGTGTCAGTGTCAGAGGCGGACGCAGTGTGTCAGTGTCAGGGAAGCACGCAGTGTGTCAGTGTCAGGGACGGACGTAGCATGTCAGTATCACAGACGGACGCAGTGTGTCAGTTTCAGGGAAGGACGCCGTGTGTCAGTGTCAGGGAAGGACGCAGCGTGTCAGTATCAGGGAAGGACGCAGTGTGTCAGTGTCGGGGACGGACTCAGTGTGTCAGTGTCGGGGAGGGACGCAGGGTGTCAGTATCAGGGAGGGACGCATTGTGTCAGTATCGGGGACGGACGCAGTTTGTCAGTATCAGGGAAAGACGCAGTGTGTCAGTATCAGGGACGGACGCAGTGTGTCAGTATCAGGGAGGGGTACAGTGTTTCAGTGTCAGGGAAGGACGCAGTGTGTCAGTGTCAAAGGCGGACGCAGTGTGTCATTGTCAGGGAAGGACGAAGAGTGTCAGTATCGGTGAAGGACGCAGTGTGTCAGTGTCAGAGGCGGACGCAGTGTGTCAGAGGCGGACGCAGTGTGTCAGTGTCAGGGAAGCACGCAGTGTGTCAGTGTCAGGGAAGGACGCAGTGTGTCAGTGTCAGAGGCGGACGCAGTGTGTCATCGTCAAGGAAGGACGCAGAGTGTCAGTGTCAGGGAAGGACTCAGTGTGTCAGTGTCAGAGGCGGTCGTAGTGTGTCAGTGTTGGTGACGGACGCAGTGTGTCAGTGTCGGGGACGGACGCAGTGTGTCAGTATCGGTGAAGGACGCAGTGTGTCAGTGTCGGGGAGGGACGCAGCGTGTCAGAATCAGGGAAGGACGCAGCGTGTCAGTATCAGGGAACGACGCAGTGTGTCAGTATCAGGGATCGACGGAGTGTGTCAGTGTCAGGGAGGGACGCAGTGTGTCAGTTTCTGGGACGGACTCAGTGTGTCAGCTTCGGGGAGGGACGCAGTGTGTCAGTGTAAGGGAAGGACGCAGTATGTCAGTGTCGGGGACGGACGCAGTGTGTCAGTGTCGGGGATTGACCCAGTGTGTCAGTTTCAGGGAGGGACGCAGTATGTCAGTGTCGGGGACGGACGCAGTGTGTCAGTGTCGGGGATTGACCCAGTGTGTCAGTGTCAGGGAAGCACGCAGTGTGTCAGTGTCAGGGAAGGACGCAGTTTGTCAGTGTCAGGGAAGGACGCAGTGTGTCAGTGTCAGGGACTGACGCAGTGTGTCAGTGTCAGGGAAGGACGCAGTGTGTCACTATCAGGGAATTACGCAGTGTGTCAGTGTCGAGGACGGACGCAGCGTGTCAGTATCAGGGACGGACGTAGTGTGTCAGTATCAGGGACGGACGCAGTGTGTCAGCTTCGGGGAGGGACGCAGTGTGTCAGTATGAGGGAAGGACGCAGCGTGTCAGTATCAGGGAAGGACGCAGTGTGTCAGTGTTGGGTATGGACGCAGCGTGTCAGTATCAGGGAAGGACGCCGTGTGTCAGTGTCAGGGACGGACGCCGTGTGTCAGTGTCAGGGACGCACGCAGTGTGTCAGTGTCAGGGACGGACGTAGCATGTCAGTATCACGGACGGACGCAGTGTGTCAGTTTCAGGGAAGGACTTCGTGTGTCAGTGTCAGGGAAGGACGCAGCGTGTCACTATCACGGACGGACGCAGTGTGTCAGTGTCAGGGAAGGACGCAGTGTGTCACTATCAGGGACTGACGCAGTTTGTCAGTGTCAGGGACGGACGTAGCGTGTCAGTATCACGGACGGACGCAGTGTGTCAGTATCGGGGACGGACGCAGTGTGTCAGTATCAGAGATGGACGCATTGTGTCAGTATCAGGGTCGGACGTAGCGTGTCAGTATCAGGGAAGGAAGCAGTGTGTCAGTATCAGGGAAGGACGCAGTGTGTCAATGTCGGGGACGGACGTAGTGAGTCAGTTTCAGAGATTGACGCAGTGTGTCAGTGTTGGGGACGGACGCAGCGTGTCAGTATCAGGGACGGACGCAGTGTGTCAGTGTAGGGGATGGACGCAGTGTGTCAGTGTCGGAGACGGACGCAGTGTGTCAAGGCCGGGAAGGACGCAGCGTGTCAGTATCAGGGATCGACGCAGTGTGTCAGTGTCGGGGACGGACTCAGTGTGTCAGTGTCGGGGAGGGACGCAGGGTGTCAGTATCAGGGAGGGACGCATTGTGTCAGTATCGGGGACGGACGCAGTGTGTCAGTATCAGGGAAAGACGCAGTGTGTCAGTATCAGGGACGGACGCAGTGTGTCAGTATCAGGGAGGGGTACGGTGTTTCAGTGTCAGGGAAGGACGCAGTGTGTCAGTGTCAAAGGCGGACGCAGTGTGTCATTGTCAGGGAAGGACGCAGAGTGTCAGTATCGGTGAAGGACGCAGTGTGTCAGTGTCAGAGGCGGACGCAGTGTGTCAGTGTCAGGGAAGCACGCAGTGTGTCAGTGTCAGGGACGGACGTAGCATGTCAGTATCACAGACGGACGCAGTGTGTCAGTTTCAGGGAAGGACGCCGTGTGTCAGTGTCAGGGAAGGACGCAGCGTGTCAGTATCAGGGAAGGACGCAGTGTGTCAGTGTCGGGGACGGACTCAGTGTGTCAGTGTCGGGGAGGGACGCAGGGTGTCAGTATCAGGGAGGGACGCATTGTGTCAGTATCGGGGACGGACGCAGTTTGTCAGTATCAGGGAAAGACGCAGTGTGTCAGTATCAGGGACGGACGCAGTGTGTCAGTATCAGGGAGGGGTACAGTGTTTCAGTGTCAGGGAAGGACGCAGTGTGTCAGTGTCAAAGGCGGACGCAGTGTGTCATTGTCAGGGAAGGACGAAGAGTGTCAGTATCGGTGAAGGACGCAGTGTGTCAGTGTCAGAGGCGGACGCAGTGTGTCAGAGGCGGACGCAGTGTGTCAGTGTCAGGGAAGCACGCAGTGTGTCAGTGTCAGGGAAGGACGCAGTGTGTCAGTGTCAGAGGCGGACGCAGTGTGTCATCGTCAAGGAAGGACGCAGAGTGTCAGTGTCAGGGAAGGACTCAGTGTGTCAGTGTCAGAGGCGGTCGTAGTGTGTCAGTGTTGGTGACGGACGCAGTGTGTCAGTGTCGGGGACGGACGCAGTGTGTCAGTATCGGTGAAGGACGCAGTGTGTCAGTGTCGGGGAGGGACGCAGCGTGTCAGAATCAGGGAAGGACGCAGCGTGTCAGTATCAGGGAACGACGCAGTGTGTCAGTATCAGGGATCGACGGAGTGTGTCAGTGTCAGGGAGGGACGCAGTGTGTCAGTTTCTGGGACGGACTCAGTGTGTCAGCTTCGGGGAGGGACGCAGTGTGTCAGTGTAAGGGAAGGACGCAGTATGTCAGTGTCGGGGACGGACGCAGTGTGTCAGTGTCGGGGATTGACCCAGTGTGTCAGTTTCAGGGAGGGACGCAGTGTGTCAGTATCAGGGAGGGACGCAGTGTGTCAGTATCATGGACGGACGCAGTGGGACAGTATCAGGGAGGGGCGCAGTCTGTCAGTGTCAGGGAAGGACGCAGTGTGTCAGTGTCAGAGGCGGACGCAGTGTGTCAGTGTCAGGGAAGGACGCAGTGTGTCACTATCAGGGAATTACGCAGTGTGTCAGTGTCGAGGACGGACGCAGTGTGTCAGTTTCAGGGAAGGACGCCGTGTGTCAGTGTCAGGGAAGGACGCAGCGTGTCAGTATCAGGGAAGGACGCAGTGTGTCAGTGTCAGGGAAGGACTCAGTGTGTCAGTGTCAGAGGTGGTCGTAGTGTGTCAGTGTTGGTGACGGACGCAGTGTGTCAGTGTCGGGGACGGACGCAGTGTGTCAGTATCGGTGAAGGACGCAGTGTGTCAGTGTCGGGGAGGGACGCAGTGTGTCAGTATCAGGGAGGGACGCAGTGTGTCAGTATCAGGGACGGACGCAGTGTGTCAGTATCAGGGAAGGACGAAGTGTGTCAGTGTCGGGGAGGGACGCAGCGTGTCAGAATCAGGGAAGGACGCAGCGTGTCAGTATCAGGGAACGACGCAGTGTGTCAGTATCAGGGATCGACGGAGTGTGTCAGTGTCAGGGAGGGACGCAGTGTGTCAGTTTCTGGGACGGACTCAGTGTGTCAGCTTCGGGGAGGGACGCAGTGTGTCAGTGTAAGGGAAGGACGCAGTATGTCAGTGTCGGGGACGGACGCAGTGTGTCAGTGTCGGGGATTGACCCAGTGTGTCAGTTTCAGGGAGGGACGCAGTGTGTCAGTATCAGGGAGGGACGCAGTTGTCAGTATCATGGACGGACGCAGTGGGACAGTATCAGGGAGGGGCACAGTCTGTCAGTGTCAGGGAAGGACGCAGTGTGTCAGTGTCAGAGGCGGACGCAGTGTGTCAGTGTCAGGGAAGCACGCAGTGTGTCAGTGTCAGGGAAGGACGCAGTTTGTCAGTGTCAGGGAAGCACGCAGTGTGTCAGTGTCAGGGACTGACGCAGTGTGTCAGTGTCAGGGAAGGACGCAGTGTGTCACTATCAGGGAATTACGCAGTGTGTCAGTGTCGAGGACGGACGCAGCGTGTCAGTATCAGGGACGGACGTAGTGTGTCAGTATCAGGGACGGACGCAGTGTGTCAGCTTCGGGGAGGGACGCAGTGTGTCAGTATGAGGGAAGGACGCAGCGTGTCAGTATCAGGGAAGGACGCAGTGTGTCAGTGTTGGGTATGGACGCAGCGTGTCAGTATCAGGGAAGGACGCCGTGTGTCAGTGTCAGGGACGGACGCCGTGTGTCAGTGTCAGGGACGCACGCAGTGTGTCAGTGTCAGGGACGGACGTAGCATGTCAGTATCACGGACGGACGCAGTGTGTCAGTTTCAGGGAAGGACTTCGTGTGTCAGTGTCAGGGAAGGACGCAGCGTGTCACTATCACGGACGGACGCAGTGTGTCAGTGTCAGGGAAGGACGCAGTGTGTCAGTATCAGGGACTGACGCAGTTTGTCAGTGTCAGGGACGGACGTAGCGTGTCAGTATCACGGACGGACGCAGTGTGTCAGTATCGGGGACGGACGCAGTGTGTCAGTATCAGAGATGGACGCATTGTGTCAGTATCAGGGTCGGACGTAGCGTGTCAGTATCAGGGAAGGAAGCAGTGTGTCAGTATTAGGGAAGGACGCAGTGTGTCAATGTCGGGGACGGACGTAGTGAGTCAGTTTCAGAGATTGACGCAGTGTGTCAGTGTTGGGGACGGACGCAGCGTGTCAGTATCAGGGACGGACGCAGTGTGTCAGTGTAGGGGATGGACGCAGTGTGTCAGTGTCGGAGACGGACGCAGTGTGTCAAGGCCGGGAAGGACGCAGCGTGTCAGTATCAGGGATCGACGCAGTGTGTCAGTGTAAGGGTGGGACGCAGTGTGTCAGTGTCGGGGACGGACTCAGTGTGTCAGTGTCGGGGAGGGACGCAGGGTGTCAGTATCAGGGAGGGACGCATTGTGTCAGTATCGGGGACGGACGCAGTGTGTCAGTATCAGGGAAAGACGCAGTGTGTCAGTATCAGGGACGGACGCAGTGTGTCAGTATCAGGGAGGGGTACGGTGTTTCAGTGTCAGGGAAGGACGCAGTGTGTCAGTGTCAAAGGCGGACGCAGTGTGTCATTGTCAGGGAAGGACGCAGAGTGTCAGTATCGGTGAAGGACGCAGTGTGTCAGTGTCAGAGGCGGACGCAGTGTGTCAGTGTCAGAGGTGGACGCAGTGTGTCAGTGTCAGGGAAGCACGCAGTGTGTCAGTGTCAGGGACGGACGTAGCATGTCAGTATCACGGACGGACGCAGTGTGTCAGTTTCAGGGAAGGACGCCGTGTGTCAGTGTCAGGGAAGGACGCAGCGTGTCAGTATCAGGGAAGGACGCAGTGTGTCAGTGTCGGGGACGGACTCAGTGTGTCAGTGTCGGGGAGGGACGCAGGGTGTCAGTATCAGGGAGGGACGCATTGTGTCAGTATCGGGGACGGACGCAGTGTGTCAGTATCAGGGAAAGACGCAGTGTGTCAGTATCAGGGACGGACGCAGTGTGTCAGTATCAGGGAGGGGTACAGTGTTTCAGTGTCAGGGAAGGACGCAGTGTGTCAGTGTCAAAGGCGGACGCAGTGTGTCATTGTCAGGGAAGGACGAAGAGTGTCAGTATCGGTGAAGGACGCAGTGTGTCAGTGTCCGAGGCGGACGCAGTGTGTCAGAGGCGGACGCAGTGTGTCAGTGTCAGGGAAGCACGCAGTGTGTCAGTGTCAGGGAAGGACGCAGTGTGTCAGTGTCAGAGGCGGACGCAGTGTGTCATCGTCAAGGAAGGACGCAGAGTGTCAGTGTCAGGGAAGGACTCAGTGTGTCAGTGTCAGAGGCGGTCGTAGTGTGTCAGTGTTGGTGACGGACGCAGTGTGTCAGTGTCGGGGACGGACGCAGTGTGTCAGTATCGGTGAAGGACGCAGTGTGTCAGTGTCGGGGAGGGACGCAGCGTGTCAGAATCAGGGAAGGACGCAGCGTGTCAGTATCAGGGAACGACGCAGTGTGTCAGTATCAGGGATCGACGGAGTGTGTCAGTGTCAGGGAGGGACGCAGTGTGTCAGTTTCTGGGACGGACTCAGTGTGTCAGCTTCGGGGAGGGACGCAGTGTGTCAGTGTAAGGGAAGGACGCAGTATGTCAGTGTCGGGGACGGACGCAGTGTGTCAGTGTCGGGGAGTGACCCAGTGTGTCAGTTTCAGGGAGGGACGCAGTGTGTCAGTATCAGGGAGGGACGCAGTGTGTCAGTATCATGGACGGACGCAGTGGGACAGTATCAGGGAGGGGCGCAGTCTGTCAGTGTCAGGGAAGGACGCAGTGTGTCAGTGTCAGAGGCGGACGCAGTGTGTCAGTGTCAGGGAAGCACGCAGTGTGTCAGTGTCAGGGAAGGACGCAGTTTGTCAGTGTCAGGGAAGGACGCAGTGTGTCAGTGTCAGGGACTGACGCAGTGTGTCAGTGTCAGGGAAGGACGCAGTGTGTCACTATCAGGGAATTACGCAGTGTGTCAGTGTCGAGGACGGACGCAGTGTGTCAGTTTCAGGGAAGGACGCCGTGTGTCAGTGTCAGGGAAGGACGCAGCGTGTCAGTATCAGGGAAGGACGCAGTGTGTCAGTGTCGGGGACGGACTCAGTGTGTCAGTGTCGGGGAGGGACGCAGGGTGTCAGTATCAGGGAGGGACGCATTGTGTCAGTATCGGGGACGGACGCAGTGTGTCAGTATCAGGGAAAGACGCAGTGTGTCAGTATCAGGGACGGACGCAGTGTGTCAGTATCAGGGAGGGGTACAGTGTTTCAGTGTCAGGGAAGGACGCAGTGTGTCAGTGTCAAAGGCGGACGCAGTGTGTCATTGTCAGGGAAGGACGCAGAGTGTCAGTATCGGTGAAGGACGCAGTGTGTCAGTGTCAGAGGCGGACGCAGTGTGTCAGAGGCGGACGCAGTGTGTCAGTGTCAGGGAAGCACGCAGTGTGTCAGTGTCAGGGAAGGACGCAGTTTGTCAGTGTCAGGGAAGGACGCAGTGTGTCAGTGTCAGGGACTGACGCAGTGTGTCAGTGTCAGGGAAGGACGCAGTGTGTCAGTATCAGGGAGGGGTACAGTGTGTCAGTGTCAGGGAAGGACGCAGTGTGTCAGTGTCAGAGGCGGACGCAGTGTGTCATCGTCAGGGAAGGACGCAGAGTGTCAGTGTCAGGGAAGGACTCAGTGTGTCAGTGTCAGAGGCGGTCGTAGTGTGTCAGTGTTGGTGACGGACGCAGTGTGTCAGTGTCGGGGACGGACGCAGTGTGTCAGTATCGGTGAAGGACGCAGTGTGTCAGTGTCGGGGAGGGACGCAGTGTGTCAGTATCAGGGAGGGACGCAGTGTGTCAGTATCAGGGACGGACGCAGTGTGTCAGTGTCAGAGGCGGACGCAGTGTGTCATTGTCAGGGAAGGACGCAGAGTGTCAGTATCGGTGAAGGACGCAGTGTGTCAGTGTCAGAGGCGGACGCAGTGTGTCAGTGTCAGAGGCGGACGCAGTGTGTCAGTGTCAGGGAAGCACGCAGTGTGTCAGTGTCAGGGACGGACGTAGCATGTCAGTATCACAGACGGACGCAGTGTGTCAGTTTCAGGGAAGGACGCCGTGTGTCAGTGTCAGGGAAGGACGCAGCGTGTCAGTATCAGGGAAGGACGCAGTGTGTCAGTGTCGGGGACGGACTCAGTGTGTCAGTGTCGGGGAGGGACGCAGGGTGTCAGTATCAGGGAGGGACGCATTGTGTCAGTATCGGGGACGGACGCAGTTTGTCAGTATCAGGGAAAGACGCAGTGTGTCAGTATCAGGGACGGACGCAGTGTGTCAGTATCAGGGAGGGGTACAGTGTTTCAGTGTCAGGGAAGGACGCAGTGTGTCAGTGTCAAAGGCGGACGCAGTGTGTCATTGTCAGGGAAGGACGAAGAGTGTCAGTATCGGTGAAGGACGCAGTGTGTCAGTGTCAGAGGCGGACGCAGTGTGTCAGAGGCGGACGCAGTGTGTCAGTGTCAGGGAAGCACGCAGTGTGTCAGTGTCAGGGAAGGACGCAGTGTGTCAGTGTCAGAGGCGGACGCAGTGTGTCATCGTCAAGGAAGGACGCAGAGTGTCAGTGTCAGGGAAGGACTCAGTGTGTCAGTGTCAGAGGCGGTCGTAGTGTGTCAGTGTTGGTGACGGACGCAGTGTGTCAGTGTCGGGGACGGAAGCAGTGTGTCAGTATCGGTGAAGGACGCAGTGTGTCAGTGTCGGGGAGGGACGCAGCGTGTCAGAATCAGGGAAGGACGCAGCGTGTCAGTATCAGGGAACGACGCAGTGTGTCAGTATCAGGGATCGACGGAGTGTGTCAGTGTCAGGGAGGGACGCAGTGTGTCAGTTTCTGGGACGGACTCAGTGTGTCAGCTTCGGGGAGGGACGCAGTGTGTCAGTGTAAGGGAAGGACGCAGTATGTCAGTGTCGGGGACGGACGCAGTGTGTCAGTGTCGGGGATTGACCCAGTGTGTCAGTTTCAGGGAGGGACGCAGTGTGTCAGTATCAGGGAGGGACGCAGTGTGTCAGTATCATGGACGGACGCAGTGGGACAGTATCAGGGAGGGGCGCAGTCTGTCAGTGTCAGGGAAGGACGCAGTGTGTCAGTGTCAGAGGCGGACGCAGTGTGTCAGTGTCAGGGAAGGACGCAGTGTGTCACTATCAGGGAATTACGCAGTGTGTCAGTGTCGAGGACGGACGCAGTGTGTCAGTTTCAGGGAAGGACGCCGTGTGTCAGTGTCAGGGAAGGACGCAGCGTGTCAGTATCAGGGAAGGACGCAGTGTGTCAGTGTCAGGGAAGGACTCAGTGTGTCAGTGTCAGAGGTGGTCGTAGTGTGTCAGTGTTGGTGACGGACGCAGTGTGTCAGTGTCGGGGACGGACGCAGTGTGTCAGTATCGGTGAAGGACGCAGTGTGTCAGTGTCGGGGAGGGACGCAGTGTGTCAGTATCAGGGAGGGACGCAGTGTGTCAGTATCAGGGACGGACGCAGTGTGTCAGTATCAGGGAAGGACGCAGTGTGTCAGTGTCAGGGACTGACGCAGTGTGTCAGTGTCAGGGAAGGACGCAGTGTGTCACTATCAGGGAATTACGCAGTGTGTCAGTGTCGAGGACGGACGCAGTGTGTCAGTTTCAGGGAAGGACGCCGTGTGTCAGTGTCAGGGAAGGACGCAGCGTGTCAGTATCAGGGAAGGACGCAGTGTGTCAGTGTCGGGGACGGACTCAGTGTGTCAGTGTCGGGGAGGGACGCAGGGTGTCAGTATCAGGGAGGGACGCATTGTGTCAGTATCGGGGACGGACGCAGTGTGTCAGTATCAGGGAAAGACGCAGTGTGTCAGTATCAGGGACGGACGCAGTGTGTCAGTATCAGGGAGGGGTACAGTGTTTCAGTGTCAGGGAAGGACGCAGTGTGTCAGTGTCAAAGGCGGACGCAGTGTGTCATTGTCAGGGAAGGACGCAGAGTGTCAGTATCGGTGAAGGACGCAGTGTGTCAGTGTCAGAGGCGGACGCAGTGTGTCAGAGGCGGACGCAGTGTGTCAGTGTCAGGGAAGCACGCAGTGTGTCAGTGTCAGGGAAGGACGCAGTTTGTCAGTGTCAGGGAAGGACGCAGTGTGTCAGTGTCAGGGACTGACGCAGTGTGTCAGTGTCAGGGAAGGACGCAGTGTGTCAGTATCAGGGAGGGGTACAGTGTGTCAGTGTCAGGGAAGGACGCAGTGTGTCAGTGTCAGAGGCGGACGCAGTGTGTCATCGTCAGGGAAGGACGCAGAGTGTCAGTGTCAGGGAAGGACTCAGTGTGTCAGTGTCAGAGGCGGTCGTAGTGTGTCAGTGTTGGTGACGGACGCAGTGTGTCAGTGTCGGGGACGGACGCAGTGTGTCAGTATCGGTGAAGGACGCAGTGTGTCAGTGTCGGGGAGGGACGCAGTGTGTCAGTATCAGGGAGGGACGCAGTGTGTCAGTATCAGGGACGGACGCAGTGTGTCAGTGTCAGAGGCGGACGCAGTGTGTCATTGTCAGGGAAGGACGCAGAGTGTCAGTATCGGTGAAGGACGCAGTGTGTCAGTGTCAGAGGCGGACGCAGTGTGTCAGTGTCAGAGGCGGACGCAGTGTGTCAGTGTCAGGGAAGCACGCAGTGTGTCAGTGTCAGGGACGGACGTAGCATGTCAGTATCACAGACGGACGCAGTGTGTCAGTTTCAGGGAAGGACGCCGTGTGTCAGTGTCAGGGAAGGACGCAGCGTGTCAGTATCAGGGAAGGACGCAGTGTGTCAGTGTCGGGGACGGACTCAGTGTGTCAGTGTCGGGGAGGGACGCAGGGTGTCAGTATCAGGGAGGGACGCATTGTGTCAGTATCGGGGACGGACGCAGTTTGTCAGTATCAGGGAAAGACGCAGTGTGTCAGTATCAGGGACGGACGCAGTGTGTCAGTATCAGGGAGGGGTACAGTGTTTCAGTGTCAGGGAAGGACGCAGTGTGTCAGTGTCAAAGGCGGACGCAGTGTGTCATTGTCAGGGAAGGACGAAGAGTGTCAGTATCGGTGAAGGACGCAGTGTGTCAGTGTCAGAGGCGGACGCAGTGTGTCAGAGGCGGACGCAGTGTGTCAGTGTCAGGGAAGCACGCAGTGTGTCAGTGTCAGGGAAGGACGCAGTGTGTCAGTGTCAGAGGCGGACGCAGTGTGTCATCGTCAAGGAAGGACGCAGAGTGTCAGTGTCAGGGAAGGACTCAGTGTGTCAGTGTCAGAGGCGGTCGTAGTGTGTCAGTGTTGGTGACGGACGCAGTGTGTCAGTGTCGGGGACGGACGCAGTGTGTCAGTATCGGTGAAGGACGCAGTGTGTCAGTGTCGGGGAGGGACGCAGCGTGTCAGAATCAGGGAAGGACGCAGCGTGTCAGTATCAGGGAACGACGCAGTGTGTCAGTATCAGGGATCGACGGAGTGTGTCAGTGTCAGGGAGGGACGCAGTGTGTCAGTTTCTGGGACGGACTCAGTGTGTCAGCTTCGGGGAGGGACGCAGTGTGTCAGTGTAAGGGAAGGACGCAGTATGTCAGTGTCGGGGACGGACGCAGTGTGTCAGTGTCGGGGATTGACCCAGTGTGTCAGTTTCAGGGAGGGACGCAGTGTGTCAGTATCAGGGAGGGACGCAGTGTGTCAGTATCATGGACGGACGCAGTGGGACAGTATCAGGGAGGGGCGCAGTCTGTCAGTGTCAGGGAAGGACGCAGTGTGTCAGTGTCAGAGGCGGACGCAGTGTGTCAGTGTCAGGGAAGGACGCAGTGTGTCACTATCAGGGAATTACGCAGTGTGTCAGTGTCGAGGACGGACGCAGTGTGTCAGTTTCAGGGAAGGACGCCGTGTGTCAGTGTCAGGGAATGACGCAGCGTGTCAGTATCAGGGAAGGACGCAGTGTGTCAGTGTCAGGGAAGGACTCAGTGTGTCAGTGTCAGAGGTGGTCGTAGTGTGTCAGTGTTGGTGACGGACGCAGTGTGTCAGTGTCGGGGACGGACGCAGTGTGTCAGTATCGGTGAAGGACGCAGTGTGTCAGTGTCGGGGAGGGACGCAGTGTGTCAGTATCAGGGAGGGACGCAGTGTGTCAGTATCAGGGACGGACGCAGTGTGTCAGTATCAGGGAAGGACGAAGTGTGTCAGTGTCGGGGAGGGACGCAGCGTGTCAGAATCAGGGAAGGACGCAGCGTGTCAGTATCAGGGAACGACGCAGTGTGTCAGGATCAGGGATCGACGGAGTGTGTCAGTGTCAGGGAGGGACGCAGTGTGTCAGTTTCTGGGACGGACTCAGTGTGTCAGCTTCGGGGAGGGACGCAGTGTGTCAGTGTAAGGGAAGGACGCAGTATGTCAGTGTCGGGGACGGACGCAGTGTGTCAGTGTCGGGGATTGACCCAGTGTGTCAGTTTCAGGGAGGGACGCAGTGTGTCAGTATCAGGGAGGGACGCAGTTGTCAGTATCATGGACGGACGCAGTGGGACAGTATCAGGGAGGGGCACAGTCTGTCAGTGTCAGGGAAGGACGCAGTGTGTCAGTGTCAGAGGCGGACGCAGTGTGTCAGTGTCAGGGAAGCACGCAGTGTGTCAGTGTCAGGGAAGGACGCAGTTTGTCAGTGTCAGGGAAGGACGCAGTGTGTCAGTGTCAGGGACTGACGCAGTGTGTCAGTGTCAGGGAAGGACGCAGTGTGTCACTATCAGGGAATTACGCAGTGTGTCAGTGTCGAGGACGGACGCAGCGTGTCAGTATCAGGGACGGACGTAGTGTGTCAGTATCAGGGACGGACGCAGTGTGTCAGCTTCGGGGAGGGACGCAGTGTGTCAGTATGAGGGAAGGACGCAGCGTGTCAGTATCAGGGAAGGACGCAGTGTGTCAGTGTTGGGTATGGACGCAGCGTGTCAGTATCAGGGAAGGACGCCGTGTGTCAGTGTCAGGGACGGACGCCGTGTGTCAGTGTCAGGGACGCACGCAGTGTGTCAGTGTCAAGGACGGACGTAGCATGTCAGTATCACGGACGGACGCAGTGTGTCAGTTTCAGGGAAGGACTTCGTGTGTCAGTGTCAGGGAAGGACGCAGCGTGTCACTATCACGGACGGACGCAGTGTGTCAGTGTCAGGGAAGGACGCAGTGTGTCAGTATCAGGGACTGACGCAGTTTGTCAGTGTCAGGGACGGACGTAGCGTGTCAGTATCACGGACGGACGCAGTGTGTCAGTATCGGGGACGGACGCAGTGTGTCAGTATCAGAGATGGACGCATTGTGTCAGTATCAGGGTCGGACGTAGCGTGTCAGTATCAGGGAAGGAAGCAGTGTGTCAGTATTAGGGAAGGACGCAGTGTGTCAATGTCGGGGACGGACGTAGTGAGTCAGTTTCAGAGATTGACGCAGTGTGTCAGTGTTGGGGACGGACGCAGCGTGTCAGTATCAGGGACGGACGCAGTGTGTCAGTGTAGGGGATGGACGCAGTGTGTCAGTGTCGGAGACGGACGCAGTGTGTCAAGGCCGGGAAGGACGCAGCGTGTCAGTATCAGGGATCGACGCAGTGTGTCAGTGTAAGGGTGGGACGCAGTGTGTCAGTGTCGGGGACGGACTCAGTGTGTCAGTGTCGGGGAGGGACGCAGGGTGTCAGTATCAGGGAGGGACGCATTGTGTCAGTATCGGGGACGGACGCAGTGTGTCAGTATCAGGGAAAGACGCAGTGTGTCAGTATCAGGGACGGACGCAGTGTGTCAGTATCAGGGAGGGGTACGGTGTTTCAGTGTCAGGGAAGGACGCAGTGTGTCAGTGTCAAAGGCGGACGCAGTGTGTCATTGTCAGGGAAGGACGCAGAGTGTCAGTATCGGTGAAGGACGCAGTGTGTCAGTGTCAGAGGCGGACGCAGTGTGTCAGTGTCAGAGGTGGACGCAGTGTGTCAGTGTCAGGGAAGCACGCAGTGTGTCAGTGTCAGGGACGGACGTAGCATGTCAGTATCACGGACGGACGCAGTGTGTCAGTTTCAGGGAAGGACGCCGTGTGTCAGTGTCAGGGAAGGACGCAGCGTGTCAGTATCAGGGAAGGACGCAGTGTGTCAGTGTCGGGGACGGACTCAGTGTGTCAGTGTCGGGGAGGGACGCAGGGTGTCAGTATCAGGGAGGGACGCATTGTGTCAGTATCGGGGACGGACGCAGTGTGTCAGTATCAGGGAAAGACGCAGTGTGTCAGTATCAGGGACGGACGCAGTGTGTCAGTATCAGGGAGGGGTACAGTGTTTCAGTGTCAGGGAAGGACGCAGTGTGTCAGTGTCAAAGGCGGACGCAGTGTGTCATTGTCAGGGAAGGACGAAGAGTGTCAGTATCGGTGAAGGACGCAGTGTGTCAGTGTCCGAGGCGGACGCAGTGTGTCAGAGGCGGACGCAGTGTGTCAGTGTCAGGGAAGCACGCAGTGTGTCAGTGTCAGGGAAGGACGCAGTGTGTCAGTGTCAGAGGCGGACGCAGTGTGTCATCGTCAAGGAAGGACGCAGAGTGTCAGTGTCAGGGAAGGACTCAGTGTGTCAGTGTCAGAGGCGGTCGTAGTGTGTCAGTGTTGGTGACGGACGCAGTGTGTCAGTGTCGGGGACGGACGCAGTGTGTCAGTATCGGTGAAGGACGCAGTGTGTCAGTGTCGGGGAGGGACGCAGCGTGTCAGAATCAGGGAAGGACGCAGCGTGTCAGTATCAGGGAACGACGCAGTGTGTCAGTATCAGGGATCGACGGAGTGTGTCAGTGTCAGGGAGGGACGCAGTGTGTCAGTTTCTGGGACGGACTCAGTGTGTCAGCTTCGGGGAGGGACGCAGTGTGTCAGTGTAAGGGAAGGACGCAGTATGTCAGTGTCGGGGACGGACGCAGTGTGTCAGTGTCGGGGATTGACCCAGTGTGTCAGTTTCAGGGAGGGACGCAGTGTGTCAGTATCAGGGAGGGACGCAGTGTGTCAGTATCATGGACGGACGCAGTGGGACAGTATCAGGGAGGGGCGCAGTCTGTCAGTGTCAGGGAAGGACGCAGTGTGTCAGTGTCAGAGGCGGACGCAGTGTGTCAGTGTCAGGGAAGCACGCAGTGTGTCAGTGTCAGGGAAGGACGCAGTTTGTCAGTGTCAGGGAAGGACGCAGTGTGTCAGTGTCAGGGACTGACGCAGTGTGTCAGTGTCAGGGAAGGACGCAGTGTGTCACTATCAGGGAATTACGCAGTGTGTCAGTGTCGAGGACGGACGCAGTGTGTCAGTTTCAGGGAAGGACGCCGTGTGTCAGTGTCAGGGAAGGACGCAGCGTGTCAGTATCAGGGAAGGACGCAGTGTGTCAGTGTCGGGGACGGACTCAGTGTGTCAGTGTCGGGGAGGGACGCAGGGTGTCAGTATCAGGGAGGGACGCATTGTGTCAGTATCGGGGACGGACGCAGTGTGTCAGTATCAGGGAAAGACGCAGTGTGTCAGTATCAGGGACGGACGCAGTGTGTCAGTATCAGGGAGGGGTACAGTGTTTCAGTGTCAGGGAAGGACGCAGTGTGTCAGTGTCAAAGGCGGACGCAGTGTGTCATTGTCAGGGAAGGACGCAGAGTGTCAGTATCGGTGAAGGACGCAGTGTGTCAGTGTCAGAGGCGGACGCAGTGTGTCAGAGGCGGACGCAGTGTGTCAGTGTCAGGGAAGCACGCAGTGTGTCAGTGTCAGGGAAGGACGCAGTTTGTCAGTGTCAGGGAAGGACGCAGTGTGTCAGTGTCAGGGACTGACGCAGTGTGTCAGTGTCAGGGAAGGACGCAGTGTGTCAGTATCAGGGAGGGGTACAGTGTGTCAGTGTCAGGGAAGGACGCAGTGTGTCAGTGTCAGAGGCGGACGCAGTGTGTCATCGTCAGGGAAGGACGCAGAGTGTCAGTGTCAGGGAAGGACTCAGTGTGTCAGTGTCAGAGGCGGTCGTAGTGTGTCAGTGTTGGTGACGGACGCAGTGTGTCAGTGTCGGGGACGGACGCAGTGTGTCAGTATCGGTGAAGGACGCAGTGTGTCAGTGTCGGGGAGGGACGCAGTGTGTCAGTATCAGGGAGGGACGCAGTGTGTCAGTATCAGGGACGGACGCAGTGTGTCAGTATCAGGGAAGGACGAAGTGTGTCAGTGTCGGGGAGGGACGCAGCGTGTCAGAATCAGGGAAGGACGCAGCGTGTCAGTATCAGGGAACGACGCAGTGTGTCAGTATCAGGGATCGACGGAGTGTGTCAGTGTCAGGGAGGGACGCAGTGTGTCAGTTTCTGGGACGGACTCAGTGTGTCAGCTTCGGGGAGGGACGCAGTGTGTCAGTGTAAGGGAAGGACGCAGTATGTCAGTGTCGGGGACGAACGCAGTGTGTCAGTGTCGGGGATTGACCCAGTGTGTCAGTTTCAGGGAGGGACGCAGTGTGTCAGTATCAGGGAGGGACGCAGTGTGTCAGTATCATGGACGGACGCAGTGGGACAGTATCAGGGAGGGGCGCAGTCTGTCAGTGTCAGGGAAGGACGCAGTGTGTCAGTGTCAGAGGCGGACGCAGTGTGTCAGTGTCAGGGAAGCACGCAGTGTGTCAGTGTCAGGGAAGGACGCAGTATGTCAGTGTCAGGGAAGGACGCATTGTGTCAGTGTCAGGGACTGACGCAGTGTGTCAGTGTCAGGGAAGGACGCAGTGTGTCACTATCAGGGAATTACGCAGTGTGTCAGTGTCGAGGACGGACGCAGCGTGTCAGTATCAGGGACGGACGTAGTGTGTCAGTATCAGGGACGGACGCAGTGTGTCAGCTTCGGGGAGGGACGCAGTGTGTCAGTGTAAGGGAAGGACGCAGTATGTCAGTGTCGGGGACGGACGCAGTGTGTCAGTGTCGGGGATTGACCCAGTGTGTCAGTTTCAGGGAGGGACGCAGTGTGTCAGTATCAGGGAGGGACGCAGTGTGTCAGTATCATGGACGGACGCAGTGGGTCAGTATCAGGGAGGGGCGCAGTCTGTCAGTGTCAGGGAAGGAGGCAGTGTGTCAGTGTCAGAGGCGGACGCAGTGTGTCAGTGTCAGGGAAGGACGCAGTTTGTCAGTGTCAGGGAAGGACGCAGTTTGTCAGTGTCAGGGAAGGACGCAGTGTGTCAGTGTCAGGGACTGACGCAGTGTGTCAGTGTCAGGGAAGGACGCAGTGTGTCACTATCAGGGAATTACGCAGTGTGTCAGTGTCGAGGACGGACGCAGCGTGTCAGTATCAGGGAAGGACGCAGTGTGTCAGTATCAGGGAAGGACGCAGTGTGTCAGTATCAGGGATCGACGGAGTATGTCAGTGTCAGGGAGGGACGCAGTGTGTCAGTATCAGGGAAGGACGCAGTGTGTCAGTATCGGGGACGGACGCAGTGTGTCAGTATCAGAGATGGACGCATTGTGTCAGTATCAGGGTCGGACGTAGCGTGTCAGTATCAGGGAAGGAAGCAGTGTGTCAGTATCAGGGAAGGACGCAGTGTGTCAATGTCGGGGACGGACGTAGTGAGTCAGTTTCAGAGATTGACGCAGTGTGTCAGTATTGGGGACGGACGCAGCGTGTCAGTATCAGGGACGGACGCAGTGTGTCAGTGTAGGGGATGGACGCAGTGTGTCAGTGTCGGAGACGGACGCAGTGTGTCAGGGCCGGGAAGGACGCAGCGTGTCAGTATCAGGGATCGACGCAGTGTGTCAGTGTAAGGGAGGGACGCAGTGTGTCAGTGTCGGGGACGGACTCAGTGTGTCAGTGTCGGGGAGGGACGCAGGGTGTCAGTATCAGGGAGGGACGCATTGTGTCAGTATCGGGGACGGACGCAGTGTGTCAGTATCAGGGAAAGACGCAGTGTGTCAGTATCAGGGACGGACGCAGTGTGTCAGTATCAGGGAGGGGTACAGTGTGTCATTGTCAGGGAAGGACGCAGAGTGTCAGTATCGGTGAAGGACGCAGTGTGTCAGTGTCAGAGGCGGACGCAGTGTGTCAGTGTCAGAGGCGGACGCAGTGTGTCATCGTCAGGGAAGGACGCAGAGTGTCAGTGTCAGGGAAGGACTCAGTGTGTCAGTGTCAGAGGTGGTCGTAGTGTGTCAGTGTTGGTGACGGACGCAGTGTGTCAGTGTCGGGGACGGACGCAGTGTGTCAGTATCGGTGAAGGACGCAGTGTGTCAGTGTCGGGGAGGGACGCAGTGTGTCAGTATCAGGGAGGGACGCAGTGTGTCAGTATCAGGGACGGACGCAGTGTGTCAGTATCAGGGAAGGACGAAGTGTGTCAGTGTCGGGGAGGGACGCAGCGTGTCAGAATCAGGGAAGGACGCAGCGTGTCAGTATCAGGGAACGACGCAGTGTGTCAGTATCAGGGATCGACGGAGTGTGTCAGTGTCAGGGAGGGACGCAGTGTGTCAGTTTCTGGGACGGACTCAGTGTGTCAGCTTCGGGGAGGGACGCAGTGTGTCAGTGTAAGGGAAGGACGCAGTATGTCAGTGTCGGGGACGAACGCAGTGTGTCAGTGTCGGGGATTGACCCAGTGTGTCAGTTTCAGGGAGGGACGCAGTGTGTCAGTATCAGGGAGGGACGCAGTGTGTCAGTATCATGGACGGACGCAGTGGGACAGTATCAGGGAGGGGCGCAGTCTGTCAGTGTCAGGGAAGGACGCAGTGTGTCAGTGTCAGAGGCGGACGCAGTGTGTCAGTGTCAGGGAAGCACGCAGTGTGTCAGTGTCAGGGAAGGACGCAGTATGTCAGTGTCAGGGAAGGACGCATTGTGTCAGTGTCAGGGACTGACGCAGTGTGTCAGTGTCAGGGAAGGACGCAGTGTGTCACTATCAGGGAATTACGCAGTGTGTCAGTGTCGAGGACGGACGCAGCGTGTCAGTATCAGGGACGGACGTAGTGTGTCAGTATCAGGGACGGACGCAGTGTGTCAGCTTCGGGGAGGGACGCAGTGTGTCAGTGTAAGGGAAGGACGCAGTATGTCAGTGTCGGGGACGGACGCAGTGTGTCAGTGTCGGGGATTGACCCAGTGTGTCAGTTTCAGGGAGGGACGCAGTGTGTCAGTATCAGGGAGGGACGCAGTGTGTCAGTATCATGGACGGACGCAGTGGGTCAGTATCAGGGAGGGGCGCAGTCTGTCAGTGTCAGGGAAGGAGGCAGTGTGTCAGTGTCAGAGGCGGACGCAGTGTGTCAGTGTCAGGGAAGGACGCAGTTTGTCAGTGTCAGGGAAGGACGCAGTTTGTCAGTGTCAGGGAAGGACGCAGTGTGTCAGTGTCAGGGACTGACGCAGTGTGTCAGTGTCAGGGAAGGACGCAGTGTGTCACTATCAGGGAATTACGCAGTGTGTCAGTGTCGAGGACGGACGCAGCGTGTCAGTATCAGGGAAGGACGCAGTGTGTCAGTATCAGGGAAGGACGCAGTGTGTCAGTATCAGGGATCGACGGAGTATGTCAGTGTCAGGGAGGGACGCAGTGTGTCAGTATCAGGGAAGGACGCAGTGTGTCAGTATCGGGGACGGACGCAGTGTGTCAGTATCAGAGATGGACGCATTGTGTCAGTATCAGGGTCGGACGTAGCGTGTCAGTATCAGGGAAGGAAGCAGTGTGTCAGTATCAGGGAAGGACGCAGTGTGTCAATGTCGGGGACGGACGTAGTGAGTCAGTTTCAGAGATTGACGCAGTGTGTCAGTATTGGGGACGGACGCAGCGTGTCAGTATCAGGGACGGACGCAGTGTGTCAGTGTAGGGGATGGACGCAGTGTGTCAGTGTCGGAGACGGACGCAGTGTGTCAGGGCCGGGAAGGACGCAGCGTGTCAGTATCAGGGATCGACGCAGTGTGTCAGTGTAAGGGAGGGACGCAGTGTGTCAGTGTCGGGGACGGACTCAGTGTGTCAGTGTCGGGGAGGGACGCAGGGTGTCAGTATCAGGGAGGGACGCATTGTGTCAGTATCGGGGACGGACGCAGTGTGTCAGTATCAGGGAAAGACGCAGTGTGTCAGTATCAGGGACGGACGCAGTGTGTCAGTATCAGGGAGGGGTACAGTGTGTCATTGTCAGGGAAGGACGCAGAGTGTCAGTATCGGTGAAGGACGCAGTGTGTCAGTGTCAGAGGCGGACGCAGTGTGTCAGTGTCAGAGGCGGACGCAGTGTGTCATCGTCAGGGAAGGACGCAGAGTGTCAGTGTCAGGGAAGGACTCAGTGTGTCAGTGTCAGAGGTGGTCGTAGTGTGTCAGTGTTGGTGACGGACGCAGTGTGTCAGTGTCGGGGACGGACGCAGTGTGTCAGTATCGGTGAAGGACGCAGTGTGTCAGTGTCGGGGAGGGACGCAGTGTGTCAGTATCAGGGAGGGACGCAGTGTGTCAGTATCAGGGACGGACGCAGTGTGTCAGTATCAGGGAAGGACGAAGTGTGTCAGTGTCGGGGAGGGACGCAGCGTGTCAGAATCAGGGAAGGACGCAGCGTGTCAGTATCAGGGAACGACGCAGTGTGTCAGTATCAGGGATCGACGGAGTGTGTCAGTGTCAGGGAGGGACGCAGTGTGTCAGTTTCTGGGACGGACTCAGTGTGTCAGCTTCGGGGAGGGACGCAGTGTGTCAGTGTAAGGGAAGGACGCAGTATGTCAGTGTCGGGGACGGACGCAGTGTGTCAGTGTCGGGGATTGACCCAGTGTGTCAGTTTCAGGGAGGGACGCAGTGTGTCAGTATCAGGGAGGGACGCAGTGTGTCAGTATCATGGACGGACGCAGTGGGACAGTATCAGGGAGGGGCGCAGTCTGTCAGTGTCAGGGAAGGACGCAGTGTGTCAGTGTCAGAGGCGGACGCAGTGTGTCAGTGTCAGGGAAGCACGCAGTGTGTCAGTGTCAGGGAAGGACGCAGTTTGTCAGTGTCAGGGAAGGACGCAGTGTGTCAGTGTCAGGGACTGACGCAGTGTGTCAGTGTCAGGGAAGGACGCAGTGTGTCACTATCAGGGAATTACGCAGTGTGTCAGTGTCGAGGACGGACGCAGTGTGTCAGTTTCAGGGAAGGACGCCGTGTGTCAGTGTCAGGGAAGGACGCAGCGTGTCAGTATCAGGGAAGGACGCAGCGTGTCAGTATCAGGGATCGACGCAGTGTGTCAGTGTAAGGGAGGGACGCAGTGTGTCAGTGTCGGGGACGGACTCAGTGTGTCAGTGTCGGGGAGGGACGCAGGGTGTCAGTATCAGGGAGGGACGCATTGTGTCAGTATCGGGGACGGACGCAGTGTGTCAGTATCAGGGAAAGACGCAGTGTGTCAGTATCAGGGACGGACGCAGTGTGTCAGTATCAGGGAGGGGTACAGTGTGTCATTGTCAGGGAAGGACGCAGAGTGTCAGTATCGGTGAAGGACGCAGTGTGTCAGTGTCAGAGGCGGACGCAGTGTGTCAGTGTCAGAGGCGGACGCAGTGTGTCATCGTCAGGGAAGGACGCAGAGTGTCAGTGTCAGGGAAGGACTCAGTGTGTCAGTGTCAGAGGTGGTCGTAGTGTGTCAGTGTTGGTGACGGACGCAGTGTGTCAGTGTCGGGGACGGACGCAGTGTGTCAGTATCGGTGAAGGACGCAGTGTGTCAGTGTCGGGGAGGGACGCAGTGTGTCAGTATCAGGGAGGGACGCAGTGTGTCAGTATCAGGGACGGACGCAGTGTGTCAGTATCAGGGAAGGACGAAGTGTGTCAGTGTCGGGGAGGGACGCAGCGTGTCAGAATCAGGGAAGGACGCAGCGTGTCAGTATCAGGGAACGACGCAGTGTGTCAGTATCAGGGATCGACGGAGTGTGTCAGTGTCAGGGAGGGACGCAGTGTGTCAGTTTCTGGGACGGACTCAGTGTGTCAGCTTCGGGGAGGGACGCAGTGTGTCAGTGTAAGGGAAGGACGCAGTATGTCAGTGTCGGGGACGGACGCAGTGTGTCAGTGTCGGGGATTGACCCAGTGTGTCAGTTTCAGGGAGGGACGCAGTGTGTCAGTATCAGGGAGGGACGCAGTGTGTCAGTATCATGGACGGACGCAGTGGGACAGTATCAGGGAGGGGCGCAGTCTGTCAGTGTCAGGGAAGGACGCAGTGTGTCAGTGTCAGAGGCGGACGCAGTGTGTCAGTGTCAGGGAAGCACGCAGTGTGTCAATGTCAGGGAAGGACGCAGTTTGTCAGTGTCAGGGAAGGACGCAGTGTGTCAGTGTCAGGGACTGACGCAGTGTGTCAGTGTCAGGGAAGGACGCAGTGTGTCACTATCAGGGAATTACGCAGTGTGTCAGTGTCGAGGACGGACGCAGTGTGTCAGTTTCAGGGAAGGACGCCGTGTGTCAGTGTCAGGGAAGGACGCAGCGTGTCAGTATCAGGGAAGGACGCAGTGTGTCAGTGTCGGGGACGGACTCAGTGTGTCAGTGTCGGGGAGGGACGCAGGGTGTCAGTATCAGGGAGGGACGCATTGTGTCAGTATCGGGGACGGACGCAGTGTGTCAGTATCAGGGAAAGACGCAGTGTGTCAGTATCAGGGACGGACGCAGTGTGTCAGTATCAGGGAGGGGTACAGTGTTTCAGTGTCAGGGAAGGACGCAGTGTGTCAGTGTCAAAGGCGGACGCAGTGTGTCATTGTCAGGGAAGGACGCAGAGTGTCAGTATCGGTGAAGGACGCAGTGTGTCAGTGTCAGAGGCGGACGCAGTGTGTCAGAGGCGGACGCAGTGTGTCAGTGACAGGGAAGCACGCAGTGTGTCAGTGTCAGGGAAGGACGCAGTTTGTCAGTGTCAGGGAAGGACGCAGTGTGTCAGTGTCAGGGACTGACGCAGTGTGTCAGTGTCAGGGAAGGACGCAGTGTGTCAGTATCAGGGAGGGGTACAGTGTGTCAGTGTCAGGGAAGGACGCAGTGTGTCAGTGTCAGAGGCGGACGCAGTGTGTCATCGTCAGGGAAGGACGCAGAGTGTCAGTGTCAGGGAAGGACTCAGTGTGTCAGTGTCAGAGGCGGTCGTAGTGTGTCAGTGTTGGTGACGGACGCAGTGTGTCAGTGTCGGGGACGGACGCAGTGTGTCAGTATCGGTGAAGGACGCAGTTTGTCAGTGTCGGGGAGGGACGCAGTGTGTCAGTATCAGGGAGGGACGCAGTGTGTCAGTATCAGGGACGGACGCAGTGTGTCAGTATCAGGGAAGGACGAAGTGTGTCAGTGTCGGGGAGGGACGCAGCGTGTCAGAATCAGGGAAGGACGCAGCGTGTCAGTATCAGGGAACGACGCAGTGTGTCAGTATCAGGGATCGACGGAGTGTGTCAGTGTCAGGGAGGGACGCAGTGTGTCAGTTTCTGGGACGGACTCAGTGTGTCAGCTTCGGGGAGGGACGCAGTGTGTCAGTGTAAGGGAAGGACGCAGTATGTCATTGTCGGGGACGGACGCAGTGTGTCAGTGTCGGGGATTGACCCAGTGTGTCAGTTTCAGGGAGGGACGCAGTGTGTCAGTATCAGGGAGGGACGCAGTGTGTCAGTATCATGGACGGACGCAGTGGGACAGTATCAGGGAGGGGCGCAGTCTGTCAGTGTCAGGGAAGGACGCAGTGTGTCAGTGTCAGAGGCGGACGCAGTGTGTCAGTGTCAGGGAAGCACGCAGTGTGTCAGTGTCAGGGAAGGACGCAGTTTGTCAGTGTCAGGGAAGGACGCAGTGTGTCAGTGTCAGGGACTGACGCAGTGTGTCAGTGTCAGGGAAGGACGCAGTGTGTCACTATCAGGGAATTACGCAGTGTGTCAGTGTCGAGGACGGACGCAGCGTGTCAGTATCAGGGACGGACGTAGTGTGTCAGTATCAGGGACGGACGCAGTGTGTCAGCTTCGGGGAGGGACGCAGTGTGTCAGTGTAAGGGAAGGACGCAGTATGTCAGTGTCGGGGACGGACGCAGTGTGTCAGTGTCGGGGATTGACCCAGTGTGTCAGTTTCAGGGAGGGACGCAGTGTGTCAGTATCAGGGAGGGACGCAGTGTGTCAGTATCATGGACGGACGCAGTGGGTCAGTATCAGGGAGGGGCGCAGTCTGTCAGTGTCAGGGAAGGAGGCAGTGTGTCAGTGTCAGAGGCGGACGCAGTGTGTCAGTGTCAGGGAAGGACGCAGTTTGTCAGTGTCAGGGAAGGACGCAGTTTGTCAGTGTCAGGGAAGGACGCAGTGTGTCAGTGTCAGGGACTGACGCAGTGTGTCAGTGTCAGGGAAGGACGCAGTGTGTCACTATCAGGGAATTACGCAGTGTGTCAGTGTCGAGGACGGACGCAGCGTGTCAGTATCAGGGAAGGACGCAGTGTGTCAGTATCAGGGAAGGACGCAGTGTGTCAGTATCAGAGATGGACGCATTGTGTCAGTATCAGGGTCGGACGCAGTGTGTCAGTATCAGAGATGGACGCATTGTGTCAGTATCAGGGTCGGACGTAGCGTGTCAGTATCAGGGAAGGAAGCAGTGTGTCAGTATCAGGGAAGGACGCAGTGTGTCAATGTCGGGGACGGACGTAGTGAGTCAGTTTCAGAGATTGACGCAGTGTGTCAGTATTGGGGACGGACGCAGCGTGTCAGTATCAGGGACGGACGCAGTGTGTCAGTGTAGGGGATGGACGCAGTGTGTCAGTGTCGGAGACGGACGCAGTGTGTCAGGGCCGGGAAGGACGCAGCGTGTCAGTATCAGGGATCGACGCAGTGTGTCAGTGTAAGGGAGGGACGCAGTGTGTCAGTGTCGGGGACGGACTCAGTGTGTCAGTGTCGGGGAGGGACGCAGGGTGTCAGTATCAGGGAGGGACGCATTGTGTCAGTATCGGGGACGGACGCAGTGTGTCAGTATCAGGGAAAGACGCAGTGTGTCAGTATCAGGGACGGACGCAGTGTGTCAGTATCAGGGATGGGTACAGTGTGTCATTGTCAGGGAAGGACGCAGAGTGTCAGTATCGGTGAAGGACGCAGTGTGTCAGTGTCAGAGGCGGACGCAGTGTGTCAGTGTCAGAGGCGGACGCAGTGTGTCATCGTCAGGGAAGGACGCAGAGTGTCAGTGTCAGGGAAGGACTCAGTGTGTCAGTGTCAGAGGTGGTCGTAGTGTGTCAGTGTTGGTGACGGACGCAGTGTGTCAGTGTCGGGGACGGACGCAGTGTGTCAGTATCGGTGAAGGACGCAGTGTGTCAGTGTCGGGGAGGGACGCAGTGTGTCAGTATCAGGGAGGGACGCAGTGTGTCAGTATCAGGGACGGACGCAGTGTGTCAGTATCAGGGAAGGACGAAGTGTGTCAGTGTCGGGGAGGGACGCAGCGTGTCAGAATCAGGGAAGGACGCAGCGTGTCAGTATCAGGGAACGACGCAGTGTGTCAGTATCAGGGATCGACGGAGTGTGTCAGTGTCAGGGAGGGACGCAGTGTGTCAGTTTCTGGGACGGACTCAGTGTGTCAGCTTCGGGGAGGGACGCAGTGTGTCAGTGTAAGGGAAGGACGCAGTATGTCAGTGTCGGGGACGGACGCAGTGTGTCAGTGTCGGGGATTGACCCAGTGTGTCAGTTTCAGGGAGGGACGCAGTGTGTCAGTATCAGGGAGGGACGCAGTGTGTCAGTATCATGGACGGACGCAGTGGGACAGTATCAGGGAGGGGCGCAGTCTGTCAGTGTCAGGGAAGGACGCAGTGTGTCAGTGTCAGAGGCGGACGCAGTGTGTCAGTGTCAGGGAAGCACGCAGTGTGTCAGTGTCAGGGAAGGACGCAGTTTGTCAGTGTCAGGGAAGGACGCAGTGTGTCAGTGTCAGGGACTGACGCAGTGTGTCAGTGTCAGGGAAGGACGCAGTGTGTCACTATCAGGGAATTACGCAGTGTGTCAGTGTCGAGGACGGACGCAGTGTGTCAGTTTCAGGGAAGGACGCCGTGTGTCAGTGTCAGGGAAGGACGCAGCGTGTCAGTATCAGGGAAGGACGCAGCGTGTCAGTATCAGGGATCGACGCAGTGTGTCAGTGTAAGGGAGGGACGCAGTGTGTCAGTGTCGGGGACGGACTCAGTGTGTCAGTGTCGGGGAGGGACGCAGGGTGTCAGTATCAGGGAGGGACGCATTGTGTCAGTATCGGGGACGGACGCAGTGTGTCAGTATCAGGGAAAGACGCAGTGTGTCAGTATCAGGGACGGACGCAGTGTGTCAGTATCAGGGAGGGGTACAGTGTGTCATTGTCAGGGAAGGACGCAGAGTGTCAGTATCGGTGAAGGACGCAGTGTGTCAGTGTCAGAGGCGGACGCAGTGTGTCAGTGTCAGAGGCGGACGCAGTGTGTCATCGTCAGGGAAGGACGCAGAGTGTCAGTGTCAGGGAAGGACTCAGTGTGTCAGTGTCAGAGGTGGTCGTAGTGTGTCAGTGTTGGTGACGGACGCAGTGTGTCAGTGTCGGGGACGGACGCAGTGTGTCAGTATCGGTGAAGGACGCAGTGTGTCAGTGTCGGGGAGGGACGCAGTGTGTCAGTATCAGGGAGGGACGCAGTGTGTCAGTATCAGGGACGGACGCAGTGTGTCAGTATCAGGGAAGGACGAAGTGTGTCAGTGTCGGGGAGGGACGCAGCGTGTCAGAATCAGGGAAGGACGCAGCGTGTCAGTATCAGGGAACGACGCAGTGTGTCAGTATCAGGGATCGAGGAAGTGTGTCAGTGTCAGGGAGGGACGCAGTGTGTCAGTTTCTGGGACGGACTCAGTGTGTCAGCTTCGGGGAGGGACGCAGTGTGTCAGTGTAAGGGAAGGACGCAGTATGTCAGTGTCGGGGACGGACGCAGTGTGTCAGTGTCGGGGATTGACCCAGTGTGTCAGTTTCAGGGAGGGACGCAGTGTGTCAGTATCAGGGAGGGACGCAGTGTGTCAGTATCATGGACGGACGCAGTGGGACAGTATCAGGGAGGGGCGCAGTGTGTCAGTGTCAGGGAAGGACGCAGTGTGTCAGTGTCAGAGGCGGACGCAGTGTGTCAGTGTCAGGGAAGCACGCAGTGTGTCAGTGTCAGGGAAGGACGCAGTTTGTCAGTGTCAGGGAAGGACGCAGTGTGTCAGTGTCAGGGAAGGACGCAGTGTGTCACTATCAGGGAATTACGCAGTGTGTCAGTGTCGAGGACGGACGCAGTGTGTCAGTTTCAGGGAAGGACGCCGTGTGTCAGTGTCAGGGAAGGACGCAGCGTGTCAGTATCAGGGAAGGACGCAGTGTGTCAGTGTCGGGGACGGACTCAGTGTGTCAGTGTCGGGGAGGGACGCAGGGTGTCAGTATCAGGGAGGGACGCATTGTGTCAGTATCGGGGACGGACGCAGTGTGTCAGTATCAGGGAAAGACGCAGTGTGTCAGTATCAGGGACGGACGCAGTGTGTCAGTATCAGGGAGGGGTACAGTGTTTCAGTGTCAGGGAAGGACGCAGTGTGTCAGTGTCAAAGGCGGACGCAGTGTGTCATTGTCAGGGAAGGACGCAGAGTGTCAGTATCGGTGAAGGACGCAGTGTGTCAGTGTCAGAGGCGGACGCAGTGTGTCAGAGGCGGACGCAGTGTGTCAGTGTCAGGGAAGCACGCAGTGTGTCAGTGTCAGGGAAGGACGCAGTTTGTCAGTGTCAGGGAAGGACGCAGTGTGTCAGTGTCAGGGACTGACGCAGTGTGTCAGTGTCAGGGAAGGACGCAGTGTGTCAGTATCAGGGAGGGGTACAGTGTGTCAGTGTCAGGGAAGGACGCAGTGTGTCAGTGTCAGAGGCGGACGCAGTGTGTCATCGTCAGGGAAGGACGCAGAGTGTCAGTGTCAGGGAAGGACTCAGTGTGTCAGTGTCAGAGGCGGTCGTAGTGTGTCAGTGTTGGTGACGGACGCAGTGTGTCAGTGTCGGGGACGGACGCAGTGTGTCAGTATCGGTGAAGGACGCAGTTTGTCAGTGTCGGGGAGGGACGCAGTGTGTCAGTATCAGGGAGGGACGCAGTGTGTCAGTATCAGGGACGGACGCAGTGTGTCAGTATCAGGGAAGGACGAAGTGTGTCAGTGTCGGGGAGGGACGCAGCGTGTCAGAATCAGGGAAGGACGCAGCGTGTCAGTATCAGGGAACGACGCAGTGTGTCAGTATCAGGGATCGACGGAGTGTGTCAGTGTCAGGGAGGGACGCAGTGTGTCAGTTTCTGGGACGGACTCAGTGTGTCAGCTTCGGGGAGGGACGCAGTGTGTCAGTGTAAGGGAAGGACGCAGTATGTCAGTGTCGGGGACGGACGCAGTGTGTCAGTGTCGGGGATTGACCCAGTGTGTCAGTTTCAGGGAGGGACGCAGTGTGTCAGTATCAGGGAGGGACGCAGTGTGTCAGTATCATGGACGGACGCAGTGGGACAGTATCAGGGAGGGGCGCAGTCTGTCAGTGTCAGGGAAGGACGCAGTGTGTCAGTGTCAGAGGCGGACGCAGTGTGTCAGTGTCAGGGAAGCACGCAGTGTGTCAGTGTCAGGGAAGGACGCAGTTTGTCAGTGTCAGGGAAGGACGCAGTGTGTCAGTGTCAGGGACTGACGCAGTGTGTCAGTGTCAGGGAAGGACGCAGTGTGTCACTATCAGGGAATTACGCAGTGTGTCAGTGTCGAGGACGGACGCAGCGTGTCAGTATCAGGGACGGACGTAGTGTGTCAGTATCAGGGACGGACGCAGTGTGTCAGCTTCGGGGAGGGACGCAGTGTGTCAGTGTAAGGGAAGGACGCAGTATGTCAGTGTCGGGGACGGACGCAGTGTGTCAGTGTCGGGGATTGACCCAGTGTGTCAGTTTCAGGGAGGGACGCAGTGTGTCAGTATCAGGGAGGGACGCAGTGTGTCAGTATCATGGACGGACGCAGTGGGTCAGTATCAGGGAGGGGCGCAGTCTGTCAGTGTCAGGGAAGGAGGCAGTGTGTCAGTGTCAGAGGCGGACGCAGTGTGTCAGTGTCAGGGAAGGACGCAGTTTGTCAGTGTCAGGGAAGGACGCAGTTTGTCAGTGTCAGGGAATGACGCAGTGTGTCAGTGTCAGGGACTGACGCAGTGTGTCAGTGTCAGGGAAGGACGCAGTGTGTCACTATCAGGGAATTACGCAGTGTGTCAGTGTCGAGGACGGACGCAGCGTGTCAGTATCAGGGAAGGACGCAGTGTGTCAGTATCAGGGAAGGACGCAGTGTGTCAGTATCAGGGATCGACGGAGTATGTCAGTGTCAGGGAGGGACGCAGTGTGTCAGTATCAGGGAAGGACGCAGTGTGTCAGTATCGGGGACGGACGCAGTGTGTCAGTATCAGAGATGGACGCATTGTGTCAGTATCAGGGTCGGACGTAGCGTGTCAGTATCAGGGAAGGAAGCAGTGTGTCAGTATCAGGGAAGGACGCAGTGTGTCAATGTCGGGGACGGACGTAGTGAGTCAGTTTCAGAGATTGACGCAGTGTGTCAGTATTGGGGACGGACGCAGCGTGTCAGTATCAGGGACGGACGCAGTGTGTCAGTGTAGGGGATGGACGCAGTGTGTCAGTGTCGGAGACGGACGCAGTGTGTCAGGGCCGGGAAGGACGCAGCGTGTCATTATCAGGGATCGACGCAGTGTGTCAGTGTAAGGGAGGGACGCAGTGTGTCAGTGTCGGGGACGGACTCAGTGTGTCAGTGTCGGGGAGGGACGCAGGGTGTCAGTATCAGGGAGGGACGCATTGTGTCAGTATCGGGGACGGACGCAGTGTGTCAGTATCAGGGAAAGACGCAGTGTGTCAGTATCAGGGACGGACGCAGTGTGTCAGTATCAGGGAGGGGTACAGTGTGTCATTGTCAGGGAAGGACGCAGAGTGTCAGTATCGGTGAAGGACGCAGTGTGTCAGTGTCAGAGGCGGACGCAGTGTGTCAGTGTCAGAGGCGGACGCAGTGTGTCATCGTCAGGGAAGGACGCAGAGTGTCAGTGTCAGGGAAGGACTCAGTGTGTCAGTGTCAGAGGTGGTCGTAGTGTGTCAGTGTTGGTGACGGACGCAGTGTGTCAGTGTTGGTGACGGACGCAGTGTGTCAGTGTCGGGGACGGACGCAGTGTGTCAGTATCGGTGAAGGACGCAGTGTGTCAGTGTCGGGGAGGGACGCAGTGTGTCAGTATCAGGGAGGGACGCAGTGTGTCAGTATCAGGGACGGACGCAGTGTGTCAGTATCAGGGAAGGACGAAGTGTGTCAGTGTCGGGGAGGGACGCAGCGTGTCAGAATCAGGGAAGGACGCAGCGTGTCAGTATCAGGGAACGACGCAGTGTGTCAGTATCAGGGATCGACGGAGTGTGTCAGTGTCAGGGAGGGACGCAGTGTGTCAGTTTCTGGGACGGACTCAGTGTGTCAGCTTCGGGGAGGGACGCAGTGTGTCAGTGTAAGGGAAGGACGCAGTATGTCAGTGTCGGGGACGGACGCAGTGTGTCAGTGTCGGGGATTGACCCAGTGTGTCAGTTTCAGGGAGGGACGCAGTGTGTCAGTATCAGGGAGGGACGCAGTGTGTCAGTATCATGGACGGACGCAGTGGGACAGTATCAGGGAGGGGCGCAGTCTGTCAGTGTCAGGGAAGGACGCAGTGTGTCAGTGTCAGAGGCGGACGCAGTGTGTCAGTGTCAGGGAAGCACGCAGTGTGTCAGTGTCAGGGAAGGACGCAGTTTGTCAGTGTCAGGGAAGGACGCAGTGTGTCAGTGTCAGGGACAGACGCAGTGTGTCAGTGTCAGGGAAGGACGCAGTGTGTCACTATCAGGGAATTACGCAGTGTGTCAGTGTCGAGGACGGACGCAGCGTGTCAGTATCAGGGACGGACGTAGTGTGTCAGTATCAGGGACGGACGCAGTGTGTCAGCTTCGGGGAGGGACGCAGTGTGTCAGTATGAGGGAAGGACGCAGCGTGTCAGTATCAGGGAAGGACGCAGTGTGTCAGTGTTGGGTATGGACGCAGCGTGTCAGTATCAGGGAAGGACGCCGTGTGTCAGTGTCAGGGACGGACGCCGTGTGTCAGTGTCAGGGACGCACGCAGTGTGTCAGTGTCAGGGACGGACGTAGCATGTCAGTATCACGGACGGACGCAGTGTGTCAGTTTCAGGGAAGGACTTCGTGTGTCAGTGTCAGGGAAGGACGCAGCGTGTCACTATCACGGACGGACGCAGTGTGTCAGTGTCAGGGAAGGACGCAGTGTGTCAGTATCAGGGACTGACGCAGTTTGTCAGTGTCAGGGACGGACGTAGCGTGTCAGTATCACGGACGGACGCAGTGTGTCAGTATCGGGGACGGACGCAGTGTGTCAGTATCAGAGATGGACGCATTGTGTCAGTATCAGGGTCGGACGTAGCGTGTCAGTATCAGGGAAGGAAGCAGTGTGTCAGTATCAGGGAAGGACGCAGTGTGTCAATGTCGGGGACGGACGTAGTGAGTCAGTTTCAGAGATTGACGCAGTGTGTCAGTGTTGGGGACGGACGCAGCGTGTCAGTATCAGGGACGGACGCAGTGTGTCAGTGTAGGGGATGGACGCAGTGTGTCAGTGTCGGAGACGGACGCAGTGTGTCAAGGCCGGGAAGGACGCAGCGTGTCAGTATCAGGGATCGACGCAGTGTGTCAGTGTAAGGGAGGGACGCAGTGTGTCAGTGTCGGGGACGGACTCAGTGTGTCAGTGTCGGGGAGGGACGCAGGGTGTCAGTATCAGGGAGGGACGCATTGTGTCAGTATCGGGGACGGACGCAGTGTGTCAGTATCAGGGAAAGACGCAGTGTGTCAGTATCAGGGACGGACGCAGTGTGTCAGTATCAGGGAGGGGTACGGTGTTTCAGTGTCAGGGAAGGACGCAGTGTGTCAGTGTCAAAGGCGGACGCAGTGTGTCATTGTCAGGGAAGGACGCAGAGTGTCAGTATCGGTGAAGGACGCAGTGTGTCAGTGTCAGAGGCGGACGCAGTGTGTCAGTGTCAGAGGCGGACGCAGTGTGTCAGTGTCAGGGAAGCACGCAGTGTGTCAGTGTCAGGGAAGGACGCAGTTTGTCAGTGTCAGGGAAGGACGCAGTGTGTCAGTGTCAGGGACTGACGCAGTGTGTCAGTGTCAGGGAAGGACGCAGTGTGTCAGTATCAGGGAGGGGTACAGTGTGTCAGTGTCAGGGAAGGACGCAGTGTGTCAGTGTCAGAGGCGGTCGTAGTGTGTCAGTGTTGGTGACGGACGCAGTGTGTCAGTGTCGGGGACGGACGCAGTGTGTCAGTATCGGTGAAGGACGCAGTGTGTCAGTGTCGGGGAGGGACGCAGTGTGTCAGTATCAGGGAGGGACGCAGTGTGTCAGTATCAGGGATGGACGCAGTGTGTCAGTATCAGGGACGGACGCAGTGTGTCAGTATCAGGGAAGGACGCAGTGTGTCAGTGTTGGGGAGGGACGCAGCGTGTCAGTATGAGGGAAGGACGCAGCGTGTCAGTATCAGGGAAGGACGCAGTTTGTCAGTATCAGGGATCGACGCAGTGTGTCAGTATCACGGACGGACGCAGTGTGTCAGTATCAGGGACGGACGCAGTGTGTCAGTATCAGGGAAGGACGCAGTGTGTCAGTGTTGGGTATGGACGCAGCGTGTCAGTATCAGGGAAGGACGCCGTGTGTCAGTGTCAGGGACGGACGCCGTGTGTCAGTGTCAGTGACGCACGCAGTGTGTCAGTGTCAGGGACGGACGTAGCATGTCAGTATCACGGACGGACGCAGTGTGTCAGTTTCAGGGAAGGACGCCGTGTGTCAGTGTCAGGGAAGGACGCAGCGTGTCACTATCACGGACGGACGCAGTGTGTCAGTGTCAGGGAAGGACGCAGTGTGTCAGTATCAGGGACTGACGCAGTTTGTCAGTGTCAGGGACGGACGTAGCGTGTCAGTATCACGGACGGACGCAGTGTGTCAGTATCGGGGCGGACGCAGTGTGTCAGTATCAGAGATGGACGCATTGTGTCAGTATCAGGGTCGGACGTAGCGTGTCAGTATCAGGGAAGGAAGCAGTGTGTCAGTATCAGGGAAGGACGCAGTGTGTCAGTATCAGGGATCGACGGAGTATGTCAGTGTCAGGGAGGGACGCAGTGTGTCAGTATCAGGGAAGGACGCAGTGTGTCAGTATCGGGGACGGACGCAGTGTGTCAGTATCAGAGATGGACGCATTGTGTCAGTATCAGGGTCGGACGTAGCGTGTCAGTATCAGGGAAGGAAGCAGTGTGTCAGTATCAGGGAAGGACGCAGTGTGTCAATGTCGGGGACGGACGTAGTGAGTCAGTTTCAGAGATTGACGCAGTGTGTCAGTATTGGGGACGGACGCAGCGTGTCAGTATCAGGGACGGACGCAGTGTGTCAGTGTAGGGGATGGACGCAGTGTGTCAGTGTCGGAGACGGACGCAGTGTGTCAGGGCCGGGAAGGACGCAGCGTGTCAGTATCAGGGTTCGACGCAGTGTGTCAGTGTAAGGGAGGGACGCAGTGTGTCAGTGTCGGGGACGGACTCAGTGTGTCAGTGTCGGGGAGGGACGCAGGGTGTCAGTATCAGGGAGGGACGCATTGTGTCAGTATCGGGGACGGACGCAGTGTGTCAGTATCAGGGAAAGACGCAGTGTGTCAGTATCAGGGACGGACGCAGTGTGTCAGTATCAGGGAGGGGTACAGTGTGTCATTGTCAGGGAAGGACGCAGAGTGTCAGTATCGGTGAAGGACGCAGTGTGTCAGTGTCAGAGGCGGACGCAGTGTGTCAGTGTCAGAGGCGGACGCAGTGTGTCATCGTCAGGGAAGGACGCAGAGTGTCAGTGTCAGGGAAGGACTTAGTGTGTCAGTGTCAGAGGTGGTCGTAGTGTGTCAGTGTTGGTGACGGACGCAGTGTGTCAGTGTCGGGGACGGACGCAGTGTGTCAGTATCGGTGAAGGACGCAGTTTGTCAGTATCAGGGATCGACGCAGTGTGTCAGTATCAGGGAAGGACGCAGTGTGTCAATGTCGGGGACGGACGTAGTGAGTCAGTTTCAGAGATTGACGCAGTGTGTCAGTATTGGGGACGGACGCAGTGTGTCAGTGTCAGGGACTGACGCAGTGTGTCAGTGTCAGGGAAGGACGCAGTGTGTCAGTATCAGGGAGGGGTACAGTGTGTCAGTGTCAGGGAAGGACGCAGTGTGTCAGTGTCAGGGACTGACGCAGTGTGTCAGTGTCAGGGAAGGACGCAGTGTGTCAGTATCAGGGAGGGGTACAGTGTGTCAGTGTCAGGGAAGGACGCAGTGTGTCAGTGTCAGAGGCGGTCGTAGTGTGTCAGTGTTGGTGACGGACGCAGTGTGTCAGTGTCGGGGACGGACGCAGTGTGTCAGTATCGGTGAAGGACGCAGTGTGTCAGTGTCGGGGAGGGACGCAGTGTGTCAGTATCAGGGAGGGACGCAGTGTGTCAGTATCAGGGATGGACGCAGTGTGTCAGTATCAGGGACGGACGCAGTGTGTCAGTATCAGGGAAGGACGCAGTGTGTCAGTGTTGGGGAGGGACGCAGCGTGTCAGTATGAGGGAAGGACGCAGCGTGTCAGTATCAGGGAAGGACGCAGTTTGTCAGTATCAGGGATCGACGCAGTGTGTCAGTATCACGGACGGACGCAGTGTGTCAGTATCAGGGACGGACGCAGTGTGTCAGTATCAGGGAAGGACGCAGTGTGTCAGTGTTGGGTATGGACGCAGCGTGTCAGTATCAGGGAAGGACGCCGTGTGTCAGTGTCAGGGACGGACGCCGTGTGTCAGTGTCAGTGACGCACGCAGTGTGTCAGTGTCAGGGACGGACGTAGCATGTCAGTATCACGGACGGACGCAGTGTGTCAGTTTCAGGGAAGGACGCCGTGTGTCAGTGTCAGGGAAGGACGCAGCGTGTCACTATCACGGACGGACGCAGTGTGTCAGTGTCAGGGAAGGACGCAGTGTGTCAGTATCAGGGACTGACGCAGTTTGTCAGTGTCAGGGACGGACGTAGCGTGTCAGTATCACGGACGGACGCAGTGTGTCAGTATCGGGGCGGACGCAGTGTGTCAGTATCAGAGATGGACGCATTGTGTCAGTATCAGGGTCGGACGTAGCGTGTCAGTATCAGGGAAGGAAGCAGTGTGTCAGTATCAGGGAAGGACGCAGTGTGTCAGTATCAGGGATCGACGGAGTATGTCAGTGTCAGGGAGGGACGCAGTGTGTCAGTATCAGGGAAGGACGCAGTGTGTCAGTATCGGGGACGGACGCAGTGTGTCAGTATCAGAGATGGACGCATTGTGTCAGTATCAGGGTCGGACGTAGCGTGTCAGTATCAGGGAAGGAAGCAGTGTGTCAGTATCAGGGAAGGACGCAGTGTGTCAATGTCGGGGACGGACGTAGTGAGTCAGTTTCAGAGATTGACGCAGTGTGTCAGTATTGGGGACGGACGCAGCGTGTCAGTATCAGGGACGGACGCAGTGTGTCAGTGTAGGGGATGGACGCAGTGTGTCAGTGTCGGAGACGGACGCAGTGTGTCAGGGCCGGGAAGGACGCAGCGTGTCAGTATCAGGGTTCGACGCAGTGTGTCAGTGTAAGGGAGGGACGCAGTGTGTCAGTGTCGGGGACGGACTCAGTGTGTCAGTGTCGGGGAGGGACGCAGGGTGTCAGTATCAGGGAGGGACGCATTGTGTCAGTATCGGGGACGGACGCAGTGTGTCAGTATCAGGGAAAGACGCAGTGTGTCAGTATCAGGGACGGACGCAGTGTGTCAGTATCAGGGAGGGGTACAGTGTGTCATTGTCAGGGAAGGACGCAGAGTGTCAGTATCGGTGAAGGACGCAGTGTGTCAGTGTCAGAGGCGGACGCAGTGTGTCAGTGTCAGAGGCGGACGCAGTGTGTCATCGTCAGGGAAGGACGCAGAGTGTCAGTGTCAGGGAAGGACTTAGTGTGTCAGTGTCAGAGGTGGTCGTAGTGTGTCAGTGTTGGTGACGGACGCAGTGTGTCAGTGTCGGGGACGGACGCAGTGTGTCAGTATCGGTGAAGGACGCAGTGTGTCAGTGTCGGGGAGGGACGCAGTGTGTCAGTATCAGGGAGGGACGCAGTGTGTCAGTATCAGGGACGGACGCAGTGTGTCAGTATCAGGGAAGGACGAAGTGTGTCAGTGTCGGGGAGGGACGCAGCGTGTCAGAATCAGGGAAGGACGCAGCGTGTCAGTATCAGGGAACGACGCAGTGTGTCAGTATCAGGGATCGACGGAGTGTGTCAGTGTCAGGGAGGGACGCAGTGTGTCAGTTTCTGGGACGGACTCAGTGTGTCAGCTTCGGGGAGGGACGCAGTGTGTCAGTGTAAGGGAAGGACGCAGTATGTCAGTGTCGGGGACGGACGCAGTGTGTCAGTGTCGGGGATTGACCCAGTGTGTCAGTTTCAGGGAGGGACGCAGTGTGTCAGTATCAGGGAGGGACGCAGTGTGTCAGTATCATGGACGGACGCAGTGGGACAGTATCAGGGAGGGGCGCAGTCTGTCAGTGTCAGGGAAGGACGCAGTGTGTCAGTGTCAGAGGCGGACGCAGTGTGTCAGTGTCAGGGAAGCACGCAGTGTGTCAGTGTCAGGGAAGGACGCAGTTTGTCAGTGTCAGGGAAGGACGCAGTGTGTCAGTGTCAGGGACTGACGCAGTGTGTCAGTGTCAGGGAAGGACGCAGTGTGTCACTATCAGGGAATTACGCAGTGTGTCAGTGTCGAGGACGGACGCAGCGTGTCAGTATCAGGGACGGACGTAGTGTGTCAGTATCAGGGACGGACGCAGTGTGTCAGCTTCGGGGAGGGACGCAGTGTGTCAGTATGAGGGAAGGACGCAGCGTGTCAGTATCAGGGAAGGACGCAGGTTGTCAGTGTTGGGTATGGACGCAGCGTGTCAGTATCAGGGAAGGACGCCGTGTGTCAGTGTCAGGGACGGACGCCGTGTGTCAGTGTCAGGGACGCACGCAGTGTGTCAGTGTCAGGGACGGACGTAGCATGTCAGTATCACGGACGGACGCAGTGTGTCAGTTTCAGGGAAGGACTTCGTGTGTCAGTGTCAGGGAAGGACGCAGCGTGTCACTATCACGGACGGACGCAGTGTGTCAGTATCGGGGACGGACGCAGTGTGTCAGTATCAGAGATGGACGCATTGTGTCAGTATCAGGGTCGGACGTAGCGTGTCAGTATCAGGGAAGGAAGCAGTGTGTCAGTATCAGGGAAGGACGCAGTGTGTCAATGTCGGGGACGGACGTAGTGAGTCAGTTTCAGAGATTGACGCAGTGTGTCAGTGTTGGGGACGGACGCAGCGTGTCAGTATCAGGGACGGACGCAGTGTGTCAGTGTAGGGGATGGACGCAGTGTGTCAGTGTCGGAGACGGACGCAGTGTGTCAAGGCCGGGAAGGACGCAGCGTGTCAGTATCAGGGATCGACGCAGTGTGTCAGTGTAAGGGAGGGACGCAGTGTGTCAGTGTCGGGGACGGACTCAGTGTGTCAGTGTCGGGGACGGACGCAGTGTGTCAGTATCAGGGAAAGACGCAGTGTGTCAGTATCAGGGACGGACGCAGTGTGTCAGTATCAGGGAGGGGTACGGTGTTTCAGTGTCAGGGAAGGACGCAGTGTGTCAGTGTCAAAGGCGGACGCAGTGTGTCATTGTCAGGGAAGGACGCAGAGTGTCAGTATCGGTGAAGGACGCAGTGTGTCAGTGTCAGAGGCGGACGCAGTGTGTCAGTGTCAGAGGCGGACGCAGTGTGTCAGTGTCAGGGAAGCACGCAGTGTGTCAGTGTCAGGGAAGGACGCAGTTTGTCAGTGTCAGGGAAGGACGCAGTGTGTCAGTGTCAGGGACTGACGCAGTGTGTCAGTGTCAGGGAAGGACGCAGTGTGTCAGTATCAGGGAGGGGTACAGTGTGTCAGTGTCAGGGAAGGACGCAGTGTGTCAGTGTCAGAGGCGGTCGTAGTGTGTCAGTGTTGGTGACGGACGCAGTGTGTCAGTGTCGGGGACGGACGCAGTGTGTCAGTATCGGTGAAGGACGCAGTGTGTCAGTGTCGGGGAGGGACGCAGTGTGTCAGTATCAGGGAGGGACGCAGTGTGTCAGTATCAGGGATGGACGCAGTGTGTCAGTATCAGGGACGGACGCAGTGTGTCAGTATCAGGGAAGGACGCAGTGTGTCAGTGTTGGGGAGGGACGCAGCGTGTCAGTATGAGGGAAGGACGCAGCGTGTCAGTATCAGGGAAGGACGCAGTGTGTCAGTATCAGGGATCGACGCAGTGTGTCAGCGTAAGGGAGGGACGCAGTGTGTCAGTATCAGGGACGGACGCAGTGTGTCAGTATCAGGGAAGGACGCAGTGTGTCAGTGTTGGGTATGGACGCAGCGTGTCAGTATCAGGGAAGGACGCCGTGTGTCAGTGTCAGGGACGGACGCCGTGTGTCAGTGTCAGTGACGCACGCAGTGTGTCAGTGTCAGGGACGGACGTAGCATGTCAGTATCACGGACGGACGCAGTGTGTCAGTTTCAGGGAAGGACGCCGTGTGTCAGTGTCAGGGAAGGACGCAGCGTGTCACTATCACGGACGGACGCAGTGTGTCAGTGTCAGGGAAGGACGCAGTGTGTCAGTATCAGGGACTGACGCAGTTTGTCAGTGTCAGGGACGGACGTAGCGTGTCAGTATCACGGACGGACGCAGTGTGTCAGTATCGGGGCGGACGCAGTGTGTCAGTATCAGAGATGGACGCATTGTGTCAGTATCAGGGTCGGACGTAGCGTGTCAGTATCAGGGAAGGAAGCAGTGTGTCAGTATCAGGGAAGGACGCAGTGTGTCAATGTCGGGGACGGACGTAGTGAGTCAGTTTCAGAGATTGACGCAGTGTGTCAGTGTTGGGGACGGACGCAGCGTGTCAGTATCAGGGAAGGACGCAGTGTGTCAGTGTAGGGGATGGACGCAGTGTGTCAGTGTCGGAGACGGACGCAGTGTGTCAGGGCCGGGAAGGACGCAGCGTGTCAGTATCAGGGATCGACGCAGTGTGTCAGTGTAAGGGAGGGACGCAGTGTGTCAGTGTCGGGGACGGACTCAGTGTGTCAGTGTCGGGGAGGGACGCAGGGTGTCAGTATCAGGGACGGACGCAGTGTGTCAGTATCAGGGAAGGACGCAGTGTGTCAGTGTTGGGGAGGGACGCAGCGTGTCAGTATGAGGGAAGGACGCATCGTGTCAGTATCAGGGAAGGACGCAGTGTGTCAGTATCAGGGATCGACGCAGTGTGTCAGTATCACGGACGGACGCAGTGTGTCAGTATCAGGGACGGACGCAGTGTGTCAGTATCAGGGAAGGACGCAGTGTGTCAGTGTTGGGTATGGACGCAGCGTGTCAGTATCAGGGAAGGACGCCGTGTGTCAGTGTCAGGGACGGACGCCGTGTGTCAGTGTCAGTGACGCACGCAGTGTGTCAGTGTCAGGGACGGACGTAGCATGTCAGTATCACGGACGGACGCAGTGTGTCAGTTTCAGGGAAGGACGCCGTGTGTCAGTATCAGGGTCGGACGTAGCGTGTCAGTATCAGGGAAGGAAGCAGTGTGTCAGTATCAGGGAAGGACGCAGTGTGTCAATGTCGGGGACGGACGTAGTGAGTCAGTTTCAGAGATTGACGCAGTGTGTCAGTGTTGGGGACGGACGCAGCGTGTCAGTATCAGGGACGGACGCAGTGTGTCAGTGTAGGGGATGGACGCAGTGTGTCAGTGTCGGAGACGGACGCAGTGTGTCAAGGCCGGGAAGGACGCAGCGTGTCAGTATCAGGGATCGACGCAGTGTGTCAGTGTAAGGGAGGGACGCAGTGTGTCAGTGTCGGGGAGGGACGCAGTGTGTCAGTATCAGGGAAGGACGCAGTGTGTCAGTATCGGGGACGGACGCAGTGTGTCAGTATCAGAGATGGACGCATTGTGTCAGTATCAGGGTCGGACGTAGCGTGTCAGTATCAGGGAAGGAAGCAGTGTGTCAGTATCAGGGAAGGACGCAGTGTGTCAATGTCGGGGACGGACGTAGTGAGTCAGTTTCAGAGATTGACGCAGTGTGTCAGTATTGGGGACGGACGCAGCGTGTCAGTATCAGGGACGGACGCAGTGTGTCAGTGTAGGGGATGGACGCAGTGTGTCAGTGTCGGAGACGGACGCAGTGTGTCAGGGCCGGGAAGGACGCAGCGTGTCAGTATCAGGGATCGACGCAGTGTGTCAGTGTAAGGGAGGGACGCAGTGTGTCAGTGTCGGGGACGGACTCAGTGTGTCAGTGTCGGGGAGGGACGCAGGGTGTCAGTATCAGGGAGGGACGCATTGTGTCAGTATCGGGGACGGACGCAGTGTGTCAGTATCAGGGAAAGACGCAGTGTGTCAGTATCAGGGACGGACGCAGTGTGTCAGTATCAGGGAGGGGTACAGTGTGTCATTGTCAGGGAAGGACGCAGAGTGTCAGTATCGGTGAAGGACGCAGTGTGTCAGTGTCAGAGGCGGACGCAGTGTGTCAGTGTCAGAGGCGGACGCAGTGTGTCATCGTCAGGGAAGGACGCAGAGTGTCAGTGTCAGGGAAGGACTTAGTGTGTCAGTGTCAGAGGTGGTCGTAGTGTGTCAGTGTTGGTGACGGACGCAGTGTGTCAGTGTCGGGGACGGACGCAGTGTGTCAGTATCGGTGAAGGACGCAGTGTGTCAGTGTCGGGGAGGGACGCAGTGTGTCAGTATCAGGGAGGGACGCAGTGTGTCAGTATCAGGGACGGACGCAGTGTGTCAGTATCAGGGAAGGACGAAGTGTGTCAGTGTCGGGGAGGGACGCAGCGTGTCAGAATCAGGGAAGGACGCAGCGTGTCAGTATCAGGGAACGACGCAGTGTGTCAGTATCAGGGATCGACGGAGTGTGTCAGTGTCAGGGAGGGACGCAGTGTGTCAGTTTCTGGGACGGACTCAGTGTGTCAGCTTCGGGGAGGGACGCAGTGTGTCAGTGTAAGGGAAGGACGCAGTATGTCAGTGTCGGGGACGGACGCAGTGTGTCAGTGTCGGGGATTGACCCAGTGTGTCAGTTTCAGGGAGGGACGCAGCGTGTCAGTATCAGGGAGGGACGCAGTGTGTCAGTATCATGGACGGACGCAGTGGGACAGTATCAGGGAGGGGCGCAGTCTGTCAGTGTCAGGGAAGGACGCAGTGTGTCAGTGTCAGAGGCGGACGCAGTGTGTCAGTGTCAGGGAAGCACGCAGTGTGTCAGTGTCAGGGAAGGACGCAGTTTGTCAGTGTCAGGGAAGGACGCAGTGTGTCAGTGTCAGGGACTGACGCAGTGTGTCAGTGTCAGGGAAGGACGCAGTGTGTCACTATCAGGGAATTACGCAGTGTGTCAGTGTCGAGGACGGACGCAGCGTGTCAGTATCAGGGACGGACGTAGTGTGTCAGTATCAGGGACGGACGCAGTGTGTCAGCTTCGGGGAGGGACGCAGTGTGTCAGTATGAGGGAAGGACGCAGCGTGTCAGTATCAGGGAAGGACGCAGTGTGTCAGTGTTGGGTATGGACGCAGCGTGTCAGTATCAGGGAAGGACGCCGTGTGTCAGTGTCAGGGACGGACGCCGTGTGTCAGTGTCAGGGACGCACGCAGTGTGTCAGTGTCAGGGACGGACGTAGCATGTCAGTATCACGGACGGACGCAGTGTGTCAGTTTCAGGGAAGGACTTCGTGTGTCAGTGTCAGGGAAGGACGCAGCGTGTCACTATCACGGACGGACGCAGTGTGTCAGTGTCAGGGAAGGACGCAGTGTGTCTGTATCAGGGACTGACGCAGTTTGTCAGTGTCAGGGACGGACGTAGCGTGTCAGTATCACGGACGGACGCAGTGTGTCAGTATCGGGGACGGACGCAGTGTGTCAGTATCAGAGATGGACGCATTGTGTCAGTATCAGGGTCGGACGTAGCGTGTCAGTATCAGGGAAGGAAGCAGTGTGTCAGTATCAGGGAAGGACGCAGTGTGTCAATGTCGGGGACGGACGTAGTGAGTCAGTTTCAGAGATTGACGCAGTGTGTCAGTGTTGGGGACGGACGCAGCGTGTCAGTATCAGGGACGGACGCAGTGTGTCAGTGTAGGGGATGGACGCAGTGTGTCAGTGTCGGAGACGGACGCAGTGTGTCAAGGCCGGGAAGGACGCAGCGTGTCAGTATCAGGGATCGACGCAGTGTGTCAGTGTAAGGGAGGGACGCAGTGTGTCAGTGTCGGGGACGGACTCAGTGTGTCAGTGTCGGGGAGGGACGCAGGGTGTCAGTATCAGGGAGGGACGCATTGTGTCAGTATCGGGGACGGACGCAGTGTGTCAGTATCAGGGAAAGACGCAGTGTGTCAGTATCAGGGACGGACGCAGTGTGTCAGTATCAGGGAGGGGTACGGTGTTTCAGTGTCAGGGAAGGACGCAGTGTGTCAGTGTCAAAGGCGGACGCAGTGTGTCATTGTCAGGGAAGGACGCAGAGTGTCAGTATCGGTGAAGGACGCAGTGTGTCAGTGTCAGAGGCGGACGCAGTGTGTCAGTGTCAGAGGCGGACGCAGTGTGTCAGTGTCAGGGAAGCACGCAGTGTGTCAGTGTCAGGGAAGGACGCAGTTTGTCAGTGTCAGGGAAGGACGCAGTGTGTCAGTGTCAGGGACTGACGCAGTGTGTCAGTGTCAGGGAAGGACGCAGTGTGTCAGTATCAGGGAGGGGTACAGTGTGTCAGTGTCAGGGAAGGACGCAGTGTGTCAGTGTCAGAGGCGGTCGTAGTGTGTCAGTGTTGGTGACGGACGCAGTGTGTCAGTGTCGGGGACGGACGCAGTGTGTCAGTATCGGTGAAGGACGCAGTGTGTCAGTGTCGGGGAGGGACGCAGTGTGTCAGTATCAGGGAGGGACGCAGTGTGTCAGTATCAGGGATGGACGCAGTGTGTCAGTATCAGGGACGGACGCAGTGTGTCAGTATCAGGGAAGGACGCAGTGTGTCAGTGTTGGGGAGGGACGCAGCGTGTCAGTATGAGGGAAGGACGCAGCGTGTCAGTATCAGGGAAGGACGCAGTGTGTCAGTATCAGGGATCGACGCAGTGTGTCAGCGTAAGGGAGGGACGCAGTGTGTCAGTATCAGGGACGGACGCAGTGTGTCAGTATCAGGGAAGGACGCAGTGTGTCAGTGTTGGGTATGGACGCAGCGTGTCAGTATCAGGGAAGGACGCCGTGTGTCAGTGTCAGGGACGGACGCCGTGTGTCAGTGTCAGTGACGCACGCAGTGTGTCAGTGTCAGGGACGGACGTAGCATGTCAGTATCACGGACGGACGCAGTGTGTCAGTTTCAGGGAAGGACGCCGTGTGTCAGTGTCAGGGAAGGACGCAGCGTGTCACTATCACGGACGGACGCAGTGTGTCAGTGTCAGGGAAGGACGCAGTGTGTCAGTATCAGGGACTGACGCAGTTTGTCAGTGTCAGGGACGGACGTAGCGTGTCAGTATCACGGACGGACGCAGTGTGTCAGTATCGGGGCGGACGCAGTGTGTCAGTATCAGAGATGGACGCATTGTGTCAGTATCAGGGTCGGACGTAGCGTGTCAGTATCAGGGAAGGAAGCAGTGTGTCAGTATCAGGGAAGGACGCAGTGTGTCAATGTCGGGGACGGACGTAGTGAGTCAGTTTCAGAGATTGACGCAGTGTGTCAGTGTTGGGGACGGACGCAGCGTGTCAGTATCAGGGACGGACGCAGTGTGTCAGTGTAGGGGATGGACGCAGTGTGTCAGTGTCGGAGACGGACGCAGTGTGTCAGGGCCGGGAAGGACGCAGCGTGTCAGTATCAGGGATCGACGCAGTGTGTCAGTGTAAGGGAGGGACGCATTGTGTCAGTATCGGGGACGGACGCAGTGTGTCAGTATCAGGGAAAGACGCAGTGTGTCAGTATCAGGGACGGACGCAGTGTGTCAGTATCAGGGAGGGGTACGGTGTTTCAGTGTCAGGGAAGGACGCAGTGTGTCAGTGTCAAAGGCGGACGCAGTGTGTCATTGTCAGGGAAGGACGCAGAGTGTCAGTATCGGTGAAGGACGCAGTGTGTCAGTGTCAGAGGCGGACGCAGTGTGTCAGTGTCAGAGGCGGACGCAGTGTGTCAGTGTCAGGGAAGCACGCAGTGTGTCAGTGTCAGGGAAGGACGCAGTTTGTCAGTGTCAGGGAAGGACGCAGTGTGTCAGTGTCAGGGACTGACGCAGTGTGTCAGTGTCAGGGAAGGACGCAGTGTGTCAGTATCAGGGAGGGGTACAGTGTGTCAGTGTCAGGGAAGGACGCAGTGTGTCAGTGTCAGAGGCGGACGCAGTGTGTCATCGTCAGGGAAGGACGCAGAGTGTCAGTGTCAGGGAAGGACTCAGTGTGTCAGTGTCAGAGGCGGTCGTAGTGTGTCAGTGTTGGTGACGGACGCAGTGTGTCAGTGTCGGGGACGGACGCAGTGTGTCAGTATCGGTGAAGGACGCAGTGTGTCAGTGTCGGGGAGGGACGCAGTGTGTCAGTATCAGGGAGGGACGCAGTGTGTCAGTATCGGGGACGGACGCAGTGTGTCAGTATCAGGGAAAGACGCAGTGTGTCAGTATCAGGGACGGACGCAGTGTGTCAGTATCAGGGAGGGGTACGGTGTTTCAGTGTCAGGGAAGGACGCAGTGTGTCAGTGTCAAAGGCGGACGCAGTGTGTCATTGTCAGGGAAGGACGCAGAGTGTCAGTATCGGTGAAGGACGCAGTGTGTCAGTGTCAGAGGCGGACGCAGTGTGTCAGTGTCAGAGGCGGACGCAGTGTGTCAGTGTCAGGGAAGCACGCAGTGTGTCAGTGTCAGGGAAGGACGCAGTTTGTCAGTGTCAGGGAAGGACGCAGTGTGTCAGTGTCAGGGACTGACGCAGTGTGTCAGTGTCAGGGAAGGACGCAGTGTGTCAGTATCAGGGAGGGGTACAGTGTGTCAGTGTCAGGGAAGGACGCAGTGTGTCAGTGTCAGAGGCGGACGCAGTGTGTCATCGTCAGGGAAGGACGCAGAGTGTCAGTGTCAGGGAAGGACTCAGTGTGTCAGTGTCAGAGGCGGTCGTAGTGTGTCAGTTTTGGTGACGGACGCAGTGTGTCAGTGTCGGGGACGGACGCAGTGTGTCAGTATCGGTGAAGGACGCAGTGTGTCAGTGTCAGGGAGGGACGCAGTGTGTCAGTATCAGGGAGGGACGCAGTGTGTCAGTATCAGGGATGGACGCAGTGTGTCAGTATCAGGGACGGACGCAGTGTGTCAGTATCAGGGAAGGACGCAGTGTGTCAGTGTTGGGGAGGGACGCAGCGTGTCAGTATGAGGGAAGGACGCAGCGTGTCAGTATCAGGGAAGGACGCAGTGTGTCAGTATCAGGGATCGACGCAGTGTGTCAGCGTAATGAGGGACGCAGTGTGTCAGTATCAGGGACGGACGCAGTGTGTCAGTATCAGGGAAGGACGCAGTGTGTCAGTGTTGGGTATGGACGCAGCGTGTAAGTATCAGGGAAGGACGCCGTGTGTCAGTGTCAGGGACGGACGCCGTGTGTCAGTGTCAGGGACGCACGCAGTGTGTCAGTGTCAGGGACGGACGTAGCATGTCAGTATCACGGACGGACGCAGTGTGTCAGTTTCAGGGAAGGATTTCGTGTGTCAGTGTCAGGGAAGGACGCAGCGTGTCACTATCACGGACGGACGCAGTGTGTCAGTGTCAGGGAAGGACGCAGTGTGTCAGTATCAGGGACTGACGCAGTTTGTCAGTGTCAGGGACGGACGTAGCGTGTCAGTATCACGGACGGACGCAGTGTGTCAGTATCGGGGACGGACGCAGTGTGTCAGTATCGGGGACGGACGCAGTGTGTCAGTATCAGAGATGGACGCATTGTGTCAGTATCAGGGTCGGACGTAGCGTGTCAGTATCAGGGAAGGAAGCAGTGTGTCAGTATCAGGGAAGGACGCAGTGTGTCAATGTCGGGGACGGACGTAGTGAGTCAGTTTCAGAGATTGACGCAGTGTGTCAGTATTGGGGACGGACGCAGCGTGTCAGTATCAGGGACGGACGCAGTGTGTCAGTGTAGGGGATGGACGCAGTGTGTCAGTGTCGGAGACGGACGCAGTGTGTCAGGGCCGGGAAGGACGCAGCGTGTCAGTATCAGGGATCGACGCAGTGTGTCAGTGTAAGGGAGGGACGCAGTGTGTCAGTGTCGGGGACGGACTCAGTGTGTCAGTGTCGGGGAGGGACGCAGGGTGTCAGTATCAGGGAGGGACGCATTGTGTCAGTATCGGGGACGGACGCAGTGTGTCAGTATCAGGGAAAGACGCAGTGTGTCAGTATCAGGGACGGACGCAGTGTGTCAGTATCAGGGAGGGGTACAGTGTGTCATTGTCAGGGAAGGACGCAGAGTGTCAGTATCGGTGAAGGACGCAGTGTGTCAGTGTCAGAGGCGGACGCAGTGTGTCAGTGTCAGAGGCGGACGCAGTGTGTCATCGTCAGGGAAGGACGCAGAGTGTCAGTGTCAGGGAAGGACTCAGTGTGTCAGTGTCAGAGGTGGTCGTAGTGTGTCAGTGTTGGTGACGGACGCAGTGTGTCAGTGTCGGGGACGGACGCAGTGTGTCAGTATCGGTGAAGGACGCAGTGTGTCAGTGTCGGGGAGGGACGCAGTGTGTCAGTATCAGGGAGGGACGCAGTGTGTCAGTATCAGGGACGGACGCAGTGTGTCAGTATCAGGGAAGGACGAAGTGTGTCAGTGTCAGGGACTGACGCAGTTTGTCAGTGTCAGGGAAGGACGCAGTGTGTCAGTGTCAGGGACTGACGCAGTGTGTCAGTGTCAGGGAAGGACGCAGTGTGTCACTATCAGGGAATTACGCAGTGTGTCAGTGTCGAGGACGGACGCAGCGTGTCAGTATCAGGGACGGACGTAGTGTGTCAGTATCAGGGACGGACGCAGTGTGTCAGCTTCGGGGAGGGACGCAGTGTGTCAGTATGAGGGAAGGACGCAGCGTGTCAGTATCAGGGAAGGACGCAGTGTGTCAGTGTTGGGTATGGACGCAGCGTGTCAGTATCAGGGAAGGACGCCGTGTGTCAGTGTCAGGGACGGACGCCGTGTGTCAGTGTCAGGGACGCACGCAGTGTGTCAGTGTCAGGGACGGACGTAGCATGTCAGTATCACGGACGGACGCAGTGTGTCAGTTTCAGGGAAGGACTTCGTGTGTCAGTGTCAGGGAAGGACGCAGCGTGTCACTATCACGGACGGACGCAGTGTGTCAGTGTCAGGGAAGGACGCAGTGTGTCAGTATCAGGGACTGACGCAGTTTGTCAGTGTCAGGGACGGACGTAGCGTGTCAGTATCACTGACGGACGCAGTGTGTCAGTATCGGGGACGGACGCAGTGTGTCAGTATCAGAGATGGACGCATTGTGTCAGTATCAGGGTCGGACGTAGCGTGTCAGTATCAGGGAAGGAAGCAGTGTGTCAGTATCAGGGAAGGACGCAGTGTGTCAATGTCGGGGACGGACGTAGTGAGTCAGTTTCAGAGATTGACGCAGTGTGTCAGTGTTGGGGACGGACGCAGCGTGTCAGTATCAGGGACGGACGCAGTGTGTCAGTGTAGGGGATGGACGCAGTGTGTCAGTGTCGGAGACGGACGCAGTGTGTCAAGGCCGGGAAGGACGCAGCGTGTCAGTATCAGGGATCGACGCAGTGTGTCAGTGTAAGGGAGGGACGCAGTGTGTCAGTGTCGGGGACGGACTCAGTGTGTCAGTGTCGGGGAGGGACGCAGGGTGTCAGTATCAGGGAGGGACGCATTGTGTCAGTATCGGGGACGGACGCAGTGTGTCAGTATCAGGGAAAGACGCAGTGTGTCAGTATCAGGGACGGACGCAGTGTGTCAGTATCAGGGAGGGGTACGGTGTTTCAGTGTCAGGGAAGGACGCAGTGTGTCAGTGTCAAAGGCGGACGCAGTGTGTCATTGTCAGGGAAGGACGCAGAGTGTCAGTATCGGTGAAGGACGCAGTGTGTCAGTGTCAGAGGCGGACGCAGTGTGTCAGTGTCAGAGGCGGACGCAGTGTGTCAGTGTCAGGGAAGCACGCAGTGTGTCAGTGTCAGGGAAGGACGCAGTTTGTCAGTGTCAGGGAAGGACGCAGTGTGTCAGTGTCAGGGACTGACGCAGTGTGTCAGTGTCAGGGAAGGACGCAGTGTGTCAGTGTCAGAGGCGGTCGTAGTGTGTCAGTGTTGGTGACGGACGCAGTGTGTCAGTGTCGGGGACGGACGCAGTGTGTCAGTATCGGTGAAGGACGCAGTGTGTCAGTGTCGGGGAGGGACGCAGTGTGTCAGTATCAGGGAGGGACGCAGTGTGTCAGTATCAGGGATGGACGCAGTGTGTCAGTATCAGGGACGGACGCAGTGTGTCAGTATCAGGGAAGGACGCAGTGTGTCAGTGTTGGGGAGGGACGCAGCGTGTCAGTATGAGGGAAGGACGCAGCGTGTCAGTATCAGGGAAGGACGCAGTGTGTCAGTATCAGGGATCGACGCAGTGTGTCAGCGTAAGGGAGGGACGCAGTGTGTCAGTATCAGGGACGGACGCAGTGTGTCAGTATCAGGGAAGGACGCAGTGTGTCAGTGTTGGGTATGGACGCAGCGTGTCAGTATCAGGGAAGGACGCCGTGTGTCAGTGTCAGGGACGGACGCCGTGTGTCAGTGTCAGTGACGCACGCAGTGTGTCAGTGTCAGGGACGGACGTAGCATGTCAGTATCACGGACGGACGCAGTGTGTCAGTTTCAGGGAAGGACGCCGTGTGTCAGTGTCAGGGAAGGACGCAGCGTGTCACTATCACGGACGGACGCAGTGTGTCAGTGTCAGGGAAGGACGCAGTGTGTCAGTATCAGGGACTGACGCAGTTTGTCAGTGTCAGGGACGGACGTAGCGTGTCAGTATCACGGACGGACGCAGTGTGTCAGTATCGGGGCGGACGCAGTGTGTCAGTATCAGAGATGGACGCATTGTGTCAGTATCAGGGTCGGACGTAGCGTGTCAGTATCAGGGAAGGAAGCAGTGTGTCAGTATCAGGGAAGGACGCAGTGTGTCAATGTCGGGGACGGACGTAGTGAGTCAGTTTCAGAGATTGACGCAGTGTGTCAGTGTTGGGGACGGACGCAGCGTGTCAGTATCAGGGACGGACGCAGTGTGTCAGTGTAGGGGATGGACGCAGTGTGTCAGTGTCGGAGACGGACGCAGTGTGTCAGGGCCGGGAAGGACGCAGCGTGTCAGTATCAGGGATCGACGCAGTGTGTCAGTGTAAGGGAGGGACGCAGTGTGTCAGTGTCGGGGACGGACTCAGTGTGTCAGTGTCGGGGAGGGACGCAGGGTGTCAGTATCAGGGAGGGACGCATTGTGTCAGTATCGGGGACGGACGCAGTGTGTCAGTATCAGGGAAAGACGCAGTGTGTCAGTATCAGGGACGGACGCAGTGTGTCAGTATCAGGGAGGGGTACGGTGTTTCAGTGTCAGGGAAGGACGCAGTGTGTCAGTGTCAAAGGCGGACGCAGTGTGTCATTGTCAGGGAAGGACGCAGAGTGTCAGTATCGGTGAAGGACGCAGTGTGTCAGTGTCAGAGGCGGACGCAGTGTGTCAGTGTCAGAGGCGGACGCAGTGTGTCAGTGTCAGGGAAGCACGCAGTGTGTCAGTGTCAGGGAAGGACGCAGTTTGTCAGTGTCAGGGAAGGACGCAGTGTGTCAGTGTCAGGGACTGACGCAGTGTGTCAGTGTCAGGGAAGGACGCAGTGTGTCAGTATCAGGGAGGGGTACAGTGTGTCAGTGTCAGGGAAGGACGCAGTGTGTCAGTGTCAGAGGCGGACGCAGTGTGTCATCGTCAGGGAAGGACGCAGAGTGTCAGTGTCAGGGAAGGACTCAGTGTGTCAGCGTCAGAGGCGGTCGTAGTGTGTCAGTGTTGGTGACGGACGCAGTGTGTCAGTGTCGGGGACGGACGCAGTGTGTCAGTATCGGTGAAGGACGCAGTGTGTCAGTGTCGGGGAGGGACGCAGTGTGTCAGTATCAGGGAGGGACGCAGTGTGTCAGTATCGGGGACGGACGCAGTGTGTCAGTATCAGGGAAAGACGCAGTGTGTCAGTATCAGGGACGGACGCAGTGTGTCAGTATCAGGGAGGGGTACGGTGTTTCAGTGTCAGGGAAGGACGCAGTGTGTCAGTGTCAAAGGCGGACGCAGTGTGTCATTGTCAGGGAAGGACGCAGAGTGTCAGTATCGGTGAAGGACGCAGTGTGTCAGTGTCAGAGGCGGACGCAGTGTGTCAGTGTCAGAGGCGGACGCAGTGTGTCAGTGTCAGGGAAGCACGCAGTGTGTCAGTGTCAGGGAAGGACGCAGTTTGTCAGTGTCAGGGAAGGACGCAGTGTGTCAGTGTCAGGGACTGACGCAGTGTGTCAGTGTCAGGGAAGGACGCAGTGTGTCAGTATCAGGGAGGGGTACAGTGTGTCAGTGTCAGGGAAGGACGCAGTGTGTCAGTGTCAGAGGCGGACGCAGTGTGTCATCGTCAGGGAAGGACGCAGAGTGTCAGTGTAAGGGAAGGACTCAGTGTGTCAGTGTCAGAGGCGGTCGTAGTGTGTCAGTTTTGGTGACGGACGCAGTGTGTCAGTGTCGGGGACGGACGCAGTGTGTCAGTATCGGTGAAGGACGCAGTGTGTCAGTGTCAGGGAGGGACGCAGTGTGTCAGTATCAGGGAGGGACGCAGTGTGTCAGTATCAGGGATGGACGCAGTGTGTCAGTATCAGGGACGGACGCAGTGTGTCAGTATCAGGGAAGGACGCAGTGTGTCAGTGTTGGGGAGGGACGCAGCGTGTCAGTATGAGGGAAGGACGCAGCGTGTCAGTATCAGGGAAGGACGCAGTGTGTCAGTATCAGGGATCGACGCAGTGTGTCAGCGTAATGAGGGACGCAGTGTGTCAGTATCAGGGACGGACGCAGTGTGTCAGTATCAGGGAAGGACGCAGTGTGTCAGTGTTGGGTATGGACGCAGCGTGTAAGTATCAGGGAAGGACGCCGTGTGTCAGTGTCAGGGACGGACGCCGTGTGTCAGTGTCAGGGACGCACGCAGTGTGTCAGTGTCAGGGACGGACGTAGCATGTCAGTATCACGGACGGACGCAGTGTGTCAGTTTCAGGGAAGGACTTCGTGTGTCAGTGTCAGGGAAGGACGCAGCGTGTCACTATCACGGACGGACGCAGTGTGTCAGTGTCAGGGAAGGACGCAGTGTGTCAGTATCAGGGACTGACGCAGTTTGTCAGTGTCAGGGACGGACGTAGCGTGTCAGTATCACGGACGGACGCAGTGTGTCAGTATCGGGGACGGACGCAGTGTGTCAGTATCAGAGATGGAGGCATTGTGTCAGTATCAGGGTCGGACGTAGCGTGTCAGTATCAGGGAAGGAAGCAGTGTGTCAGTATCAGGGAAGGACGCAGTGTGTCAATGTCGGGGACGGACGTAGTGAGTCAGTTTCAGAGATTGACGCAGTGTGTCAGTGTTGGGGACGGACGCAGCGTGTCAGTATCAGGGACGGACGCAGTGTGTCAGTGTAGGGGATGGACGCAGTGTGTCAGTGTCGGAGACGGACGCAGTGTGTCAGGGCCGGGAAGGACGCAGCGTGTCAGTATCAGGGATCGACGCAGTGTGTCAGTGTAAGGGAGGGACGCAGTGTGTCAGTGTCGGGGACGGACTCAGTGTGTCAGTGTCGGGGAGGGACGCAGGGTGTCAGTATCAGGGAGGGACGCATTGTGTCAGTATCGGGGACGGACGCAGTGTGTCAGTATCAGGGAAAGACGCAGTGTGTCAGTATCAGGGACGGACGCAGTGTGTCAGTATCAGGGAGGGGTACGGTGTTTCAGTGTCAGGGAAGGACGCAGTGTGTCAGTGTCAAAGGCGGACGCAGTGTGTCATTGTCAGGGAAGGACGCAGAGTGTCAGTATCGGTGAAGGACGCAGTGTGTCAGTGTCAGAGGCGGACGCAGTGTGTCAGTGTCAGAGGCGGACGCAGTGTGTCAGTGTCAGGGAAGCACGCAGTGTGTCAGTGTCAGGGAAGGACGCAGTTTGTCAGTGTCAGGGAAGGACGCAGTGTGTCAGTGTCAGGGACTGACGCAGTGTGTCAGTGTCAGGGAAGGACGCAGTGTGTCAGTATCAGGGAGGGGTACAGTGTGTCAGTGTCAGGGAAGGACGCAGTGTGTCAGTGTCAGAGGCGGACGCAGTGTGTCATCGTCAGGGAAGGACGCAGAGTGTCAGTGTCAGGGAAGGACTCAGTGTGTCAGTGTCAGAGGCGGTCGTAGTGTGTCAGTGTTGGTGACGGACGCAGTGTGTCAGTGTCGGGGACGGACGCAGTGTGTCAGTATCGGTGAAGGACGCAGTGTGTCAGTGTCGGGGAGGGACGCAGTGTGTCAGTATCAGGGAGGGACGTAGTGTGTCAGTATCAGGGATGGACGCAGTGTGTCAGTATCAGGGACGGACGCAGTGTGTCAGTATCAGGGAAGGACGCAGTGTGTCAGTGTTGGGGAGGGACGCAGCGTGTCAGTATGAGGGAAGGACGCAGCGTGTCAGTATCAGGGAAGGACGCAGTGTGTCAGTATCAGGGATCGACGCAGTGTGTCAGCGTAAGGGAGGGACGCAGTGTGTCAGTATCAGGGACGGACGCAGTGTGTCAGTATCAGGGAAGGACGCAGTGTGTCAGTGTTGGGTATGGACGCAGCGTGTCAGTATCAGGGAAGGACGCCGTGTGTCAGTGTCAGGGACGGACGCCGTGTGTCAGTGTCAAGGACGCACGCAGTGTGTCAGTGTCAGGGACGGACGTAGCATGTCAGTATCACGGACGGACGCAGTGTGTCAGTTTCAGGGAAGGACGCCGTGTGTCAGTGTCAGGGAAGGACGCAGCGTGTCACTATCACGGACGGACGCAGTGTGTCAGTGTCAGGGAAGGACGCAGTGTGTCAGTATCAGGGACTGACGCAGTTTGTCAGTGTCAGGGACGGACGTAGCGTGTCAGTATCACGGACGGACGCAGTGTGTCAGTATCGGGGACGGACGCAGTGTGTCAGTATCAGAGATGGACGCATTGTGTCAGTATCAGGGTCGGACGTAGCGTGTCAGTATCAGGGAAGGAAGCAGTGTGTCAGTATCAGGGAAGGACGCAGTGTGTCAATGTCGGGGACGGACGTAGTGAGTCAGTTTCAGAGATTGACGCAGTGTGTCAGTGTTGGGGACGGACGCAGCGTGTCAGTATCAGGGACGGACGCAGTGTGTCAGTGTAGGGGATGGACGCAGTGTGTCAGTGTCGGAGACGGACGCAGTGTGTCAGGGCCGGGAAGGACGCAGCGTGTCAGTATCAGGGATCGACGCAGTGTGTCAGTGTAAGGGAGGGACGCAGTGTGTCAGTGTCGGGGACGGACTCAGTGTGTCAGTGTCGGGGAGGGACGCAGGGTGTCAGTATCAGGGAGGGACGCATTGTGTCAGTATCGGGGACGGACGCAGTGTGTCAGTATCAGGGAAAGACGCAGTGTGTCAGTATCAGGGACGGACGCAGTGTGTCAGTATCAGGGAGGGGTACAGTGTTTCAGTGTCAGGGAAGGACGCAGTGTGTCAGTGTCAAAGGCGGACGCAGTGTGTCATTGTCAGGGAAGGACGCAGAGTGTCAGTATCGGTGAAGGACGCAGTGTGTCAGTGTCAGAGGCGGACGCAGTGTGTCAGTGTCAGAGGCGGACGCAGTGTGTCAGTGTCAGGGAAGCACGCAGTGTGTCAGTGTCAGGGAAGGACGCAGTTTGTCAGTGTCAGGGAAGGACGCAGTGTGTCAGTGTCAGGGACTGACGCAGTGTGTCAGTGTCAGGGAAGGACGCAGTGTGTCAGTATCAGGGAGGGGTACAGTGTGTCAGTGTCAGGGAAGGACGCAGTGTGTCAGTGTCAGAGGCGGACGCAGTGTGTCATCGTCAGGGAAGGACGCAGAGTGTCAGTGTCTGGGAAGGACTCAGTGTGTCAGTGTCAGAGGCGGTCGTAGTGTGTCAGTGTTGGTGACGGACGCAGTGTGTCAGTGTCGGGGACGGACGCAGTGTGTCAGTATCGGTGAAGGACGCAGTGTGTCAGTGTCGGGGAGGGACGCAGTGTGTCAGTATCAGGGAGGGACGCAGTGTGTCAGTATCAGGGACGGACGCAGTGTGTCAGTATCAGGGAAGGACGAAGTGTGTCAGTGTCGGGGAGGGACGCAGCGTGTCAGAATCAGGGAAGGACGCAGCGTGTCAGTATCAGGGAACGACGCAGTGTGTCAGTATCAGGGATCGACGGAGTGTGTCAGTGTCAGGGAGGGACGCAGTGTGTCAGTTTCGGGGACGGACTCAGTGTGTCAGCTTCGGGGAGGGACGCAGTGTGTCAGTGTAAGGGAAGGACGCAGTATGTCAGTGTCGGGGACGGACGCAGTGTGTCAGTGTCGGGGATTGACCCAGTGTGTCAGTTTCAGGGAGGGACGCAGTGTGTCAGTGTCAGAGGCGGACGCAGTGTGTCAGTGTCAGAGGCGGACGCAGTGTGTCAGTGTCAGGGAAGCACGCAGTGTGTCAGTGTCAGGGAAGGACGCAGTTTGTCAGTGTCAGGGAAGGACGCAGTGTGTCAGTGTCAGGGACTGACGCAGTGTGTCAGTGTCAGGGAAGGACGCAGTGTGTCAGTATCAGGGAGGGGTACAGTGTGTCAGTGTCAGGGAAGGACGCAGTGTGTCAGTGTCAGAGGCGGACGCAGTGTGTCATCGTCAGGGAAGGACGCAGAGTGTCAGTGTCAGGGAAGGACTCAGTGTGTCAGTGTCAGAGGCGGTCGTAGTGTGTCAGTGTTGGTGACGGACGCAGTGTGTCAGTGTCGGGGACGGACGCAGTGTGTCAGTATCGGTGAAGGACGCAGTGTGTCAGTGTCGGGGAGGGACGCAGTGTGTCAGTATCAGGGAGGGACGCAGTGTGTCAGTATCGGGGACGGACGCAGTGTGTCAGTATCAGGGAAAGACGCAGTGTGTCAGTATCAGGGACGGACGCAGTGTGTCAGTATCAGGGAGGGGTACGGTGTTTCAGTGTCAGGGAAGGACGCAGTGTGTCAGTGTCAAAGGCGGACGCAGTGTGTCATTGTCAGGGAAGGACGCAGAGTGTCAGTATCGGTGAAGGACGCAGTGTGTCAGTGTCAGAGGCGGACGCAGTGTGTCAGTGTCAGAGGCGGACGCAGTGTGTCAGTGTCAGGGAAGCACGCAGTGTGTCAGTGTCAGGGAAGGACGCAGTTTGTCAGTGTCAGGGAAGGACGCAGTGTGTCAGTGTCAGGGACTGACGCAGTGTGTCAGTGTCAGGGAAGGACGCAGTGTGTCAGTATCAGGGAGGGGTACAGTGTGTCAGTGTCAGGGAAGGACGCAGTGTGTCAGTGTCAGAGGCGGACGCAGTGTGTCATCGTCAGGGAAGGACGCAGAGTGTCAGTGTCAGGGAAGGACTCAGTGTGTCAGTGTCAGAGGCGGTCGTAGTGTGTCAGTTTTGGTGACGGACGCAGTGTGTCAGTGTCGGGGACGGACGCAGTGTGTCAGTATCGGTGAAGGACGCAGTGTGTCAGTGTCAGGGAGGGACGCAGTGTGTCAGTATCAGGGAGGGACGCAGTGTGTCAGTATCAGGGATGGACGCAGTGTGTCAGTATCAGGGACGGACGCAGTGTGTCAGTATCAGGGAAGGACGCAGTGTGTCAGTGTTGGGGAGGGACGCAGCGTGTCAGTATGAGGGAAGGACGCAGCGTGTCAGTATCAGGGAAGGACGCAGTGTGTCAGTATCAGGGATCGACGCAGTGTGTCAGCGTAATGAGGGACGCAGTGTGTCAGTATCAGGGACGGACGCAGTGTGTCAGTATCAGGGAAGGACGCAGTGTGTCAGTGTTGGGTATGGACGCAGCGTGTAAGTATCAGGGAAGGACGCCGTGTGTCAGTGTCAGGGACGGACGCCGTGTGTCAGTGTCAGGGACGCACGCAGTGTGTCAGTGTCAGGGACGGACGTAGCATGTCAGTATCACGGACGGACGCAGTGTGTCAGTTTCAGGGAAGGATTTCGTGTGTCAGTGTCAGGGAAGGACGCAGCGTGTCACTATCACGGACGGACGCAGTGTGTCAGTGTCAGGGAAGGACGCAGTGTGTCAGTATCAGGGACTGACGCAGTTTGTCAGTGTCAGGGACGGACGTAGCGTGTCAGTATCACGGACGGACGCAGTGTGTCAGTATCGGGGACGGACGCAGTGTGTCAGTATCGGGGACGGACGCAGTGTGTCAGTATCAGAGATGGACGCATTGTGTCAGTATCAGGGTCGGACGTAGCGTGTCAGTATCAGGGAAGGAAGCAGTGTGTCAGTATCAGGGAAGGACGCAGTGTGTCAATGTCGGGGACGGACGTAGTGAGTCAGTTTCAGAGATTGACGCAGTGTGTCAGTATTGGGGACGGACGCAGCGTGTCAGTATCAGGGACGGACGCAGTGTGTCAGTGTAGGGGATGGACGCAGTGTGTCAGTGTCGGAGACGGACGCAGTGTGTCAGGGCCGGGAAGGACGCAGCGTGTCAGTATCAGGGATCGACGCAGTGTGTCAGTGTAAGGGAGGGACGCAGTGTGTCAGTGTCGGGGACGGACTCAGTGTGTCAGTGTCGGGGAGGGACGCAGGGTGTCAGTATCAGGGAGGGACGCATTGTGTCAGTATCGGGGACGGACGCAGTGTGTCAGTATCAGGGAAAGACGCAGTGTGTCAGTATCAGGGACGGACGCAGTGTGTCAGTATCAGGGAGGGGTACAGTGTGTCATTGTCAGGGAAGGACGCAGAGTGTCAGTATCGGTGAAGGACGCAGTGTGTCAGTGTCAGAGGCGGACGCAGTGTGTCAGTGTCAGAGGCGGACGCAGTGTGTCATCGTCAGGGAAGGACGCAGAGTGTCAGTGTCAGGGAAGGACTCAGTGTGTCAGTGTCAGAGGTGGTCGTAGTGTGTCAGTGTTGGTGACGGACGCAGTGTGTCAGTGTCGGGGACGGACGCAGTGTGTCAGTATCGGTGAAGGACGCAGTGTGTCAGTGTCGGGGAGGGACGCAGTGTGTCAGTATCAGGGAGGGACGCAGTGTGTCAGTATCAGGGACGGACGCAGTGTGTCAGTATCAGGGAAGGACGAAGTGTGTCAGTGTCAGGGACTGACGCAGTTTGTCAGTGTCAGGGAAGGACGCAGTGTGTCAGTGTCAGGGACTGACGCAGTGTGTCAGTGTCAGGGAAGGACGCAGTGTGTCACTATCAGGGAATTACGCAGTGTGTCAGTGTCGAGGACGGACGCAGCGTGTCAGTATCAGGGAAGGACGCCGTGTGTCAGTGTCAGGGACGGACGCCGTGTGTCAGTGTCAGGGACGCACGCAGTGTGTCAGTGTCAGGGACGGACGTAGCATGTCAGTATCACGGACGGACGCAGTGTGTCAGTTTCAGGGAAGGACTTCGTGTGTCAGTGTCAGGGAAGGACGCAGCGTGTCACTATCACGGACGGACGCAGTGTGTCAGTGTCAGGGAAGGACGCAGTGTGTCAGTATCAGGGACTGACGCAGTTTGTCAGTGTCAGGGACGGACGTAGCGTGTCAGTATCACTGACGGACGCAGTGTGTCAGTATCGGGGACGGACGCAGTGTGTCAGTATCAGAGATGGACGCATTGTGTCAGTATCAGGGTCGGACGTAGCGTGTCAGTATCAGGGAAGGAAGCAGTGTGTCAGTATCAGGGAAGGACGCAGTGTGTCAATGTCGGGGACGGACGTAGTGAGTCAGTTTCAGAGATTGACGCAGTGTGTCAGTGTTGGGGACGGACGCAGCGTGTCAGTATCAGGGACGGACGCAGTGTGTCAGTGTAGGGGATGGACGCAGTGTGTCAGTGTCGGAGACGGACGCAGTGTGTCAAGGCCGGGAAGGACGCAGCGTGTCAGTATCAGGGATCGACGCAGTGTGTCAGTGTAAGGGAGGGACGCAGTGTGTCAGTGTCGGGGACGGACTCAGTGTGTCAGTGTCGGGGAGGGACGCAGGGTGTCAGTATCAGGGAGGGACGCATTGTGTCAGTATCGGGGACGGACGCAGTGTGTCAGTATCAGGGAAAGACGCAGTGTGTCAGTATCAGGGACGGACGCAGTGTGTCAGTATCAGGGAGGGGTACGGTGTTTCAGTGTCAGGGAAGGACGCAGTGTGTCAGTGTCAAAGGCGGACGCAGTGTGTCATTGTCAGGGAAGGACGCAGAGTGTCAGTATCGGTGAAGGACGCAGTGTGTCAGTGTCAGAGGCGGACGCAGTGTGTCAGTGTCAGAGGCGGACGCAGTGTGTCAGTGTCAGGGAAGCACGCAGTGTGTCAGTGTCAGGGAAGGACGCAGTTTGTCAGTGTCAGGGAAGGACGCAGTGTGTCAGTGTCAGGGACTGACGCAGTGTGTCAGTGTCAGGGAAGGACGCAGTGTGTCAGTGTCAGAGGCGGTCGTAGTGTGTCAGTGTTGGTGACGGACGCAGTGTGTCAGTGTCGGGGACGGACGCAGTGTGTCAGTATCGGTGAAGGACGCAGTGTGTCAGTGTCGGGGAGGGACGCAGTGTGTCAGTATCAGGGAGGGACGCAGTGTGTCAGTATCAGGGATGGACGCAGTGTGTCAGTATCAGGGACGGACGCAGTGTGTCAGTATCAGGGAAGGACGCAGTGTGTCAGTGTTGGGGAGGGACGCAGCGTGTCAGTATGAGGGAAGGACGCAGCGTGTCAGTATCAGGGAAGGACGCAGTGTGTCAGTATCAGGGATCGACGCAGTGTGTCAGCGTAAGGGAGGGACGCAGTGTGTCAGTATCAGGGACGGACGCAGTGTGTCAGTATCAGGGAAGGACGCAGTGTGTCAGTGTTGGGTATGGACGCAGCGTGTCAGTATCAGGGAAGGACGCCGTGTGTCAGTGTCAGGGACGGACGCCGTGTGTCAGTGTCAGTGACGCACGCAGTGTGTCAGTGTCAGGGACGGACGTAGCATGTCAGTATCACGGACGGACGCAGTGTGTCAGTTTCAGGGAAGGACGCCGTGTGTCAGTGTCAGGGAAGGACGCAGCGTGTCACTATCACGGACGGACGCAGTGTGTCAGTGTCAGGGAAGGACGCAGTGTGTCAGTATCAGGGACTGACGCAGTTTGTCAGTGTCAGGGACGGACGTAGCGTGTCAGTATCACGGACGGACGCAGTGTGTCAGTATCGGGGCGGACGCAGTGTGTCAGTATCAGAGATGGACGCATTGTGTCAGTATCAGGGTCGGACGTAGCGTGTCAGTATCAGGGAAGGAAGCAGTGTGTCAGTATCAGGGAAGGACGCAGTGTGTCAATGTCGGGGACGGACGTAGTGAGTCAGTTTCAGAGATTGACGCAGTGTGTCAGTGTTGGGGACGGACGCAGCGTGTCAGTATCAGGGACGGACGCAGTGTGTCAGTGTAGGGGATGGACGCAGTGTGTCAGTGTCGGAGACGGACGCAGTGTGTCAGGGCCGGGAAGGACGCAGCGTGTCAGTATCAGGGATCGACGCAGTGTGTCAGTGTAAGGGAGGGACGCAGTGTGTCAGTGTCGGGGACGGACTCAGTGTGTCAGTGTCGGGGAGGGACGCAGGGTGTCAGTATCAGGGAGGGACGCATTGTGTCAGTATCGGGGACGGACGCAGTGTGTCAGTATCAGGGAAAGACGCAGTGTGTCAGTATCAGGGACGGACGCAGTGTGTCAGTATCAGGGAGGGGTACGGTGTTTCAGTGTCAGGGAAGGACGCAGTGTGTCAGTGTCAAAGGCGGACGCAGTGTGTCATTGTCAGGGAAGGACGCAGAGTGTCAGTATCGGTGAAGGACGCAGTGTGTCAGTGTCAGAGGCGGACGCAGTGTGTCAGTGTCAGAGGCGGACGCAGTGTGTCAGTGTCAGGGAAGCACGCAGTGTGTCAGTGTCAGGGAAGGACGCAGTTTGTCAGTGTCAGGGAAGGACGCAGTGTGTCAGTGTCAGGGACTGACGCAGTGTGTCAGTGTCAGGGAAGGACGCAGTGTGTCAGTATCAGGGAGGGGTACAGTGTGTCAGTGTCAGGGAAGGACGCAGTGTGTCAGTGTCAGAGGCGGACGCAGTGTGTCATCGTCAGGGAAGGACGCAGAGTGTCAGTGTCAGGGAAGGACTCAGTGTGTCAGCGTCAGAGGCGGTCGTAGTGTGTCAGTGTTGGTGACGGACGCAGTGTGTCAGTGTCGGGGACGGACGCAGTGTGTCAGTATCGGTGAAGGACGCAGTGTGTCAGTGTCGGGGAGGGACGCAGTGTGTCAGTATCAGGGAGGGACGCAGTGTGTCAGTATCGGGGACGGACGCAGTGTGTCAGTATCAGGGAAAGACGCAGTGTGTCAGTATCAGGGACGGACGCAGTGTGTCAGTATCAGGGAGGGGTACGGTGTTTCAGTGTCAGGGAAGGACGCAGTGTGTCAGTGTCAAAGGCGGACGCAGTGTGTCATTGTCAGGGAAGGACGCAGAGTGTCAGTATCGGTGAAGGACGCAGTGTGTCAGTGTCAGAGGCGGACGCAGTGTGTCAGTGTCAGAGGCGGACGCAGTGTGTCAGTGTCAGGGAAGCACGCAGTGTGTCAGTGTCAGGGAAGGACGCAGTTTGTCAGTGTCAGGGAAGGACGCAGTGTGTCAGTGTCAGGGACTGACGCAGTGTGTCAGTGTCAGGGAAGGACGCAGTGTGTCAGTATCAGGGAGGGGTACAGTGTGTCAGTGTCAGGGAAGGACGCAGTGTGTCAGTGTCAGAGGCGGACGCAGTGTGTCATCGTCAGGGAAGGACGCAGAGTGTCAGTGTCAGGGAAGGACTCAGTGTGTCAGTGTCAGAGGCGGTCGTAGTGTGTCAGTTTTGGTGACGGACGCAGTGTGTCAGTGTCGGGGACGGACGCAGTGTGTCAGTATCGGTGAAGGACGCAGTGTGTCAGTGTCAGGGAGGGACGCAGTGTGTCAGTATCAGGGAGGGACGCAGTGTGTCAGTATCAGGGATGGACGCAGTGTGTCAGTATCAGGGACGGACGCAGTGTGTCAGTATCAGGGAAGGACGCAGTGTGTCAGTGTTGGGGAGGGACGCAGCGTGTCAGTATGAGGGAAGGACGCAGCGTGTCAGTATCAGGGAAGGACGCAGTGTGTCAGTATCAGGGATCGACGCAGTGTGTCAGCGTAATGAGGGACGCAGTGTGTCAGTATCAGGGACGGACGCAGTGTGTCAGTATCAGGGAAGGACGCAGTGTGTCAGTGTTGGGTATGGACGCAGCGTGTAAGTATCAGGGAAGGACGCCGTGTGTCAGTGTCAGGGACGGACGCCGTGTGTCAGTGTCAGGGACGCACGCAGTGTGTCAGTGTCAGGGACGGACGTAGCATGTCAGTATCACGGACGGACGCAGTGTGTCAGTTTCAGGGAAGGACTTCGTGTGTCAGTGTCAGGGAAGGACGCAGCGTGTCACTATCACGGACGGACGCAGTGTGTCAGTGTCAGGGAAGGACGCAGTGTGTCAGTATCAGGGACTGACGCAGTTTGTCAGTGTCAGGGACGGACGTAGCGTGTCAGTATCACGGACGGACGCAGTGTGTCAGTATCGGGGACGGACGCAGTGTGTCAGTATCAGAGATGGAGGCATTGTGTCAGTATCAGGGTCGGACGTAGCGTGTCAGTATCAGGGAAGGAAGCAGTGTGTCAGTATCAGGGAAGGACGCAGTGTGTCAATGTCGGGGACGGACGTAGTGAGTCAGTTTCAGAGATTGACGCAGTGTGTCAGTGTTGGGGACGGACGCAGCGTGTCAGTATCAGGGACGGACGCAGTGTGTCAGTGTAGGGGATGGACGCAGTGTGTCAGTGTCGGAGACGGACGCAGTGTGTCAGGGCCGGGAAGGACGCAGCGTGTCAGTATCAGGGATCGACGCAGTGTGTCAGTGTAAGGGAGGGACGCAGTGTGTCAGTGTCGGGGACGGACTCAGTGTGTCAGTGTCGGGGAGGGACGCAGGGTGTCAGTATCAGGGAGGGACGCATTGTGTCAGTATCGGGGACGGACGCAGTGTGTCAGTATCAGGGAAAGACGCAGTGTGTCAGTATCAGGGACGGACGCAGTGTGTCAGTATCAGGGAGGGGTACGGTGTTTCAGTGTCAGGGAAGGACGCAGTGTGTCAGTGTCAAAGGCGGACGCAGTGTGTCATTGTCAGGGAAGGACGCAGAGTGTCAGTATCGGTGAAGGACGCAGTGTGTCAGTGTCAGAGGCGGACGCAGTGTGTCAGTGTCAGAGGCGGACGCAGTGTGTCAGTGTCAGGGAAGCACGCAGTGTGTCAGTGTCAGGGAAGGACGCAGTTTGTCAGTGTCAGGGAAGGACGCAGTGTGTCAGTGTCAGGGACTGACGCAGTGTGTCAGTGTCAGGGAAGGACGCAGTGTGTCAGTATCAGGGAGGGGTACAGTGTGTCAGTGTCAGGGAAGGACGCAGTGTGTCAGTGTCAGAGGCGGACGCAGTGTGTCATCGTCAGGGAAGGACGCAGAGTGTCAGTGTCAGGGAAGGACTCAGTGTGTCAGTGTCAGAGGCGGTCGTAGTGTGTCAGTGTTGGTGACGGACGCAGTGTGTCAGTGTCGGGGACGGACGCAGTGTGTCAGTATCGGTGAAGGACGCAGTGTGTCAGTGTCGGGGAGGGACGCAGTGTGTCAGTATCAGGGAGGGACGTAGTGTGTCAGTATCAGGGATGGACGCAGTGTGTCAGTATCAGGGACGGACGCAGTGTGTCAGTATCAGGGAAGGACGCAGTGTGTCAGTGTTGGGGAGGGACGCAGCGTGTCAGTATGAGGGAAGGACGCAGCGTGTCAGTATCAGGGAAGGACGCAGTGTGTCAGTATCAGGGATCGACGCAGTGTGTCAGCGTAAGGGAGGGACGCAGTGTGTCAGTATCAGGGACGGACGCAGTGTGTCAGTATCAGGGAAGGACGCAGTGTGTCAGTGTTGGGTATGGACGCAGCGTGTCAGTATCAGGGAAGGACGCCGTGTGTCAGTGTCAGGGACGGACGCCGTGTGTCAGTGTCAAGGACGCACGCAGTGTGTCAGTGTCAGGGACGGACGTAGCATGTCAGTATCACGGACGGACGCAGTGTGTCAGTTTCAGGGAAGGACGCCGTGTGTCAGTGTCAGGGAAGGACGCAGCGTGTCACTATCACGGACGGACGCAGTGTGTCAGTGTCAGGGAAGGACGCAGTGTGTCAGTATCAGGGACTGACGCAGTTTGTCAGTGTCAGGGACGGACGTAGCGTGTCAGTATCACGGACGGACGCAGTGTGTCAGTATCGGGGACGGACGCAGTGTGTCAGTATCAGAGATGGACGCATTGTGTCAGTATCAGGGTCGGACGTAGCGTGTCAGTATCAGGGAAGGAAGCAGTGTGTCAGTATCAGGGAAGGACGCAGTGTGTCAATGTCGGGGACGGACGTAGTGAGTCAGTTTCAGAGATTGACGCAGTGTGTCAGTGTTGGGGACGGACGCAGCGTGTCAGTATCAGGGACGGACGCAGTGTGTCAGTGTAGGGGATGGACGCAGTGTGTCAGTGTCGGAGACGGACGCAGTGTGTCAGGGCCGGGAAGGACGCAGCGTGTCAGTATCAGGGATCGACGCAGTGTGTCAGTGTAAGGGAGGGACGCAGTGTGTCAGTGTCGGGGACGGACTCAGTGTGTCAGTGTCGGGGAGGGACGCAGGGTGTCAGTATCAGGGAGGGACGCATTGTGTCAGTATCGGGGACGGACGCAGTGTGTCAGTATCAGGGAAAGACGCAGTGTGTCAGTATCAGGGACGGACGCAGTGTGTCAGTATCAGGGAGGGGTACAGTGTTTCAGTGTCAGGGAAGGACGCAGTGTGTCAGTGTCAAAGGCGGACGCAGTGTGTCATTGTCAGGGAAGGACGCAGAGTGTCAGTATCGGTGAAGGACGCAGTGTGTCAGTGTCAGAGGCGGACGCAGTGTGTCAGTGTCAGAGGCGGACGCAGTGTGTCAGTGTCAGGGAAGCACGCAGTGTGTCAGTGTCAGGGAAGGACGCAGTTTGTCAGTGTCAGGGAAGGACGCAGTGTGTCAGTGTCAGGGACTGACGCAGTGTGTCAGTGTCAGGGAAGGACGCAGTGTGTCAGTATCAGGGAGGGGTACAGTGTGTCAGTGTCAGGGAAGGACGCAGTGTGTCAGTGTCAGAGGCGGACGCAGTGTGTCATCGTCAGGGAAGGACGCAGAGTGTCAGTGTCTGGGAAGGACTCAGTGTGTCAGTGTCAGAGGCGGTCGTAGTGTGTCAGTGTTGGTGACGGACGCAGTGTGTCAGTGTCGGGGACGGACGCAGTGTGTCAGTATCGGTGAAGGACGCAGTGTGTCAGTGTCGGGGAGGGACGCAGTGTGTCAGTATCAGGGAGGGACGCAGTGTGTCAGTATCAGGGACGGACGCAGTGTGTCAGTATCAGGGAAGGACGAAGTGTGTCAGTGTCGGGGAGGGACGCAGCGTGTCAGAATCAGGGAAGGACGCAGCGTGTCAGTATCAGGGAACGACGCAGTGTGTCAGTATCAGGGATCGACGGAGTGTGTCAGTGTCAGGGAGGGACGCAGTGTGTCAGTTTCGGGGACGGACTCAGTGTGTCAGCTTCGGGGAGGGACGCAGTGTGTCAGTGTAAGGGAAGGACGCAGTATGTCAGTGTCGGGGACGGACGCAGTGTGTCAGTGTCGGGGATTGACCCAGTGTGTCAGTTTCAGGGAGGGACGCAGTGTGTCAGTATCAGGGAGGGACGCAGTGTGTCAGTATCATGGACGGACGCAGTGGGACAGTATCAGGGAGGGGCGCAGTCTGTCAGTGTCAGGGAAGGACGCAGTGTGTCAGTGTCAGAGGCGGACGCAGTGTGTCAGTGTCAGGGAAGCACGCAGTGTGTCAGTGTCAGGGAAGGACGCAGTTTGTCAGTGTCAGGGAAGGACGCAGTGTGTCAGTGTCAGGGACTGACGCAGTGTGTCAGTGTCAGGGAAGGACGCAGTGTGTCACTATCAGGGAATTACGCAGTGTGTCAGTGTCGAGGACGGACGCAGCGTGTCAGTATCAGGGACGGACGTAGTGTGTCAGTATCAGGGACGGACGCAGTGTGTCAGCTTCGGGGAGGGACGCAGTGTGTCAGTGTAAGGGAAGGACGCAGTATGTCAGTGTCGGGGACGGACGCAGTGTGTCAGTGTCGGGGATTGACCCAGTGTGTCAGTTTCAGGGAGGGACGCAGTGTGTCAGTATCAGAGATGGACGCATTGTGTCAGTATCAGGGTCGGACGTAGCGTGTCAGTATCAGGGAAGGAAGCAGTGTGTCAGTATCAGGGAAGGACGCAGTGTGTCAATGTCGGGGACGGACGTAGTGAGTCAGTTTCAGAGATTGACGCAGTGTGTCAGTGTTGGGGACGGACGCAGCGTGTCAGTATCAGGGACGGACGCAGTGTGTCAGTGTAGGGGATGGACGCAGTGTGTCAGTGTCGGAGACGGACGCAGTGTGTCAGGGCCGGGAAGGACGCAGCGTGTCAGTATCAGGGATCGACGCAGTGTGTCAGTGTAAGGGAGGGACGCAGTGTGTCAGTGTCGGGGACGGACTCAGTGTGTCAGTGTCGGGGAGGGACGCAGGGTGTCAGTATCAGGGAGGGACGCATTGTGTCAGTATCGGGGACGGACGCAGTGTGTCAGTATCAGGGAAAGACGCAGTGTGTCAGTATCAGGGAGGGGTACAGTGTTTCAGTGTCAGGGAAGGACGCAGTGTGTCAGTGTCAAAGGCGGACGCAGTGTGTCATTGTCAGGGAAGGACGCAGAGTGTCAGTATCGGTGAAGGACGCAGTGTGTCAGTGTCAGAGGCGGACGCAGTGTGTCAGTGTCAGAGGCGGACGCAGTGTGTCAGTGTCAGGGAAGCACGCAGTGTGTCAGTGTCAGGGAAGGACGCAGTTTGTCAGTGTCAGGGAAGGACGCAGTGTGTCAGTGTCAGGGACTGACGCAGTGTGTCAGTGTCAGGGAAGGACGCAGTGTGTCAGTATCAGGGAGGGGTACAGTGTGTCAGTGTCAGGGAAGGACGCAGTGTGTCAGTGTCAGAGGCGGACGCAGTGTGTCATCGTCAGGGAAGGACGCAGAGTGTCAGTGTCAGGGAAGGACTCAGTGTGTCAGTGTCAGAGGCGGTCGTAGTGTGTCAGTGTTGGTGACGGACGCAGTGTGTCAGTGTCGGGGACGGACGCAGTGTGTCAGTATCGGTGAAGGACGCAGTGTGTCAGTGTCGGGGAGGGACGCAGTGTGTCAGTATCAGGGAGGGACGCAGTGTGTCAGTATCAGGGACGGACGCAGTGTGTCAGTATCAGGGAAGGACGAAGTGTGTCAGTGTCGGGGAGGGACGCAGCGTGTCAGAATCAGGGAAGGACGCAGCGTGTCAGTATCAGGGAACGACGCAGTGTGTCAGTATCAGGGATCGACGGAGTGTGTCAGTGTCAGGGAGGGACGCAGTGTGTCAGTTTCGGGGACGGACTCAGTGTGTCAGCTTCGGGGAGGGACGCAGTGTGTCAGTGTAAGGGAAGGACGCAGTATGTCAGTGTCGGGGACGGACGCAGTGTGTCAGTGTCGGGGATTGACCCAGTGTGTCAGTTTCAGGGAGGGACGCAGTGTGTCAGTATCAGGGAGGGACGCAGTGTGTCAGTATCATGGACGGACGCAGTGGGACAGTATCAGGGAGGGGCGCAGTCTGTCAGTGTCAGGGAAGGACGCAGTGTGTCAGTGTCAGAGGCGGACGCAGTGTGTCAGTGTCAGGGAAGCACGCAGTGTGTCAGTGTCAGGGAAGGACGCAGTTTGTCAGTGTCAGGGAAGGACGCAGTGTGTCAGTGTCAGGGACTGACGCAGTGTGTCAGTGTCAGGGAAGGACGCAGTGTGTCACTATCAGGGAATTACGCAGTGTGTCAGTGTCGAGGACGGACGCAGCGTGTCAGTATCAGGGACGGACGTAGTGTGTCAGTATCAGGGACGGACGCAGTGTGTCAGCTTCGGGGAGGGACGCAGTGTGTCAGTGTAAGGGAAGGACGCAGTATGTCAGTGTCGGGGACGGACGCAGTGTGTCAGTGTCGGGGATTGACCCAGTGTGTCAGTTTCAGGGAGGGACGCAGTGTGTCAGTATCAGGGAGGGACGCAGTGTGTCAGTATCATGGACGGACGCAGTGGGTCAGTATCAGGGAGGGGCGCAGTCTCTCAGTGTCAGGGAAGGAGGCAGTGTGTCAGTGTCAGAGGCGGACGCAGTGTGTCAGTGTCAGGGAAGGACGCAGTTTGTCAGTGTCAGGGAAGGACGCAGTTTGTCATTGTCAGGGAAGGACGCAGTGTGTCAGTGTCAGGGACTGACGCAGTGTGTCAGTGTCAGGGAAGGACGCAGTGTGTCACTATCAGGGAATTACGCAGTGTGTCAGTGTCGAGGACGGACGCAGCGTGTCAGTATCAGGGAAGGACGCAGTGTGTCAGTATCAGGGAAGGACGCAGTGTGTCAGTATCAGGGATCGACGGAGTATGTCAGTGTCAGGGAGGGACGCAGTGTGTCAGTATCAGGGAAGGACGCAGTGTGTCAGTATCGGGGACGGACGCAGTGTGTCAGTATCAGGGAAAGACGCAGTGTGTAAGTATCAGGGACGGACGCAGTGTGTCAGTATCAGGGAGGGGTACGGTGTTTCAGTGTCAGGGAAGGACGCAGTGTGTCAGTGTCAAAGGCGGACGCAGTGTGTCATTGTCAGGGAAGGACGCAGAGTCTCAGTATCGGTGAAGGACGCAGTGTGTCAGTGTCAGAGGCGGACGCAGTGTGTCAGTGTCAGAGGCGGACGCAGTGTGTCAGTGTCAGGGAAGCACGCAGTGTGTCAGTGTCAGGGAAGGACGCAGTTTGTCAGTGTCAGGGAAGGACGCAGTGTGTCAGTGTCAGGGACTGACGCAGTGTGTCAGTGTCAGGGAAGGACGCAGTGTGTCAGTATCAGGGAGGGGTACAGTGTGTCAGTGTCAGGGAAGGACGCAGTGTGTCAGTGTCAGAGGCGGACGCAGTGTGTCATCGTCAGGGAAGGACGCAGAGTGTCAGTGTCAGGGAAGGACTCAGTGTGTCAGTGTCAGAGGCGGTCGTAGTGTGTCAGTGTTGGTGACGGACGCAGTGTGTCAGTGTCGGGGACGGACGCAGTGTGTCAGTATCGGTGAAGGACGCAGTGTGTCAGTGTCGGGGAGGGACGCAGTGTGTCAGTATCAGGGAGGGACGCAGTGTGTCAGTATCAGGGATGGACGCAGTGTGTCAGTATCAGGGACGGACGCAGTGTGTCAGTATCAGGGAAGGACGCAGTGTGTCAGTGTTGGGGAGGGACGCAGCGTGTCAGTATGAGGGAAGGACGCAGCGTGTCAGTATCAGGGAAGGACGCAGTGTGTCAGTATCAGGGATCGACGCAGTGTGTCAGCGTAAGGGAGGGACGCAGTGTGTCAGTATCAGGGACGGACGCAGTGTGTCAGTATCAGGGAAGGACGCAGTTTGTCAGTGTTGGGTATGGACGCAGCGTGTCAGTATCAGGGAAGGACGCCGTGTGTCAGTGTCAGGGACGGACGCCGTGTGTCAGTGTCAGGGACGCACGCAGTGTGTCAGTGTCAGGGACGGACGTAGCATGTCAGTATCACGGACGGACGCAGTGTGTCAGTTTCAGGGAAGGACGCCGTGTGTCAGTGTCAGGGAAGGACGCAGCGTGTCACTATCACGGACGGACGCAGTGTGTCAGTGTCAGGGAAGGACGCAGTGTGTCAGTATCAGGGACTGACGCAGTTTGTCAGTGTCAGGGACGGACGTAGCGTGTCAGTATCACGGACGGACGCAGTGTGTCAGTATCGGGGACGGACGCAGTGTGTCAGTATCAGAGATGGACGCATTGTGTCAGTATCAGGGTCGGACGTAGCGTGTCAGTATCAGGGAAGGAAGCAGTGTGTCAGTATCAGGGAAGGACGCAGTGTGTCAATGTCGGGGACGGACGTAGTGAGTCAGTTTCAGAGATTGACGCAGTGTGTCAGTGTTGGGGACGGACGCAGCGTGTCAGTATCAGGGACGGACGCAGTGTGTCAGTGTAGGGGATGGACGCAGTGTGTCAGTGTCGGAGACGGACGCAGTGTGTCAGGGCCGGGAAGGACGCAGCGTGTCAGTATCAGGGATCGACGCAGTGTGTCAGTGTAAGGGAGGGACGCAGTGTGTCAGTGTCGGGGACGGACTCAGTGTGTCAGTGTCGGGGAGGGACGCAGGGTGTCAGTATCAGGGAGGGACGCATTGTGTCAGTATCGGGGACGGACGCAGTGTGTCAGTATCAGGGAAAGACGCAGTGTGTCAGTATCAGGGACGGACGCAGTGTGTCAGTATCAGGGAGGGGTACAGTGTTTCAGTGTCAGGGAAGGACGCAGTGTGTCAGTGTCAAAGGCGGACGCAGTGTGTCATTGTCAGGGAAGGACGCAGAGTGTCAGTATCGGTGAAGGACGCAGTGTGTCAGTGTCAGAGGCGGACGCAGTGTGTCAGTGTCAGAGGCGGACGCAGTGTGTCAGTGTCAGGGAAGCACGCAGTGTGTCAGTGTCAGGGAAGGACGCAGTTTGTCAGTGTCAGGGAAGGACGCAGTGTGTCAGTGTCAGGGACTGACGCAGTGTGTCAGTGTCAGGGAAGGACGCAGTGTGTCAGTATCAGGGAGGGGTACAGTGTGTCAGTGTCAGGGAAGGACGCAGTGTGTCAGTGTCAGAGGCGGACGCAGTGTGTCATCGTCAGGGAAGGACGCAGAGTGTCAGTGTCAGGGAAGGACTCAGTGTGTCAGTGTCAGAGGCGGTCGTAGTGTGTCAGTGTTGGTGACGGACGCAGTGTGTCAGTGTCGGGGACGGACGCAGTGTGTCAGTATCGGTGAAGGACGCAGTGTGTCAGTATCAGGGAAGGACGCAGTGTGTCAGTATCAGGGATCGACGGAGTATGTCAGTGTCAGGGAGGGACGCAGTGTGTCAGTATCAGGGAAGGACGCAGTGTGTCAGTATCGGGGACGGACGCAGTGTGTCAGTATCAGAGATGGACGCATTGTGTCAGTATCAGGGTCGGACGTAGCGTGTCAGTATCAGGGAAGGAAGCAGTGTGTCAGTATCAGGGAAGGACGCAGTGTGTCAATGTCGGGGACGGACGTAGTGAGTCAGTTTCAGAGATTGACGCAGTGTGTCAGTATTGGGGACGGACGCAGCGTGTCAGTATCAGAGATGGACGCATTGTGTCAGTATCAGGGTCGGACGTAGCGTGTCAGTATCAGGGAAGGACGTCGTGTGTCAGTGTCAGGGAAGGACGCAGCGTGTCAGTATCTCGGACGGACGCAGTGTGTCAGTGTAAGGGAAGGACGCAGTGTGTCAGAATCAGGGACTGACGCAGTGTGTCAGTGTCAGGGACGGACGTAGCTTGTCAGTATCACGGACGGACGCAGTATGTCAGTATCGGGAACGGACGCAGTGTGTCAGTTTCAGAGATTGACGCAGTGTGTCAGTGTCAGGGACGGACGCAGCGTGTCAGTATCTCGGACGGACGCAGTGTGTCAGTGTAAGGGAAGGACGCAGTGTGTCAGTTTCAGAGATTGACGCAGTGTGTCAGTGTTGGGGACGGACGCAGCGTGTCAGTATCAGGGACGGACGCAGTGTGTCAGTGTAGGGGATGGACGCAGTGTGTCAGTGTCGGGGACGGACGCAGTGTGTCAGTGTCGGGGAAGGACGCAGCGTGTCAGTATCAGGGAAGGACGCAGCGTGTCAGTATCAGGGAAGGACGCATTGTTTTCAGTATCAGAGACGGACGCAGCGTGTCAGTATCACGGAAGGACGCAGTGTGTCAGTGTCAGGGAAGATACGCAGTGTGTCACTATCAGGGACTGACGCAGTGTGTCAGTGTCAGGGACGGACGTAGCGTGTCAGTATCACGGACGGACGCAGTGTGTCAGTATCGGGAACGGACGCAGTGTGTCAGTATCAGAGATGGACGCATTGTGTCAGTATCATGGTCGGACGTAGCGTGTCAGTATCAGGGAAGGACGCAGTGTGTCAGTATCAGGGAAGGACGCAGTGTGTCAATGTCGAGGACGGACGTAGTGAGTCAGTTTCAGAGATTGACGCAGTGTGTCATTGTTGGGGACGGACGCAGCGTGTCAGTATCAGGGACGGACGCAGTGTGTCAGTGTAGGGGATGGACGCAGTGTGTCAGTATCACGGACGGACGCAGTGTGTCAGTATCGGGGACGGACGCAGTGTGTCAGTATCAGAGATGGACGCATTGTGTCAGTATCAGGGTCGGACGTAGCGTGTCAGTATCAGGGAAGGAAGCAGTGTGTCAGTATCAGGGAAGGACGCAGTGTGTCAATGTCGGGGACGGACGTAGTGAGTCAGTTTCAGAGATTGACGCAGTGTGTCAGTGTTGGGGACGGACGCAGCGTGTCAGTATCAGGGACGGACGCAGTGTGTCAGTGTAGGGGATGGACGCAGTGTGTCAGTGTCGGAGACGGACGCAGTGTGTCAGGGCCGGGAAGGACGCAGCGTGTCAGTATCAGGGATCGACGCAGTGTGTCAGTGTAAGGGAGGGACGCAGTGTGTCAGTGTCGGGGACGGACTCAGTGTGTCAGTGTCGGGGAGGGACGCAGGGTGTCAGTATCAGGGAGGGACGCATTGTGTCAGTATCGGGGACGGACGCAGTGTGTCAGTATCAGGGAAAGACGCAGTGTGTCAGTATCAGGGACGGACGCAGTGTGTCAGTATCAGGGAGGGGTACAGTGTTTCAGTGTCAGGGAAGGACGCAGTGTGTCAGTGTCAAAGGCGGACGCAGTGTGTCATTGTCAGGGAAGGACGCAGAGTGTCAGTATCGGTGAAGGACGCAGTGTGTCAGTGTCAGAGCCGGACGCAGTGTGTCAGTGTCAGAGGCGGACGCAGTGTGTCAGTGTCAGGGAAGCACGCAGTGTGTCAGTGTCAGGGAAGGACGCAGTTTGTCAGTGTCAGGGAAGGACGCAGTGTGTCAGTGTCAGGGACTGACGCAGTGTGTCAGTGTCAGGGAAGGACGCAGTGTGTCAGTATCAGGGAGGGGTACAGTGTGTCAGTGTCAGGGAAGGACGCAGTGTGTCAGTGTCAGAGGCGGACGCAGTGTGTCATCGTCAGGGAAGGACGCAGAGTGTCAGTGTCAGGGAAGGACTCAGTGTGTCAGTGTCAGAGGCGGTCGTAGTGTGTCAGTGTTGGTGACGGACGCAGTGTGTCAGTGTCGGGGACGGACGCAGTGTGTCAGTATCGGTGAAGGACGCAGAGTGTCAGTATCAGGGAAGGACGCAGTGTGTCAGTATCAGGGATCGACGGAGTATGTCAGTGTCAGGGAGGGACGCAGTGTGTCAGTATCAGGGAAGGACGCAGTGTGTCAGTATCGGGGACGGACGCAGTGTGTCAGTATCAGAGATGGACGCATTGTGTCAGTATCAGGGTCGGACGTAGCGTGTCAGTATCAGGGAAGGAAGCAGTGTGTCAGTATCAGGGAAGGACGCAGTGTGTCAATGTCGGGGACGGACGTAGTGAGTCAGTTTCAGAGATTGACGCAGTGTGTCAGTATTGGGGACGGACGCAGCGTGTCAGTATCAGAGATGGACGCATTGTGTCAGTATCAGGGTCGGACGTAGCGTGTCAGTATCAGGGAAGGACGTCGTGTGTCAGTGTCAGGGAAGGACGCAGCGTGTCAGTATCTCGGACGGACGCAGTGTGTCAGTGTAAGGGAAGGACGCAGTGTGTCAGTATCAGGGACTGACGCAGTGTGTCAGTGTCAGGGACGGACGTAGCTTGTCAGTATCACGGACGGACGCAGTATGTCAGTATCGGGAACGGACGCAGTGTGTCAGTTTCAGAGATTGACGCAGTGTGTCAGTGTCAGGGACGGACGCAGCGTGTCAGTATCTCGGACGGACGCAGTGTGTCAGTGTAAGGGAAGGACGCAGTGTGTCAGTTTCAGAGATTGACGCAGTGTGTCAGTGTTGGGGACGGACGCAGCGTGTCAGTATCAGGGACGGACGCAGTGTGTCAGTGTAGGGGATGGACGCAGTGTGTCAGTGTCGGGGACGGACGCAGTGTGTCAGTGTCGGGGAAGGACGCAGCGTGTCAGTATCAGGGAAGGACGCAGCGTGTCAGTATCAGGGAAGGACGCATTGTTTTCAGTATCAGAGACGGACGCAGCGTGTCAGTATCACGGACGGACGCAGTGTGTCAGTGTCAGGGAAGGACGCAGTGTGTCACTATCAGGGACTGACGCAGTGTGTCAGTGTCAGGGACGGACGTAGCGTGTCAGTATCACGGACGGACGCAGTGTGTCAGTATCGGGAACGGACGCAGTGTGTCAGTATCAGAGATGGACGCATTGTGTCAGTATCATGGTCGGACGTAGCGTGTCAGTATCAGGGAAGGACGCAGTGTGTCAGTATCAGGGAAGGACGCAGTGTGTCAATGTCGAGGACGGACGTAGTGAGTCAGTTTCAGAGATTGACGCAGTGTGTCATTGTTGGGGACGGACGCAGCGTGTCAGTATCAGGGACGGACGCAGTGTGTCAGTGTAGGGGATGGACGCAGTGTGTCAGTGTCGGGGACGGACGCAGTGTGTCAGTGTCGGGGAAGGACGCAGCGTGTCAGTATCAGGGAAGGACGCAGCGTGTCAGTATCAGGGAAGGACCCATTGTGTCAGTATCAGAGACGGACGCAGCGTGTCAGTATCACGGAAGGACGCAGTGTGTCAGTATCAGGGAAGGACGCAGTGTGTCAGTATCAGGGAGGGACGCAGTGTGTCAGTGTAAGGGAGGGACGCAGTGTGTCAGTGTCGGGGACGGACTCAGTGTGTCAGTGTCGGGGACGGACGCAGTGTGTCAGTATCAGGGAAAGACGCAGTGTGTCAGTATCAGGGACGGACGCAGTGTGTCAGTATCAGGGAGGGGTACGGTGTTTCAGTGTCAGGGAAGGACGCAGTGTGTCAGTGTCAAAGGCGGACGCAGTGTGTCATTGTCAGGGAAGGACGCAGAGTGTCAGTATCGGTGAAGGACGCAGTGTGTCAGTGTCAGAGGCGGACGCAGTGTGTCAGTGTCAGAGGCGGACGCAGTGTGTCAGTGTCAGGGAAGCACGCAGTGTGTCAGTGTCAGGGAAGGACGCAGTTTGTCAGTGTCAGGGAAGGACGCAGTGTGTCAGTGTCAGGGACTGACGCAGTGTGTCAGTGTCAGGGAAGGACGCAGTGTGTCAGTATCAGGGAGGGGTACAGTGTGTCAGTGTCAGGGAAGGACGCAGTGTGTCAGTGTCAGAGGCGGTCGTAGTGTGTCAGTGTTGGTGACGGACGCAGTGTCTCAGTGTCGGGGACGGACGCAGTGTGTCAGTATCGGTGAAGGACGCAGTGTGTCAGTGTCGGGGAGGGACGCAGTGTGTCAGTATCAGGGAGGGACGCAGTGTGTCAGTATCAGGGATGGACGCAGTGTGTCAGTATCAGGGACGGACGCAGTGTGTCAGTATCAGGGAAGGACGCAGTGTGTCAGTGTTGGGGAGGGACGCAGCGTGTCAGTATGAGGGAAGGACGCAGCGTGTCAGTATCAGGGAAGGACGCAGTTTGTCAGTATCAGGGATCGACGCAGTGTGTCAGTATCACGGACGGACGCAGTGTGTCAGTATCAGGGACGGACGCAGTGTGTCAGTATCAGGGAAGGACGCAGTGTGTCAGTGTTGGGTATGGACGCAGCGTGTCAGTATCAGGGAAGGACGCCGTGTGTCAGTGTCAGGGACGGACGCCGTGTGTCAGTGTCAGTGACGCACGCAGTGTGTCAGTGTCAGGGACGGACGTAGCATGTCAGTATCACGGACGGACGCAGTGTGTCAGTTTCAGGGAAGGACGCCGTGTGTCAGTGTCAGGGAAGGACGCAGCGTGTCACTATCACGGACGGACGCAGTGTGTCAGTGTCAGGGAAGGACGCAGTGTGTCAGTATCAGGGACTGACGCAGTTTGTCAGTGTCAGGGACGGACGTAGCGTGTCAGTATCACGGACGGACGCAGTGTGTCAGTATCGGGGCGGACGCAGTGTGTCAGTATCAGAGATGGACGCATTGTGTCAGTATCAGGGTCGGACGTAGCGTGTCAGTATCAGGGAAGGAAGCAGTGTGTCAGTATCAGGGAAGGACGCAGTGTGTCAGTATCAGGGATCGACGGAGTATGTCAGTGTCAGGGAGGGACGCAGTGTGTCAGTATCAGGGAAGGACGCAGTGTGTCAGTATCGGGGACGGACGCAGTGTGTCAGTATCAGAGATGGACGCATTGTGTCAGTATCAGGGTCGGACGTAGCGTGTCAGTATCAGGGAAGGAAGCAGTGTGTCAGTATCAGGGAAGGACGCAGTGTGTCAATGTCGGGGACGGACGTAGTGAGTCAGTTTCAGAGATTGACGCAGTGTGTCAGTATTGGGGACGGACGCAGCGTGTCAGTATCAGGGAAGGACGCAGTGTGTCAGTGTAGGGGATGGACGCAGTGTGTCAGTGTCGGAGACGGACGCAGTGTGTCAGGGCCGGGAAGGACGCAGCGTGTCAGTATCAGGGTTCGACGCAGTGTGTCAGTGTAAGGGAGGGACGCAGTGTGTCAGTGTCGGGGACGGACTCAGTGTGTCAGTGTCGGGGAGGGACGCAGGGTGTCAGTATCAGGGAGGGACGCATTGTGTCAGTATCGGGGACGGACGCAGTGTGTCAGTATCAGGGAAAGACGCAGTGTGTCAGTATCAGGGACGGACGCAGTGTGTCAGTATCAGGGAGGGGTACAATGTGTCATTGTCAGGGAAGGACGCAGAGTGTCAGTATCGGTGAAGGACGCAGTGTGTCAGTGTCAGAGGCGGACGCAGTGTGTCAGTGTCAGAGGCGGACGCAGTGTGTCATCGTCAGGGAAGGACGCAGAGTGTCAGTGTCAGGGAAGGACTTAGTGTGTCAGTGTCAGAGGTGGTCGTAGTGTGTCAGTGTTGGTGACGGACGCAGTGTGTCAGTGTCGGGGACGGACGCAGTGTGTCAGTATCGGTGAAGGACGCAGTTTGTCAGTATCAGGGATCGACGCAGTGTGTCAGTATCAGGGAAGGACGCAGTGTGTCAATGTCGGGGACGGACGTAGTGAGTCAGTTTCAGAGATTGACGCAGTGTGTCAGTATTGGGGACGGACGCAGTGTGTCAGTGTCAGGGACTGACGCAGTGTGTCAGTGTCAGGGAAGGACGCAGTGTGTCAGTATCAGGGAGGGGTACAGTGTGTCAGTGTCAGGGAAGGACGCAGTGTGTCAGTGTCAGGGACTGACGCAGTGTGTCAGTGTCAGGGAAGGACGCAGTGTGTCAGTATCAGGGAGGGGTACAGTGTGTCAGTGTCAGGGAAGGACGCAGTGTGTCAGTGTCAGAGGCGGTCGTAGTGTGTCAGTGTTGGTGACGGACGCAGTGTGTCAGTGTCGGGGACGGACGCAGTGTGTCAGTATCGGTGAAGGACGCAGTGTGTCAGTGTCGGGGAGGGACGCAGTGTGTCAGTATCAGGGAGGGACGCAGTGTGTCAGTATCAGGGATGGACGCAGTGTGTCAGTATCAGGGACGGACGCAGTGTGTCAGTATCAGGGAAGGACGCAGTGTGTCAGTGTTGGGGAGGGACGCAGCGTGTCAGTATGAGGGAAGGACGCAGCGTGTCAGTATCAGGGAAGGACGCAGTTTGTCAGTATCAGGGATCGACGCAGTGTGTCAGTATCACGGACGGACGCAGTGTGTCAGTATCAGGGACGGACGCAGTGTGTCAGTATCAGGGAAGGACGCAGTGTGTCAGTGTTGGGTATGGACGCAGCGTGTCAGTATCAGGGAAGGACGCCGTGTGTCAGTGTCAGGGACGGACGCCGTGTGTCAGTGTCAGTGACGCACGCAGTGTGTCAGTGTCAGGGACGGACGTAGCATGTCAGTATCACGGACGGACGCAGTGTGTCAGTTTCAGGGAAGGACGCCGTGTGTCAGTGTCAGGGAAGGACGCAGCGTGTCACTATCACGGACGGACGCAGTGTGTCAGTGTCAGGGAAGGACGCAGTGTGTCAGTATCAGGGACTGACGCAGTTTGTCAGTGTCAGGGACGGACGTAGCGTGTCAGTATCACGGACGGACGCAGTGTGTCAGTATCGGGGCGGACGCAGTGTGTCAGTATCAGAGATGGACGCATTGTGTCAGTATCAGGGTCGGACGTAGCGTGTCAGTATCAGGGAAGGAAGCAGTGTGTCAGTATCAGGGAAGGACGCAGTGTGTCAGTATCAGGGATCGACGGAGTATGTCAGTGTCAGGGAGGGACGCAGTGTGTCAGTATCAGGGAAGGACGCAGTGTGTCAGTATCGGGGACGGACGCAGTGTGTCAGTATCAGAGATGGACGCATTGTGTCAGTATCAGGGTCGGACGTAGCGTGTCAGTATCAGGGAAGGAAGCAGTGTGTCAGTATCAGGGAAGGACGCAGTGTGTCAATGTCGGGGACGGACGTAGTGAGTCAGTTTCAGAGATTGACGCAGTGTGTCAGTATTGGGGACGGACGCAGCGTGTCAGTATCAGGGACGGACGCAGTGTGTCAGTGTAGGGGATGGACGCAGTGTGTCAGTGTCGGAGACGGACGCAGTGTGTCAGGGCCGGGAAGGACGCAGCGTGTCAGTATCAGGGTTCGACGCAGTGTGTCAGTGTAAGGGAGGGACGCAGTGTGTCAGTGTCGGGGACGGACTCAGTGTGTCAGTGTCGGGGAGGGACGCAGGGTGTCAGTATCAGGGAGGGACGCATTGTGTCAGTATCGGGGACGGACGCAGTGTGTCAGTATCAGGGAAAGACGCAGTGTGTCAGTATCAGGGACGGACGCAGTGTGTCAGTATCAGGGAGGGGTACAGTGTGTCATTGTCAGGGAAGGACGCAGAGTGTCAGTATCGGTGAAGGACGCAGTGTGTCAGTGTCAGAGGCGGACGCAGTGTGTCAGTGTCAGAGGCGGACGCAGTGTGTCATCGTCAGGGAAGGACGCAGAGTGTCAGTGTCAGGGAAGGACTTAGTGTGTCAGTGTCAGAGGTGGTCGTAGTGTGTCAGTGTTGGTGACGGACGCAGTGTGTCAGTGTCGGGGACGGACGCAGTGTGTCAGTATCGGTGAAGGACGCAGTGTGTCAGTGTCGGGGAGGGACGCAGTGTGTCAGTATCAGGGAGGGACGCAGTGTGTCAGTATCAGGGACGGACGCAGTGTGTCAGTATCAGGGAAGGACGAAGTGTGTCAGTGTCGGGGAGGGACGCAGCGTGTCAGAATCAGGGAAGGACGCAGCGTGTCAGTATCAGGGAACGACGCAGTGTGTCAGTATCAGGGATCGACGGAGTGTGTCAGTGTCAGGGAGGGACGCAGTGTGTCAGTTTCTGGGACGGACTCAGTGTGTCAGCTTCGGGGAGGGACGCAGTGTGTCAGTGTAAGGGAAGGACGCAGTATGTCAGTGTCGGGGACGGACGCAGTGTGTCAGTGTCGGGGATTGACCCAGTGTGTCAGTTTCAGGGAGGGACGCAGTGTGTCAGTATCAGGGAGGGACGCAGTGTGTCAGTATCATGGACGGACGCAGTGGGACAGTATCAGGGAGGGGCGCAGTCTGTCAGTGTCAGGGAAGGACGCAGTGTGTCAGTGTCAGAGGCGGACGCAGTGTGTCAGTGTCAGGGAAGCACGCAGTGTGTCAGTGTCAGGGAAGGACGCAGTTTGTCAGTGTCAGGGAAGGACGCAGTGTGTCAGTGTCAGGGACTGACGCAGTGTGTCAGTGTCAGGGAAGGACGCAGTGTGTCACTATCAGGGAATTACGCAGTGTGTCAGTGTCGAGGACGGACGCAGCGTGTCAGTATCAGGGACGGACGTAGTGTGTCAGTATCAGGGACGGACGCAGTGTGTCAGCTTCGGGGAGGGACGCAGTGTGTCAGTATGAGGGAAGGACGCAGCGTGTCAGTATCAGGGAAGGACGCAGGTTGTCAGTGTTGGGTATGGACGCAGCGTGTCAGTATCAGGGAAGGACGCCGTGTGTCAGTGTCAGGGACGGACGCCGTGTGTCAGTGTCAGGGACGCACGCAGTGTGTCAGTGTCAGGGACGGACGTAGCATGTCAGTATCACGGACGGACGCAGTGTGTCAGTTTCAGGGAAGGACTTCGTGTGTCAGTGTCAGGGAAGGACGCAGCGTGTCACTATCACGGACGGACGCAGTGTGTCAGTATCGGGGACGGACGCAGTGTGTCAGTATCAGAGATGGACGCATTGTGTCAGTATCAGGGTCGGACGTAGCGTGTCAGTATCAGGGAAGGAAGCAGTGTGTCAGTATCAGGGAAGGACGCAGTGTGTCAATGTCGGGGACGGACGTAGTGAGTCAGTTTCAGAGATTGACGCAGTGTGTCAGTGTTGGGGACGGACGCAGCGTGTCAGTATCAGGGACGGACGCAGTGTGTCAGTGTAGGGGATGGACGCAGTGTGTCAGTGTCGGAGACGGACGCAGTGTGTCAAGGCCGGGAAGGACGCAGCGTGTCAGTATCAGGGATCGACGCAGTGTGTCAGTGTAAGGGAGGGACGCAGTGTGTCAGTGTCGGGGACGGACTCAGTGTGTCAGTGTCGGGGACGGACGCAGTGTGTCAGTATCAGGGAAAGACGCAGTGTGTCAGTATCAGGGACGGACGCAGTGTGTCAGTATCAGGGAGGGGTACGGTGTTTCAGTGTCAGGGAAGGACGCAGTGTGTCAGTGTCAAAGGCGGACGCAGTGTGTCATTGTCAGGGAAGGACGCAGAGTGTCAGTATCGGTGAAGGACGCAGTGTGTCAGTGTCAGAGGCGGACGCAGTGTGTCAGTGTCAGAGGCGGACGCAGTGTGTCAGTGTCAGGGAAGCACGCAGTGTGTCAGTGTCAGGGAAGGACGCAGTTTGTCAGTGTCAGGGAAGGACGCAGTGTGTCAGTGTCAGGGACTGACGCAGTGTGTCAGTGTCAGGGAAGGACGCAGTGTGTCAGTATCAGGGAGGGGTACAGTGTGTCAGTGTCAGGGAAGGACGCAGTGTGTCAGTGTCAGAGGCGGTCGTAGTGTGTCAGTGTTGGTGACGGACGCAGTGTGTCAGTGTCGGGGACGGACGCAGTGTGTCAGTATCGGTGAAGGACGCAGTGTGTCAGTGTCGGGGAGGGACGCAGTGTGTCAGTATCAGGGAGGGACGCAGTGTGTCAGTATCAGGGATGGACGCAGTGTGTCAGTATCAGGGACGGACGCAGTGTGTCAGTATCAGGGAAGGACGCAGTGTGTCAGTGTTGGGGAGGGACGCAGCGTGTCAGTATGAGGGAAGGACGCAGCGTGTCAGTATCAGGGAAGGACGCAGTGTGTCAGTATCAGGGATCGACGCAGTGTGTCAGCGTAAGGGAGGGACGCAGTGTGTCAGTATCAGGGACGGACGCAGTGTGTCAGTATCAGGGAAGGACGCAGTGTGTCAGTGTTGGGTATGGACGCAGCGTGTCAGTATCAGGGAAGGACGCCGTGTGTCAGTGTCAGGGACGGACGCCGTGTGTCAGTGTCAGTGACGCACGCAGTGTGTCAGTGTCAGGGACGGACGTAGCATGTCAGTATCACGGACGGACGCAGTGTGTCAGTTTCAGGGAAGGACGCCGTGTGTCAGTGTCAGGGAAGGACGCAGCGTGTCACTATCACGGACGGACGCAGTGTGTCAGTGTCAGGGAAGGACGCAGTGTGTCAGTATCAGGGACTGACGCAGTTTGTCAGTGTCAGGGACGGACGTAGCGTGTCAGTATCACGGACGGACGCAGTGTGTCAGTATCGGGGCTGACGCAGTGTGTCAGTATCAGAGATGGACGCATTGTGTCAGTATCAGGGTCGGACGTAGCGTGTCAGTATCAGGGAAGGAAGCAGTGTGTCAGTATCAGGGAAGGACGCAGTGTGTCAATGTCGGGGACGGACGTAGTGAGTCAGTTTCAGAGATTGACGCAGTGTGTCAGTGTTGGGGACGGACGCAGCGTGTCAGTATCAGGGACGGACGCAGTGTGTCAGTGTAGGGGATGGACGCAGTGTGTCAGTGTCGGAGACGGACGCAGTGTGTCAGGGCCGGGAAGGACGCAGCGTGTCAGTATCAGGGATCGACGCAGTGTGTCAGTGTAAGGGAGGGACGCAGTGTGTCAGTGTCGGGGACGGACTCAGTGTGTCAGTGTCGGGGAGGGACGCAGGGTGTCAGTATCAGGGACGGACGCAGTGTGTCAGTATCAGGGAAGGACGCAGTGTGTCAGTGTTGGGGAGGGACGCAGCGTGTCAGTATGAGGGAAGGACGCAGCGTGTCAGTATCAGGGAAGGACGCAGTGTGTCAGTATCAGGGATCGACGCAGTGTGTCAGTATCACGGACGGACGCAGTGTGTCAGTATCAGGGACGGACGCAGTGTGTCAGTATCAGGGAAGGACGCAGTGTGTCAGTGTTGGGTATGGACGCAGCGTGTCAGTATCAGGGAAGGACGCCGTGTGTCAGTGTCAGGGACGGACGCCGTGTGTCAGTGTCAGTGACGCACGCAGTGTGTCAGTGTCAGGGACGGACGTAGCATGTCAGTATCACGGACGGACGCAGTGTGTCAGTTTCAGGGAAGGACGCCGTGTGTCAGTGTCAGGGAAGGACGCAGCGTGTCACTATCACGGACGGACGCAGTGTGTCAGTGTCAGGGAAGGACGCAGTGTGTCAGTATCAGGGACTGACGCAGTTTGTCAGTGTCAGGGACGGACGTAGCGTGTCAGTATCACGGACGGACGCAGTGTGTCAGTATCGGGGCGGACGCAGTGTGTCAGTATCAGAGATGGACGCATTGTGTCAGTATCAGGGTCGGACGTAGCGTGTCAGTATCAGGGAAGGAAGCAGTGTGTCAGTATCAGGGAAGGACGCAGTGTGTCAGTATCAGGGATCCACGGAGTATGTCAGTGTCAGGGAGGGACGCAGTGTGTCAGTATCAGGGAAGGACGCAGTGTGTCAGTATCGGGGACGGACGCAGTGTGTCAGTATCAGAGATGGACGCATTGTGTCAGTATCAGGGTCGGACGTAGCGTGTCAGTATCAGGGAAGGAAGCAGTGTGTCAGTATCAGGGAAGGACGCAGTGTGTCAATGTCGGGGACGGACGTAGTGAGTCAGTTTCAGAGATTGACGCAGTGTGTCAGTATTGGGGACGGACGCAGCGTGTCAGTATCAGGGACGGACGCAGTGTGTCAGTGTAGGGGATGGACGCAGTGTGTCAGTGTCGGAGACGGACGCAGTGTGTCAGGGCCGGGAAGGACGCAGCGTGTCAGTATCAGGGATCGACGCAGTGTGTCAGTGTAAGGGAGGGACGCAGTGTGTCAGTGTCGGGGACGGACTCAGTGTGTCAGTGTCGGGGAGGGACGCAGGGTGTCAGTATCAGGGAGGGACGCATTGTGTCAGTATCGGGGACGGACGCAGTGTGTCAGTATCAGGGAAAGACGCAGTGTGTCAGTATCAGGGACGGACGCAGTGTGTCAGTATCAGGGAGGGGTACAGTGTGTCATTGTCAGGGAAGGACGCAGAGTGTCAGTATCGGTGAAGGACGCAGTGTGTCAGTGTCAGAGGCGGACGCAGTGTGTCAGTGTCAGAGGCGGACGCAGTGTGTCATCGTCAGGGAAGGACGCAGAGTGTCAGTGTCAGGGAAGGACTTAGTGTGTCAGTGTCAGAGGTGGTCGTAGTGTGTCAGTGTTGGTGACGGACGCAGTGTGTCAGTGTCGGGGACGGACGCAGTGTGTCAGTATCGGTGAAGGACGCAGTGTGTCAGTGTCGGGGAGGGACGCAGTGTGTCAGTATCAGGGAGGGACGCAGTGTGTCAGTATCAGGGACGGACGCAGTGTGTCAGTATCAGGGAAGGACGAAGTGTGTCAGTGTCGGGGAGGGACGCAGCGTGTCAGAATCAGGGAAGGACGCAGCGTGTCAGTATCAGGGAACGACGCAGTGTGTCAGTATCAGGGATCGACGGAGTGTGTCAGTGTCAGGGAGGGACGCAGTGTGTCAGTTTCTGGGACGGACTCAGTGTGTCAGCTTCGGGGAGGGACGCAGTGTGTCAGTGTAAGGGAAGGACGCAGTATGTCAGTGTCGGGGACGGACGCAGTGTGTCAGTGTCGGGGATTGACCCAGTGTGTCAGTTTCAGGGAGGGACGCAGTGTGTCAGTATCAGGGAGGGACGCAGTGTGTCAGTATCATGGACGGACGCAGTGGGACAGTATCAGGGAGGGGCGCAGTCTGTCAGTGTCAGGGAAGGACGCAGTGTGTCAGTGTCAGAGGCGGACGCAGTGTGTCAGTGTCAGGGAAGCACGCAGTGTGTCAGTGTCAGGGAAGGACGCAGTTTGTCAGTGTCAGGGAAGGACGCAGTGTGTCAGTGTCAGGGACTGACGCAGTGTGTCAGTGTCAGGGAAGGACGCAGTGTGTCACTATCAGGGAATTACGCAGTGTGTCAGTGTCGAGGACGGACGCAGCGTGTCAGTATCAGGGACGGACGTAGTGTGTCAGTATCAGGGACGGACGCAGTGTGTCAGCTTCGGGGAGGGACGCAGTGTGTCAGTATGAGGGAAGGACGCAGCGTGTCAGTATCAGGGAAGGACGCAGGTTGTCAGTGTTGGGTATGGACGCAGCGTGTCAGTATCAGGGAAGGACGCCGTGTGTCAGTGTCAGGGACGGACGCCGTGTGTCAGTGTCAGGGACGCACGCAGTGTGTCAGTGTCAGGGACGGACGTAGCATGTCAGTATCACGGACGGACGCAGTGTGTCAGTTTCAGGGAAGGACTTCGTGTGTCAGTGTCAGGGAAGGACGCAGCGTGTCACTATCACGGACGGACGCAGTGTGTCAGTATCGGGGACGGACGCAGTGTGTCAGTATCAGAGATGGACGCATTGTGTCAGTATCAGGGTCGGACGTAGCGTGTCAGTATCAGGGAAGGAAGCAGTGTGTCAGTATCAGGGAAGGACGCAGTGTGTCAATGTCGGGGACGGACGTAGTGAGTCAGTTTCAGAGATTGACGCAGTGTGTCAGTGTTGGGGACGGACGCAGCGTGTCAGTATCAGGGACGGACGCAGTGTGTCAGTGTAGGGGATGGACGCAGTGTGTCAGTGTCGGAGACGGACGCAGTGTGTCAAGGCCGGGAAGGACGCAGCGTGTCAGTATCAGGGATCGACGCAGTGTGTCAGTGTAAGGGAGGGACGCAGTGTGTCAGTGTCGGGGACGGACTCAGTGTGTCAGTGTCGGGGACGGACGCAGTGTGTCAGTATCAGGGAAAGACGCAGTGTGTCAGTATCAGGGACGGACGCAGTGTGTCAGTATCAGGGAGGGGTACGGTGTTTCAGTGTCAGGGAAGGACGCAGTGTGTCAGTGTCAAAGGCGGACGCAGTGTGTCATTGTCAGGGAAGGACGCAGAGTGTCAGTATCGGTGAAGGACGCAGTGTGTCAGTGTCAGAGGCGGACGCAGTGTGTCAGTGTCAGAGGCGGACGCAGTGTGTCAGTGTCAGGGAAGCACGCAGTGTGTCAGTGTCAGGGAAGGACGCAGTTTGTCAGTGTCAGGGAAGGACGCAGTGTGTCAGTGTCAGGGACTGACGCAGTGTGTCAGTGTCAGGGAAGGACGCAGTGTGTCAGTATCAGGGAGGGGTACAGTGTGTCAGTGTCAGGGAAGGACGCAGTGTGTCAGTGTCAGAGGCGGTCGTAGTGTGTCAGTGTTGGTGACGGACGCAGTGTGTCAGTGTCGGGGACGGACGCAGTGTGTCAGTATCGGTGAAGGACGCAGTGTGTCAGTGTCGGGGAGGGACGCAGTGTGTCAGTATCAGGGAGGGACGCAGTGTGTCAGTATCAGGGATGGACGCAGTGTGTCAGTATCAGGGACGGACGCAGTGTGTCAGTATCAGGGAAGGACGCAGTGTGTCAGTGTTGGGGAGGGACGCAGCGTGTCAGTATGAGGGAAGGACGCAGCGTGTCAGTATCAGGGAAGGACGCAGTGTGTCAGTATCAGGGATCGACGCAGTGTGTCAGCGTAAGGGAGGGACGCAGTGTGTCAGTATCAGGGACGGACGCAGTGTGTCAGTATCAGGGAAGGACGCAGTGTGTCAGTGTTGGGTATGGACGCAGCGTGTCAGTATCAGGGAAGGACGCCGTGTGTCAGTGTCAGGGACGGACGCCGTGTGTCAGTGTCAGTGACGCACGCAGTGTGTCAGTGTCAGGGACGGACGTAGCATGTCAGTATCACGGACGGACGCAGTGTGTCAGTTTCAGGGAAGGACGCCGTGTGTCAGTGTCAGGGAAGGACGCAGCGTGTCACTATCACGGACGGACGCAGTGTGTCAGTGTCAGGGAAGGACGCAGTGTGTCAGTATCAGGGACTGACGCAGTTTGTCAGTGTCAGGGACGGACGTAGCGTGTCAGTATCACGGACGGACGCAGTGTGTCAGTATCGGGGCGGACGCAGTGTGTCAGTATCAGAGATGGACGCATTGTGTCAGTATCAGGGTCGGACGTAGCGTGTCAGTATCAGGGAAGGAAGCAGTGTGTCAGTATCAGGGAAGGACGCAGTGTGTCAATGTCGGGGACGGACGTAGTGAGTCAGTTTCAGAGATTGACGCAGTGTGTCAGTGTTGGGGACGGACGCAGCGTGTCAGTATCAGGGACGGACGCAGTGTGTCAGTGTAGGGGATGGACGCAGTGTGTCAGTGTCGGAGACGGACGCAGTGTGTCAGGGCCGGGAAGGACGCAGCGTGTCAGTATCAGGGATCGACGCAGTGTGTCAGTGTAAGGGAGGGACGCAGTGTGTCAGTGTCGGGGACGGACTCAGTGTGTCAGTGTCGGGGAGGGACGCAGGGTGTCAGTATCAGGGACGGACGCAGTGTGTCAGTATCAGGGAAGGACGCAGTGTGTCAGTGTTGGGGAGGGACGCAGCGTGTCAGTATGAGGGAAGGACGCAGCGTGTCAGTATCAGGGAAGGACGCAGTGTGTCAGTATCAGGGATCGACGCAGTGTGTCAGTATCACGGACGGACGCAGTGTGTCAGTATCAGGGACGGACGCAGTGTGTCAGTATCAGGGAAGGACGCAGTGTGTCAGTGTTGGGTATGGACGCAGCGTGTCAGTATCAGGGAAGGACGCCGTGTGTCAGTGTCAGGGACGGACGCCGTGTGTCAGTGTCAGTGACGCACGCAGTGTGTCAGTGTCAGGGACGGACGTAGCATGTCAGTATCACGGACGGACGCAGTGTGTCAGTTTCAGGGAAGGACGCCGTGTGTCAGTGTCAGGGAAGGACGCAGCGTGTCACTATCACGGACGGACGCAGTGTGTCAGTGTCAGGGAAGGACGCAGTGTGTCAGTATCAGGGACTGACGCAGTTTGTCAGTGTCAGGGACGGACGTAGCGTGTCAGTATCACGGACGGACGCAGTGTGTCAGTATCGGGGCGGACGCAGTGTGTCAGTATCAGAGATGGACGCATTGTGTCAGTATCAGGGTCGGACGTAGCGTGTCAGTATCAGGGAAGGACGCAGTGTGTCAGTATCAGGGAAGGACGCAGTGTGTCAGTATCAGGGATCCACGGAGTATGTCAGTGTCAGGGAGGGACGCAGTGTGTCAGTATCAGGGAAGGACGCAGTGTGTCAGTATCGGGGACGGACGCAGTGTGTCAGTATCAGAGATGGACGCATTGTGTCAGTATCAGGGTCGGACGTAGCGTGTCAGTATCAGGGAAGGAAGCAGTGTGTCAGTATCAGGGAAGGACGCAGTGTGTCAATGTCGGGGACGGACGTAGTGAGTCAGTTTCAGAGATTGACGCAGTGTGTCAGTATTGGGGACGGACGCAGCGTGTCAGTATCAGGGACGGACGCAGTGTGTCAGTGTAGGGGATGGACGCAGTGTGTCAGTGTCGGAGACGGACGCAGTGTGTCAGGGCCGGGAAGGACGCAGCGTGTCAGTATCAGGGATCGACGCAGTGTGTCAGTGTAAGGGAGGGACGCAGTGTGTCAGTGTCGGGGACGGACTCAGTGTGTCAGTGTCGGGGAGGGACGCAGGGTGTCAGTATCAGGGAGGGACGCATTGTGTCAGTATCGGGGACGGACGCAGTGTGTCAGTATCAGGGAAAGACGCAGTGTGTCAGTATCAGGGACGGACGCAGTGTGTCAGTATCAGGGAGGGGTACAGTGTGTCATTGTCAGGGAAGGACGCAGAGTGTCAGTATCGGTGAAGGACGCAGTGTGTCAGTGTCAGAGGCGGACGCAGTGTGTCAGTGTCAGAGGCGGACGCAGTGTGTCATCGTCAGGGAAGGACGCAGAGTGTCAGTGTCAGGGAAGGACTTAGTGTGTCAGTGTCAGAGGTGGTCGTAGTGTGTCAGTGTTGGTGACGGACGCAGTGTGTCAGTGTCGGGGACGGACGCAGTGTGTCAGTATCGGTGAAGGACGCAGTGTGTCAGTGTCGGGGAGGGACGCAGTGTGTCAGTATCAGGGAGGGACGCAGTGTGTCAGTATCAGGGACGGACGCAGTGTGTCAGTATCAGGGAAGGACGAAGTGTGTCAGTGTCGGGGAGGGACGCAGCGTGTCAGAATCAGGGAAGGACGCAGCGTGTCAGTATCAGGGAACGACGCAGTGTGTCAGTATCAGGGATCGACGGAGTGTGTCAGTGTCAGGGAGGGACGCAGTGTGTCAGTTTCTGGGACGGACTCAGTGTGTCAGCTTCGGGGAGGGACGCAGTGTGTCAGTGTAAGGGAAGGACGCAGTATGTCAGTGTCGGGGACGGACGCAGTGTGTCAGTGTCGGGGATTGACCCAGTGTGTCAGTTTCAGGGAGGGACGCAGCGTGTCAGTATCAGGGAGGGACGCAGTGTGTCAGTATCATGGACGGACGCAGTGGGACAGTATCAGGGAGGGGCGCAGTCTGTCAGTGTCAGGGAAGGACGCAGTGTGTCAGTGTCAGAGGCGGACGCAGTGTGTCAGTGTCAGGGAAGCACGCAGTGTGTCAGTGTCAGGGAAGGACGCAGTTTGTCAGTGTCAGGGAAGGACGCAGTGTGTCAGTGTCAGGGACTGACGCAGTGTGTCAGTGTCAGGGAAGGACGCAGTGTGTCACTATCAGGGAATTACGCAGTGTGTCAGTGTCGAGGACGGACGCAGCGTGTCAGTATCAGGGACGGACGTAGTGTGTCAGTATCAGGGACGGACGCAGTGTGTCAGCTTCGGGGAGGGACGCAGTGTGTCAGTATGAGGGAAGGACGCAGCGTGTCAGTATCAGGGAAGGACGCAGTGTGTCAGTGTTGGGTATGGACGCAGCGTGTCAGTATCAGGGAAGGACGCCGTGTGTCAGTGTCAGGGACGGACGCCGTGTGTCAGTGTCAGGGACGCACGCAGTGTGTCAGTGTCAGGGACGGACGTAGCATGTCAGTATCACGGACGGACGCAGTGTGTCAGTTTCAGGGAAGGACTTCGTGTGTCAGTGTCAGGGAAGGACGCAGCGTGTCACTATCACGGACGGACGCAGTGTGTCAGTGTCAGGGAAGGACGCAGTGTGTCAGTATCAGGGACTGACGCAGTTTGTCAGTGTCAGGGACGGACGTAGCGTGTCAGTATCACGGACGGACGCAGTGTGTCAGTATCGGGGACGGACGCAGTGTGTCAGTATCAGAGATGGACGCATTGTGTCAGTATCAGGGTCGGACGTAGCGTGTCAGTATCAGGGAAGGAAGCAGTGTGTCAGTATCAGGGAAGGACGCAGTGTGTCAATGTCGGGGACGGACGTAGTGAGTCAGTTTCAGAGATTGACGCAGTGTGTCAGTGTTGGGGACGGACGCAGCGTGTCAGTATCAGGGACGGACGCAGTGTGTCAGTGTAGGGGATGGACGCAGTGTGTCAGTGTCGGAGACGGACGCAGTGTGTCAAGGCCGGGAAGGACGCAGCGTGTCAGTATCAGGGATCGACGCAGTGTGTCAGTGTAAGGGAGGGACGCAGTGTGTCAGTGTCGGGGACGGACTCAGTGTGTCAGTGTCGGGGAGGGACGCAGGGTGTCAGTATCAGGGAGGGACGCATTGTGTCAGTATCGGGGACGGACGCAGTGTGTCAGTATCAGGGAAAGACGCAGTGTGTCAGTATCAGGGACGGACGCAGTGTGTCAGTATCAGGGAGGGGTACGGTGTTTCAGTGTCAGGGAAGGACGCAGTGTGTCAGTGTCAAAGGCGGACGCAGTGTGTCATTGTCAGGGAAGGACGCAGAGTGTCAGTATCGGTGAAGGACGCAGTGTGTCAGTGTCAGAGGCGGACGCAGTGTGTCAGTGTCAGAGGCGGACGCAGTGTGTCAGTGTCAGGGAAGCACGCAGTGTGTCAGTGTCAGGGAAGGACGCAGTTTGTCAGTGTCAGGGAAGGACGCAGTGTGTCAGTGTCAGGGACTGACGCAGTGTGTCAGTGTCAGGGAAGGACGCAGTGTGTCAGTATCAGGGAGGGGTACAGTGTGTCAGTGTCAGGGAAGGACGCAGTGTGTCAGTGTCAGAGGCGGTCGTAGTGTGTCAGTGTTGGTGACGGACGCAGTGTGTCAGTGTCGGGGACGGACGCAGTGTGTCAGTATCGGTGAAGGACGCAGTGTGTCAGTGTCGGGGAGGGACGCAGTGTGTCAGTATCAGGGAGGGACGCAGTGTGTCAGTATCAGGGATGGACGCAGTGTGTCAGTATCAGGGACGGACGCAGTGTGTCAGTATCAGGGAAGGACGCAGTGTGTCAGTGTTGGGGAGGGACGCAGCGTGTCAGTATGAGGGAAGGACGCAGCGTGTCAGTATCAGGGAAGGACGCAGTGTGTCAGTATCAGGGATCGACGCAGTGTGTCAGCGTAAGGGAGGGACGCAGTGTGTCAGTATCAGGGACGGACGCAGTGTGTCAGTATCAGGGAAGGACGCAGTGTGTCAGTGTTGGGTATGGACGCAGCGTGTCAGTATCAGGGAAGGACGCCGTGTGTCAGTGTCAGGGACGGACGCCGTGTGTCAGTGTCAGTGACGCACGCAGTGTGTCAGTGTCAGGGACGGACGTAGCATGTCAGTATCACAGACGGACGCAGTGTGTCAGTTTCAGGGAAGGACGCCGTGTGTCTGTGTCAGGGAAGGACGCAGCGTGTCACTATCACGGACGGACGCAGTGTGTCAGTGTCAGGGAAGGACGCAGTGTGTCAGTATCAGGGACTGACGCAGTTTGTCAGTGTCAGGGACGGACGTAGCGTGTCAGTATCACGGACGGACGCAGTGTGTCAGTATCGGGGCGGACGCAGTGTGTCAGTATCAGAGATGGACGCATTGTGTCAGTATCAGGGTCGGACGTAGCGTGTCAGTATCAGGGAAGGAAGCAGTGTGTCAGTATCAGGGAAGGACGCAGTGTGTCAATGTCGGGGACGGACGTAGTGAGTCAGTTTCAGAGATTGACGCAGTGTGTCAGTGTTGGGGACGGACGCAGCGTGTCAGTATCAGGGACGGACGCAGTGTGTCAGTGTAGGGGATGGACGCAGTGTGTCAGTGTCGGAGACGGACGCAGTGTGTCAGGGCCGGGAAGGACGCAGCGTGTCAGTATCAGGGATCGACGCAGTGTGTCAGTGTAAGGGAGGGACGCATTGTGTCAGTATCGGGGACGGACGCAGTGTGTCAGTATCAGGGAAAGACGCAGTGTGTCAGTATCAGGGACGGACGCAGTGTGTCAGTATCAGGGAGGGGTACGGTGTTTCAGTGTCAGGGAAGGACGCAGTGTGTCAGTGTCAAAGGCGGACGCAGTGTGTCATTGTCAGGGAAGGACGCAGAGTGTCAGTATCGGTGAAGGACGCAGTGTGTCAGTGTCAGAGGCGGACGCAGTGTGTCAGTGTCAGAGGCGGACGCAGTGTGTCAGTGTCAGGGAAGCACGCAGTGTGTCAGTGTCAGGGAAGGACGCAGTTTGTCAGTGTCAGGGAAGGACGCAGTGTGTCAGTGTCAGGGACTGACGCAGTGTGTCAGTGTCAGGGAAGGACGCAGTGTGTCAGTATCAGGGAGGGGTACAGTGTGTCAGTGTCAGGGAAGGACGCAGTGTGTCAGTGTCAGAGGCGGACGCAGTGTGTCATCGTCAGGGAAGGACGCAGAGTGTCAGTGTCAGGGAAGGACTCAGTGTGTCAGTGTCAGAGGCGGTCGTAGTGTGTCAGTGTTGGTGACGGACGCAGTGTGTCAGTGTCGGGGACGGACGCAGTGTGTCAGTATCGGTGAAGGACGCAGTGTGTCAGTGTCGGGGACGGACGCAGTGTGTCAGTATCAGGGAAAGACGCAGTGTGTCAGTATCAGGGACGGACGCAGTGTGTCAGTATCAGGGAGGGGTACGGTGTTTCAGTGTCAGGGAAGGACGCAGTGTGTCAGTGTCAAAGGCGGACGCAGTGTGTCATTGTCAGGGAAGGACGCAGAGTGTCAGTATCGGTGAAGGACGCAGTGTGTCAGTGTCAGAGGCGGACGCAGTGTGTCAGTGTCAGAGGCGGACGCAGTGTGTCAGTGTCAGGGAAGCACGCAGTGTGTCAGTGTCAGGGAAGGACGCAGTTTGTCAGTGTCAGGGAAGGACGCAGTGTGTCAGTGTCAGGGACTGACGCAGTGTGTCAGTGTCAGGGAAGGACGCAGTGTGTCAGTATCAGGGAGGGGTACAGTGTGTCAGTGTCAGGGAAGGACGCAGTGTGTCAGTGTCAGAGGCGGACGCAGTGTGTCATCGTCAGGGAAGGACGCAGAGTGTCAGTGTCAGGGAAGGACTCAGTGTGTCAGTGTCAGAGGCGGTCGTAGTGTGTCAGTTTTGGTGACGGACGCAGTGTGTCAGTGTCGGGGACGGACGCAGTGTGTCAGTATCGGTGAAGGACGCAGTGTGTCAGTGTCAGGGAGGGACGCAGTGTGTCAGTATCAGGGAGGGACGCAGTGTGTCAGTATCAGGGATGGACGCAGTGTGTCAGTATCAGGGACGGACGCAGTGTGTCAGTATCAGGGAAGGACGCAGTGTGTCAGTGTTGGGGAGGGACGCAGCGTGTCAGTATGAGGGAAGGACGCAGCGTGTCAGTATCAGGGAAGGACGCAGTGTGTCAGTATCAGGGATCGACGCAGTGTGTCAGCGTAATGAGGGACGCAGTGTGTCAGTATCAGGGACGGACGCAGTGTGTCAGTATCAGGGAAGGACGCAGTGTGTCAGTGTTGGGTATGGACGCAGCGTGTAAGTATCAGGGAAGGACGCCGTGTGTCAGTGTCAGGGACGGACGCCGTGTGTCAGTGTCAGGGACGCACGCAGTGTGTCAGTGTCAGGGACGGACGTAGCATGTCAGTATCACGGACGGACGCAGTGTGTCAGTTTCAGGGAAGGACTTCGTGTGTCAGTGTCAGGGAAGGACGCAGCGTGTCACTATCACGGACGGACGCAGTGTGTCAGTGTCAGGGAAGGACGCAGTGTGTCAGTATCAGGGACTGACGCAGTTTGTCAGTGTCAGGGACGGACGTAGCGTGTCAGTATCACGGACGGACGCAGTGTGTCAGTATCGGGGACGGACGCAGTGTGTCAGTATCGGGGACGGACGCAGTGTGTCAGTATCAGAGATGGACGCATTGTGTCAGTATCAGGGTCGGACGTAGCGTGTCAGTATCAGGGAAGGAATCAGTGTGTCAGTATCAGGGAAGGACGCAGTGTGTCAATGTCGGGGACGGACGTAGTGAGTCAGTTTCAGAGATTGACGCAGTGTGTCAGTATTGGGGACGGACGCAGCGTGTCAGTATCAGGGACGGACGCAGTGTGTCAGTGTAGGGGATGGACGCAGTGTGTCAGTGTCGGAGACGGACGCAGTGTGTCAGGGCCGGGAAGGACGCAGCGTGTCAGTATCAGGGATCGACGCAGTGTGTCAGTGTAAGGGAGGGACGCAGTGTGTCAGTGTCGGGGACGGACTCAGTGTGTCAGTGTCGGGGAGGGACGCAGGGTGTCAGTATCAGGGAGGGACGCATTGTGTCAGTATCGGGGACGGACGCAGTGTGTCAGTATCAGGGAAAGACGCAGTGTGTCAGTATCAGGGACGGACGCAGTGTGTCAGTATCAGGGAGGGGTACAGTGTGTCATTGTCAGGGAAGGACGCAGAGTGTCAGTATCGGTGAAGGACGCAGTGTGTCAGTGTCAGAGGCGGACGCAGTGTGTCAGTGTCAGAGGCGGACGCAGTGTGTCATCGTCAGGGAAGGACGCAGAGTGTCAGTGTCAGGGAAGGACTCAGTGTGTCAGTGTCAGAGGTGGTCGTAGTGTGTCAGTGTTGGTGACGGACGCAGTGTGTCAGTGTCGGGGACGGACGCAGTGTGTCAGTATCGGTGAAGGACGCAGTGTGTCAGTGTCGGGGAGGGACGCAGTGTGTCAGTATCAGGGAGGGACGCAGTGTGTCAGTATCAGGGACGGACGCAGTGTGTCAGTATCAGGGAAGGACGAAGTGTGTCAGTGTCAGGGACTGACGCAGTTTGTCAGTGTCAGGGAAGGACGCAGTGTGTCAGTGTCAGGGACTGACGCAGTGTGTCAGTGTCAGGGAAGGACGCAGTGTGTCACTATCAGGGAATTACGCAGTGTGTCAGTGTCGAGGACGGACGCAGCGTGTCAGTATCAGGGACGGACGTAGTGTGTCAGTATCAGGGACGGACGCAGTGTGTCAGCTTCGGGGAGGGACGCAGTGTGTCAGTATGAGGGAAGGACGCAGCGTGTCAGTATCAGGGAAGGACGCAGTGTGTCAGTGTTGGGTATGGACGCAGCGTGTCAGTATCAGGGAAGGACGCCGTGTGTCAGTGTCAGGGACGGACGCCGTGTGTCAGTGTCAGGGACGCACGCAGTGTGTCAGTGTCAGGGACGGACGTAGCATGTCAGTATCACGGACGGACGCAGTGTGTCAGTTTCAGGGAAGGACTTCGTGTGTCAGTGTCAGGGAAGGACGCAGCGTGTCACTATCACGGACGGACGCAGTGTGTCAGTGTCAGGGAAGGACGCAGTGTGTCAGTATCAGGGACTGACGCAGTTTGTCAGTGTCAGGGACGGACGTAGCGTGTCAGTATCACTGACGGACGCAGTGTGTCAGTATCGGGGACGGACGCAGTGTGTCAGTATCAGAGATGGACGCATTGTGTCAGTATCAGGGTCGGACGTAGCGTGTCAGTATCAGGGAAGGAAGCAGTGTGTCAGTATCAGGGAAGGACGCAGTGTGTCAATGTCGGGGACGGACGTAGTGAGTCAGTTTCAGAGATTGACGCAGTGTGTCAGTGTTGGGGACGGACGCAGCGTGTCAGTATCAGGGACGGACGCAGTGTGTCAGTGTAGGGGATGGACGCAGTGTGTCAGTGTCGGAGACGGACGCAGTGTGTCAAGGCCGGGAAGGACGCAGCGTGTCAGTATCAGGGATCGACGCAGTGTGTCAGTGTAAGGGAGGGACGCAGTGTGTCAGTGTCGGGGACGGACTCAGTGTGTCAGTGTCGGGGAGGGACGCAGGGTGTCAGTATCAGGGAGGGACGCATTGTGTCAGTATCGGGGACGGACGCAGTGTGTCAGTATCAGGGAAAGACGCAGTGTGTCAGTATCAGGGACGGACGCAGTGTGTCAGTATCAGGGAGGGGTACGGTGTTTCAGTGTCAGGGAAGGACGCAGTGTGTCAGTGTCAAAGGCGGACGCAGTGTGTCATTGTCAGGGAAGGACGCAGAGTGTCAGTATCGGTGAAGGACGCAGTGTGTCAGTGTCAGAGGCGGACGCAGTGTGTCAGTGTCAGAGGCGGACGCAGTGTGTCAGTGTCAGGGAAGCACGCAGTGTGTCAGTGTCAGGGAAGGACGCAGTTTGTCAGTGTCAGGGAAGGACGCAGTGTGTCAGTGTCAGGGACTGACGCAGTGTGTCAGTGTCAGGGAAGGACGCAGTGTGTCAGTGTCAGAGGCGGTCGTAGTGTGTCAGTGTTGGTGACGGACGCAGTGTGTCAGTGTCGGGGACGGACGCAGTGTGTCAGTATCGGTGAAGGACGCAGTGTGTCAGTGTCGGGGAGGGACGCAGTGTGTCAGTATCAGGGAGGGACGCAGTGTGTCAGTATCAGGGATGGACGCAGTGTGTCAGTATCAGGGACGGACGCAGTGTGTCAGTATCAGGGAAGGACGCAGTGTGTCAGTGTTGGGGAGGGACGCAGCGTGTCAGTATGAGGGAAGGACGCAGCGTGTCAGTATCAGGGAAGGACGCAGTGTGTCAGTATCAGGGATCGACGCAGTGTGTCAGCGTAAGGGAGGGACGCAGTGTGTCAGTATCAGGGACGGACGCAGTGTGTCAGTATCAGGGAAGGACGCAGTGTGTCAGTGTTGGGTATGGACGCAGCGTGTCAGTATCAGGGAAGGACGCCGTGTGTCAGTGTCAGGGACGGACGCCGTGTGTCAGTGTCAGTGACGCACGCAGTGTGTCAGTGTCAGGGACGGACGTAGCATGTCAGTATCACGGACGGACGCAGTGTGTCAGTTTCAGGGAAGGACGCCGTGTGTCAGTGTCAGGGAAGGACGCAGCGTGTCACTATCACGGACGGACGCAGTGTGTCAGTGTCAGGGAAGGACGCAGTGTGTCAGTATCAGGGACTGACGCAGTTTGTCAGTGTCAGGGACGGACGTAGCGTGTCAGTATCACGGACGGACGCAGTGTGTCAGTATCGGGGCGGACGCAGTGTGTCAGTATCAGAGATGGACGCATTGTGTCAGTATCAGGGTCGGACGTAGCGTGTCAGTATCAGGGAAGGAAGCAGTGTGTCAGTATCAGGGAAGGACGCAGTGTGTCAATGTCGGGGACGGACGTAGTGAGTCAGTTTCAGAGATTGACGCAGTGTGTCAGTGTTGGGGACGGACGCAGCGTGTCAGTATCAGGGACGGACGCAGTGTGTCAGTGTAGGGGATGGACGCAGTGTGTCAGTGTCGGAGACGGACGCAGTGTGTCAGGGCCGGGAAGGACGCAGCGTGTCAGTATCAGGGATCGACGCAGTGTGTCAGTGTAAGGGAGGGACGCAGTGTGTCAGTGTCGGGGACGGACTCAGTGTGTCAGTATCAGGGAAAGACGCAGTGTGTCAGTATCAGGGAAAGACGCAGTGTGTCAGTATCAGGGACGGACGCAGTGTGTCAGTATCAGGGAGGGGTACGGTGTGTCAGTGTCAGGGAAGGACGCAGTGTGTCAGTGTCAGAGGCGGACGCAGTGTGTCATCGTCAGGGAAGGACGCAGAGTGTCAGTGTCAGGGAAGGACTCAGTGTGTCAGCGTCAGAGGCGGTCGTAGTGTGTCAGTGTTGGTGACGGACGCAGTGTGTCAGTGTCGGGGACGGACGCAGTGTGTCAGTATCGGTGAAGGACGCAGTGTGTCAGTGTCGGGGAGGGACGCAGTGTGTCAGTATCAGGGAGGGACGCAGTGTGTCAGTATCGGGGACGGACGCAGTGTGTCAGTATCAGGGAAAGACGCAGTGTGTCAGTATCAGGGACGGACGCAGTGTGTCAGTATCAGGGAGGGGTACGGTGTTTCAGTGTCAGGGAAGGACGCAGTGTGTCAGTGTCAAAGGCGGACGCAGTGTGTCATTGTCAGGGAAGGACGCAGAGTGTCAGTATCGGTGAAGGACGCAGTGTGTCAGTGTCAGAGGCGGACGCAGTGTGTCAGTGTCAGAGGCGGACGCAGTGTGTCAGTGTCAGGGAAGCACGCAGTGTGTCAGTGTCAGGGAAGGACGCAGTTTGTCAGTGTCAGGGAAGGACGCAGTGTGTCAGTGTCAGGGACTGACGCAGTGTGTCAGTGTCAGGGAAGGACGCAGTGTGTCAGTATCAGGGAGGGGTACAGTGTGTCAGTGTCAGGGAAGGACGCAGTGTGTCAGTGTCAGAGGCGGACGCAGTGTGTCATCGTCAGGGAAGGACGCAGAGTGTCAGTGTCAGGGAAGGACTCAGTGTGTCAGTGTCAGAGGCGGTCGTAGTGTGTCAGTTTTGGTGACGGACGCAGTGTGTCAGTGTCGGGGACGGACGCAGTGTGTCAGTATCGGTGAAGGACGCAGTGTGTCAGTGTCAGGGAGGGACGCAGTGTGTCAGTATCAGGGAGGGACGCAGTGTGTCAGTATCAGGGATGGACGCAGTGTGTCAGTATCAGGGACGGACGCAGTGTGTCAGTATCAGGGAAGGACGCAGTGTGTCAGTGTTGGGGAGGGACGCAGCGTGTCAGTATGAGGGAAGGACGCAGCGTGTCAGTATCAGGGAAGGACGCAGTGTGTCAGTATCAGGGATCGACGCAGTGTGTCAGCGTAATGAGGGACGCAGTGTGTCAGTATCAGGGACGGACGCAGTGTGTCAGTATCAGGGAAGGACGCAGTGTGTCAGTGTTGGGTATGGACGCAGCGTGTAAGTATCAGGGAAGGACGCCGTGTGTCAGTGTCAGGGACGGACGCCGTGTGTCAGTGTCAGGGACGCACGCAGTGTGTCAGTGTCAGGGACGGACGTAGCATGTCAGTATCACGGACGGACGCAGTGTGTCAGTTTCAGGGAAGGACTTCGTGTGTCAGTGTCAGGGAAGGACGCAGCGTGTCACTATCACGGACGGACGCAGTGTGTCAGTGTCAGGGAAGGACGCAGTGTGTCAGTATCAGGGACTGACGCAGTTTGTCAGTGTCAGGGACGGACGTAGCGTGTCAGTATCACGGACGGACGCAGTGTGTCAGTATCGGGGACGGACGCAGTGTGTCAGTATCAGAGATGGACGCATTGTGTCAGTATCAGGGTCGGACGTAGCGTGTCAGTATCAGGGAAGGAAGCAGTGTGTCAGTATCAGGGAAGGACGCAGTGTGTCAATGTCGGGGACGGACGTAGTGAGTCAGTTTCAGAGATTGACGCAGTGTGTCAGTGTTGGGGACGGACGCAGCGTGTCAGTATCAGGGACGGACGCAGTGTGTCAGTGTAGGGGATGGACGCAGTGTGTCAGTGTCGGAGACGGACGCAGTGTGTCAGGGCCGGGAAGGACGCAGCGTGTCAGTATCAGGGATCGACGCAGTGTGTCAGTGTAAGGGAGGGACGCAGTGTGTCAGTGTCGGGGACGGACTCAGTGTGTCAGTGTCGGGGAGGGACGCAGGGTGTCAGTATCAGGGAGGGACGCATTGTGTCAGTATCGGGGACGGACGCAGTGTGTCAGTATCAGGGAAAGACGCAGTGTGTCAGTATCAGGGACGGACGCAGTGTGTCAGTATCAGGGAGGGGTACGGTGTTTCAGTGTCAGGGAAGGACGCAGTGTGTCAGTGTCAAAGGCGGACGCAGTGTGTCATTGTCAGGGAAGGACGCAGAGTGTCAGTATCGGTGAAGGACGCAGTGTGTCAGTGTCAGAGGCGGACGCAGTGTGTCAGTGTCAGAGGCGGACGCAGTGTGTCAGTGTCAGGGAAGCACGCAGTGTGTCAGTGTCAGGGAAGGACGCAGTTTGTCAGTGTCAGGGAAGGACGCAGTGTGTCAGTGTCAGGGACTGACGCAGTGTGTCAGTGTCAGGGAAGGACGCAGTGTGTCAGTATCAGGGAGGGGTACAGTGTGTCAGTGTCAGGGAAGGACGCAGTGTGTCAGTGTCAGAGGCGGACGCAGTGTGTCATCGTCAGGGAAGGACGCAGAGTGTCAGTGTCAGGGAAGGACTCAGTGTGTCAGTGTCAGAGGCGGTCGTAGTGTGTCAGTGTTGGTGACGGACGCAGTGTGTCAGTGTCGGGGACGGACGCAGTGTGTCAGTATCGGTGAAGGACGCAGTGTGTCAGTGTCGGGGAGGGACGCAGTGTGTCAGTATCAGGGAGGGACGTAGTGTGTCAGTATCAGGGATGGACGCAGTGTGTCAGTATCAGGGACGGACGCAGTGTGTCAGTATCAGGGAAGGACGCAGTGTGTCAGTGTTGGGGAGGGACGCAGCGTGTCAGTATGAGGGAAGGACGCAGCGTGTCAGTATCAGGGAAGGACGCAGTGTGTCAGTATCAGGGATCGACGCAGTGTGTCAGCGTAAGGGAGGGACGCAGTGTGTCAGTATCAGGGACGGACGCAGTGTGTCAGTATCAGGGAAGGACGCAGTGTGTCAGTGTTGGGTATGGACGCAGCGTGTCAGTATCAGGGAAGGACGCCGTGTGTCAGTGTCAGGGACGGACGCCGTGTGTCAGTGTCAAGGACGCACGCAGTGTGTCAGTGTCAGGGACGGACGTAGCATGTCAGTATCACGGACGGACGCAGTGTGTCAGTTTCAGGGAAGGACGCCGTGTGTCAGTGTCAGGGAAGGACGCAGCGTGTCACTATCACGGACGGACGCAGTGTGTCAGTGTCAGGGAAGGACGCAGTGTGTCAGTATCAGGGACTGACGCAGTTTGTCAGTGTCAGGGACGGACGTAGCGTGTCAGTATCACGGACGGACGCAGTGTGTCAGTATCGGGGACGGACGCAGTGTGTCAGTATCAGAGATGGACGCATTGTGTCAGTATCAGGGTCGGACGTAGCGTGTCAGTATCAGGGAAGGAAGCAGTGTGTCAGTATCAGGGAAGGACGCAGTGTGTCAATGTCGGGGACGGACGTAGTGAGTCAGTTTCAGAGATTGACGCAGTGTGTCAGTGTTGGGGACGGACGCAGCGTGTCAGTATCAGGGACGGACGCAGTGTGTCAGTGTAGGGGATGGACGCAGTGTGTCAGTGTCGGAGACGGACGCAGTGTGTCAGGGCCGGGAAGGACGCAGCGTGTCAGTATCAGGGATCGACGCAGTGTGTCAGTGTAAGGGAGGGACGCAGTGTGTCAGTGTCGGGGACGGACTCAGTGTGTCAGTGTCGGGGAGGGACGCAGGGTGTCAGTATCAGGGAGGGACGCATTGTGTCAGTATCGGGGACGGACGCAGTGTGTCAGTATCAGGGAAAGACGCAGTGTGTCAGTATCAGGGACGGACGCAGTGTGTCAGTATCAGGGAGGGGTACAGTGTTTCAGTGTCAGGGAAGGACGCAGTGTGTCAGTGTCAAAGGCGGACGCAGTGTGTCATTGTCAGGGAAGGACGCAGAGTGTCAGTATCGGTGAAGGACGCAGTGTGTCAGTGTCAGAGGCGGACGCAGTGTGTCAGTGTCAGAGGCGGACGCAGTGTGTCAGTGTCAGGGAAGCACGCAGTGTGTCAGTGTCAGGGAAGGACGCAGTTTGTCAGTGTCAGGGAAGGACGCAGTGTGTCAGTGTCAGGGACTGACGCAGTGTGTCAGTGTCAGGGAAGGACGCAGTGTGTCAGTATCAGGGAGGGGTACAGTGTGTCAGTGTCAGGGAAGGACGCAGTGTGTCAGTGTCAGAGGCGGACGCAGTGTGTCATCGTCAGGGAAGGACGCAGAGTGTCAGTGTCTGGGAAGGACTCAGTGTGTCAGTGTCAGAGGCGGTCGTAGTGTGTCAGTGTTGGTGACGGACGCAGTGTGTCAGTGTCGGGGACGGACGCAGTGTGTCAGTATCGGTGAAGGACGCAGTATGTCAGTGTCGGGGAGGGACGCAGTGTGTCAGTATCAGGGAGGGACGCAGTGTGTCAGTATCAGGGACGGACGCAGTGTGTCAGTATCAGGGAAGGACGAAGTGTGTCAGTGTCGGGGAGGGACGCAGCGTGTCAGAATCAGGGAAGGACGCAGCGTGTCAGTATCAGGGAACGACGCAGTGTGTCAGTATCAGGGATCGACGGAGTGTGTCAGTGTCAGGGAGGGACGCAGTGTGTCAGTTTCGGGGACGGACTCAGTGTGTCAGCTTCGGGGAGGGACGCAGTGTGTCAGTGTAAGGGAAGGACGCAGTATGTCAGTGTCGGGGACGGACGCAGTGTGTCAGTGTCGGGGATTGACCCAGTGTGTCAGTTTCAGGGAGGGACGCAGTGTGTCAGTATCAGGGAGGGACGCAGTGTGTCAGTATCATGGACGGACGCAGTGGGACAGTATCAGGGAGGGGCGCAGTCTGTCAGTGTCAGGGAAGGACGCAGTGTGTCAGTGTCAGAGGCGGACGCAGTGTGTCAGTGTCAGGGAAGCACGCAGTGTGTCAGTGTCAGGGAAGGACGCAGTTTGTCAGTGTCAGGGAAGGACGCAGTGTGTCAGTGTCAGGGACTGACGCAGTGTGTCAGTGTCAGGGAAGGACGCAGTGTGTCACTATCAGGGAATTACGCAGTGTGTCAGTGTCGAGGACGGACGCAGCGTGTCAGTATCAGGGACGGACGTAGTGTGTCAGTATCAGGGACGGACGCAGTGTGTCAGCTTCGGGGAGGGACGCAGTGTGTCAGTGTAAGGGAAGGACGCAGTATGTCAGTGTCGGGGACGGACGCAGTGTGTCAGTGTCGGGGATTGACCCAGTGTGTCAGTTTCAGGGAGGGACGCAGTGTGTCAGTATCAGAGATGGACGCATTGTGTCAGTATCAGGGTCGGACGTAGCGTGTCAGTATCAGGGAAGGAAGCAGTGTGTCAGTATCAGGGAAGGACGCAGTGTGTCAATGTCGGGGACGGACGTAGTGAGTCAGTTTCAGAGATTGACGCAGTGTGTCAGTGTTGGGGACGGACGCAGCGTGTCAGTATCAGGGACGGACGCAGTGTGTCAGTGTAGGGGATGGACGCAGTGTGTCAGTGTCGGAGACGGACGCAGTGTGTCAGGGCCGGGAAGGACGCAGCGTGTCAGTATCAGGGATCGACGCAGTGTGTCAGTGTAAGGGAGGGACGCAGTGTGTCAGTGTCGGGGACGGACTCAGTGTGTCAGTGTCGGGGAGGGACGCAGGGTGTCAGTATCAGGGAGGGACGCATTGTGTCAGTATCGGGGACGGACGCAGTGTGTCAGTATCAGGGAAAGACGCAGTGTGTCAGTATCAGGGAGGGGTACAGTGTTTCAGTGTCAGGGAAGGACGCAGTGTGTCAGTGTCAAAGGCGGACGCAGTGTGTCATTGTCAGGGAAGGACGCAGAGTGTCAGTATCGGTGAAGGACGCAGTGTGTCAGTGTCAGAGGCGGACGCAGTGTGTCAGTGTCAGAGGCGGACGCAGTGTGTCAGTGTCAGGGAAGCACGCAGTGTGTCAGTGTCAGGGAAGGACGCAGTTTGTCAGTGTCAGGGAAGGACGCAGTGTGTCAGTGTCAGGGACTGACGCAGTGTGTCAGTGTCAGGGAAGGACGCAGTGTGTCAGTATCAGGGAGGGGTACAGTGTGTCAGTGTCAGGGAAGGACGCAGTGTGTCAGTGTCAGAGGCGGACGCAGTGTGTCATCGTCAGGGAAGGACGCAGAGTGTCAGTGTCAGGGAAGGACTCAGTGTGTCAGTGTCAGAGGCGGTCGTAGTGTGTCAGTGTTGGTGACGGACGCAGTGTGTCAGTGTCGGGGACGGACGCAGTGTGTCAGTATCGGTGAAGGACGCAGTGTGTCAGTGTCGGGGAGGGACGCAGTGTGTCAGTATCAGGGAGGGACGCAGTGTGTCAGTATCAGGGACGGACGCAGTGTGTCAGTATCAGGGAAGGACGAAGTGTGTCAGTGTCGGGGAGGGACGCAGCGTGTCAGAATCAGGGAAGGACGCAGCGTGTCAGTATCAGGGAACGACGCAGTGTGTCAGTATCAGGGATCGACGGAGTGTGTCAGTGTCAGGGAGGGACGCAGTGTGTCAGTTTCGGGGACGGACTCAGTGTGTCAGCTTCGGGGAGGGACGCAGTGTGTCAGTGTAAGGGAAGGACGCAGTATGTCAGTGTCGGGGACGGACGCAGTGTGTCAGTGTCGGGGATTGACCCAGTGTGTCAGTTTCAGGGAGGGACGCAGTGTGTCAGTATCAGGGAGGGACGCAGTGTGTCAGTATCATGGACGGACGCAGTGGGACAGTATCAGGGAGGGGCGCAGTCTGTCAGTGTCAGGGAAGGACGCAGTGTGTCAGTGTCAGAGGCGGACGCAGTGTGTCAGTGTCAGGGAAGCACGCAGTGTGTCAGTGTCAGGGAAGGACGCAGTTTGTCAGTGTCAGGGAAGGACGCAGTGTGTCAGTGTCAGGGACTGACGCAGTGTGTCAGTGTCAGGGAAGGACGCAGTGTGTCACTATCAGGGAATTACGCAGTGTGTCAGTGTCGAGGACGGACGCAGCGTGTCAGTATCAGGGACGGACGTAGTGTGTCAGTATCAGGGACGGACGCAGTGTGTCAGCTTCGGGGAGGGACGCAGTGTGTCAGTGTAAGGGAAGGACGCAGTATGTCAGTGTCGGGGACGGACGCAGTGTGTCAGTGTCGGGGATTGACCCAGTGTGTCAGTTTCAGGGAGGGACGCAGTGTGTCAGTATCAGGGAGGGACGCAGTGTGTCAGTATCATGGACGGACGCAGTGGGTCAGTATCAGGGAGGGGCGCAGTCTCTCAGTGTCAGGGAAGGAGGCAGTGTGTCAGTGTCAGAGGCGGACGCAGTGTGTCAGTGTCAGGGAAGGACGCAGTTTGTCAGTGTCAGGGAAGGACGCAGTTTGTCATTGTCAGGGAAGGACGCAGTGTGTCAGTGTCAGGGACTGACGCAGTGTGTCAGTGTCAGGGAAGGACGCAGTGTGTCACTATCAGGGAATTACGCAGTGTGTCAGTGTCGAGGACGGACGCAGCGTGTCAGTATCAGGGAAGGACGCAGTGTGTCAGTATCAGGGAAGGACGCAGTGTGTCAGTATCAGGGATCGACGGAGTATGTCAGTGTCAGGGAGGGACGCAGTGTGTCAGTATCAGGGAAGGACGCAGTGTGTCAGTATCGGGGACGGACGCAGTGTCTCAGTATCAGGGAAAGACGCAGTGTGTAAGTATCAGGGACGGACGCAGTGTGTCAGTATCAGGGAGGGGTACGGTGTTTCAGTGTCAGGGAAGGACGCAGTGTGTCAGTGTCAAAGGCGGACGCAGTGTGTCATTGTCAGGGAAGGACGCAGAGTCTCAGTATCGGTGAAGGACGCAGTGTGTCAGTGTCAGAGGCGGACGCAGTGTGTCAGTGTCAGAGGCGGACGCAGTGTGTCAGTGTCAGGGAAGCACGCAGTGTGTCAGTGTCAGGGAAGGACGCAGTTTGTCAGTGTCAGGGAAGGACGCAGTGTGTCAGTGTCAGGGACTGACGCAGTGTGTCAGTGTCAGGGAAGGACGCAGTGTGTCAGTATCAGGGAGGGGTACAGTGTGTCAGTGTCAGGGAAGGACGCAGTGTGTCAGTGTCAGAGGCGGACGCAGTGTGTCATCGTCAGGGAAGGACGCAGAGTGTCAGTGTCAGGGAAGGACTCAGTGTGTCAGTGTCAGAGGCGGTCGTAGTGTGTCAGTGTTGGTGACGGACGCAGTGTGTCAGTGTCGGGGACGGACGCAGTGTGTCAGTATCGGTGAAGGACGCAGTGTGTCAGTGTCGGGGAGGGACGCAGTGTGTCAGTATCAGGGAGGGACGCAGTGTGTCAGTATCAGGGATGGACTCAGTGTGTCAGTATCAGGGACGGACGCAGTGTGTCAGTATCAGGGAAGGACGCAGTGTGTCAGTGTTGGGGAGGGACGCAGCGTGTCAGTATGAGGGAAGGACGCAGCGTGTCAGCATCAGGGAAGGACGCAGTGTGTCAGTATCAGGGATCGACGCAGTGTGTCAGCGTAAGGGAGGGACGCAGTGTGTCAGTATCAGGGACGGACGCAGTGTGTCAGTATCAGGGAAGGACGCAGTTTGTCAGTGTTGGGTATGGACGCAGCGTGTCAGTATCAGGGAAGGACGCCGTGTGTCAGTGTCAGGGACGGACGCCGTGTGTCAGTGTCAGGGACGCACGCAGTGTGTCAGTGTCAGGGACGGACGTAGCATGTCAGTATCACGGACGGACGCAGTGTGTCAGTTTCAGGGAAGGACGCCGTGTGTCAGTGTCAGGGAAGGACGCAGCGTGTCACTATCACGGACGGACGCAGTGTGTCAGTGTCAGGGAAGGACGCAGTGTGTCAGTATCAGGGACTGACGCAGTTTGTCAGTGTCAGGGACGGACGTAGCGTGTCAGTATCACGGACGGACGCAGTGTGTCAGTATCGGGGACGGACGCAGTGTGTCAGTATCAGAGATGGACGCATTGTGTCAGTATCAGGGTCGGACGTAGCGTGTCAGTATCAGGGAAGGAAGCAGTGTGTCAGTATCAGGGAAGGACGCAGTGTGTCAATGTCGGGGACGGACGTAGTGAGTCAGTTTCAGAGATTGACGCAGTGTGTCAGTGTTGGGGACGGACGCAGCGTGTCAGTATCAGGGACGGACGCAGTGTGTCAGTGTAGGGGATGGACGCAGTGTGTCAGTGTCGGAGACGGACGCAGTGTGTCAGGGCCGGGAAGGACGCAGCGTGTCAGTATCAGGGATCGACGCAGTGTGTCAGTGTAAGGGAGGGACGCAGTGTGTCAGTGTCGGGGACGGACTCAGTGTGTCAGTGTCGGGGAGGGACGCAGGGTGTCAGTATCAGGGAGGGACGCATTGTGTCAGTATCGGGGACGGACGCAGTGTGTCAGTATCAGGGAAAGACGCAGTGTGTCAGTATCAGGGACGGACGCAGTGTGTCAGTATCAGGGAGGGGTACAGTGTTTCAGTGTCAGGGAAGGACGCAGTGTGTCAGTGTCAAAGGCGGACGCAGTGTGTCATTGTCAGGGAAGGACGCAGAGTGTCAGTATCGGTGAAGGACGCAGTGTGTCAGTGTCAGAGGCGGACGCAGTGTGTCAGTGTCAGAGGCGGACGCAGTGTGTCAGTGTCAGGGAAGCACGCAGTGTGTCAGTGTCAGGGAAGGACGCAGTTTGTCAGTGTCAGGGAAGGACGCAGTGTGTCAGTGTCAGGGACTGACGCAGTGTGTCAGTGTCAGGGAAGGACGCAGTGTGTCAGTATCAGGGAGGGGTACAGTGTGTCAGTGTCAGGGAAGGACGCAGTGTGTCAGTGTCAGAGGCGGACGCAGTGTGTCATCGTCAGGGAAGGACGCAGAGTGTCAGTGTCAGGGAAGGACTCAGTGTGTCAGTGTCAGAGGCGGTCGTAGTGTGTCAGTGTTGGTGACGGACGCAGTGTGTCAGTGTCGGGGACGGACGCAGTGTGTCAGTATCGGTGAAGGACGCAGTGTGTCAGTATCAGGGAAGGACGCAGTGTGTCAGTATCAGGGATCGACGGAGTATGTCAGTGTCAGGGAGGGACGCAGTGTGTCAGTATCAGGGAAGGACGCAGTGTGTCAGTATCGGGGACGGACGCAGTGTGTCAGTATCAGAGATGGACGCATTGTGTCAGTATCAGGGTCGGACGTAGCGTGTCAGTATCAGGGAAGGAAGCAGTGTGTCAGTATCAGGGAAGGACGCAGTGTGTCAATGTCGGGGACGGACGTAGTGAGTCAGTTTCAGAGATTGACGCAGTGTGTCAGTATTGGGGACGGACGCAGCGTGTCAGTATCAGAGATGGACGCATTGTGTCAGTATCAGGGTCGGACGTAGCGTGTCAGTATCAGGGAAGGACGTCGTGTGTCAGTGTCAGGGAAGGACGCAGCGTGTCAGTATCTCGGACGGACGCAGTGTGTCAGTGTAAGGGAAGGACGCAGTGTGTCAGAATCAGGGACTGACGCAGTGTGTCAGTGTCAGGGACGGACGTAGCTTGTCAGTATCACGGACGGACGCAGTATGTCAGTATCGGGAACGGACGCAGTGTGTCAGTTTCAGAGATTGACGCAGTGTGTCAGTGTCAGGGACGGACGCAGCGTGTCAGTATCTCGGACGGACGCAGTGTGTCAGTGTAAGGGAAGGACGCAGTGTGTCAGTTTCAGAGATTGACGCAGTGTGTCAGTGTTGGGGACGGACGCAGCGTGTCAGTATCAGGGACGGACGCAGTGTGTCAGTGTAGGGGATGGACGCAGTGTGTCAGTGTCGGGGACGGACGCAGTGTGTCAGTGTCGGGGAAGGACGCAGCGTGTCAGTATCAGGGAAGGACGCAGCGTGTCAGTATCAGGGAAGGACGCATTGTTTTCAGTATCAGAGACGGACGCAGCGTGTCAGTATCACGGAAGGACGCAGTGTGTCAGTGTCAGGGAAGGACGCAGTGTGTCACTATCAGGGACTGACGCAGTGTGTCAGTGTCAGGGACGGACGTAGCGTGTCAGTATCACGGACGGACGCAGTGTGTCAGTATCGGGAACGGACGCAGTGTGTCAGTATCAGAGATGGACGCATTGTGTCAGTATCATGGTCGGACGTAGCGTGTCAGTATCAGGGAAGGACGCAGTGTGTCAGTATCAGGGAAGGACGCAGTGTGTCAATGTCGAGGACGGACGTAGTGAGTCAGTTTCAGAGATTGACGCAGTGTGTCATTGTTGGGGACGGACGCAGCGTGTCAGTATCAGGGACGGACGCAGTGTGTCAGTGTAGGGGATGGACGCAGTGTGTCAGTATCACGGACGGACGCAGTGTGTCAGTATCGGGGACGGACGCAGTGTGTCAGTATCAGAGATGGACGCATTGTGTCAGTATCAGGGTCGGACGTAGCGTGTCAGTATCAGGGAAGGAAGCAGTGTGTCAGTATCAGGGAAGGACGCAGTGTGTCAATGTCGGGGACGGACGTAGTGAGTCAGTTTCAGAGATTGACGCAGTGTGTCAGTGTTGGGGACGGACGCAGCGTGTCAGTATCAGGGACGGACGCAGTGTGTCAGTGTAGGGGATGGACGCAGTGTGTCAGTGTCGGAGACGGACGCAGTGTGTCAGGGCCGGGAAGGACGCAGCGTGTCAGTATCAGGGATCGACGCAGTGTGTCAGTGTAAGGGAGGGACGCAGTGTGTCAGTGTCGGGGACGGACTCAGTGTGTCAGTGTCGGGGAGGGACGCAGGGTGTCAGTATCAGGGAGGGACGCATTGTGTCAGTATCGGGGACGGACGCAGTGTGTCAGTATCAGGGAAAGACGCAGTGTGTCAGTATCAGGGACGGACGCAGTGTGTCAGTATCAGGGAGGGGTACAGTGTTTCAGTGTCAGGGAAGGACGCAGTGTGTCAGTGTCAAAGGCGGACGCAGTGTGTCATTGTCAGGGAAGGACGCAGAGTGTCAGTATCGGTGAAGGACGCAGTGTGTCAGTGTCAGAGGCGGACGCAGTGTGTCAGTGTCAGAGGCGGACGCAGTGTGTCAGTGTCAGGGAAGCACGCAGTGTGTCAGTGTCAGGGAAGGACGCAGTTTGTCAGTGTCAGGGAAGGACGCAGTGTGTCAGTGTCAGGGACTGACGCAGTGTGTCAGTGTCAGGGAAGGACGCAGTGTGTCAGTATCAGGGAGGGGTACAGTGTGTCAGTGTCAGGGAAGGACGCAGTGTGTCAGTGTCAGAGGCGGACGCAGTGTGTCATCGTCAGGGAAGGACGCAGAGTGTCAGTGTCAGGGAAGGACTCAGTGTGTCAGTGTCAGAGGCGGTCGTAGTGTGTCAGTGTTGGTGACGGACGCAGTGTGTCAGTGTCGGGGACGGACGCAGTGTGTCAGTATCGGTGAAGGACGCAGTGTGTCAGTATCAGGGAAGGACGCAGTGTGTCAGTATCAGGGATCGACGGAGTATGTCAGTGTCAGGGAGGGACGCAGTGTGTCAGTATCAGGGAAGGACGCAGTGTGTCAGTATCGGGGACGGACGCAGTGTGTCAGTATCAGAGATGGACGCATTGTGTCAGTATCAGGGTCGGACGTAGCGTGTCAGTATCAGGGAAGGAAGCAGTGTGTCAGTATCAGGGAAGGACGCAGTGTGTCAATGTCGGGGACGGACGTAGTGAGTCAGTTTCAGAGATTGACGCAGTGTGTCAGTATTGGGGACGGACGCAGCGTGTCAGTATCAGAGATGGACGCATTGTGTCAGTATCAGGGTCGGACGTAGCGTGTCAGTATCAGGGAAGGACGTCGTGTGTCAGTGTCAGGGAAGGACGCAGCGTGTCAGTATCTCGGACGGACGCAGTGTGTCAGTGTAAGGGAAGGACGCAGTGTGTCAGTATCAGGGACTGACGCAGTGTGTCAGTGTCAGGGACGGACGTAGCTTGTCAGTATCACGGACGGACGCAGTATGTCAGTATCGGGAACGGACGCAGTGTGTCAGTTTCAGAGATTGACGCAGTGTGTCAGTGTCAGGGACGGACGCAGCGTGTCAGTATCTCGGACGGACGCAGTGTGTCAGTGTAAGGGAAGGACGCAGTGTGTCAGTTTCAGAGATTGACGCAGTGTGTCAGTGTTGGGGACGGACGCAGCGTGTCAGTATCAGGGACGGACGCAGTGTGTCAGTGTAGGGGATGGACGCAGTGTGTCAGTGTCGGGGACGGACGCAGTGTGTCAGTGTCGGGGAAGGACGCAGCGTGTCAGTATCAGGGAAGGACGCAGCGTGTCAGTATCAGGGAAGGACGCATTGTTTTCAGTATCAGAGACGGACGCAGCGTGTCAGTATCACGGAAGGACGCAGTGTGTCAGTGTCAGGGAAGGACGCAGTGTGTCACTATCAGGGACTGACGCAGTGTGTCAGGGTCAGGGACGGACGTAGCGTGTCAGTATCACGGACGGACGCAGTGTGTCAGTATCGGGAACGGACGCAGTGTGTCAGTATCAGAGATGGACGCATTGTGTCAGTATCATGGTCGGACGTAGCGTGTCAGTATCAGGGAAGGACGCAGTGTGTCAGTATCAGGGAAGGACGCAGTGTGTCAATGTCGAGGACGGACGTAGTGAGTCAGTTTCAGAGATTGACGCAGTGTGTCATTGTTGGGGACGGACGCAGCGTGTCAGTATCAGGGACGGACGCAGTGTGTCAGTGTAGGGGATGGACGCAGTGTGTCAGTGTCAGGGAAGGACGCAGCGTGTCAGTGTAGGGGACGGACGCAGTGTGTCAGTGTAGGGGACGGACGCAGTGTGTCAGTGTCGGGGAAGGACGCAGCGTGTCAGTATCAGGGAAGGACGCAGCGTGTCAGTATCAGGGAAGGACCCATTGTGTCAGTATCAGAGACGGACGCAGCGTGTCAGTATCACGGAAGGACGCAGTGTGTCAGTATCAGGGAAGGACGCAGTGTGTCAGTATCAGGGAGGGACGCAGCGTGTCATTATCAGGGAAGGACGCAGTGTGTCAGTATCAGGGATCGACGCAGTGTGTCAGTGTAAGGGAGGGACGCAGTGTGTCAGTGTCGGGGACGGACTCAGTGTGTCAGTGTCGGGGAGGGACGCAGTGTGTCAGTGTCGGTTACGGACGCACTGTGTCAGTGTCGGGGACACACGCTGTGTGTCAGTATCAGGGAAGGACGCAGCGTGTCAGTATCAGGGAAGGATGCAGCGTGTCTGTATCAGGGAAGGACGCAGTGTGTCAGTGTTGGGGACGGACGCAGTGTGTCAGTATCAGAGATGGACGCAGCATGTCAGTATCAGGGAAGGACGCAGCGTGTCAGTATCAGGGAAGGATGCAGCGTATCTGTATCAGGGAAGGACGCAGTGTGTCCTGTATCATGGACGGACGCAGCATGTCAGTATCAGGGAAGGACGCAGTGTGTCAGTGTTGGGGACGGACGCAGTGTGTCAGTATCAGAGATGGACGCAGCATGTCAGTATCAGGGAAGGACGCAGTGTGTCAGTGTCGGGGACGGACGCAGTGTGTCAGTGTTGGGGAGGGACGCAGGCAAACCTCGTCTGAAGGTATGGGCGCTCAGACGCACAGACGTATTACCGATTGTTTTGTTTTTTTTACCAGAGTGGTGACGCGAGTGGACCACGTGTCTCTTTGTAGGCCATGGCGTGTGGGAGTGCGGGTCTACACGCCTATGGGCCGTGGTGGGCTGTCGGGGCCATCAAGACCTGTTCTGCTGGCCCCGTCAAGACAAGATGAAGATGAGGGTGGGATTTGATATGTTTTCCTCCAGCGGCGGCTTGTTGGCGGCAGAGGCTGCAGCAACATGGGTGGTCCACTGCAGAAGAAGAAGAACATCTGAACTCCTGCGTTCATTTATATCACGCCTTTCATCCATCCTTCCATCCTTCTATCATCCAAACTGCTCCCAGGATGGCGGGGATGCTGGAGCCTGTCCCTGCAGTCATTGGGCGGCAGGTGGGGAGACACTTCACGCCTCTGGCCGCACGCGCTTCCCATGGGCTCATGGTCTTACCATCCCACTTCTGACACCAATGTAACCAATCCGGGGGGGAGGGGGGGGTCAGCCGGGAAACGCCGCAGCCGGGACTCGGACCCGGGTCTCCCACACCACGGGCAACTCCGTTAACCAGTCGACTAAAGGGTCCAAGCCGTTAGCCGAGGCCTAGCGAGTCTAGTCGTTACACTTGTGTTGTAGGTTTGAGCTCTTTCAGTGGTCCTCGCGGTGCTCTAACAGGTGGCTGTTTTCACTCTGTACAGCGGTATGTCAATTCATCGTGGCTTGCTTCTGTCACTTCCACGCTTTCAAACTCCCCATACGCCAGGCACACCCTGCCGCCTCGAGTCACAGTCTTCCGCCACCCCCCCCCCCCCACATGACGTCTGCACGCTACACAGTACTGACACATCACCAGGGGAGAGGAGGCCGGTGGTTCTCCGTCTCCCCTGCGTCCTCTTCCCATACCACGCTAATGACGCAGGCGCCCCTTCCGCCGGGCTCCGAGCTCTCTGAAAGTCACAGTCCAGATATATGGAGGGGGGGGGGGGTGTCAGGGACGCGCAGCAGACGGTCACCGAGTTCATCACCGTGCGTTCCTGTGTGTGTGTGGGGGGGGGGTATGCATGCGGGGGTGTATGATATCTAGATGACTGAATCTAGTGTGTGACCAGGTCAACACAAGTTTTAATGTTTACGCGTGTTTGTTTTTGACAGCGTATAACACCGTCCATCTATGAAGCACCACGTAGTTTTGGTCGACTGTGTGTGTGTGTGTGTGTGTGTGTGTGTGTGTGTGTGTGTGTGTGTGTGTGTGTGTGTGTGTGTGTGTGTGCGTGTTTGTGTGTGCGTGTGTGCTCGCGCGCACGCGCTCGCATGGGAAAGAGCGAGAGGGGGAGAGAGAGGGGGGGAAGACATGGAAGTGATCTGGGGTGAGGAAGAGGGGAGGGAGAATGGAGATAGAGCAAGAGTGAAGGTGAAGGGGGGAGGAGGGGTCTTTCCATATGAACCATATCATGTGAGAGAGGGAGTGTCGTATAGCATCATACGCTCTCTCTCTCTCTCTCTCTCTCTCTCTCTCTCTCTCTCTCTCTCTCTCTCTCTCTCTCTCTCTCTCTCTCCAGTATAGATAGAGGGCATTCATTATCTGTTGGCCCGTTGGGACTTCCCTCTTTAGAATGCATCCAGCAGTTTAATCCAGGCCAATCAGAACGCTGGGGATGGGGCTGGGGATGGGGATGGGGATGGGGCTGGGGATGGGGAAGGGGCTGGGGAAGGGGATGGGGAATGAGAATTGGGATGGGGATGGGGATGGGGCTGGGAATGAGGATGGGCATGGGGGGGGGTGGGCTCTCGCACACTTTAACCTGCCACGTGGTTCACCATGTCCTGGCGACCAGCTCCATGTCGGGACAGCAAACGGTTGGCTGTGTGTAGGCTGGTTCCTCGGCCGTCCCGTTCTGTATGAGCCATGCGCATTGCAGAGGCGGGCTGTGCCGTATTACGGCGCCGTAGAGGTGCAAGTGGAGCAAAGCACACAGAGCTGGATCCAGAGCAGGTTTACTGAGAGTTCGATGAGTTCGTGTTGAATAAATCCATCGTCTAAATCATAGACCCTCTTTCTTATCACTTCCACCACTTTCTTATCTTCCAGTGTTCTTCCTCCCTTTTGCCCCATGCCTTTGCTTATTACCCAGACCTTTTCTGCCTGGTAATAATTCCACAGTATTTTCACCGCAGTGTTATCACACTGCGTGAAAATTACAGGCAGGTAAATATTTTTCATTTTCACAAACAGATTTTTTCCCCCCTAATTTACATCTGGTCTCCGCGAGACTGAGATGCATTGAACTTAATGGTGGTGTTGCTTTTAAAGCCGAGACGACATGTTGAATTAATGCGGGAGCTTAACAGATGGATGCTCCACTGGTGCCTGATGGTATATGCTGTCAAAAACAAACACGTGTACACATTAAAACACACAAACGTGTCAGCACTGAACCACAGGCTTGGACTCAAAACGCAGACTCAGTCTCAGTTCACAAAAAGCAGTCCTTTTAATCGGAAAGAGGTCGGTACACAGGTGGTCAGATAAGAAGGCAACAGGGTCCAAACCGGCAGGGTCGAAAAGGCAAAACCAGGAAACTATAGGGCTCAAGAAACTCACACAAGGGAACAATGCTGGACCGCTGTCACAAGGAACAAGACCAACTGGCACAGAAGGAAGGGAACACTAAGACTATATACTCTGGAGGAGGCGAGACCATGAGACACAGGTGAAACTCATTAGGGCTGGGCAGGTAATCACACAGGAGGGAGACACGCGAGGGCAGGAAGTAAAGCACCTGAAACGAGACAAGAGGTGAGTATCAAAATAAAACAGGAAGTACAAGACAAAGAACACTGGGAGAAACAAAAGATAACTTAACTATCCAGACGCGGCGTGACACAAACGCACACGCACACACGCGCACTCTCTCTCTCTCTCTTGTTCGGGTTGTTCATCGTGTCCAGTGATGACTCCTACTTTTGTTTGTTGTGAGTCCTTTGACAGCTGCGAAGTCCAATGCGGGATGCACAATGTCTTCCACGGGCAGTGCGCATGAAGGCGCTGGCAGAGGCCGGTGTGGGAGTAACTGCAGCCGAGAATTTCTGTCTCCTGCGCTTCTTTGATTTGATTTGGATTTAGATTTTTTTTTTGTGACTTTGAGATACTTTATTGATCCCCGTGGGGAAATTCCTCTCTGCATTTACCCCATCCTAGCTGTGTAGCTAGGAGCGCTGGGTAGCTGCCGTGCCCGGGGACCGACTCCAGTTCGTCTCGCCATGCCTCGGTCAGGGGCACAGACAGGAGTATTAACCCTAACATGCATATCTAGTTGATGGTGGGGGAAAGCCCACCGCAGACACGGGGAGAACATATAAACTCCACACAGGGGACGACCTGGGATGGACCCCCTCCCCAAGTTTGAACCTAGAACCTTCTTGCTTTGAGGTGGCAGCACTAACTGCTGGGCCACTTTGCCAGGTGCTTTTCCTCTCCTTTTTTTCTCAGCAAGCTTCATGCCTTCATGACATAGACGGCGCCAGTTGGGTCTGTCAGTGGATACTGTAGTGGAGCCCACCCTTCTTAAGGGAGACCTGCAGCTGGTCTTTGAAACTCTTTTTTTATCCACCGGCTGAGTTGTGTCCTATAGTCTCAGCTGGCCATAGATGACCTTCCGAGGGATGCGGTGCTCTGGCATTCTGATGAGGTAGCCAAGCCATCTGAGTCGGTGGTTAAAGATTGTGGCCTCTACGCTCCTGCTGCTGGAGCATTTTAGAATTTCCAGATGGGAAATATGATCCTGCTAGGTCGCTTTCAAGATATGCTGGGGGCATTTTATGAGAAAGGCCTCAAGTTGCTTTAGGTGGCATCTGTAAAGCATCCATATCTCACATAAGTGTGGATAGGCACACTGCCTGATAGACTGTAAACTTTGTATTGAGGTGCAGGTTGTTGTTGATGAAGACCCACTCCCTGAGGCGTCCAAAGGAGCACGGGGCCTGTTGGAATCTGTTCTGGGTGTGCTGATTGATGTTGCAGTCACCAGACAGGATGCTACCGAGGTATTTGAAGTGTGGTACAAGGGCAAGAGGAAAGTCTGAAATGTAAAATTTGGGAAGATCTGGTGGGGATCAGTTGAACACTGGTGGAATATTTCTGTTTTGGGGATGTTAACAGGCAACCCCATTCGACTCTATACCCTCACAGCAGCTGTAACTGTGGCTTGCAGTGCTGCTGGAGTGTGTGGTGTAAGAGCAGAGTCGTCAGCTTACTGTAGTTCGAGTATGCACACTAACCTGAGCTCTGTGGTGGCTTGGAAACTTCTGATGTCTAAGCGGTTCATATCCAGATGGAAATCATTAGTCACCCCGCTCTCTGCATCTATGTCCTTGTACAGGAGAGTTGTCATGCGAGGAGAAATATGTAAAAAGAAAAAAGCACTGGTGTAAGCAGACAGCCTTGTCTTACACGTGTGCCTAAATCAAATGCCTAAGACTTAGTCCCACTCACTATAAACTGTACCTCCGATTGGTGTTACTTTTAATCAATCAGTTTTTATGGCACTTTAATTTATTTTACTAACTCAAATTTAAAAAGTTTCTGTCTTATTTTATGTTTTTATACTTTTTTGTTTTCGGTATATATTGCCTGTAAAGCACTTTGAATGACCTGTGTGATGATAAGATGCTATACAAATAAATTTGCCTTACCTTCATTTTGTCCACCTACAGCTCTCTGCTGAATAAGACACGGAGTTAGTATGTGTGTGTGGTGTTTGTGTTTACACACACACACACACACACACACACACACGCACACATCTATGTGAATGCATGTCACAGTGTCACATCCATGTTAACGTCACATTTTATTCTCAGTGTACTCACTAATGGCTAATTAATTATACCCAACTCCAATTACCATTTCATTACTGGCAGACGCATACACAATATACACACAAACAAACAAATGCACACATCCACTGCTGCGCACACACACACACACACACACACACACACACCACACACACACACACACACACACACATTTAAGGTGTGATGAATAACTGTCATTGTTTATTCTTTACCCACTTTCTGAGGTTAATTGAATGAAAGTAACTGGTAACTAAAAACGCATTAATGAGCATAATTAAGAACACCGTGTCAACAGTTGTAGCCAGGAACAACCCGGTATCACGCCAAAGCGTGTAATGATGTATGTTTCTTTTCCTCCGTGGGGAGTTGCTGGGCATTGAGTTAATCATCGCCCTGCTGGCACTGCACCTTCATACACGCGTGTACTTTTCACGCCTGAGCGAGGCAAAACGTGACACTGACACGCTGGACCAGCGTGTATATATTACATGCTTTGGTGTGATACCGGGCTGCAGGAACACCACAGGAAATTGGTCTGTTTTGCAGACATCAGTTCCTCTTGTGCCGTCAAAATGGGACAAATGGGGCGTCCAGGTGGCGTACCTTTCTTTTCTGTTGCCTACCAACACGGGGATCGCAGGTTCGAATCCCCGTGTTACCTCCGGCTTGGTCGGGCGTCCTTACAGACACAATTGGCCGTGTCTGCGGGTGGGAAGCCGGATGCGAGTATGTGTCCTGGTTGCTGCAACTAGGCCCTTCTCTGGTCGGTCGAGGCGCCTTTTCGGGTGGGGAGGGGGGGAGATAGGCGTGATCCTCCCCACGCGCTACGTGCCCCCTAAACTCCTCACTGTCAGGTGACTCCACATGTATGGGAGGAGGCATGTGGTAGTCTGCAGCCCTCCCCGATCGGGAAGAGGGGGTGGAGCAGCGACCGGGACGGCTCGGAAGAGTGGGGTAAATGGTTGGATACAATTGGGGAGAAAAAAGAGTGGAAACCCCCCCCCCCCCAAAAAAGGGACAAATGTGTCGTGATTCAGAATTTATGTAGTGATTATTTTACATAGGATTTATTTCATTTAAATAACACCTCTGACTCAAAAGGGAAAATAAAAAAAAATATCACTGCGGTTGGGTTTGGGATGAGATCCTTGAGAGACAGGCGGGAGAGAGAGATGGACAGATAGGAAAGAAAAAAAACACACAAAAAACCCCCAAAACAGTCAGACAAACAGTCGGGTGGAAAGGTAAAATAGGAAACAGACAAGCTAAGAGGAGGGAGACGTGGACTCTGCAAATAACCATGGGGAATCCTGCAGACCCAGTATGAGGGATTACAGACTAGGGGTCCTGTACTCACTCTCTCTCTCTCTCTCTCTCTCACTCTCTCTCTCTCTCTCTCTCACTCTCTCTCTCTCTCTCTCTCTCTCTCTCTCTCTCTCTCTCTCTCTCTCTCTCTCTCTCTCTCTCGCTAGCGAGTGCATGCTGGGAACGGAAGTCGGTGAGAGTGAATGCGCGTTTCAGCGTGAGTGTGTTTTCTATCTTTACCATCATTTCGGGTTTTTTTTTAATTAATTTATCGTATTTTATGTATTTATGTATTTGGATTTGGATTTTGACAGGGTTTGCCGTCGTGGTGGTGTTTGTTGAGTCCGCGAGCGGGTTTGGCCGGCCCGGCTGTGAGTCCTGCAGACTGATGGAGTCGGAGGCGTGGGGCGGGCGGAGCTCACACGCCGACATGCGGGTAAACTCTGCCCCGGCTGTCAGTTGCTCGGTGGAAGACTGCAATTTGTCGGTTATGACGGTATCAAGTTCACATCTAGGATGAATACTGGAGTCGTAATTTTTGTGGACAGTATTGATAAAGCCAACGTGGTCGTGGAGCAAGGCGTGGCGATCCAGGACACCTTTGTTCAGGTGGTGCCGCAGGTTCATACGGCCGTGAAGGTCAGTTGGTCTAAAGTCCCTCCGTTCAATAGCGACGACATGCTGCGGTGAGAACTGGCGAGACACGGACAAGTAATGTCCCCTATAAAGCCGATTCCTCTGAGCTGCAGAGCTCCACATTTAGAACATGTCGTTTCCTTCAGAAGGCAGCAGGTCTCTATGGTTCTGAAGAACAGCACCGAGGAGTTCCATCTGATGTTGGAGTTCAGAGTGGATGGTTTGGACTACAGTGCTTATGCATCTTCGGAGAAAATGAAATGTTTTGGCTGTGGAATGGAGGGTCACCTCACCCGTTCCCGTCCAGAAAAACCAACTACTGAGTCAAATGAGGGCGAGACTGCAGCACAGAGCCCGGAGCAAACTGGGACTGCAGCACCGAATTCAAAGCAGGAAAAATAACACAGAAGGACAATAAAAAATAAAAAACAGAGTGAAGCTGAGTTTCAAACTGCTGGTTCAGGTGCCGCTGTTCCTGGTTCAGCTAATCTAGGGGGTGCTGGTTCAGGTGCTGCTGATCCGGGTTCGGCTAGTCAGAGGCTTCTGGTTCAGGTGCTGCTGATCCAGGTTCTGCTAATCCGGAGGCTGCTGGTTCAGTTGCTAATGATCCGGGTCCTACACATAAACATACTATTGTAGAGGTTGTTGAAAAGTGTCCCTCAGACAGTATTAACTGTGGCGTAGTGGACTCACAGACTGAAACAAAAGAAGCAGAATGTTCTCTGGAGGAGGGACGTGAGATTTTGATAAATAAAAACTCTTCTAATGTCAAGGATAAGAAGCGGAAACCTGATCAGGTGTCTCAGCCTTCTAGCATAGCAATAAAGGTTTCTCGTCAGAGCAGGTGTCTGCAGTCAGATGAGAGTGAAGGTGATGAGGAGAGTGATGTGGAGTCTCTGGCTGCCCCGCAGACGGGGGCTCACGAAAAGAATGGATCCTCTCTAGTGAGTATTAAGAAGTTCTTGCAGGATGCTAAGTGAGCTAGACATGTTAAAGTTGAGAAAGTGTTCCCTGATTTACAACTCTTGTTTGATTCAGTGAAGACTTTTCTGACAAGTCCTGGTGGTTTGGGAGAGAAAACTTTCACTGACCAAGAAACTTTTCATTTAAAAAAAGTAGTTCAAAAGGTAAAAAAAACCCCAGAAACTGATGAATAACTTTTTCAATTTATTCTTTCTTTGTCCACTTGTTTCTGTTTTAGAACTTGTTCTCTGTATTATGGGGGGGGAGGGGGCATAAGAATAGGCAGCTTACATTTAAATGGAGCGGTGTAGCGGTCTAAGCATCGGAATTGTGTCGAGTTGCCCACTGGGGACCGGGGTTCGCTCCCCGGTCTCGTCAGATCCGACTATGGCCGGACTCGATGAAGCAGCAATCATTGGCAGCGCTGTCTTCGGGAGGGGGGCGGAGTCAGTTTGTGTTCGTCACATGAATGCGTCTCTGTGTGTGTGTGTGGGGGAAAAAGCAGTGGTTCCGCCTGGAGTCGCCTTGTCACGGAAGTGGCAAATAAATAGAGTAAGGAATGATGAAAAAAGGGCCTGACTTTTCAAGCTGTGTGCCTTTAAAAAGTTATTAGTGTTTTTGGTACAAGAGACACACAGTACCGCTGATAACACGGCTGACTGGAGGACAGAATGGACTGGTGAGACATTTTTAAGTCAGAAAACCAGTAACAGTGGTGGAGTTGGGAGTCTTTTTCCATGAATTTTATTCCTCAGTCTGTTGAGTCTGAAGAAGTTATGAAAGACTGCCTGTTAAAAGTAAGAGCAGTGTATGAAAATGTAAATTGATTTTTCTGATCACTCACTAGTAATCCCTTCTGTCTTTATAAAATGTATAAAACCCAATAGTGCTTATTGGCATTTTAACATGACCTTACTAGAGGACATGGATGCTTTTGTTTGTTTTTGGAAAAATCACCAAAGCAAAAGATCTGATTTTGTGTCTGTACAACAGCGGTGGGATATTGGAAAAGTCCAAATAAGACAACTTTGTCAACAGTACACTCGGAATGTCACACAAACCTTAATGAGTTCAGTGATCATTCTGGAGTCTGAAGTAGAGGAACTCCAGGGCTTGGCTGAGGCCACAGGGGACCAACATCATACTGCGGCACTCGCAGCGAAAACGCCTCGTTTAAATAACCTGCTGGGTGTTTCAGTTAAGGGGGCTTTGGTCAGGTCCTGCTTTCAACATGTAGCCCAGATGGATGCCCAATCACACTTTTCTTTGGCCTGGACCATAAGAATGGACAGAAGAGGTTCATTCACAGCTCAAAATCTGACACGGAGCAGGTGCTGAATGACCATACTGCAATTCGCAAGTGTGCTGTCAGTTTTTACGGTAATCTGTTTAAATGTGGGCATAGAGAGGAGCAGACAGTGTCTCAGAGTTTTTATACTGATCCCCCTCAGGTTGAACAACAGAGTAATGAAGAGTTGGAAGCAGCTCGCTCCTCAGATGAACTCTATGCTGCTCTGCAGAGTATGCAGAGAGGGAAAGCTCTTGGAATTGGTGGTCTACCTGTTGATTTTTACAAGTCTTTCGGGTCAGTGGTTGGGGGGGATCTGCTGGCAGTGCTAAATGATAGTCTCACCAGAGGGCGTCTGCCATTAAGCTGCAGGAGGTTGGTTGTTACTGCCTAAGAAAGGTGACCTACAGTCCATTAAAAATTGGAGGCCTGTGTCACTGCGTTGCACTGATTATAAGCTCCTGTAAAAGGAGTTGGCAGCCAGGCTGAGCAAAGTGATGGCACAAGTGATTCATTGTGACCAGACCTACTGTGCATCTGGCAGACTGATATCAGATAACATCATTCTGATTCGAGACTTTAGAGATCTGTAAGCTGTTTGACCTCATAACTGAAATCATGTCAGTTGATCAGGAAAAATCTTTTGATCGTGTTGAGCATGAACATTTATGGCTCAAGTTGAGTGCCTCTGGTTTTGGTCCTGGCTTTATTTTTTAAAAACAATAAGGTTCCGTTTTGTGACATTAAGAATGTGCTGAAAATTCATGGTGGTTTGAGCACTGCTTTCAAATCTAAATGGGAATTAGATAAGGCTGTGCCCTCTCTGGCATGTTGTATTCCCTAGCATTTGAGCGTCTGTTGCACAAACTTAGATCTGACCTTCATGGTATCCCAGGTTGTGGTGCACCCTTAAAACTGTTAGCCTGTGCAGATGATTTTGTAATTCTGGTGAACAGTCAGCAGGATATTGACATGTTGGTGAGGTACATCGTCCAGTTTAGCTTACTATCTTCAGCCAAATATCAAAAGCAAAGCTCTCAATGTTGGGAGTGTACTGGCGGCAAAGCCCAGTTTGCCTAGAGAGTTGATTTGGACTTTGTTGATTGTGCAGATTTCGTCCTGGGTACGACGTTAAAATGCATCCGTCGGGTCGTCGGCGACTAAACCGGCACCCCACTTCAACCCTTGGGTTGTTGTGAAGAGGGTGTGTGGACATCCAACAGTACTAAAAACAAAACTTGTCAAGGGCGGATGAGTTCCTCTGTGAACCAATGGCCATCCATACCTGGAGAGCAGATAGGGACCACCAGGTACTCCCCCTACTGAAACACAATGATGACTCAACCTGTGGAGGCATCAGCTGTGCTCCTACAATCTCCATAGGTTACGGGACTGATGATGATGATAATGATGATGATGATTTGGAAGGCGGGATGGCTGAACTATTTAGGAGTGTTTCTAGGTGATCAGTCTGTTGTTCTTAAAAACTGGAAAACATGTTCTTGAAAAGGTAAAAGGTCGGTTAGCAAAGTGGAAGTGCATTTTAATCAAGATGTCCTACAGAGGTTGAGTCCTGATCACTAACAACATGGTATCATCAATTGTATGGCATCGCCTGGCAGTTGTTGACCCCTCACCAAACCTGCTGTCCAAGACCCAGGCTCTTCTTGTTAACTTTTTCTGGGACAGACTTCACTGGGTGTCTCAGAGTATGTTGCATCTGCTGAGGGTTGAAGGCCTGATCCAACTAAGCAGCAGGGGGGGGGGTACCTTCTGTTTCCAGTTCATACAAAGGTTTCTGTGCAGTCCTACTGAGGTAGTGTGGAGGTCGCTGGCTTGCACCATTTTGAGTCAGTTAGGTGGACTGGGACTGAACAGATCTTTGGTTTTGATGGACCAACGATCTGTTCAGCAGCTTAGCATCAAGTAGTACCTGACTTCTACTGTGGGCTGTTCAAGGAGTGGAACTTGTTAAACAAAGAGACTGAGACAACACAGCTCTTTGTTTTGGCTGCTCCAGGAACCAGTCATACATGGCACCTGTTTCAGTGCAGTCTGTCAAGTGGGGCCAACTCTGCTGAGGCGGTTCTCTGTGTGCAATGTGGTGACTCTGGGACATGTGGTTCAGCTTGCAGGTCTAAACATGGACAATGCAGCTCCTCTTGCCTCCTGCTTAGATCTGAGATCGACTTGTGTCCTCACTCTGCTGCTTAATAAATGGAGGGAAGCTCTCACAAGTGTTAAGCGGACACTGTTGATCCAGTATTATAATGACTCTGTTAGACCTGATGAGAAGGATGTTTTCCCTTCAATGAACATTTCCTCAGATTTTAAGGACTGTACAGGACCTCTTTTAAAAAGCTAGAACTCCTCTAGGTTTTATTTTAAGGATCCAAATGGAAGGTCGGTGTAAAAAATGTATGTTAAATTTCTGCACAGGGACAAATTAAATGATAAACCTGACACCCATGGAGGGCTCACCTAGGTCTGAGGGACAGTGTTGGACCTGAGTGGAGAGCGCTGTACAAACCACCACTGGTCAGAAGAGCTGCAGACCTGCAGTGGAGGGTCTTACATGGTATCGTGGCTGTTAACGTTTTTGTCTCTGTCATTAATTCCGATGTTAGCCATGATTGCCCATTTTGCTCTTATTGTGAAACTGTCTAACATTGCTTCCTGGAATGTTGTCAACTGCTGCCACTGTTTACATTGCTGGAAATGTTTTGGGTTGTTTGGGGAGGTCTTTTCCAAATCCATGTTCATTCTGGGCTCTCAGAAAAACAAGGCCAAATGCCAGCTTCTTAATTTCGTGCTGGGGAGTGCAAAGGTGGCCGTGTACCTGAGAAGAAGAAACAGGATGGAGGACGCTGAGGATGATGATGCTGTTTTTGTGTTCATAAAATGTTAAGGGCTCGTTTGAAAGTAGATTTTTAAGTTGTCGCAGTGTGTAGTGTTATATAAATGTGCTCTGCTGTGTTGTGGATGATGAGCTGATCTTTGGGAGTGTCCTGAGGTGATTTAGATTCCATGAATGTGATGTTACTGACAATGATGGTTACTATCCTGTTTATTATTGTTTTCTGACTTTTTCCTAATCTTTTTATTGAAGTGTATCACTACTACTGTCGGCTACTCCCGTTAGGGGGCGCCGCAGCGGATCATCCGTTTCCATCTCTTCCTGTCCTCTGCATCTTCCTCTGTCACACGATCCACCTGCATGTCCTCCCTCACCACAGCCATAAACCTCCTCTTTGGCCTTCTTCTTCTCCTCTTCCCTGGCAGCTCCATATTCAGCATCCTTCTCCCAATATACCCAGCATCTCTTCTCCACACATGTCCAAACCATCTCAGTCTTGCCTCTCTTGCTTTGTCTCCAAACCTGAGCTGTCCCTCTAATATACTCGTTCCTAATCCTGTCCTTCTTCATCACTCCCAGTGAAAATCTTATCATCTTCACCTCTGCCACCTCCTGCTGCACCTCCTGTCTTTTCATCAGTGCCACTGTCTCCAAACCATACAACATAGCTGGTCTCACTACCATCTTGTAAACCTTCCCTTTAACTCTTGCTGTTACCCTTCTGTCGCAAATCACTCCTGACACTCTTCTCCACCCACTCCACCCTGCCTGCACTCTCTTCTTCACCTCTCTTCTGCACCCCCCCTTACTTTGGGCAGTTGACCCCAAGTATTTAAACTCATCCGCCTTCATCAACCCTACTCCTTGCATCCTCACCATTCCACTGTCCTCCATCTCATTCATGCATAGGTATTCCGTCTTGCTCCTACTGACTTTCATTCCTCTTCTCTCCAGTGCATACCTCCACCTCTCCAGGCTCTCCTCCACCTGCACCCTACTTTCACTACAGATCACAATGTCATCCGCGAACATCACGGTCCACGGAGACTGTGATGAACTGGTTTTTGCATCCTCAGTGGCTGGGTTGTAATTTTATTAAAGTACTGCTAAAATCTCTCTCTCTCTCTCTCTCTCTCTCTCTCTCTCTCTCTCTCTCTCTCTCTCTCTCTCTCTCTCTCTCTCATCTCTCTCTCTCTCTCTCTCTCTCTCTCTCTCTCTCTCTCTCTCTCTCTCTCTCCCTCTCTCACACACGCGCACGCGCACACACAAACACACACACACACACACACACACACACTGGGGCTGAGAGCGACAGGGGGAGATAGATGCAGGGCTCTGACATCACGCTCATTCAGATAAGCGAGTGGTGGAGGAGATGAAGTAGCTTGGTGAGATTGGCTGGACGCCTCGGATCAACAGGATAGACCCCTGCAGCGATGGATGCTGAGGTGATTTCCATTTATTCAGCGTTGGCCGGCACTTCCGCCTGCTGAGGATTGGTTGGCTGTGGTCAGAAACACTCATCTGACCATCAAGTAATGCTCGAGGAGATGAGTCGTGTTCATGAAAACACTGCGTGCACGTGTGTTTCTGTGTGTCGTCGTGAAGAGTTGTGTAGCTGTCAGAGGGCTAATTAATAATTCAGATATAATGTGTGCAGAAGAGCGCCTCCTTTGGTCCATGCGGACTACAGTTATGTAGAGGCAGTCCTCAGAATGTCCATGAACCAGCCACGTGGCGTGTGTGTGTGTGTGTGTGTGTGTGTGTGTGTGTGTGTGTGTGTGTGTGTGTGTGTGTGTGTGTGTGTGTGTGTGTGTGTGTGTGTGTGTGTGTGTATGTGTGTGTGTGTGTACTCGTGTCTCACAAAATATGGCCGACAAAGATTTTGGGAAAAGTCAGATTTTCGTACCCACTGGCATGCTCAGAATATGAGAGGGTAAGGACTGCGTACACGAATGCGTCCTGCATGTATGGGGACTACGTGAAGACCTCGATAGTAAGAAAGCTACTGGGCAGCTGCAGCGGCCGGGGACCAAGGGTGATGTTACATGTTTGGGTTAGAAGTGTTACATGTTTGGGTGGGTGGTGTTACATGTTTGGGTGAGAAGGGTTACATGTTTGGGTGGGTGGTGTTACATGTTTGGGTGGATGGTGTTACATGTTTGGGTGAGAAGTGTTACATGTTTGGGTTGGTGGTGCTACATGTTTGGGTGGGTGAAGTTACATGTTTGGGTGAGTGGTGTTACATGTTTGGGTGGGTGAAGTTACATGTTTGGGTGGGTGATGTTACATGTTTGGGAGAGAAGTATTACATGTTGGGTGGGTAGTGTTACATGTTTGAGTGGGTGGTGTTACGTGTTTGGATGGGTGGTGTTACATGTTTGGGTGGGTGGTGCTACATGTTTGGGTGGGTGGTGTTATATGTTTGGGTGGGTGGTGTTACTTGTTTGGGTGGGTGAAGTTACATGTTTGGGTGAGTGGTGTTACATGTTTGGATGGGTGGTGTTACATATTTGGGGTGGTGTTACATGTTTGGGTGGGTGATGTTACATGTTTGGGTGGGTGGTGTTACATGTTTGGGTGGGTGGTGTTACATGTTTGGGTGAGAAGTGTTACATGTTTGGATGGGTGGTGTTACATGTTTGGGTGGGTGGTGTTACATGTTTGGGTGGGTGATGTTACATGTTTGGGTGGGTGGTGTTACTTGTTTGGGTGGGTGAAGTTACATGTTTGGGTGAGTGGTGTTACATGTTTGGATGGGTGGTGTTACATATTTGGGGTGGTGTTACATGTTTGGGTGGGTGATGTTACATATTTGGGGTGGCGTTACATGTTTGGGTGATTGATGCTACATGTTTGGGTGGGTGGTGTTACATGTTTGGGTGGGTGATGTTACATGTTTGGGAGAGAAGTGTTACATGTTGGGTGGGTAGTGTTACATGTTTGAGTGGGTGGTGTTACGTGTTTGGATGAGAGGGGTTACATGTTTGGGTGGGTGGTGTTACATGTTTGGGTGGGTGGTGTTACATGTTTGGGTGAGAAGTGTTACATGTTTGGGTGGGTGGTGTTACATGTTTGGGTGAGAAGTGTTACATGTTTGGATGGGTGATGTTACATGTTTGGGGTGGGTGGTGTTACATGTTTGGGTGATTGATGTTACATGTTTGGGTGGGTGATGTTACATGTTTGGGTGGGTGGTGTTACATGTTTGGGTGGGTGATGTTACATGTTTGGGTGAGAAGTGTTACATGTTTGGGTGGGTGGTGTTACATGTTTGGGTGAGAAGTGTTACATGTTTGGGTGGGTGGTGTTACATGTTTGGGTGGGTGGTGTTACATGTTTGGGTGGGTGATGTTAAAAGTTTGGGTGGGTGGTGTTACATGTTTGGGTGAGAGGGGTTACATGTTTGGGTGGGTGGTGTTACATGTTTGGGTGGGTGGTGTTACATGTTTGGGTGAGAAGTGTTACATGTTTGGGTGGGTGGTGTTGCATGTTTGGGTGGGTGATGTTACAGGTTTGGGTGGGTGGTGTTACATGTTTGGGTGGGTGAAGTTACATGTTTGGGTGGGTGGTGTTACATGTTTGGGTGGGTGATGTTACATGTTTGGGGTGGGTGGTGTTACATGTTTGGATGAGAGGGGTTACATGTTTGGGTGGGTGGTGTTACATGTTTGGGTGGGTGATGTTACATGTTTGGGTGAGACGTTTTAAATGTTTGGGTGGGTGATGTTACATGTTTGGGTGAGTGGTGTTACATGTTTGGATGGGTGATGTTACATGTTTGGGGTGGCGTTACATGTTTGGGTGGGTCATGTTACATGTTTGGGTGGGTGGTGTTACATGTTTGGGTGAGAAGTGTTACATGTTTGGGTGAGTGGTGTTACATGTTTGGGGTGGGTGGTGTTACATGTTTGGGTGATTGATGTTACATGTTTGGGTGAGAAGTGTTACATGTTTGGGTGGGTGGTGTTACATGTTTGGGTGGGTGGTGTTACATGTTTGGGTGGGTGATGTTACATGTTTGGGTGAGAAGTGTTACATGTTTGGGTGGGTGATGTTACATGTTTGGGTGAGAAGTGTTACATGTTTGGATGGGTGGTGTTACATGTTTGGGTGGGTGATGTTACATGTTTGGGTGGGTGGTGTTACTTGTTTGGGTGGGTGAAGTTGCATGTTTGGGTGAGTGGTGTTACATGTTTGGATGGGTGGTGTTACATATTTGGGGTGGTGTTACATGTTTGGGTGGGTGATGTTACATGTTTGGGTGGGTGGTGTTACATGTTTGGGTGGGTGATGTTACATGTTTGGGTGAGAAGTGTTACATGTTTGGGTGGGTGGTGTTACATGTTTGGGTGAGAAGTGTTACATGTTTGGATGGGTGGTGTTACATGTTTGGGTGGGTGGTGTTACATGTTTGGGTGGGTGATGTTACATGTTTGGGTGGGTGATGATACATGCTTGGGTGGGTGATGTTACATGTTTGGGTGGGTGGTGTTACATGTTTGGGTGGGGTATGTTACATGTTTGGGTGGGTGATGTTACATGTTTCGGTGGGTGGTGTTACATGTTTGGGTGGGTGATGTTACATGTTTGGGTGAGAAGTTTTAAATGTTTGGGTGGGTGATGTTACATGTTTGGGTGGGTGGTGTTACATGTTTGGGTGAGAAGTGTTACATGTTTGGGTGAGTGGTGTTACATGTTTGGGTGGGTGATGTTACATGTTTGGGGTGGGTGGTGTTAAATGTTTGGATGAGAGGGGTTACATGTTTGGGTGGGTGATGTTACATGTTTGGGTGGGTGGTGTTACATGTTTGGGTGGGTGATGTTACATGTTTGGGTGAGAAGTTTTAAATGTTTGGGTGGGTGATGTTACATGTTTGGGTGGGTGGTGTTACATGTTTGGGTGAGAAGTGTTACATGTTTGGGTGAGTGGTGTTACATGTTTGGGTGGGTGATGTTACATGTTTGGGGTGGGTGGTGTTAAATGTTTGGATGAGAGGGGTTACATGTTTGGGTGGGTGGTGTTACATGTTTGGGTGGGTGGTGTTACATGTTTGGGTGAGAAGTGTTACATGTTTGGGTGGGTGGTGTTGCATGTTTGGGTGGGTGATGTTACAGGTTTGGGTGGGTGGTGTTACATGTTTAGGTGGGTGAAGTTACTTGTTTGGGTGGGCGGTGTTACATGTTTGGGTGGGTGATGTTACATGTTTGGGAGAGAAGTGTTACATGTTGGGTGGGTAGTGTTACATGTTTGAGTGGGTGGTGTTACGTGTTTGGATGGGTGGTGTTACATGTTTGGGTGGGTGGTGTTACATGTTTGGGTGGGTGATATTACATGTTTGGGTGGGTGGTGTTACTTGTTTGGGTGGGTGATGTAACATGTTTGGGTGGGTGAAGTTACATGTTTGGGAGAGAAGTGTTACATGTTGGGTGGGTAGTGTTACATGTTTGAGTGGGTGGTGTTACGTGTTTGGATGGGTGGTGTTACATGTTTGGGTGGGTGGTGTTACATGTTTGGGTGGGTGATGTTACATGTTTGGGTGGGTGGTGTTACTTGTTTGGGTGGGTGAAGTTGCATGTTTGGGTGAGTGGTGTTACATGTTTGGATGGGTGGTGTTACATATTTGGGGTGGTGTTACATGTTTGGGTGGGTGATGTTACATGTTTGGGTGGGTGGTGTTACATGTTTGGGTGGGTGATGTTACATGTTTGGGTGAGAAGTGTTACATGTTTGGGTGGGTGGTGTTACATGTTTGGGTGAGAAGTGTTACATGTTTGGATGGGTGGTGTTACATGTTTGGGTGGGTGGTGTTACATGTTTGGGTGGGTGATGTTACATGTTTGGGTGGGTGGTGTTACTTGTTTGGGTGGGTGAAGTTACATGTTTGGGTGAGTGGTGTTACATGTTTGGATGGGTGGTGTTACATATTTGGGGTGGTGTTACATGTTTGGGTGGGTGATGTTACATATTTGGGGTGGCGTTACATGTTTGGGTGATTGATGCTACATGTTTGGGTGGGTGGTGTTACATGTTTGGGTGGGTGATGATACATGCTTGGGTGGGTGATGTTACATGTTTGGGGTGGGTGGTGTTACATGTTTGGGTGATTGATGTTACATGTTTGGGTGAGAAGTGTTACATGTTTGGGTGGGTGGTGTTACATGTTTGGGTGAGATGTGTTACATGTTTGGGTGGGTGGTGTTACATGTTTGGATGGGTGGTGTTACATGTTTGGGTGGGTGGTGTTACATGTTTGGGTGAGAAGGGTTACATGTTTGGGTGGGTGGTGTCACATGTTTGGGTGAGTGGTGTTACATGTTTGGATGGGCGGTGTTACATATTTGGGGTGGCGTTACATGTTTGGGTGGTTGATGTTACATATTTGGGTTGGTGATGTTACATTTTTGGGTGGGCTGTGTTACATATTTGGGTGGGTGATGTTACATGTTTGGGTGAGAAGTGTTACATGTTTGGGTGGGTGGTGTTACATGTTTGGGTGAGTGGTGTTACATGTTTGGATGGGTGATGTTACATGTTTGGGGTGGCGTTACATGTTTGGGTGGGTGATGTTACATGTTTGGGTGGGTGGTGTTACATGTTTGGGTGAGAAGTGTTACATGTTTGGGTGAGTGGTGTTACATGTTTGGGTGGGTGATGTTACATGTTTGGGGTGGGTGGTGTTACATGTTTGGATGAGAGGGGTTACATGTTTGGGTGGGTGGTGTTACATGTTTGGGTGGGTGGTGTTACATGTTTGGGTGAGAAGTGTTACATGTTTGGGTGGGTGGTGTTGCATGTTTGGGTGGGTGATGTTACAGGTTTGGGTGGGTGGTGTTACATGTTTGGGTGGGTGAAGTTACATGTTTGGGTGGGTGGGGTTACATGTTTGGGTGGGTGATGTTACATGTTTGGGAGAGAAGTGTTACATGTTGGGTGGGTAGTGTTACATGTTTGAGTGGGTGGTGTTACGTGTTTGGATGAGAGGGGTTACATGTTTGGGTGGGTGGTGTTACATGTTTGGGTGGGTGGTGTTACATGTTTGGGTGAGAAGTGTTACATGTTTGGGTGGGTGGTGTTACATGTTTGGGTGAGAAGTGTTACATGTTTGGATGGGTGATGTTACATGTTTGGGTGGGTGATGTTACATGTTTCGGTGGGTGGTGTTACATGTTTGGGTGGGTGATGTTACATGTTTGGGAGAGAAGTTTTAAATGTTTGGGTGGGTGATGTTACATGTTTGGGTGAGTGGTGTTACATGTTTGGATGGGTGATGTTACATGTTTGGGGTGGCGTTACATGTTTGGGTGGGTGATGTTACATGTTTGGGGTGGCGTTACATGTTTGGGTGGGTGATGTTACATGTTTGGGGTGGCGTTACATGTTTGGGTGGGTGATGTTACATGTTTGGGTGGGTGGTGTTACATGTTTGGGTGAGAAGTGTTACATGTTTGGGTGAGTGGTGTTACATGTTTGGGTGGGTGGTGTTACATGTTTGGGTGGGTGGTGTTACATGTTTGGGTGGGTGGTGTCACATGCTTGGGTGAGAAGTGTTACATGTTTGGGTGGATGGTGTTGCATGTTTGGGTGGGTGGTGTTACATATTTGGGGTGGTGTTACATGTTTGGGTGGGTGATGTTACATATTTGGGGTGGCGTTACATGTTTGGGTGATTGATGCTACATGATTGGGTGGGTGGTGTTACATGTTTGGGTGTGTGATGTTACATGTTTGGGTGAGAAGTGTTACATGTTTGGGTGGGTGGTCTTACATGTTTGAGTGGGTGGTGTTAAATGTTTGGGTGGGTGATGTTACATGTTTGGGGTGGGTGGTGTTACATGTTTGGGTGATTGATGTTACATGTTTGGGTGAGAAGTGTTACATGTTTGGGTGGGTGGTGTTACATGTTTGGGTGAGATGTGTTACATGTTTGGGTGGGTGGTGTTACATGTTTGGGTGGGGTATGTTACATGTTTGGGTGGGTGATGTTACATGTTTGGGTGAGAAGTGTTACATGTTTGGGTGAGTGGTGTTACATGTTTGGGTGGGTGATGTTACATGTTTGGGGTGGGTGGTGTTAAATGTTTGGATGAGAGGGGTTACATGTTTGGGTGGGTGGTGTTACATGTTTGGGTGGGTGGTGTTACATGTTTGGGTGAGAAGTGTTACATGTTTGGGTGGGTGGTGTTGCATGTTTGGGTGGGTGATGTTACAGGTTTGGGTGGGTGGTGTTACATGTTTAGGTGGGTGAAGTTACTTGTTTGGGTGGGCGGTGTTACATGTTTGGGTGGGTGATGTTACATGTTTGGGAGAGAAGTGTTACATGTTGGGTGGGTAGTGTTACATGTTTGAGTGGGTGGTGTTACGTGTTTGGATGGGTGGTGTTACATGTTTGGGTGGGTGGTGTTACATGTTTGGGTGGGTGATATTACATGTTTGGGTGGGTGGTGTTACTTGTTTGGGTGGGTGATGTAACATGTTTGGGTGGGTGAAGTTACATGTTTGGGAGAGAAGTGTTACATGTTGGGTGGGTAGTGTTACATGTTTGAGTGGGTGGTGTTACGTGTTTGGATGGGTGGTGTTACATGTTTGGGTGGGTGGTGTTACATGTTTGGGTGGGTGATGTTACATGTTTGGGTGGGTGGTGTTACTTGTTTGGGTGGGTGAAGTTGCATGTTTGGGTGAGTGGTGTTACATGTTTGGATGGGTGGTGTTACATATTTGGGGTGGTGTTACATGTTTGGGTGGGTGATGTTACATGTTTGGGTGGGTGGTGTTACATGTTTGGGTGGGTGATGTTACATGTTTGGGTGAGAAGTGTTACATGTTTGGGTGGGTGGTGTTACATGTTTGGGTGAGAAGTGTTACATGTTTGGATGGGTGGTGTTACATGTTTGGGTGGGTGGTGTTACATGTTTGGGTGGGTGATGTTACATGTTTGGGTGGGTGGTGTTACTTGTTTGGGTGGGTGAAGTTACATGTTTGGGTGAGTGGTGTTACATGTTTGGATGGGTGGTGTTACATATTTGGGGTGGTGTTACATGTTTGGGTGGGTGATGTTACATATTTGGGGTGGCGTTACATGTTTGGGTGATTGATGCTACATGTTTGGGTGGGTGGTGTTACATGTTTGGGTGGGTGATGATACATGCTTGGGTGGGTGATGTTACATGTTTGGGGTGGGTGGTGTTACATGTTTGGGTGATTGATGTTACATGTTTGGGTGAGAAGTGTTACATGTTTGGGTGGGTGGTGTTACATGTTTGGGTGAGATGTGTTACATGTTTGGGTGGGTGGTGTTACATGTTTGGATGGGTGGTGTTACATGTTTGGGTGGGTGGTGTTACATGTTTGGGTGAGAAGGGTTACATGTTTGGGTGGGTGGTGTCACATGTTTGGGTGAGTGGTGTTACATGTTTGGATGGGCGGTGTTACATATTTGGGGTGGCGTTACATGTTTGGGTGGTTGATGTTACATATTTGGGTTGGTGATGTTACATTTTTGGGTGGGCTGTGTTACATATTTGGGTGGGTGATGTTACATGTTTGGGTGAGAAGTGTTACATGTTTGGGTGGGTGGTGTTACATGTTTGAGTGGGTGGTGTTACATGTTTGGGTGGTTGATATTACATGTTTGGGTGAGAAGTGTTACATGTTTGGGTGGGTGGTGTTACATGTTTGGGTGGGAGGTGTTACATGTTTGGGTGGGTGATGTTACATGTTTGGGTGGGTGAAGTTACATGTTTGGGTGAGTGGTGTTGCATGTTTGGATGGGTGGTGTTACATATTTGGGGTGGTGTTACCTGTTTGGGTGGGTGATGTTACATGTTTGGATGGGTGGTGTTACATGTTTCACTTCAAGTTCGAGCCCTGTTCTGGGCACGGAACAGGTGAAGGCGTTTCCCAGCTAAAAGCCATATGCTGGCAGCTGAATCCTCCATCTGAAATATGGCGTGTGTGTGTGTGTGTGTGTGTGTGTGTGTGTGTGTGTGTGTGTGTGTGTGTGTGTGTGTGTGTGTGTGTGTAGAATATCCTGTCGTTTAAACACAGTGTTAACATATAATTGTCAAAAATAAGTCTAAGCATGTTGGATATCATCTCCATCAGCGGTCACTCATGGTCGAGTATGACCATCCTCCCTCTGGGTCCCTCTTGGGCGTAGAGGCCGATCCTGGAGCCGCATAATGGGAGGACGCTTGTGCCTGACAGCTTTTTTAGGTGGAGTGGCTGATGCGCCTGCAGCCACCACACGGTCCTTGTCAGGGGGGGGGGGCAGAGTCCAATGGCATGGAGAACCAAGATGATTGGAGACCATCTTCTGTTGCCGCCTTCATCCTCCTTCACTGGCATTGTGACCTGGAGACATCTTCCACTAATTCTACGGTTGAGGTCTATGTTGGATCGCGCTTCATCTGGAACCTCCCCCTTGACCTGGCCACCATGGAGGAGTCAAGCTGCGGACGGAAGATTTTGGGATCATTGGTACATGCAAGCTTCTCCACCACAGCAAGGTGGCGATCCACGTTGCGTATAATATAGACTGTATATATGCTTATTCTGTCACCTACCTCGTGTTTATAAAGTAAGTTTTTAACATATTTACATATTTATTCCAGCATCTTTGCAGTCTGCAATATTGCACTATTGTCTCCCTGTTATAAAGTAATTGTGTTTTCATATATGTTTGTATGCATCTACGTGTCTGTACACAGTAGTTGAAGGTTTATGTTTATGTTGTTGTGTGTGTTTCGGCTGTGTGTCTAGTCTGTGTAAGGACACGGGGAGCAGGAGAGGGACCCGAGTCAAATCCCCTGCATGTGTAGGCCTGCATAAACCTGGCCAAATAAAACCAATTCTGACTCTGATTCTGAAGGTGGTGGAAACATCCGGTGTGCAGCTATTTGGCAATGTGTCTGTGAGTCCGGTAAGGGGTGACTCGCGGTGTCTTTGTGCTGTGAAGTTACACGTCATGGCAGGAGGGACACAGGACATAAAAAATGACAAAGCTTAGGGCAGAAAAGCAGAGTGGGAATGTACACAGGACACAGTATGAGACACGGGTGGCACAGGGCACACAGGACAACGCACGCGACAGGAGACTAAAAATAATCGAAACCTTTATTTCTCCTTGCAGGAGGCGGATGCTAGGAAGAATGTCTGCCTGGTCAATTTAGCTGCAGGGGCTCCCTCCCTCATGCTGACCAAGGAGGACCAGTGATTATTCTGGGATCTGTGTACCCGGGCCCCACCTGCTTGTGCTGCATTGCTGCCCTTTGTGACAAGACGCTGCAGGTGTGTTTAACTTTCTTATGCACATTGCACTGACTCTGCACTGTTGCACTGACTGCGCTGTTGCATTGACTGCGCTGTTGCACTTAACCATGCACTGTTGCACTGACTTCACTGTTGCACTGACTGCACTGTTGCACTGACTGTGCACTTTTGCACTGACTCGGCGCTGTTGCACTGACTGCGCTGTTGCACTTAACCATGCACTGTTTCACTGACTGCACTGTTGCACTGACTGCACTGTTGCACTGACTGTGCACTTTTGCACTGACTCTGCGCTGTTGCACTGACTGCACTGTTGCATTGATTCTGCACTGACTGCACTGTTGCACTGACTCTGCACTGTTGCACTGACTGCACTGTTGCACTGACTCTGCACTGTTGCACTGATTCTGCGCTGTTGCACTGACTCTGCGCTGTTGCACTGACTGCACTGTTGAACTTAACCATGCGCTGTTGCACTGACTCTGCATTGTTGCACTGACTCTGCACTGTTGCACTGACTCTGCGCTGTTGCACTGACTCTGCACTGTTGCAC